>NW_027478531.1:0-600000 GCF_051014685.1 Ptiloglossa arizonensis | reverse complement strand
GTTCCAGTTATTCGTTTCGAGCATCAGAACTGCGAAAATTTTGAGTTTCTCAAGTGGTTCTTACCTCCAAACTGCCATATCTCGCGAACGGATTGACCAATCCGCAAAATTTCGGTTGCGTTTGAAAGTAGAAACTCGCCCGATTACAACGGTGTGCGCACTTTTCCCCTGGGCCGTTCTAGTTATTCGTTTCGAGCATCAGAACTGCGAAAATTTTGAGTTTCTCAAGCGTTTCTTACCTCCAAACTGCCATATCTCGCGAACGGATTGACCAATCCGCAAAATTTCTGTTGCATCTGAAAGTAGAATCTCGCCCGATTACAACGGTATGCGTACTTCTCCCCTAGGCCGTTCTAGTCATTCGTTTCGAGCATCAGAACTGCGAAAATTTTGAGTTTCTCAAGCGTTTCTTACCTCCAAACTGCCATATCTCGCGAACGGATTGACCAATCCGCAAAATTTCTGTTGCTTCTGAAAGTAGAAACTCGCCCGATTACAACGGCATGCGCACTTTTCCCCTGGGCCGTTCTAGTTATTCGTTTCGAGCATCAGAACTGCGAAAATTTTGATTTTCTCAAGCGTTTCTTACCTCCAAACTGCCATATCTCGCGAACGGATTGACCAATCCGCAAAATTTCTGTTGCATCTGAAAGTAGAAACTCGCCCGATTACAACGGTATGTGTAGTTCTCCCCTAGGCCGTTCCAGTTATTCGTTTCGAGCATCAGAACTGCGAAAATTTTGAGTTTCTCAAGTGGTTCTTACCTCCAAACTGCCATATCTCGCGAACGGATTGACCAATCCGCATAATTTCTGTTGCATCTGAAAGTAGAAACTCGCCCGATTACAACGGTATGTGTAGTTTTCCTCTAGGCCGTTCCAGTTATTCGTTTCGAGCATCAGAACTGCGAAAATTTTGAGTTTCTCAAGCGCTTCTTACCTCCAAACTGCCATATCTCGCGAACGGATTGACCAATCCGCAAAATTTCTGTTGCATTTGAAAGTAGAAAATCGCCCGATTACAACGGTATGCGCACTTTTCCCCTGGGCCGTTCTAGTTATTCGTTTCGAGCATAAAACTGCGAAAATTTTGAGTTTCTAAAGCGTTTCTTACCTCCAAACTGCCATATCTCGCGAACGGATTGACCAATCCGCAAAATTTCTGTTGCATTTGAAAGTAGAGACTCGCCCGATTACAACGGTATGCGCACTATTACCCTGGGTCGTTCTAGTTATTCGTTTCGAGCATTAAACTGCGAAAATTTTGAGTTTCTAAAGCGTTTCTTATCTCTAAACTGCCATATCTCGCGAACGGATCGATCAATCCGCAAAATTTCTGTTGCATCTGAAAGTAGAAACTCGCCCGATTACAACGGTATGCGCACTTTTCCCCTAGCCCGTTCTAGTTATTCGTTTCGAGCATCAGAACTGCGAAAGTTTTGAGTTTCTCAAGCGTTTCTTACATCCAAACGGCCATATCTCGCGAACGGATTGACCAATCCGCATGATTTCTGTTGCATCTGAAAGTAGAAACTCGCCCGATTACAATGGTATGCGTACTTCTCCCCTAGGCCGTTCTAGTCATTCGTTTCGAGCATCAGAACTGCGAAAATTTTGAGTTTCTCAAGCGTTTCTTACCTCCAAACTGCCATATCTCGCGAACGGATTGACCAATCCGCAAAATTTCTGTTGCTTCTGAAAGTAGAAACTAGCCCGATTACAACGGTATGCGCTCTTTTCGCCTAGGCCGTTCTAGTTATTCGTTTCGAGCATCAGAACTGCGAAAATTTGGAGTTTCTCAAGCGTTTCTTACATCCAAACGGCCATATCTCGCGAACGGATTGACCAATCCGCATAATTTCTGTTGCATCTGAAAGTAGAAACTCGCCCGATTACAACGGTATGTGTAGTTTTCCCCTAGGCCGTTCCAGTTATTCGTTTCGAGCATCAGAACTGCGAAAATTTTGAGTTTCTCAAGCGTTTCTTACATCCAAACGGCCATATCTCGCGAACAGATTGAACAATCCGCAAAATTTCTGTTGCTTCTGAAAGTAGAATCTCGCCCGATTACAACAGCACGCGCACTTTTCCCCTAGGCCGTTCTAGTTATTCGTTTCGAGCATCAGAACTGCGAAAATTTTGAGTTTCTCAAGCGTTTCTTACCTCCAAACTGCCATATCTCGCGAACGGATTGACCAATCCGCAAAATTTCTGTTGCTTCTGAAAGTAGAAACTCGCCCGATTACAACGGCATGCGCACTTTTCCCCTGGGCCGTTCTAGTTATTCGTTTCGAGCATCAGAACTGCGAAAATTTTGAGTTTCTCAAGCGTTTCTTACCTCCAAACTGCCATATCTCGCGAACGGATTGACCAATCCGCATGATTTCTGTTGCATCTGAAAGTAGAATCTCGCCCGATTACAACGGTATGCGTACTTCTCCCCTAGGCCGTTCTAGTCATTCGTTTCGAGCATCAGAACTGCGAAAATTTTGAGTTTCTCAAGCGTTTCTTACCTCCAAACTGCCATATCTCGCGAACGGATTGACCAATCCGCATGATTTCTGTTGCATCTGAAAGTAGAAACTCGCCCGATTACAACGGTATGCGTACTTCTCCCCTAGGCCGTTCTAGTCATTCGTTTCGAGCATCAGAACTGCGAAAATTTTGAGTTTCTCAAGAGTTTCTTACCTCCAAACTGCCATATCTCGCGAACGGATTGACCAATCCGCAAAATTTCTGTTGCTTCTGAAAGTAGAATCTCGCCCGATTACAACAGCACGCGCACTTTTCCCCTAGGCCGTTCTAGTTATTCGTTTCGAGCATCAGAACTGCGAAAATTTTGAGTTTCTCAAGCGTTTCTTACATCCAAACGGCCATATCTCGTGAACTGATTGACCAATCCGCATAATTTCTGTTGCATCTGAAAGTAGAAACTCGCCCGATTACAACGGTATGTGTAGTTTTCCACTAGGCCGTTCCAGTTATTCGTTTCGAGCATCAGAACTGCGAAAATTTTGAGTTTCTCAAGCGTTTCTTACCTCCAAACTGCCATATCTCGCGAACGGATTGACCAATCCGCAAAATTTCTGTTGCTTCTGAAAGTAGAAACTCGCCCGATTACAACGGCATGCGCACTTTTCCCCTGGGCCGTTCTGGTTATTCGTTTCGAGCATCAGAACTGCGAAAATTTTGAGTTTCTCTAGCGTTTCTTACCTCCAAACTGCCATATCTCGCGAACGGATTGACCAATCCGCAAAATTTCTGTTGCATCTGAAAGTAGAAACTCGCCCGATTACAACGGTATGTGTAGTTTTCCCCTAGGCCGTTCCAGTTATTCGTTTCGAGCATCAGAACTGCGAAAATTTTGAGTTTCTCAAGTGGTTCTTACCTCCAAACTGCCATATCTCGCGAACGGATTGACCAATCCGCAAAATTTCGGTTGCGTTTGAAAGTAGAAACTCGCCCGATTACAACGGTGTGCGCACTTTTCCCCTGGGCCGTTCTAGTTATTCGTTTCGAGCATCAGAACTGCGAAAATTTTGAGTTTCTCAAGCGTTTCTTACCTCCAAACTGCCATATCTCGCGAACGGATTGACCAATCCGCAAAATTTCTGTTGCATTTGAAAGTAGAAACTCGCCCAATTACAACGGTTTGCGCACTTTTCCCCTAGGCCGTTCTAGTTATTCGTTTCGAGCATCAGAACTACGAAAATTTTGAGTTTCTCAAGCGTTTCTTACATCCAAACGGCCATATCTCGCGAACGGATAGACCAATCCGCATGACTTCTGTTGCATCTGAAAGTAGAATCTCGCCCGATTACAACGGTATGCGTACTTCTCCCCTAGGCCGTTCTAGTCATTCGTTTCGAGCATCAGAACTGCGAAAATTTTGAGTTTCTCAAGCGTTTCTTACCTCCAAACTGCCATATCTCGCGAACGGATTGACCAATCCGCAAAGTTTCTGTTGCTTCTGAAAGTAGAAACTCGCCCGATTACAACGGCATGCGCACTTTTCCCCTGGGCCGTTCTAGTTATTCGTTTCGAGCATCAGAACTGCGAAAATTTTGATTTTCTCAAGCGTTTCTTACATCCAAACTGCCATATCTCGCGAACGGATTGACCAATCCGCAAAATTTCTGTTGCATCTGAAAGTAGAAACTCGCCCGATTACAACGGTATGTGTAGTTCTCCCCTAGGCCGTTCCAGTTATTCGTTTCGAGCATCAGAACTGCGAAAATTTTGAGTTTCTCAAGTGGTTCTTACCTCCAAACTGCCATATCTCGCGAACGGATTGACCAATCCGCATAATTTCTGTTGCATCTGAAAGTAGAAACTCGCCCGATTACAACGGTATGTGTAGTTTTCCTCTAGGCCGTTCCAGTTATTCGTTTCGAGCATCAGAACTGCGAAAATTTTGAGTTTCTCAAGCGCTTCTTACCTCCAAACTGCCATATCTCGCGAACGGATTGACCAATCCGCAAAATTTCTGTTGCATTTGAAAGTAGAAAATCGCCCGATTACAACGGCATGCGCACTTTTCCCCTGGGCCGTTCTAGTTATTCGTTTCGAGCATCAGAACTGCGAAAATTTTGATTTTCTCAAGCGTTTCTTACATCCAAACTGCCATATCTCGCGAACGGATTGACCAATCCGCAAAATTTCTGTTGCATCTGAAAGTAGAAACTCGCCCGATTACAACGGTTTGCGCACTTTTCCCCTAGGCCGTTCTAGTTATTCGTTTCGAGCATCAGAACTACGAAAATTTTGAGTTTCTCAAGCGTTTCTTACATCCAAACGGCCATATCTCGCGAACGGATAGACCAATCCGCATGACTTCTGTTGCATCTGAAAGTAGAATCTCGCCCGATTACAACGGTATGCGTACTTCTCCCCTAGGCCGTTCTAGTCATTCGTTTCGAGCATCAGAACTGCGAAAATTTTGAGTTTCTCAAGCGTTTCTTACCTCCAAACTGCCATATCTCGCGAACGGATTGACCAATCCGCAAAGTTTCTGTTGCTTCTGAAAGTAGAAACTCGCCCGATTACAACGGCATGCGCACTTTTCCCCTGGGCCCTTCTAGTTATTCGTTTCGAGCATCAGAACTGCGAAAATTTTGATTTTCTCAAGCGTTTCTTACATCCAAACTGCCATATCTCGCGAACGGATTGACCAATCCGCAAAATTTCTGTTGCTTCTGAAAGTAGAAACTCGCCCGATTACAACGGTATGCGTACTTCTCCCCTAGGCCGTTCTAGTCATTCGTTTCGAGCATCAGAACTGCGAAAATTTTGAGTTTCTCAAGAGTTTCTTACCTCCAAACTGCCATATCTCGCGAACGGATTGACCAATCCGCAAAATTTCTGTTGCTTCTGAAAGTAGAATCTCGCCCGATTACAACAGCACGCGCACTTTTCCCCTAGGCCGTTCTAGTTATTCGTTTCGAGCATCAGAACTGCGAAAATTTTGAGTTTCTCAAGCGTTTCTTACATCCAAACGGCCATATCTCGTGAACTGATTGACCAATCCGCATAATTTCTGTTGCATCTGAAAGTAGAAACTCGCCCGATTACAACGGTATGTGTAGTTTTCCACTAGGCCGTTCCAGTTATTCGTTTCGAGCATCAGAACTGCGAAAATTTTGAGTTTCTCAAGCGTTTCTTACCTCCAAACTGCCATATCTCGCGAACGGATTGACCAATCCGCAAAATTTCTGTTGCTTCTGAAAGTAGAAACTCGCCCGATTACAACGGCATGCGCACTTTTCCCCTGGGCCGTTCTAGTTATTCGTTTCGAGCATCAGAACTGCGAAAATTTTGAGTTTCTCTAGCGTTTCTTACCTCCAAACTGCCATATCTCGCGAACGGATTGACCAATCCGCAAAATTTCTGTTGCATCTGAAAGTAGAAACTCGCCCGATTACAACGGTATGTGTAGTTTTCCCCTAGGCCGTTCCAGTTATTCGTTTCGAGCATCAGAACTGCGAAAATTTTGAGTTTCTCAAGTGGTTCTTACCTCCAAACTGCCATATCTCGCGAACGGATTGACCAATCCGCAAAATTTCGGTTGCGTTTGAAAGTAGAAACTCGCCCGATTACAACGGTGTGCGCACTTTTCCCCTGGGCCGTTCTAGTTATTCGTTTCGAGCATCAGAACTGCGAAAATTTTGAGTTTCTCAAGCGTTTCTTACCTCCAAACTGCCATATCTCGCGAACGGATTGACCAATCCGCAAAATTTCTGTTGCATTTGAAAGTAGAAACTCGCCCAATTACAACGGTTTGCGCACTTTTCCCCTAGGCCGTTCTAGTTATTCGTTTCGAGCATCAGAACTACGAAAATTTTGAGTTTCTCAAGCGTTTCTTACATCCAAACGGCCATATCTCGCGAACGGATAGACCAATCCGCATGACTTCTGTTGCATCTGAAAGTAGAATCTCGCCCGATTACAACGGTATGCGTACTTCTCCCCTAGGCCGTTCTAGTCATTCGTTTCGAGCATCAGAACTGCGAAAATTTTGAGTTTCTCAAGCGTTTCTTACCTCCAAACTGCCATATCTCGCGAACGGATTGACCAATCCGCAAAGTTTCTGTTGCTTCTGAAAGTAGAAACTCGCCCGATTACAACGGCATGCGCACTTTTCCCCTGGGCCGTTCTAGTTATTCGTTTCGAGCATCAGAACTGCGAAAATTTTGATTTTCTCAAGCGTTTCTTACATCCAAACTGCCATATCTCGCGAACGGATTGACCAATCCGCAAAATTTCTGTTGCATCTGAAAGTAGAAACTCGCCCGATTACAACGGTATGTGTAGTTCTCCCCTAGGCCGTTCCAGTTATTCGTTTCGAGCATCAGAACTGCGAAAATTTTGAGTTTCTCAAGTGGTTCTTACCTCCAAACTGCCATATCTCGCGAACGGATTGACCAATCCGCATAATTTCTGTTGCATCTGAAAGTAGAAACTCGCCCGATTACAACGGTATGTGTAGTTTTCCTCTAGGCCGTTCCAGTTATTCGTTTCGAGCATCAGAACTGCGAAAATTTTGAGTTTCTCAAGCGCTTCTTACCTCCAAACTGCCATATCTCGCGAACGGATTGACCAATCCGCAAAATTTCTGTTGCATTTGAAAGTAGAAAATCGCCCGATTACAACGGTATGCGCACTTTTCCCCTGGGCCGTTCTAGTTATTCGTTTCGAGCATCAGAACTGCGAAAATTTTGAGTTTCTCAAGCGTTTCTTACCTCCATACTGCCATATCTCGCGAACGGATTGACCAATCCGCAAAATTTCTGTTGCTTCTGAAAGTAGAAACTCGCCCGATTACAACGGCATGCGCACTTTTCCCCTAGGCCGTTCTAGTTATTCGTTTCGAGCATCAGAACTGCGAAAATTTTGAGTTTCTCAAGTGGTTCTTACCTCCAAACTGCCATATCTCGCGAACGGATTGACCAATCCGCAAAATTTCGGTTGCGTTTGAAAGTAGAAACTCGCCCGATTACAACGGTGTGCGCACTTTTCCCCTGGGCCGTTCTAGTTATTCGTTTCGAGCATCAGAACTGCGAAAATTTTGAGTTTCTCAAGCGTTTCTTACCTCCAAACTGCCATATCTCGCGAACGGATTGACCAATCCGCAAAATTTCTGTTGCATTTGAAAGTAGAAACTCGCCCAATTACAACGGTTTGGCACTTTTCCCCTAGGCCGTTCTAGTTATTCGTTTCGAGCATCAGAACTGCGAAAATTTTGAGTTTCTCAAGTGGTTCTTACCTCCAAACTGCCACATCTCGCGAACGGATTGACCAATCCGCAAAATTTCTGTTGCGTTTGAAAGTAGAAACTCGCCCGATTACAACGGTGTGCGCACTTTTCCCCTGGGCCGTTCCAGTTATTCGTTTCGAGCATCAGAACTGCGAAAATTTTGAGTTTCTCAAGTGGTTCTTACCTCCAAACTGCCATATCTCGCGAACGGATTGAACAATCCCTATGATTTCTGTTGCATCTGAAAGTAGAAACTCGCCCGATTACAACGGTATGCGTACTTCTCCCCTAGGCCGTTCTAGTCATTCGTTTCGAGCATCAGAACTGCGAAAATTTTGAGTTTCTCAAGCGTTTCTTACCTCCAAACTGCCATATCTCGCGAACGGATTGACCAATCCGCAAAGTTTCTGTTGCTTCTGAAAGTAGAAACTCGCCCGATTACAACGGCATGCGCACTTTTCCCCTGGGCCGTTCTAGTTATTCGTTTCGAGCATCAGAACTGCGAAAATTTTGATTTTCTCAAGCGTTTCTTACCTCCAAACTGCCATATCTCGCGAACGGATTGACCAATCCGCAAAATTTCTGTTGCATTTGAAAGTAGAAACTCGCCCAATTACAACGGTTTGGCACTTTTCCCCTAGGCCGTTCTAGTTATTCGTTTCGAGCATCAGAACTGCGAAAATTTTGAGTTTCTCAAGTGGTTCTTACCTCCAAACTGCCATATCTCGCGAACGGATTGACCAATCCGCATAATTTCTGTTGCATCTGAAAGTAGAAACTCGCCCGATTACAACGGTATGTGTAGTTTTCCTCTAGGCCGTTCCAGTTATTCGTTTCGAGCATCAGAACTGCGAAAATTTTGAGTTTCTCAAGCGCTTCTTACCTCCAAACTGCCATATCTCTCGAACGGATTGACCAATCCGCAAAATTTCTGTTGCATTTGAAAGTAGAAAATCGCCCGATTACAACGGCATGCGCACTTTTCCCCTGGGCCGTTCTAGTTATTCGTTTCGAGCATCAGAACTGCGAAAATTTTGAGTTTCTCAAGCGTTTCTTACCTCCAAACTGCCATATCTCGCGAACGGATTGACCAATCCGCAAAATTTCTGTTGCTTCTGAAAGTAGAAACTCGCCCGATTACAACGGCATGCGCACTTTTCCCCTAGGCCGTTCTAGTTATTCGTTTCGAGCATCAGAACTGCGAAAATTTTGAGTTTCTCAAGTGGTTCTTACCTCCAAACTGCCATATCTCGCGAACGGATTGACCAATCCGCAAAATTTCGGTTGCGTTTGAAAGTAGAAACTCGCCCGATTACAACGGTGTGCGCACTTTTCCCCTGGGCCGTTCTAGTTATTCGTTTCGAGCATCAGAACTGCGAAAATTTTGAGTTTCTCAAGCGTTTCTTACCTCCAAACTGCCATATCTCGCGAACGGATTGACCAATCCGCAAAATTTCTGTTGCATTTGAAAGTAGAAACTCGCCCAATTACAACGGTTTGGCACTTTTCCCCTAGGCCGTTCTAGTTATTCGTTTCGAGCATCAGAACTGCGAAAATTTTGAGTTTCTCAAGTGGTTCTTACCTCCAAACTGCCACATCTCGCGAACGGATTGACCAATCCGCAAAATTTCTGTTGCGTTTGAAAGTAGAAACTCGCCCGATTACAACGGTGTGCGCACTTTTCCCCTGGGCCGTTCTAGTTATTCGTTTCGAGCATCAGAACTGCGAAAATTTTGAGTTTCTCAAGCGTTTCTTACCTCCAAACTGCCATATCTCGCGAACGGATTGACCAATCCGCAAAATTTCTGTTGCATTTGAAAGTAGAAACTCGCCCAATTACAACGGTTTGCGCACTTTTCCCCTAGGCCGTTCTAGTTATTCGTTTCGAGCATCAGAACTGCGAAAATTTAGAGTTTCTCAAGCGTTTCTTACATCCAAACTGCCATATCTCGCGAACGGATAGACCAATCCGCATGATTTCTGTTGCACCTGAAAGTAGAATCTCGCCCGATTACAACGGTATGCGTACTTCTCCCCTAGGCCGTTCTAGTCATTCGTTTCGAGCATCAGAACTGCGAAAATTTTGAGTTTCTCAAGCGTTTCTTACCTCCAAACTGCCATATCTCGCGAACGGATTGACCAATCCGCAAAATTTCTGTTGCGTTTGAAAGTAGAAACTCGCCCGATTACAACGGTGTGCGCACTTTTCCCCTGGACCGTTCTAGTCATTCGTTTCGAGCATCAGAACTGCGAAAATTTTGAGTTTCTCAAGCGTTTCTTACCTCCAAACTGCCATATCTCGCGAACGGATTGACCAATCCGCAAAATTTCTGTTGCTTCTGAAAGTAGAAACTCGCCCGATTACAACGGTTTGCGCACTTTTCCCCTAGGCCGTTCTAGTTATTCGTTTCGAGCATCAGAACTGCGAAAATTTTGAGTTTCTCAAGCGTTTCTTACATCCAAACGGCCATATCTCGCGAACGGATAGACCAATCCGCATGATTTCTGTTGCATCTGAAAGTAGAATCTCGCCCGATTACAACGGTATGCGTACTTCTCCCCTAGGCCGTTCTAGTCATTCGTTTCGAGCATCAGAACTGCGAAAATTTTGAGTTTCTCAAGCGTTTCTTACCTCCAAACGGCCATATCTCGCGAACGGATTGACCAATCCGCATGATTTCTGTTGCATCTGAAAGTAGAATCTCGCCCGATTACAACGGTATGCGTACTTCTCCCCTAGGCCGTTCTAGTCATTCGTTTCGAGCATCAGAACTGCGAAAATTTTGAGTTTCTCAAGCGTTTCTTACCTCCAAACTGCCATATCTCGCGAACGGATTGACCAATCCGCAAAATTTCTGTTGCGTTTGAAAGTAGAAACTCGCCCGATTACAACGGTGTGCGCACTTTTCCCCTGGGCCGTTCTAGTCATTCGTTTCGAGCATCAGAACTGCGAAAATTTTGAGTTTCTCAAGCGTTTCTTACCTCCAAACTGCCATATCTCGCGAACGGATTGACCAATCCGCAAAATTTCTGTTGCATTTGAAAGTAGAAACTCGCCCAATTACAACGGTTTGGCACTTTTCCCCTAGGCCGTTCTAGTTATTCGTTTCGAGCATCAGAACTGCGAAAATTTTGAGTTTCTCAAGTGGTTCTTACCTCCAAACTGCCATATCTCGCGAACGGATTGACCAATCCGCATAATTTCTGTTGCATCTGAAAGTAGAAACTCGCCCGATTACAACGGTATGTGTAGTTTTCCTCTAGGCCGTTCCAGTTATTCGTTTCGAGCATCAGAACTGCGAAAATTTTGAGTTTCTCAAGCGCTTCTTACCTCCAAACTGCCATATCTCTCGAACGGATTGACCAATCCGCAAAATTTCTGTTGCATTTGAAAGTAGAAAATCGCCCGATTACAACGGCATGCGCACTTTTCCCCTGGGCCGTTCTAGTTATTCGTTTCGAGCATCAGAACTGCGAAAATTTTGAGTTTCTCAAGCGTTTCTTACCTCCAAACTGCCATATCTCGCGAACGGATTGACCAATCCGCAAAATTTCTGTTGCTTCTGAAAGTAGAAACTCGCCCGATTACAACGGCATGCGCACTTTTCCCCTAGGCCGTTCTAGTTATTCGTTTCGAGCATCAGAACTGCGAAAATTTTGAGTTTCTCAAGTGGTTCTTACCTCCAAACTGCCATATCTCGCGAACGGATTGACCAATCCGCAAAATTTCGGTTGCGTTTGAAAGTAGAAACTCGCCCGATTACAACGGTGTGCGCACTTTTCCCCTGGGCCGTTCTAGTTATTCGTTTCGAGCATCAGAACTGCGAAAATTTTGAGTTTCTCAAGCGTTTCTTACCTCCAAACTGCCATACCTCGCGAACGGATTGACCAATCCGCAAAATTTCTGTTGCATTTGAAAGTAGAAACTCGCCCAATTACAACGGTTTGGCACTTTTCCCCTAGGCCGTTCTAGTTATTCGTTTCGAGCATCAGAACTGCGAAAATTTTGAGTTTCTCAAGTGGTTCTTACCTCCAAACTGCCACATCTCGCGAACGGATTGACCAATCCGCAAAATTTCTGTTGCGTTTGAAAGTAGAAACTCGCCCGATTACAACGGTGTGCGCACTTTTCCCCTGGGCCGTTCTAGTTATTCGTTTCGAGCATCAGAACTGCGAAAATTTTGAGTTTCTCAAGCGTTTCTTACCTCCAAACTGCCATATCTCGCGAACGGATTGACCAATCCGCAAAATTTCTGTTGCATTTGAAAGTAGAAGCTCGCCCAATTACAACGGTTTGCGCACTTTTCCCCTAGGCCGTTCTAGTTATTCGTTTCGAGCATCAGAACTGCGAAAATTTAGAGTTTCTCAAGCGTTTCTTACATCCAAACTGCCATATCTCGCGAACGGATAGACCAATCCGCATGATTTCTGTTGCACCTGAAAGTAGAATCTCGCCCGATTACAACGGTATGCGTACTTCTCCCCTAGGCCGTTCTAGTCATTCGTTTCGAGCATCAGAACTGCGAAAATTTTGAGTTTCTCAAGCGTTTCTTACCTCCAAACTGCCATATCTCGCGAACGGATTGACCAATCCGCAAAATTTCTGTTGCGTTTGAAAGTAGAAACTCGCCCGATTACAACGGTGTGCGCACTTTTCCCCTGGACCGTTCTAGTCATTCGTTTCGAGCATCAGAACTGCGAAAATTTTGAGTTTCTCAAGCGTTTCTTACCTCCAAACTGCCATATCTCGCGAACGGATTGACCAATCCGCAAAATTTCTGTTGCTTCTGAAAGTAGAAACTCGCCCGATTACAACGGTTTGCGCACTTTTCCCCTAGGCCGTTCTAGTTATTCGTTTCGAGCATCAGAACTGCGAAAATTTTGAGTTTCTCAAGCGTTTCTTACATCCAAACGGCCATATCTCGCGAACGGATAGACCAATCCGCATGATTTCTGTTGCATCTGAAAGTAGAATCTCGCCCGATTACAACGGTATGCGTACTTCTCCCCTAGGCCGTTCTAGTCATTCGTTTCGAGCATCAGAACTGCGAAAATTTTGAGTTTCTCAAGCGTTTCTTACCTCCAAACTGCCATATCTCGCGAACGGATTGACCAATCCGCATGATTTCTGTTGCATCTGAAAGTAGAATCTCGCCCGATTACAACGGTATGCGTACTTCTCCCCTAGGCCGTTCTAGTCATTCGTTTCGAGCATCAGAACTGCGAAAATTTTGAGTTTCTCAAGCGTTTCTTACCTCCAAACTGCCATATCTCGCGAACGGATTGACCAATCCGCAAAATTTCTGTTGCGTTTGAAAGTAGAAACTCGCCCGATTACAACGGTGTGCGCACTTTTCCCCTGGGCCGTTCTAGTCATTCGTTTCGAGCATCAGAACTGCGAAAATTTTGAGTTTCTCAAGCGTTTCTTACCTCCAAACTGCCATATCTCGCGAACGGATTGACCAATCCGCAAAATTTCTGTGGCTTCTGAAAGTAGAAACTCGCCCGATTACAACGGCATGCGCACTTTTCCCCTAGGCCGTTCTAGTTATTCGTTTCGAGCATCAGAACTGCGAAAATTTTGAGTTTCTCAAGTGATTCTTACCTCCAAACTGCCATATCTCGCGAACGGATTGACCAATCCGCAAAATTTCGGTTGCGTTTGAAAGTAGAAACTCGCCCGATTACAACGGTGTGCGCACTTTTCCCCTGGGCCGTTCTAGTTATTGGTTTCGAGCATCAGAACTGCGAAAATTTTGAGTTTCTCAAGCGTTTCTTACCTCCAAACTGCCATATCTCGCGAACGGATTGACCAATCCGCAAAATTTCTGTTGCATTTGAAAGTAGAAACTCGCTCAAATACAACGGTTTGCGCACTTTTCCCCTAGGCCGTTCTAGTTATTCGTTTCGAGCATCAGAACTGCGAAAATTTTGAGTTTCTCAAGCGTTTCTTACATCCAAACGGCCATATCTCGCGAACGGATAGACCAATCCGCATGATTTCTGTTGCATCTGAAAGTAGAATCTCGCCCGATTACAACGGTATGCGTACTTCTCCCCTAGGCCGTTCTAGTCATTCGTTTCGAGCATCAGAACTGCGAAAATTTTGAGTTTCTCAAGCGTTTCTTACCTCCAAACTGCCATATCTCGCGAACGGATTGACCAATCCGCATGATTTCTGTTGCATCTGAAAGTAGAATCTCGCCCGATTACAACGGTATGCGTACTTCTCCCCTAGGCCGTTCTAGTCATTCGTTTCGAGCATCAGAACTGCGAAAATTTTGAGTTTCTCAAGCGTTTCTTACCTCCAAACTGCCATATCTCGCGAACGGATTGACCAATCCGCAAAATTTCTGTTGCGTTTGAAAGTAGAAACTCGCCCGATTACAACGGTGTGCGCACTTTTCCCCTGGGCCGTTCTAGTCATTCGTTTCGAGCATCAGAACTGCGAAAATTTTGAGTTTCTCAAGCGTTTCTTACCTCCAAACTGCCATATCTCGCGAACGGATTGACCAATCCGCAAAATTTCTGTGGCTTCTGAAAGTAGAAACTCGCCCGATTACAACGGCATGCGCACTTTTCCCCTAGGCCGTTCTAGTTATTCGTTTCGAGCATCAGAACTGCGAAAATTTTGAGTTTCTCAAGCGTTTCTTACATCCAAACGGCCATATCTCGCGAACTGATTGACCAATCCGCATAATTTCTGTTGCATCTGAAAGTAGAAACTCGCCCGATTACAACGGTATGTGTAGTTTCCACTAGGCCGTTCCAGTTATTCGTTTCGAGCATCAGAACTGCGAAAATTTTGAGTTTCTCAAGCGCTTCTTACCTCCAAACTGCCATATCTCGCGAACGGATTGACCAATCCGCAAAATTTCTGTTGCATTTGAAAGTAGAAAATCGCCCGATTACAACGGTATGCGCACTTTTCCCCTGGGCCGTTCTAGTTATTCGTTTCGAGCATCAGAACTGCGAAAATTTTGAGTTTCTCAAGCGTTTCTTACCTCCAAACTGCCATATCTCGCGAACGGATTGACCAATCCGCAAAATTTCTGTTGCGTTTGAAAGTAGAAACTCGCCCGATTACAACGGTGTGCGCACTTTTCCCCTGGGCCGTTCTAGTTATTCGTTTCGAGCATAAAACTGCGAAAATTTTGAGTTTCTAAAGCGTTTCTTACCTCCAAACTGCCATATCTCGCGAACGGATTGACCAATCCGCATGATTTCTGTTGCATCTGAAAGTAGAAACTCGCCCGATTACAACGGTATGCGTACTTCTCCCCTAGGCCGTTCTAGTCATTCGTTTCGAGCATCAGAACTGCGAAAATTTTGAGTTTCTCAAGCGTTTCTTACCTCCAAACTGCCATATCTCGCGAACGGATTGACCAATCCGCAAAATTTCTGTTGCTTCTGAAAGTAGAAACTCGCCCGATTACAACGGTGTGCGCACTTTTCCCCTGGGCCGTTCTAGTTATTCGTTTCGAGCATAAAACTGCGAAAATTTTGAGTTTCTAAAGCGTTTCTTACCTCCAAACTGCCATATCTCGCGAACGGATTGACCAATCCGCATGATTTCTGTTGCATCTGAAAGTAGAAACTCGCCCAATTACAACGGTTTGGCACTTTTCCCCTAGGCCGTTCTAGTTATTCGTTTCGAGCATCAGAACTGCGAAAATTTTGAGTTTCTCAAGTGGTTCTTACCTCCAAACTGCCACATCTCGCGAACGGATTGACCAATCCGCAAAATTTCTGTTGCGTTTGAAAGTAGAAACTCGACCGATTACAACGGTGTGCGCACTTTTCCCCTGGGCCGTTCTAGTTATTCGTTTCGAGCATCAGAACTGCGAAAATTTTGAGTTTCTCAAGCGTTTCTTACCTCCAAACTGCCATATCTCGCGAACGGATTGACCAATCCGCAAAATTTCTGTTGCTTCTGAAAGTAGAAACTCGCCCGATTACAACGGCATGCGCATTTTTCCCCTAGGCCGTTCTAGTTATTCGTTTCGAGCATCAGAACTGCGAAAATTTTGAGTTTCTCAAGCGTTTCTTACCTCCAAACTGCCATATCTCGCGAACGGATTGACCAATCCGCAAAATTTCTGTTGCATCTGAAAGTAGAAACTCGCCCGATTACAACGGTGTGCGCACTTTTCCCCTGGGCCGTTCTAGTTATTCGTTTCGAGCATAAAACTGCGAAAATTTTGAGTTTCTAAAGCGTTTCTTACCTCCAAACTGCCATATCTCGCGAACGGATTGACCAATCCGCATGATTTCTGTTGCATCTGAAAGTAGAAACTCGCCCAATTACATCGGTTTGGCACTTTTCCCCTAGGCCGTTCTAGTTATTCGTTTCGAGCATCAGAACTGCGAAAATTTTGAGTTTCTCAAGTGGTTCTTACCTCCAAACTGCCACATCTCGCGAACGGATTGACCAATCCGCAAAATTTCTGTTGCTTCTGAAAGTAGAAACTCGCCCGATTACAACGGTATGCGCACTTTTCCCCTGGGCCGTTCTAGTTATTCGTTTCGAGCATCAGAACTGCGAAAATGTTGAGTTTCTCAAGAGTTTCTTACCTCCAAACTGCCATATCTCGCGAACGGATTGACCAATCCGCAAAATTTCTGTTGCTTCTGAAAGTAGAAACTCGCCCGATTACAACGGTATGTGTAGTTTTCCCCTAGGCCGTTCCAGTTATTCGTTTCGAGCATCAGAACTGCGAAAATTTTGAGTTTCTCAAGTGGTTCTTACCTCCAAACTGCCATATCTCGCGAACGGATTGACCAATCCGCAAAATTTCTGTTGCATCTGAATGTAGAAACTCGCCCGATTACAACGGTATGTGTAGTTCTCCCCTAGGCCGTTCCAGTTATTCGTTTCGAGCATCAGAACTGCGAAAATTTTGAGTTTCTCAAGTGGTTCTTACCTCCAAACTGCCATATCTCGCGAACGGATTGACCAATCCGCATAATTTCTGTTGCATCTGAAAGTAGAAACTCGCCCGATTACAACGGTATGTGTAGTTTTCCTCTAGGCCGTTCCAGTTATTCGTTTCGAGCATCAGAACTGCGAAAATTTGGAGTTTCTCAAGCGCTTCTTACCTCCAAACTGCCATATCTCGCGAACGGATTGACCAATCCGCAAAATTTCTGTTGCATTTGAAAGTAGAAAATCGCCCGATTACAACGGTATGCGCACTTTTCCCCTGGGCCGTTCTAGTTATTCGTTTCGAGCATAAAACTGCGAAAATTTTGAGTTTCTAAAGCGTTTCTTACCTCCAAACTGCCATATCTCGCGAACGGATTGACCAGTCCGCATGATTTCTGTTGCGTCTGAAAGTAGAAACTCGCCCGATTACAACGGTATGCGTACTTCTCCCCTAGGCCGTTCTAGTCATTCGTTTCGAGCATCAGAACTGCGAAAATTTTGAGTTTCTCAAGCGTTTCTTACCTCCAAACTGCCATATCTCGCGAACGGATTGACCAATCCGCAAAATTTCTGTTGCTTCTGAAAGTAGAAACTCGCCCGATTACAACGGCATGCGCACTTTTCCCCTAGGCCGTTCTAGTTATTCGTTTCGAGCATCAGAACTGCGACAATTTTGAGTTTCTCAAGTGGTTCTTACCTCCAAACTGCCATATCTCGCGAACGGATTGACCAATCCGCAAAATTTCGGTTGCGTTTGAAAGTAGAAACTCGCCCGATTACAACGGTGTGCGCACTTTTCCCCTGGGCCGTTCTAGTTATCCGTTTCGAGCATCAGAACTGCGAAAATTTTGAGTTTCTCAAGCGTTTCTTACCTCCAAACTGCCATATCTCGCGAACGGATTGACCAATCCGCAAAATTTCTGTTGCATTTGAAAGTAGAAACTCGCCCAATTACAACGGTTTGGCACTTTTCCCCTAGGCCGTTCTAGTTATTCGTTTCGAGCATCAGAACTGCGAAAATTTTGAGTTTCTCAAGTGGTTCTTACCTCCAAACTGCCATATCTCGCGAACGGATTGACCAATCCGCAAAATTTCTGTTGCATCTGAAAGTAGAATCTCGCCCGATTACAACGGTATGCGTACTTCTCCCCTAGGCCGTTCTAGTCATTCGTTTCGAGCATCAGAACTGCGAAAATTTTGAGTTTCTCAAGCGTTTCTTACCTCCAAACTGCCATATCTCGCGAACGGATTGACCAATCCGCAAAATTTCTGTTGCGTTTGAAAGTAGAAACTCGCCCGATTACAACGGTGTGCGCACTTTTCCCCTGGACCGTTCTAGTCATTCGTTTCGAGCATCAGAACTGCGAAAATTTTGAGTTTCTCAAGCGTTTCTTACCTCCAAACTGCCATATCTCGCGAACGGATTGACCAATCCGCAAAATTTCTGTTGCGTTTGAAAGTAGAAACTCGCCCGATTACAACGGTGTGCGCACTTTTCCCCTGGACCGTTCTAGTCATTCGTTTCGAGCATCAGAACTGCGAAAATTTTGAGTTTCTCAAGCGTTTCTTACCTCCAAACTGCCATATCTCGCGAACGGATTGACCAATCCGCAAAATTTCTGTTGCTTCTGAAAGTAGAAACTCGCCCGATTACAACGGCATGCGCATTTTTCCCCTAGGCCGTTCTAGTTATTCGTTTCGAGCATCAGAACTGCGAAAATTTTGAGTTTCTCAAGCGTTTCTTACGTCCAAACTGCCATATCTCGCGAACGGATTGACCAATCCGCAAAATTTCTGTTGCATCTGAAAGTAGAAACTCGCCCGATTACAACGGTATGTGTAGTTTTCCCCTAGGCCGTTCCAGTTATTCGTTTCGAGCATCAGAACTGCGAAAATTTTGAGTTTCTCAAGTGGTTCTTACCTCCAAACTGCCATATCTCGCGAACGGATTGACCAATCCGCAAAATTTCGGTTGCGTTTGAAAGTAGAAACTCGCCCGATTACAACGGTGTGCGCACTTTTCCCCTGGGCCGTTCTAGTTATTGGTTTCGAGCATCAGAACTGCGAAAATTTTGAGTTTCTCAAGCGTTTCTTACCTCCAAACTGCCATATCTCGCGAACGGATTGACCAATCCGCAAAATTTCTGTTGCATTTGAAAGTAGAAACTCGCCCGATTACAACGGTATGCGCACTTTTCCCCTGGGCCGTTCTAGTTATTCGTTTCGAGCATCGGAACTGCGAAAATTTTGAGTTTCTAAAGCGTTTATTATCTCCAAACTGCCATATCTCGCGAACGGATTGATCAATCCGCAAAATTTCTGTTGCATCTGAAAGTAGAAACTCGCACGATTACAACGGTAGGTGTAGTTCTCCCCTAGGCCGTTCTAGTCATTCGTTTCGAGCATCAGAACTGCGAAAATTTTGAGTTTCTCAAGCGTTTCTTACCTCCAAACTGCCATATCTCGCGAACGGATTGACCAATCCGCATGATTTCTGTTGCATCTGAAAGTAGAAACTCGCCCGATTACAACGGTGTGCGCACTTTTCCCCTGGACCGTTCTAGTCATTCGTTTCGAGCATCAGAACTGCGAAAATTTTGAGTTTCTCAAGCGTTTCTTACCTCCAAACTGCCATATCTCGCGAACGGATTGACCAATCCGCAAAATTTCTGTTGCTTCTGAAAGTAGAAACTCGCCCGATTACAACGGCATGCGCATTTTTCCCCTAGGCCGTTCTAGTTATTCGTTTCGAGCATCAGAACTGCGAAAATTTTGAGTTTCTCAAGCGTTTCTTACCTCCAAACTGCCATATCTCGCGAACGGATTGACCAATCCGCAAAATTTCTGTTGCATCTGAAAGTAGAAACTCGCCCGATTACAACGGTATGTGTAGTTTTCCCCTAGGCCGTTCCAGTTATTCGTTTCGAGCATCAGAACTGCGAAAATTTTGAGTTTCTCAAGTGGTTCTTACCTCCAAACTGCCATATCTCGCGAACGGATTGACCAATCCGCAAAATTTCGGTTGCGTTTGAAAGTAGAAACTCGCCCGATTACAACGGTGTGCGCACTTTTCCCCTGGGCCGTTCTAGTTATTGGTTTCGAGCATCAGAACTGCGAAAATTTTGAGTTTCTCAAGCGTTTCTTACCTCCAAACTGCCATATCTCGCGAACGGATTGACCAATCCGCAAAATTTCTGTTGCATTTGAAAGTAGAAACTCGCCCAATTACAACGGTTTGCGCACTTTTCCCCTAGGCCGTTCTAGTTATTCGTTTCGAGCATCAGAACTGCGAAAATTTTGAGTTTCTCAAGCGTTTCTTACATCCAAACGGCCATATCTCGCGAACGGATAGACCAATCCGCATGATTTCTGTTGCATCTGATAGTAGAATCTCGCCCGATTACAACGGTATGCGTACTTCTCCCCTAGGCCGTTCTAGTCATTCGTTTCGAGCATCAGAACTGCGAAAATTTTGAGTTTCTCAAGCGTTTCTTACCACCAAACTGCCATATCTCGCGAACGGATTGACCAATCCGCATGATTTCTGTTGCATCTGAAAGTAGAAACTCGCCCGATTACAACGGTATGCGTACTTCTCCCCTAGGCCGTTCTAGTCATTCGTTTCGAGCATCAGAACTGCGAAAATTTTGAGTTTCTCAAGCGTTTCTTACCTCCAAACTGCCATATCTCGCGAACGGATTGACCAATCCGCAAAATTTCTGTTGCTTCTGAAAGTAGAAACTCGCCCGATTACAACGGCATGCGCACTTTTCCCCTGGGCCGTTCTAGTTATTCGTTTCGAGCATCAGAACTGCGAAAATTTTGAGTTTCTCAAGCGTTTCTTACTTGCAAACTGCCATATCTCGCGAACGGATTGACCAATCCGCAAAATTTCTGTTGCATCTGAAAGTAGAAACTCGCCCGATTACAACGGTATGTGTAGTTTTCCCCTAGGCCGTTCCAGTTATTCGTTTCGAGCATCAGAACTGCGAAAATTTTGAGTTTCTCAAGTGGTTCTTACCTCCAAACTGCCATATCTCGCGAACGGATTGACCAATCCGCAAAATTTCGGTTGCGTTTGAAAGTAGAAACTCGCCCGATTACAACGGTGTGCGCACTTTTCCCCTGGGCCGTTCTAGTTATTCGTTTCGAGCATCAGAACTGCGAAAATTTTGAGTTTCTCAAGCGTTTCTTACCTCCAAACTGCCATATCTCGCGAACGGATTCACCAATCCGCAAAATTTCTGTTGCATTTGAAAGTAGAAACTCGCCCAATTACAACGGTTTGCGCACTTTTCCCCTAGGCCGTTCTAGTTATTCGTTTCGAGCATCAGAACTGCGAAAATTTTGAGTTTCTCAAGCGTTTCTTACATCCAAACGGCCATATCTCGCGAACGGATAGACCAATCTGCATGATTTCTGTTGCATCTGAAAGTAGAATCTCGCCCGATTACAACGGTATGCGTACTTCTCCCCTAGGCCGTTCTAGTCATTCGTTTCGAGCATCAGAGCTGCGAAAATTTTGAGTTTCTCAAGCGTTTCTTACCTCCAAACTGCCATATCTCGCGAACGGATTGACCAATCCGCAAAATTTCTGTTGCGTTTGAAAGTAGAAACTCGCCCGATTACAACGGTGTGCGCACTTTTCCCCTGGGCCGTTCTAGTCATTCGTTTCGAGCATAAAACTGCGAAAATTTTGAGTTTCTAAAGCGTTTCTTACCTCCAAACTGCCATATCTCCCGAACGGATTGACCAATCCGCATGATTTCTGTTGCATCTGAAAGTAGAAACTCGCCCAATTACAACGGTTTGGCACTTTTCCCCTAGGCCGTTCTAGTTATTCGTTTCGAGCATCAGAACTGCGAAAATTTTGAGTTTCTCAAGTGGTTCTTACCTCCAAACTGCCACATCTCGCGAACGGATTGACCAATCCGCAAAATTTCTGTTGCGTTTGAAAGTAGAAACTCGCCCGATTACAACGGCGTGCGCACTTTTCCCCTGGGCCGTTCTAGTTATTCGTTTCGAGTATCAGAACTGCGAAAATTTTGAGTTTCTCAAGCGTTTCTTACCTCCAAACTGCCATATCTCGCGAACCGATTGACCAATCCGCAAAATTTCTGTTGCGTTTGAAAGTAGAAACTCGCCCGATTACAACGGTGTGCGCACTTTTCCCCTGGGCCGTTCTAGTTATTCGTTTCGAGCATCAGAACTGCGAAAATTTTGAGTTTCTCAAGCGTTTCTTACCTCCAAACTGCCATATCTCGCGAACGGATTGACCAATCCGCAAAATTTCTGTTGCTTCTGAAAGTAGAAACTCGCCCGATTACAACGGCATGCGCATTTTTCCCCTAGGCCGTTCTAGTTATTCGTTTCGAGCATCAGAACTGCGAAAATTTTGAGTTTCTCAAGCGTTTCTTACCTCCAAACTGCCATATCTCGCGAACGGATTGACCAATCCGCAAGATTTCTATTGCGTTTGAAAGTAGAAACTCGCCCGATTACAACGGTGTGCGCACTTTTCCCCTGGGCCGTTCTAGTTATTCGTTTCGAGCATAAAACTGCGAAAATTTTGAGTTTCTAAAGCGTTTCTTACCTCCAAACTGGCATATCTCGCGAACGGATTGACCAATCCGCATGATTTCTGTTGCATCTGAAAGTAGAAACTCGCCCGATTACAACGGTGTGCGCACTTTTCCCCTGGGCCGTTCTAGTTATTCGTTTCGAGCATAAAACTGCGAAAATTTTGAGTTTCTCAAGCGTTTCTTACCTCCAAACTGCCATATCTCGCGAACGGATTGACCAATCCGCAAAATTTCTGTTGCTTCTGAAAGTAGAAACTCGCCCGATTACAACGGTGTGCGCACTTTTCCCCTGGGCCGTTCTAGTTATTCGTTTCGAGCATAAAACTGCGAAAATTTTGAGTTTCTAAAGCGTTTCTTACCTCCAAACTGCCATATCTCCCGAACGGATTGACCAATCCGCATGATTTCTGTTGCATCTGAAAGTAGAAACTCGCCCAATTACAACGGTTTGGCACTTTTCCCCTAGGCCGTTCTAGTTATTCGTTTCGAGCATCAGAACTGCGAAAATTTTGAGTTTCTCAAGTGGTTCTTACCTCCAAACTGCCACATCTCGCGAACGGATTGACCAATCCGCAAAATTTCTGTTGCGTTTGAAAGTAGAAACTCGCCCGATTACAACGGCGTGCGCACTTTTCCCCTGGGCCGTTCTAGTTATTCGTTTCGAGTATCAGAACTGCGAAAATTTTGAGTTTCTCAAGCGTTTCTTACCTCCAAACTGCCATATCTCGCGAACCGATTGACCAATCCGCAAAATTTCTGTTGCGTTTGAAAGTAGAAACTCGCCCGATTACAACGGTGTGCGCACTTTTCCCCTGGGCCGTTCTAGTTATTCGTTTCGAGCATCAGAACTGCGAAAATTTTGAGTTTCTCAAGCGTTTCTTACCTCCAAACTGCCATATCTCGCGAACGGATTGACCAATCCGCAAAATTTCTGTTGCTTCTGAAAGTAGAAACTCGCCCGATTACAACGGCATGCGCATTTTTCCCCTAGGCCGTTCTAGTTATTCGTTTCGAGCATCAGAACTGCGAAAATTTTGAGTTTCTCAAGCGTTTCTTACCTCCAAACTGCCATATCTCGCGAACGGATTGACCAATCCGCAAGATTTCTATTGCGTTTGAAAGTAGAAACTCGCCCGATTACAACGGTGTGCGCACTTTTCCCCTGGGCCGTTCTAGTTATTCGTTTCGAGCATAAAACTGCGAAAATTTTGAGTTTCTAAAGCGTTTCTTACCTCCAAACTGGCATATCTCGCGAACGGATTGACCAATCCGCATGATTTCTGTTGCATCTGAAAGTAGAAACTCGCCCGATTACAACGGTGTGCGCACTTTTCCCCTGGGCCGTTCTAGTTATTCGTTTCGAGCATAAAACTGCGAAAATTTTGAGTTTCTCAAGCGTTTCTTACCTCCAAACTGCCATATCTCGCGAACGGATTGACCAATCCGCAAAATTTCTGTTGCTTCTGAAAGTAGAAACTCGCCCGATTACAACGGTGTGCGCACTTTTCCCCTGGGCCGTTCTAGTTATTCGTTTCGAGCATAAAACTGCGAAAATTTTGAGTTTCTAAAGCGTTTCTTACCTCCAAACTGCCATATCTCGCGAACGGATTGACCAATCCGCATGATTTCTGTTGCATCTGAAAGTAGAAACTCGCCCAATTACAACGGTTTGGCACTTTTCCCCTAGGCCGTTCTAGTTATTCGTTTCGAGCATCAGAACTGCGAAAATTTTGAGTTTCTCAAGTGGTTCTTACCTCCAAACTGCCACATCTCGCGAACGGATTGACCAATCCGCAAAATTTCTGTTGCGTTTGAAAGTAGAAACTCGCCCGATTACAACGGTGTGCGCACTTTTCCCCTGGGCCGTTCTAGTTATTCGTTTCGAGTATCAGAACTGCGAAAATTTTGAGTTTCTCAAGCGTTTCTTACCTCCAAACTGCCATATCTCGCGAACGGATTGACCAATCCGCAAAATTTCTGTTGCTTCTGAAAGTAGAAACTCGCCCGATTACAACGGCATGCGCATTTTTCCCCTAGGCCGTTCTAGTTATTCGTTTCGAGCATCAGAACTGCGAAAATTTTGAGTTTCTCAAGCGTTTCTTACATCCAAACTGCCATATCTCGCGAACGGATTGACCAATCCGCAAAATTTCTGTTGCATCTGAAAGTAGAAACTCGCCCGATTACAACGGTATGCGCACTTTTCCCCTGGGCCGTTCTAGTTATTCGTTTCGAGCATCAGAACTGCGAAAATTTTGAGTTTCTCAAGCGTTTCTTACCTCCAAACTGCCATATCTCGCGAACGGATTGACCAATCCGCAATATTTCTATTGCGTTTGAAAGTAGAAACTCGCCCGATTACAACGGTGTGCGCACTTTTCCCCTGGGCCGTTCTAGTTATTCGTTTCGAGCATAAAACTGCGAAAATTTTGAGTTTCTAAAGCGTTTCTTACCTCCAAACTGCCATATCTCGCGAACGGATTGACCAATCCGCATGATTTCTGTTGCATCTGAAAGTAGAAACTCGCCCGATTACAACGGTATGCGTACTTCTCCCCTAGGCAGATCTAGTCATTCGTTTCGAGCATCAGAACTGCGAAAATTTTGAGTTTCTCAAGCGTTTCTTACCTCCAAACTGCCATATCTCGCGAACGGATTGACCAATCCGCAAAATTTCTGTTGCTTCTGAAAGTAGAAACTCGCCCGATTACAACGGCATGCGCACTTTTCCCCTAGGCCGTTCTAGTTATTCGTTTCGAGCATCAGAACTGCGAAAATTTTGAGTTTCTCAAGTGGTTCTTACCTCCAAACTGCCATATCTCGCGAACGGATTGACCAATCCACAAAATTTCGGTTGCGTTTGAAAGTAGAAACTCGCCCGATTACAACGGTGTGCGCACTTTTCCCCTGGGCCGTTCTAGTTATTCGTTTCGAGCATCAGAACTGCGAAAATTTTGAGTTTCTCAAGCGTTTCTTACCTCCAAACTGCCATATCTCGCGAACGGATTGACCAATCCGCATGATTTCTGTTGCATCTGAAAGTAGAAACTCGCCCGATTACAACGGTATGCGTACTTCTCCCCTAGGCCGTTCTAGTCATTCGTTTCGAGCATCAGAACTGCGAAAATTTTGAGTTTCTCAAGCGTTTCTTACCTCCAAACTGCCATATCTCGCGAACGGATTGACCAATCCACAAAATTTCTGTTGCATTTGAAAGTAGAAACTCGCCCCATTACAACGGTTTGGCACTTCTCCCCTAGGCCGTTCTAGTCATTCGTTTCGAGCATCAGAACTGCGAAAATTTTGAGTTTCTCAAGCGTTTCTTACCTCCAAACTGCCATATCTCGCGAACGGATTGACCAATCCGCAAAATTTCTGTTGCATTTGAAAGTAGAAACTCGCCTGATTACAACAGTATGTGTAGTTTTCCCCTAGAACGTTCCAGTTATTCGTTTCGAGCACCAGAAGTGCGAAAATTTTGAGTTTCTCAAGCGCTTCTTACCTCCAAACTGCCATATCTCGCGAACGGATTGACCAATCCGCAAAATTTCTGTTGCATTTGAAAGTAGAAACTCGCCTGATTACAACAGTATGTGTAGTTTTCCCCTAGACCGTTCCAGTTATTCGTTTCGAGCACCAGAACTGCGAAAATTTTGAGTTTCTCAAGCGTTTCTTACCTCCAAACTGCCATATCTCGCGAACGGATTGACCAATCCGCAAAATTTCTGTTGCTTCTGAAAGTAGAAACTCGGCCGATTACAACGGTGTGCGCACTTTTCCCCTGGGCCGTTCTAGTTATTCGTTTCGAGGATCAGAACTGCGAAAATTTTGAGTTTCTCAAGTGGTTCTTACCTCCAAACTGCCATATCTCGCGAACGGATTGACCAATCCGCAAAATTTCTGTTGCATTTGAAAGTAGAAACTCGCCTGATTACAACAGTATGTGTAGTTTTCCCCTAGACCGTTCCAGTTATTCGTTTCGAGCACCAGAACTGCGAAAATTTTGCGTTTCTAAAGCGTTTCATATCTCCAAACTGCCATATCTCGCGAACGGATTGATCAATCCGCAAAATTTCTGTTGCATTTGAAAGTAGAAACTCGCCCGATTACAACGGTATGCGCACTTTTCCTCTGGGCCGTTCTAGTTATTCGTTTCGAGCATCAGAACTGTGAAAAGTTTGAGTTTCTCAAGTGGTTCTTACCTCCAAACTGCCGTATCTCGCGAACGGATTGACCAATCCGCAAAATTTCTGTTGCGTTTGAAAGTAGAAACTCGCCAGATTACAACGGTGTGCGCACTTTTCCCCTGGGCCGTTCTAGTTATTCGTTTCGAGGATCAGAACTGCGAAAATTTTGAGTTTCTCAAGCGTTTCTTACCTCCAAACTGCCATATCTCGCGAACGGATTGACCAATCCGCAAAATTTCTGTTGCATTTGAAAGTAGAAACTCGCCCAATTACAACGGTTTGCGCACTTTTCCCCTAGGCCGTTCTAGTTATTCGTTTCGAGCATCAGAACTGCGAAAATTTTGAGTTTCTCAAGCGTTTCTTACATCCAAACGGCCATATCTTGCGAACGGATTGACCAATCCGCAAAATTTCTGTTGCTTCTGAAAGTAGAAACTCGCCCGATTACAACGGCATGCGCACTTTTCCCCTAGGCCGTTCTAGTTATTCGTTTCGAGTATCAGAACTGCGAAAATTTTGAATTTCTCAAGCGTTTCTTACATCCAAACGGCCATATCTCGCGAACTGATTGACCAATCCGCATAATTTCTGTTGCATCTGAAAGTAGAAACTCGCCCGATTACAACGGTATGTGTAGTTTTCCCCTAGGCCGTTCCAGTTATTCGTTTCGATCATCAGAACTGCGAAAATTTTGAGTTTCTCAAGCGCTTCTTACCTCCAAACTGCCATATCTCGCGAACGGATTGACCAATCCGCAAAATTTCTGTTGCTTCTGAAAGTAGAAACTCGCCCGATTACAACGGCATGCGCACTTTTCCCCTAGGCCGTTCTAGTTATTCGTTTCGAGCATCAGAACTGCGAAAATTTTGAGTTTCTCAAGTGGTTCTTACCTCCAAACTGCCATATCTCGCGAACGGATTGACCAATCCGCATGATTTCTGTTGCATCTGAAAGTAGAAACTCGCCCGATTACAACGGTATGCGTACTTCTCCCCTAGGCCGATCTAGTCATTCGTTTCGAGCATCAGAACTGCGAAAATTTTGAGTTTCTCAAGCGTTTCTTACCTCCAAACTGCCATATCTCGCGAACGGATTGACCAATCCGCAAAATTTCTGTTGCTTCTGAAAGTAGAAACTCGCCCGATTACAACGGCATGCGCACTTTTCCCCTAGGCCGTTCTAGTTATTCGTTTCGAGTATCAGAACTGCGAAAATTTTGAATTTCTCAAGCGTTTCTTACATCCAAACGGCCATATCTCGCGAACGGATTGACCAATCCGCAAAATTTCTGTTGCATTTGAAAGTAGAAACTCGCCTGATTACAACAGTATGTGTAGTTTTCCCCTAGACCGTTCCAGTTATTCGTTTCGAGCACCAGAACTGCGAAAATTTTGAGTTTCTCAAGCGTTTCTTACCTCCAAACTGCCATATCTCGCGAACGGATTGACCAATCCGCAAAATTTCTGTTGCTTCTGAAAGTAGAAACTCGGCCGATTACAACGGTGTGCGCACTTTTCCCCTGGGCCGTTCTAGTTATTCGTTTCGAGGATCAGAACTGCGAAAATTTTGAGTTTCTCAAGTGGTTCTTACCTCCAAACTGCCATATCTCGCGAACGGATTGACCAATCCGCAAAATTTCTGTTGCATTTGAAAGTAGAAACTCGCCTGATTACAACAGTATGTGTAGTTTTCCCCTAGACCGTTCCAGTTATTCGTTTCGAGCACCAGAACTGCGAAAATTTTGCGTTTCTAAAGCGTTTCATATCTCCAAACTGCCATATCTCGCGAACGGATTGATCAATCCGCAAAATTTCTGTTGCATTTGAAAGTAGAAACTCGCCCGATTACAACGGTATGCGCACTTTTCCTCTGGGCCGTTCTAGTTATTCGTTTCGAGCATCAGAACTGTGAAAACTTTGAGTTTCTCAAGTGGTTCTTACCTCCAAACTGCCGTATCTCGCGAACGGATTGACCAATCCGCAAAATTTCTGTTGCGTTTGAAAGTAGAAACTCGCCCGATTACAACGGTGTGCGCACTTTTCCCCTGGGCCGTTCTAGTTATTCGTTTCGAGGATCAGAACTGCGAAAATTTTGAGTTTCTCAAGCGTTTCTTACCTCCAAACTGCCATATCTCGCGAACGGATTGACCAATCCGCAAAATTTCTGTTGCATTTGAAAGTAGAAACTCGCCCAATTACAACGGTTTGCGCACTTTTCCCCTAGGCCGTTCTAGTTATTCGTTTCGAGCATCAGAACTGCGAAAATTTTGAGTTTCTCAAGCGTTTCTTACATCCAAACGGCCATATCTTGCGAACGGATTGACCAATCCGCAAAATTTCTGTTGCTTCTGAAAGTAGAAACTCGCCCGATTACAACGGCATGCGCACTTTTCCCCTAGGCCGTTCTAGTTATTCGTTTCGAGTATCAGAACTGCGAAAATTTTGAATTTCTCAAGCGTTTCTTACATCCAAACGGCCATATCTCGCGAACTGATTGACCAATCCGCATAATTTCTGTTGCATCTGAAAGTAGAAACTCGCCCGATTACAACGGTATGTGTAGTTTTCCCCTAGGCCGTTCCAGTTATTCGTTTCGATCATCAGAACTGCGAAAATTTTGAGTTTCTCAAGCGCTTCTTACCTACAAACTGCCATATCTCGCGAACGGATTGACCAATCCGCAAAATTTCTGTTGCATTTGAAAGTAGAATATCGCCCGATTACAACAGTATGTGTAGTTTTCCCCTAGACCGTTCCAGTTATTCGTTTCGAGCACCAGAACTGCGAAAATTTTGAGTTTCTCAAGCGTTTCTTACCTCCAAACTGCCATATCTCGCGAACGGATTGACCGATCCGCAAAATTTCTGTTGCATTTGAAAGTAGAAACTCGCCCGATTACAACGGCATGCGGACTTTTCCCCTAGGCCGTTCTAGTTATTCGTTTCGAGCATCAGAACTGCGAAAATTTTGAGTTTCTCAAGCGTTTCTTACATCCAAACGGCCATATCTCGCGAAATGATTGACCAATCCGCATAATTTCAGTTCCATCTGAAAGTAGAAACTCGCCCGATTACAACGGTATGTGTAGTTTTCCCCTAGGCCGTTCCAGTTATTCGTTTCGAGCATCAGAACTGCGAAAATTTTGAGTTTCTCAAGCGCTTCTTACCTCCAAACTGCCATATCTCGCGAACGGATTGACCAATCCGCAAAATTTCTGTTGCATTTGAAAGTAGAAACTCGCCTGATTACAACAGTATGTGTAGTTTTCCCCTAGACCGTTCCAGTTATTCGTTTCGAGCACCAGAACTGCGAAAATTTTGAGTTTCTCAAGCGTTTCTTACCTCCAAACTGCCATATCTCGCGAACGGATTGACCAATCCGCAAAATTTCTGTTTCTTCTGAAAGTAGAAACTCGGCCGATTACAACGGCATGCGGACTTTTCCCCTAGGCCGTTCTAGTTATTCGTTTCGAGCATCAGAACTGCGAAAATTTTGAGTTTCTCAAGCGTTTCTTACATCCAAACGGCCATATCTCGCGAACGGATTGATCAATCCGCAAAATTTCTGTTGCATTTGAAAGTAGAAACTCGCCCGATTACAACGGTATGCGCACTTTTCCTCTGGGCCGTTCTAGTTATTCGTTTCGAGCATCAGAACTGCGAAAATTTTGAGTTTCTCAAGTGGTTCTTACCTCCAAACTGCCATATCTCGCGAACGGATTGACCAATCCGCATGATTTCTATTGCATCTGAAAGTAGAAACTCGCCCGATTACAACGGTATGCGTTCTTCTCCCCTAGGCCGTTCTAGTCATTCGTTTCGAGCATCAGAACTGCGAAAATTTTGAGTTTCTGAAGCGTTTCTTACCTCCAAACTGCCATATCTCGCGAACGGATTGACCAATCCGCATAATTTCTGTTGCACCTGAAAGTAGAAACTCGCCCGATTACAACGGTATGTGTAGTTTTCCCCTAGGCCGTTCCAGTTATTCGTTTCGATCATCAGAACTGCGAAAATTTTGAGTTTCTCAAGCGCTTCTTACCTCCAAACTGCCATATCTCGCGAACGGATTGACCAATCCGCATAATTTCTGTTGCACCTGAAAGTAGAAACTCGCCCGATTACAACGGTATGTGTAGTTTTCCCCTAGGCCGTTCCAGTTATTCGTTTCGATCATCAGAACTGCGAAAATTTTGAGTTTCTCAAGCGTTTCTTACCTCCAAACTGCCATATCTCGCGAACGGATTGACCAATCCGCATGATTTCTGTTGCATCTGAAAGTAGAAACTCGCCCGATTACAACGGTATGCGTACTTCTCCCCTAGGCCGTTCTAGTCATTCGTTTCGAGCATCAGAACTGCGAAAATTTTGAGTTTCTCAAGCGTTTCTTACCTCCAAACTGCCATATCTCGCGAACTGATTGACCAATCCGCATGATTTCTGTTGCATCTGAAAGTAGAAAATCGCCCGATTACAACGGTATGCGCACTTTTCCCCTGGGCCGTTCTAGTTATTCGTTTCGAGCATCAGAACTGCGAAAATTTTGAGTTTCTCAAGCGTTTCTTACCTCCAAACTGCCATATCTCGCGAACGGATTGACCAATCCGCAAAATTTCTGTTGCATTTGAAAGTAGAAACTCGCCTGATTACAACAGTATGTGTAGTTTTCCCCTAGAACGTTCCAGTTATTCGTTTCGAGCACCAGAAGTGCGAAAATTTTGAGTTTCTCAAGCGCTTCTTACCTCCAAACTGCCATATCTCGCGAACGGATTGACCAATCCGCAAAATTTCTGTTGCATTTGAAAGTAGAAACTCGCCTGATTACAACAGTATGTGTAGTTTTCCCCTAGACCGTTCCAGTTATTCGTTTCGAGCACCAGAACTGCGAAAATTTTGAGTTTCTCAAGCGTTTCTTACCTCCAAACTGCCATATCTCGCGAACGGATTGACCAATCCGCAAAATTTCTGTTGCTTCTGAAAGTAGAAACTCGGCCGATTACAACGGCATGCGGACTTTTCCCCTGGGCCGTTCTAGTTATTCGTTTCGAGGATCAGAACTGCGAAAATTTTGAGTTTCTCAAGTGGTTCTTACCTCCAAACTGCCATATCTCGCGAACGGATTGACCAATCCGCAAAATTTCTGTTGCATTTGAAAGTAGAAACTCGCCTGATTACAACAGTATGTGTAGTTTTCCCCTAGACCGTTCCAGTTATTCGTTTCGAGCACCAGAACTGCGAAAATTTTGCGTTTCTAAAGCGTTTCATATCTCCAAACTGCCATATCTCGCGAACGGATTGATCAATCCGCAAAATTTCTGTTGCATTTGAAAGTAGAAACTCGCCCGATTACAACGGTATGCGCACTTTTCCTCTGGGCCGTTCTAGTTATTCGTTTCGAGCATCAGAACTGTGAAAACTTTGAGTTTCTCAAGTGGTTCTTACCTCCAAACTGCCGTATCTCGCGAACGGATTGACCAATCCGCAAAATTTCTGTTGCGTTTGAAAGTAGAAACTCGCCCGATTACAACGGTGTGCGCACTTTTCCCCTGGGCCGTTCTAGTTATTCGTTTCGAGGATCAGAACTGCGAAAATTTTGAGTTTCTCAAGCGTTTCTTACCTCCAAACTGCCATATCTCGCGAACGGATTGACCAATCCGCAAAATTTCTGTTGCATTTGAAAGTAGAAACTCGCCCAATTACAACGGTTTGCGCACTTTTCCCCTAGGCCGTTCTAGTTATTCGTTTCGAGCATCAGAACTGCGAAAATTTTGAGTTTCTCAAGCGTTTCTTACCTCCAAACTGCCATATCTCGCGAACGGATTGACCGATCCGCAAAATTTCTGTTGCATTTGAAAGTAGAAACTCGCCCGATTACAACGGCATGCGGACTTTTCCCCTAGGCCGTTCTAGTTATTCGTTTCGAGCATCAGAACTGCGAAAATTTTGAGTTTCTCAAGCGTTTCTTACATCCAAACGGCCATATCTCGCGAAATGATTGACCAATCCGCATAATTTCAGTTCCATCTGAAAGTAGAAACTCGCCCGATTACAACGGTATGTGTAGTTTTCCCCTAGGCCGTTCCAGTTATTCGTTTCGAGCATCAGAACTGCGAAAATTTTGAGTTTCTCAAGCGCTTCTTACCTCCAAACTGCCATATCTCGCGAACGGATTGACCAATCCGCAAAATTTCTGTTGCATTTGAAAGTAGAAACTCGCCTGATTACAACAGTATGTGTAGTTTTCCCCTAGACCGTTCCAGTTATTCGTTTCGAGCACCAGAACTGCGAAAATTTTGAGTTTCTCAAGCGTTTCTTACCTCCAAACTGCCATATCTCGCGAACGGATTGACCAATCCGCAAAATTTCTGTTTCTTCTGAAAGTAGAAACTCGGCCGATTACAACGGCATGCGGACTTTTCCCCTAGGCCGTTCTAGTTATTCGTTTCGAGCATCAGAACTGCGAAAATTTTGAGTTTCTCAAGCGTTTCTTACATCCAAACGGCCATATCTCGCGAACGGATTGATCAATCCGCAAAATTTCTGTTGCATTTGAAAGTAGAAACTCGCCCGATTACAACGGTATGCGCACTTTTCCTCTGGGCCGTTCTAGTTATTCGTTTCGAGCATCAGAACTGCGAAAATTTTGAGTTTCTCAAGTGGTTCTTACCTCCAAACTGCCATATCTCGCGAACGGATTGACCAATCCGCATGATTTCTATTGCATCTGAAAGTAGAAACTCGCCCGATTACAACGGTATGCGTTCTTCTCCCCTAGGCCGTTCTAGTCATTCGTTTCGAGCATCAGAACTGCGAAAATTTTGAGTTTCTGAAGCGTTTCTTACCTCCAAACTGCCATATCTCGCGAACGGATTGACCAATCCGCATAATTTCTGTTGCACCTGAAAGTAGAAACTCGCCCGATTACAACGGTATGTGTAGTTTTCCCCTAGGCCGTTCCAGTTATTCGTTTCGATCATCAGAACTGCGAAAATTTTGAGTTTCTCAAGCGCTTCTTACCTCCAAACTGCCATATCTCGCGAACGGATTGACCAATCCGCATAATTTCTGTTGCACCTGAAAGTAGAAACTCGCCCGATTACAACGGTATGTGTAGTTTTCCCCTAGGCCGTTCCAGTTATTCGTTTCGATCATCAGAACTGCGAAAATTTTGAGTTTCTCAAGCGTTTCTTACCTCCAAACTGCCATATCTCGCGAACGGATTGACCAATCCGCATGATTTCTGTTGCATCTGAAAGTAGAAACTCGCCCGATTACAACGGTATGCGTACTTCTCCCCTAGGCCGTTCTAGTCATTCGTTTCGAGCATCAGAACTGCGAAAATTTTGAGTTTCTCAAGCGTTTCTTACCTCCAAACTGCCATATCTCGCGAACTGATTGACCAATCCGCATGATTTCTGTTGCATCTGAAAGTAGAAAATCGCCCGATTACAACGGTATGCGCACTTTTCCCCTGGGCCGTTCTAGTTATTCGTTTCGAGCATCAGAACTGCGAAAATTTTGAGTTTCTCAAGCGTTTCTTACCTCCAAACTGCCATATCTCGCGAACGGATTGACCAATCCGCAAAATTTCTGTTGCATTTGAAAGTAGAAACTCGCCTGATTACAACAGTATGTGTAGTTTTCCCCTAGAACGTTCCAGTTATTCGTTTCGAGCACCAGAAGTGCGAAAATTTTGAGTTTCTCAAGCGCTTCTTACCTCCAAACTGCCATATCTCGCGAACGGATTGACCAATCCGCAAAATTTCTGTTGCATTTGAAAGTAGAAACTCGCCTGATTACAACAGTATGTGTAGTTTTCCCCTAGACCGTTCCAGTTATTCGTTTCGAGCACCAGAACTGCGAAAATTTTGAGTTTCTCAAGCGTTTCTTACCTCCAAACTGCCATATCTCGCGAACGGATTGACCAATCCGCAAAATTTCTGTTGCTTCTGAAAGTAGAAACTCGGCCGATTACAACGGCATGCGGACTTTTCCCCTAGGCCGTTCTAGTTATTCGTTTCGAGCATCAGAACTGCGAAAATTTTGAGTTTCTCAAGCGTTTCTTACATCCAAACGGCCATATCGCGCGAACGGATTGATCAATCCGCAAAATTTCTGTTGCATTTGAAAGTAGAAACTCGCCCGATTACAAAGGTATGCGCACTTTTCCTCTGGGCCGTTCTAGTTATTCGTTTCGAGCATCAGAACTGCGAAAATTTTGAGTTTCTCAAGTGGTTCTTACCTCCAAACTGCCATATCTCGCGAACGGATTGACCAATCCGCAAAATTTCTGTTGCATTTGAAAGTAGAAACTCGCCTGATTACAACAGTATGTGTAGTTTTCCCCTAGACCGTTCCAGTTATTCGTTTCGAGCACCAGAACTGCGAAAATTTTGCGTTTCTAAAGCGTTTCATATCTCCAAACTGCCATATCTCGCGAACGGATTGATCAATCCGCAAAATTTCTGTTGCATTTGAAAGTAGAAACTCGCCCGATTACAACGGTATGCGCACTTTTCTTCTGGGCCGTTCTAGTTATTCGTTTCGAGCATCAGAACTGTGAAAAGTTTGTGTTTCTCAAGTGGTTCTTACCTCCAAACTGCCGTATCTCGCGAACGGATTGACCAATCCGCAAAATTTCTGTTGCATTTGAAAGTAGAAACTCGCCCGATTACAAAGGTATGCGCACTTTTCCTCTGGGCCGTTCTAGTTATTCGTTTCGAGCATCAGAACTGCGAAAATTTTGAGTTTCTCAAGTGGTTCTTACCTCCAAACTGCCATATCTCGCGAACGGATTGACCAATCCGCAAAATTTCTGTTGCATTTGAAAGTAGAAACTCGCCCAATTACAACGGTTTGCGCACTTTTCCCCTAGGCCGTTCTAGTTATTCGTTTCGAGCATCAGAACTGCGAAAATTTTGAGTTTCTCAAGCGTTTCTTACATCCAAACGGCCATATCGCGCGAACGGATTGATCAATCCGCAAAATTTCTGTTGCATTTGAAAGTAGAAACTCGCCCGATTACAAAGGTATGCGCACTTTTCCTCTGGGCCGTTCTAGTTATTCGTTTCGAGCATCAGAACTGCGAAAATTTTGAGTTTCTCAAGTGGTTCTTACCTCCAAACTGCCATATCTCGCGAACGGATTGACCAATCCGCAAAATTTCTGTTGCATTTGAAAGTAGAAACTCGCCTGATTACAACAGTATGTGTAGTTTTCCCCTAGACCGTTCCAGTTATTCGTTTCGAGCACCAGAACTGCGAAAATTTTGCGTTTCTAAAGCGTTTCATATCTCCAAACTGCCATATCTCGCGAACGGATTGATCAATCCGCAAAATTTCTGTTGCATTTGAAAGTAGAAACTCGCCCGATTACAACGGTATGCGCACTTTTCCTCTGGGCCGTTCTAGTTATTCGTTTCGAGCATCAGAACTGTGAAAAGTTTGTGTTTCTCAAGTGGTTCTTACCTCCAAACTGCCGTATCTCGCGAACGGATTGACCAATCCGCAAAATTTCTGTTGCGTTTGAAAGTAGAAACTCGCCCGATTACAACGGTGTGCGCACTTTTCCCCTGGGCCGTTCTAGTTATTCGTTTCGAGGATCAGAACTGCGAAAATTTTGAGTTTCTCAAGCGTTTCTTACCTCCAAACTGCCATATCTCGAGAACGGGTTGACCAATCCGCAAAATTTCTGTTGCATTTGAAAGTAGAAACTCGCCCAATTACAACGGTTTGCGCACTTTTCCCCTAGGCCGTTCTAGTTATTCGTTTCGAGCATCAGAACTGCGAAAATTTTGAGTTTCTCAAGCGTTTCTTACATCCAAACGGCCATATCTCGCGAACGGATAGACCAATCCGCATGATTTCTGTTGCATCTGAAAGTAGAATCTCGCCCGATTACAACGGTATGCGTACTTCTCCCCTAGGCCGTCCTAGTCATTCGTTTCGAGCATCAGAACTGCGAAAATTTTGAGTTTCTCAAGCGTTTCTTACCTCCAAACTGCCATATCTCGCGAACGGATTGACCAATCCGCAAAATTTCTGTTGCGTTTGAAAGTAGAAACTCGCCCGATTACAACGGTGTGCGCACTTTTCCCCTGGGCCGTTCTAGTCATTCGTTTCGAGCATCAGAACTGCGAAAATTTTGAGTTTCTCAAGCGTTTCTTACATCCAAACGGCCATATCTCGCGAACGGATAGACCAATCCGCATGATTTCTGTTGCATCTGAAAGTAGAATCTCGCCCGATTACAACGGTGTGCGTACTTCTCCCCTAGGCCGTTCTAGTCATTCGTTTCGAGCATCAGAACTGCGAAAATTTTGAGTTTCTCAAGCGTTCCTTACCTCCAAACTGCCATATCTCGCGAACGGATTGACCAATCCGCAAAATTTCTGTTGCTTCTGAAAGTAGAAACTCGCCCGATTACAACGGCATGCGCACTTTTCCCCTAGGCCGTTCTAGTTATTCGTTTCGAGTATCAGAACTGCGAAAATTTTGAGTTTCTCAAGCGTTTCTTACATCCAAACGGCCATATCTCGCGAACTGATTGACCAATCCGCATAATTTCTGTTGCATCTGAAAGTAGAAATTCGCCCGATTACAAAGGTATGTGTAGTTTTCCCCTAGGCCGTTCCAGTTATTCGTTTCGATCATCAGAACTGCGAAAATTTTGAGTTCCTCAAGCGCTTCTTACCTACAAACTGCCATATCTCGCGAACGGATTGACCAATCCGCAAAATTTCTGTTGCATTTGAAAGTAGAAAATCGCCCGATTACAACGGTATGCGCACTTTTCCCCTGGGCCGTTCTAGTTATTCGTTTCGAGCATCAGAACTGCGAAAATTTTGAGTTTCTCAAGCGTTTCTTACATCCAAACTGCCATATCTCGCGAACGGATTGACCAATCCGCAAAATTTCTGTTGCATTTGAAAGTAGAAACTCGCCTGATTACAACAGTATGTGTAGTTTTCCCCTAGAACGTTCCAGTTATTCGTTTCGAGCACCAGAAGTGCGAAAATTTTGAGTTTCTCAAGCGCTTCTTACCTCCAAACTGCCATATCTCGCGAACGGATTGACCAATCCGCAAAATTTCTGTTGCATTTGAAAGTAGAAACTCGCCTGATTACAACAGTATGTGTAGTTTTCCCCTAGACCGTTCCAGTTATTCGTTTCGAGCACCAGAACTGCGAAAATTTTGAGTTTCTCAAGCGTTTCTTACCTCCAAACTGCCATATCTCGCGAACGGATTGACCAATCCGCAAAATTTCTGTTGCTTCTGAAAGTAGAAACTCGGCCGATTACAACGGCATGCGGACTTTTCCCCTAGGCCGTTCTAGTTATTCGTTTCGAGCATCAGAACTGCGAAAATTTTGAGTTTCTCAAGCGTTTCTTACATCCAAACGGCCATATCGCGCGAACGGATTGATCAATCCGCAAAATTTCTGTTGCATTTGAAAGTAGAAACTCGCCCGATTACAAAGGTATGCGCACTTTTCCTCTGGGCCGTTCTAGTTATTCGTTTCGAGCATCAGAACTGCGAAAATTTTGAGTTTCTCAAGTGGTTCTTACCTCCAAACTGCCATATCTCGCGAACGGATTGACCAATCCGCAAAATTTCTGTTGCATTTGAAAGTAGAAACTCGCCTGATTACAACAGTATGTGTAGTTTTCCCCTAGACCGTTCCAGTTATTCGTTTCGAGCACCAGAACTGCGAAAATTTTGCGTTTCTAAAGCGTTTCATATCTCCAAACTGCCATATCTCGCGAACGGATTGATCAATCCGCAAAATTTCTGTTGCATTTGAAAGTAGAAACTCGCCCGATTACAACGGTATGCGCACTTTTCCTCTGGGCCGTTCTAGTTATTCGTTTCGAGCATCAGAACTGTGAAAAGTTTGTGTTTCTCAAGTGGTTCTTACCTCCAAACTGCCGTATCTCGCGAACGGATTGACCAATCCGCAAAATTTCTGTTGCGTTTGAAAGTAGAAACTCGCCCGATTACAACGGTGTGCGCACTTTTCCCCTGGGCCGTTCTAGTTATTCGTTTCGAGGATCAGAACTGCGAAAATTTTGAGTTTCTCAAGCGTTTCTTACCTCCAAACTGCCATATCTCGCGAACGGATTGACCAATCCGCAAAATTTCTGTTGCATTTGAAAGTAGAAACTCGCCCAATTACAACGGTTTGCGCACTTTTCCCCTAGGCCGTTCTAGTTATTCGTTTCGAGCATCAGAACTGCGAAAATTTTGAGTTTCTCAAGCGTTTCTTACATCCAAACGGCCATATCTCGCGAACGGATAGACCAATCCGCATGATTTCTGTTGCATCTGAAAGTAGAATCTCGCCCGATTACAACGGTATGCGTACTTCTCCCCTAGGCCGTCCTAGTCATTCGTTTCGAGCATCAGAACTGCGAAAATTTTGAGTTTCTCAAGCGTTTCTTACCTCCAAACTGCCATATCTCGCGAACGGATTGACCAATCCGCAAAATTTCTGTTGCGTTTGAAAGTAGAAACTCGCCCGATTACAACGGTGTGCGCACTTTTCCCCTGGGCCGTTCTAGTCATTCGTTTCGAGCATCAGAACTGCGAAAATTTTGAGTTTCTCAAGCGTTTCTTACATCCAAACGGCCATATCTCGCGAACGGATAGACCAATCCGCATGATTTCTGTTGCATCTGAAAGTAGAATCTCGCCCGATTACAACGGTGTGCGTACTTCTCCCCTAGGCCGTTCTAGTCATTCGTTTCGAGCATCAGAACTGCGAAAATTTTGAGTTTCTCAAGCGTTCCTTACCTCCAAACTGCCATATCTCGCGAACGGATTGACCAATCCGCAAAATTTCTGTTGCTTCTGAAAGTAGAAACTCGCCCGATTACAACGGCATGCGCACTTTTCCCCTAGGCCGTTCTAGTTATTCGTTTCGAGTATCAGAACTGCGAAAATTTTGAGTTTCTCAAGCGTTTCTTACATCCAAACGGCCATATCTCGCGAACTGATTGACCAATCCGCATAATTTCTGTTGCATCTGAAAGTAGAAATTCGCCCGATTACAAAGGTATGTGTAGTTTTCCCCTAGGCCGTTCCAGTTATTCGTTTCGATCATCAGAACTGCGAAAATTTTGAGTTCCTCAAGCGCTTCTTACCTACAAACTGCCATATCTCGCGAACGGATTGACCAATCCGCAAAATTTCTGTTGCATTTGAAAGTAGAAAATCGCCCGATTACAACGGTATGCGCACTTTTCCCCTGGGCCGTTCTAGTTATTCGTTTCGAGCATCAGAACTGCGAAAATTTTGAGTTTCTCAAGCGTTTCTTACATCCAAACTGCCATATCTCGCGAACGGATTGACCAATCCGCAAAATTTCTGTTGCATTTGAAAGTAGAAACTCGCCTGATTACAACAGTATGTGTAGTTTTCCCCTAGACCGTTCCAGTTATTCGTTTCGAGCACCAGAACTGCGAAAATTTTGAGTTTCTCAAGCGTTTCTTACCTCCAAACTGCCATATCTCGCGAACGGATTGACCGATCCGCAAAATTTCTGTTGCATTTGAAAGTAGAAACTCGCCCGATTACAACGGCATGCGGACTTTTCCCCTAGGCCGTTCTAGTTATTCGTTTCGAGCATCAGAACTGCGAAAATTTTGAGTTTCTCAAGCGTTTCTTACATCCAAACGGCCATATCTCGCGAAATGATTGACCAATCCGCATAATTTCAGTTCCATCTGAAAGTAGAAACTCGCCCGATTACAACGGTATGTGTAGTTTTCCCCTAGGCCGTTCCAGTTATTCGTTTCGAGCATCAGAACTGCGAAAATTTTGAGTTTCTCAAGCGCTTCTTACCTCCAAACTGCCATATCTCGCGAACGGATTGACCAATCCGCAAAATTTCTGTTGCTTCTGAAAGTAGAAACTCGCCCGATTACAACGGCATGCGCACTTTTCCCCTAGGCCGTTCTAGTTATTCGTTTCGAGCATCAGAACTGCGAAAATTTTGAGTTTCTCAAGCGTTTCTTACATCCAAACGGCCATATCTCGTGAACTGATTGACCAATCCGCATAATTTCTGTTGCATCTGAAAGTGGAAACTCGCCTGATTACAACAGTATGTGTAGTTTTCCCCTAGACCGTTCCAGTTATTCGTTTCGAGCACCAGAACTGCGAAAATTTTGAGTTTCTCAAGCGTTTCTTACCTCCAAACTGCCATATCTCGCGAACGGATTGATCAATCCGCAAAATTTCTGTTGCATTTGAAAGTAGAAACTCGCCCGATTACAACGGTATGCGCGCTTTTCCTCTGGGCCGTTCTAGTTATTCGTTTCGAGCATCAGAACTGCGAAAATTTTGAGTTTCTCAAGTGGTTCTTACCTCCAAACTGCCATATCTCGCGAACGGATTGACCAATCCGCAAAATTTCTGTTGCATTTGAAAGTAGAAACTCGCCCGGTTACAACGGTGTGCGTACTTCTCCCCTAGGCCGTTCTAGTCATTCGTTTCGAGCATCAGAACTGCGAAAATTTTGATTTTCTCAAGCGTTTCTTACCTCCAAACTGCCATATCTCGCGAACGGATTGACCATTCCGCAAAATTTCTGTTGCATTTGAAAGTAGAAACTCGCCTGATTACAACAGTATGTGTAGTTTTCCCCTAGACCGTTCCAGTTATTCGTTTCGAGCACCAGAACTGCGAAAATTTTGAGTTTCTCAAGCGTTTCTTACCTCCAAACTGCCATATCTCGCGAACGGATTGACCAATCCGCATGATTTCTGTTGCATCTGAAAGTAGAAACTCGCCCGATTACAACGGTATGCGTACTTCTCCCCTAGGCCGTTCTAGTCATTCGTTTCGAGCATCAGAACTGCGAAAATTTTGAGTTTCTCAATTGTTTCTTACCTCCAAACTGCCATATCTCGCGAACGGATTGACCATACCGCAAAATTTCTGTTGCGTTTGAAAGTAGAAACTCGCCCGATTACAACGGTGTGCGCACTTTTCCCCTGGGCCGTTCTAGTCATTCGTTTCGAGCATCAGAACTGCGAAAATTTTGAGTTTCTCAAGCGTTTCTTACCTCCAAACTGCCATATCTCGCGAACGGATTGACCAATCCGCATGATTTCTGTTGCATCTGAAAGTAGAAACTCGCCCGATTACAACGGTATGCGTACTTCTCCCCTAGGCCGTTCTAGTCATTCGTTTCGAGCATCAGAACTGCGAAAATTTTGAGTTTCTCAAGCGTTTCTTACCTCCAAACTGCCATATCTCGCGAACGGATTGACCAATCCGCAAAATTTCTGTTGCTTCTGAAAGTAGAAACTCGCCCGATTACAACGGCATGCGCACTTTCCCCCTGGGCCGTTCTAGTTATTCGTTTCGAGCATCAGAACTGCGAAAATTTTGAGTTTCTCAAGCGTTTCTTACCTCCAAACTGCCATATCTCGCGAACGGATTGACCAATCCGCAAAATTTCTGTTGCTTCTGAAAGTAGAAACTCGCCCGATTACAACGGCATGCGCACTTTTCCCCTAGGCCGTTCTAGTTATTCGTTTCGAGCATCAAAACTGCGAAAATTTTGAGTTTCTCAAGCGTTTCTTACATCCAAACGGCCATATCTCGCGAACGGATTGACCGATCCGCAAAATTTCTGTTGCATTTGAAAGTAGAAACTCGCCCGATTACAACGGCATGCGGACTTTTCCCCTAGGCCGTTCTAGTTATTCGTTTCGAGCATCAGAACTGCGAAAATTTTGAGTTTCTCAAGCGTTTCTTACCTCCAAACTGCCATATCTCGCGAACGGATTGACCAATCCGCATGATTTCTGTTGCATCTGAAAGTAGAAACTCGCCCGATTACAACGGTATGCGTACTTCTCCCCTAGGCCGTTCTAGTCATTCGTTTCGAGCATCAGAACTGCGAAAATTTTGAGTTTCTCAAGCGTTTCTTACCTCCAAACTGCCATATCTCGCGAACGGATTGACCAATCCGCAAAATTTCTGTTGCTTCTGAAAGTAGAAACTCGCCCGATTACAACGGCATGCGCACTTTCCCCCTGGGCCGTTCTAGTTATTCGTTTCGAGCATCAGAACTGCGAAAATTTTGAGTTTCTCAAGCGTTTCTTACCTCCAAACTGCCATATCTCGCGAACGGATTGACCAATCCGCAAAATTTCTGTTGCTTCTGAAAGTAGAAACTCGCCCGATTACAACGGCATGCGCACTTTTCCCCTAGGCCGTTCTAGTTATTCGTTTCGAGCATCAAAACTGCGAAAATTTTGAGTTTCTCAAGCGTTTCTTACATCCAAACGGCCATATCTCGCGAACTGATTGACCAATCCGCATAATTTCTGTTGCATCTGAAAGTGGAAACTCGCCTGATTACAACAGTATGTGTAGTTTTCCCCTAGACCGTTCCAGTTATTCGTTTCGAGCACCAGAACTGCGAAAATTTTGAGTTTCTCAAGCGTTTCTTACCTCCAAACTGCCATATCTCGCGAACGGATTGATCAATCCGCAAAATTTCTGTTGCATTTGAAAGTAGAAACTCGCCCGATTACAACGGTATGCGCACTTTTCCTCTGGGCCGTTCTAGTTATTCGTTTCGAGTATCAGAACTGCGAAAATTTTGAGTTTCTCAAGCGTTTCTTACATCCAAACGGCCATATCTCGCGAACTGATTGACCAATCCGCATAATTTCTGTTGCATCTGAAAATAGAAACTCGCCCGATTACAACGGTATGTGTAGTTTTCCCCTAGGCCGTTCCAGTTATTCGTTTCGATCATCAGAACTGCGAAAATTTTGAGTTTCTCAAGCGCTTCTTACCTACAAACTGCCATATCTCGCGAACGGATTGACCAATCCGCAAAATTTCTGTTGCATTTGAAAGTAGAATATCGCCCGATTACAACAGTATGTGTAGTTTTCCCCTAGACCGTTCCAGTTATTCGTTTCGAGCACCAGAACTGCGAAAATTTTGAGTTTCTCAAGCGTTTCTTACCTCCAAACTGCCATATCTCGCGAACGGATTGACCGATCCTCAAAATTTCTGTTGCATTTGAAAGTAGAAACTCGCCCGATTACAACGGCATGCGGACTTTTCCCCTAGGCCGTTCTAGTTATTCGTTTCGAGCATCAGAACTGCGAAAATTTTGAGTTTCTCAAGCGTTTCTTACATCCAAACGGCCATATCTCGCGAAATGATTGACCAATCCGCATAATTTCTGTTCCATCTGAAAGTAGAAACTCGCCCGATTACAACGGTATGTGTAGTTTTCCCCTAGGCCGTTCCAGTTATTCGTTTCGAGCATCAGAACTGCGAAAATTTTGAGTTTCTCAAGCGCTTCTTACCTCCAAACTGCCATATCTCGCGAACGGATTGACCAATCCGCAAAATTTCTGTTGCATTTGAAAGTAGAAACTCGCCTGATTACAACAGTATGTGTAGTTTTCCCCTAGACCGTTCCAGTTATTCGTTTCGAGCACCAGAACTGCGAAAATTTTGAGTTTCTCAAGCGTTTCTTACCTCCAAACTGCCATATCTCGCGAACGGATTGACCAATCCGCAAAATTTCTGTTGCTTCTGAAAGTAGAAACTCGGCCGATTACAACGGCATGCGGACTTTTCCCCTAGGCCGTTCTAGTTATTCGTTTCGAGCATCAGAACTGCGAAAATTTTGAGTTTCTCAAGCGTTTCTTACATCCAAACGGCCATATCTCGCGAACGGATTGATCAATCCGGAAAATTTCTGTTGCATTTGAAAGTAGAAACTCGCCCGATTACAACGGTATGCGCACTTTTCCTCTGGGCCGTTCTAGTTATTCGTTTCGAGCATCAGAACTGCGAAAATTTTGAGTTTCTCAAGTGGTTCTTACCTCCAAACTGCCATATCTCGCGAACGGATTGACCAATCCGCATGATTTCTACTGCATCTGAAAGTAGAAACTCGCCCGATTACAACGGTATGCGTTCTTCTCCCCTAGGCCGTTCTAGTCATTCGTTTCGAGCATCAGAACTGCGAAAATTTTGAGTTTCTGAAGCGTTTCTTACCTCCAAACTGCCATATCTCGCGAACGGATTGACCAATCCGCATAATTTCTGTTGCACCTGAAAGTAGAAACTCGCCCGATTACAACGGTATGTGTAGTTTTCCCCTAGGCCGTTCCAGTTATTCGTTTCGATCATCAGAACTGCGAAAATTTTGAGTTTCTCAAGCGCTTCTTACCTCCAAACTGCCATATCTCGCGAACGGATTGACCAATCCGCATAATTTCTGTTGCACCTGAAAGTAGAAACTCGCCCGATTACAACGGTATGTGTAGTTTTCCCCTAGGCCGTTCCAGTTATTCGTTTCGATCATCAGAACTGCGAAAATTTTGAGTTTCTCAAGCGTTTCTTACCTCCAAACTGCCATATCTCGCGAACGGATTGACCAATCCGCATGATTTCTGTTGCATCTGAAAGTAGAAACTCGCCCGATTACAACGGTATGCGTACTTCTCCCCTAGGCCGTTCTAGTCATTCGTTTCGAGCATCAGAACTGCGAAAATTTTGAGTTTCTCAAGCGTTTCTTACCTCCAAACTGCCATATCTCGCGAACGGATTGACCAATCCGCATGATTTCTGTTGCATCTGAAAGTAGAAACTCGCCCGATTACAACGGTATGCGTACTTCTCCCCTAGGCCGTTCTAGTCATTCGTTTCGAGCATCAGAACTGCGAAAATTTTGAGTTTCTCAAGCGTTTCTTACCTCCAAACTGCCATATCTCGCGAACGGATTGACCAATCCGCACAATTTCTGTTGCTTCTGAAAGTAGAAACTCGCGCGATTACAACGGCATGCGCACTTTTCCCCTAGGCCGTTCTAGTTATTCGTTTCGAGCATCAGAACTGCGAAAATTTTGAGTTTCTCAAGCGTTTCTTACATCCAAACGGCCATATCTCGCGAACTGATTGACCAATCCGCATAATTTCTGTTGCATCTGAAAGTAGAAACTCGCCCGATTACAACGGTATGCGCACTTTTCCCCTGGGCCGTTCTAGTTATTCGTTTCGATCATCAGAACTCCGAAAATTTTGAGTTTCTCAAGCGCTTCTTACCTCCAAACTGCCATATCTCGCGAACGGATTGACCAATCCGCAAAATTTCTGTTGCATTTGAAAGTAGAAAATCGCCCGATTACAACGGTATGCGCACTTTTCCCCTGGGCCGTTCCAGTTATTCGTTTCGAGCATCAGAACTGCGAAAATTTTGAGTTTCTCAAGCGCTTCTTACCTCCAAACTGCCATATCTCGCGAACGGATTGACCAATCCGCAAAATTTCTGTTGCATTTGAAAGTAGAAACTCGCCTGATTACAACAGTATGTGTAGTTTTCCCCTAGAACGTTCCAGTTATTCGTTTCGAGCACCAGAAGTGCGAAAATTTTGAGTTTCTCAAGCGCTTCTTACCTCCAAACTGCCATATCTCGCGAACGGATTGACCAATCCGCAAAATTTCTGTTGCATTTGAAAGTAGAAACTCGCCTGATTACAACAGTATGTGTAGTTTTCCCCTAGACCGTTCCAGTTATTCGTTTCGAGCACCAGAACTGCGAAAATTTTGAGTTTCTCAAGCGTTTCTTACCTCCAAACTGCCATATCTCGCGAACGGATTGACCAATCCGCAAAATTTCTGTTGCTTCTGAAAGTAGAAACTCGGCCGATTACAACGGCATGCGGACTTTTCCCCTAGGCCGTTCTAGTTATTCGTTTCGAGCATCAGAACTGCGAAAATTTTGAGTTTCTCAAGCGTTTCTTACATCCAAACGGCCATATCTCGCGAACGGATTGATCAATCCGCAAAATTTCTGTTGCATTTGAAAGTAGAAACTCGCCCGATTACAACGGTATGCGCACTTTTCCTCTGGGCCGTTCTAGTTATTCGTTTCGAGCATCAGAACTGCGAAAATTTTGAGTTTCTCAAGTGGTTCTTACCTCCAAACTGCCATATCTCGCGAACGGATTGACCAATCCGCAAAATTTCTGTTGCATTTGAAAGTAGAAACTCGCCTGATTACAACAGTATGTGTAGTTTTCCCCTAGACCGTTCCAGTTATTCGTTTCGAGCACCAGAACTGCGAAAATTTTGCGTTTCTAAAGCGTTTCATATCTCCAAACTGCCATATCTCGCGAACGGATTGATCAATCCGCAAAATTTCTGTTGCATTTGAAAGTAGAAACACGCCCGATTACAACGGTTTGCGCACTTTTCCCCTAGGCCGTTCTAGTTATTCGTTTCGAGCATCAGAACTGCGAAAATTTTGAGTTTCTCAAGCGTTTCTTACATCCAAACGGCCATATCTCGCGAACGGATAGACCAATCCGCATGATTTCTGTTGCATCTGAAAGTAGAATCTCGCCCGATTACAACGGTATGCGTACTTCTCCCCTAGGCCGTCCTAGTCATTCGTTTCGAGCATCAGAACTGCGAAAATTTTGAGTTTCTCAAGCGTTTCTTACCTCCAAACTGCCATATCTCGCGAACGGATTGACCAATCCGCAAAATTTCTGTTGCGTTTGAAAGTAGAAACTCGCCCGATTACAACGGTGTGCGCACTTTTCCCCTGGGCCGTTCTAGTCATTCGTTTCGAGCATCAGAACTGCGAAAATTTTGAGTTTCTCAAGCGTTTCTTACATCCAAACGGCCATATCTCGCGAACGGATAGACCAATCCGCATGATTTCTGTTGCATCTGAAAGTAGAATCTCGCCCGATTACAACGGTGTGCGTACTTCTCCCCTAGGCCGTTCTAGTCATTCGTTTCGAGCATCAGAACTGCGAAAATTTTGAGTTTCTCAAGCGTTCCTTACCTCCAAACTGCCATATCTCGCGAACGGATTGACCAATCCGCAAAATTTCTGTTGCTTCTGAAAGTAGAAACTCGCCCGATTACAACGGCATGCGCACTTTTCCCCTAGGCCGTTCTAGTTATTCGTTTCGAGTATCAGAACTGCGAAAATTTTGAGTTTCTCAAGCGTTTCTTACATCCAAACGGCCATATCTCGCGAACGGATAGACCAATCCGCATGATTTCTGTTGCATCTGAAAGTAGAATCTCGCCCGATTACAACGGTGTGCGTACTTCTCCCCTAGGCCGTTCTAGTCATTCGTTTCGAGCATCAGAACTGCGAAAATTTTGAGTTTCTCAAGCGTTTCTTACCTCCAAACTGCCATATCTCGCGAACGGATTGACCGATCCGCAAAATTTCTGTTGCATTTGAAAGTAGAAACTCGCCCGATTACAACGGCATGCGGACTTTTCCCCTAGGCCGTTCTAGTTATTCGTTTCGAGCATCAGAACTGCGAAAATTTTGAGTTTCTCAAGCGTTTCTTACATCCAAACGGCCATATCTCGCGAAATGATTGACCAATCCGCATAATTTCAGTTCCATCTGAAAGTAGAAACTCGCCCGATTACAACGGTATGTGTAGTTTTCCCCTAGGCCGTTCCAGTTATTCGTTTCGAGCATCAGAACTGCGAAAATTTTGAGTTTCTCAAGCGCTTCTTACCTCCAAACTGCCATATCTCGCGAACGGATTGACCAATCCGCAAAATTTCTGTTGCATTTGAAAGTAGAAACTCGCCTGATTACAACAGTATGTGTAGTTTTCCCCTAGACCGTTCCAGTTATTCGTTTCGAGCACCAGAACTGCGAAAATTTTGAGTTTCTCAAGCGTTTCTTACCTCCAAACTGCCATATCTCGCGAACGGATTGACCAATCCGCAAAATTTCTGTTGCTTCTGAAAGTAGAAACTCGGCCGATTACAACGGCATGCGGACTTTTCCCCTAGGCCGTTCTAGTTATTCGTTTCGAGCATCAGAACTGCGAAAATTTTGAGTTTCTCAAGCGTTTCTTACATCCAAACGGCCATATCTCGCGAACGGATTGACCAATCCGCATGATTTCTATTGCGTCTGAAAGTAGAAACTCGCCCGATTACAACGGTATGCGTACTTCTCCCCTAGGCCGTTCTAGTCATTCGTTTCGAGCATCAGAACTGCGAAAATTTTGAGTTTCTCAAGCGTTTCTTACCTCCAAACTGCCATATCTCGCGAACGGATTGACCAATCCGCAAAATTTCTGTTGCATTTGAATGTAGAAACTCGCCTGATTACAACAGTATGTGTAGTTTTCCCCTAGACCGTTCCAGTTATTCGTTTCGAGCACCAGAACTGCGAAAATTTTGCGTTTCTAAAGCGTTTCATATCTCCAAACTGCCATATCTCGCGAACGGATTGATCAATCCGCAAAATTTCTGTTGCATTTGAAAGTAGAAACTCGCCCGATTACAACGGTATGCGCACTTTTCCTCTGGGCCGTTCTAGTTATTCGTTTCCAGCATCAGAACTTTGAAAAGTTTGAGTTTCTCAAGTGGTTCTTACCTCCAAACTGCCATATCTCGCGAACGGATTGACCAATCCGCAAAATTTCTGTTGCGTTTGAAAGTAGAAACTCGCCCGATTACAACGGTGTGCGCACTTTTCCCCTGGGCCGTTCTAGTTATTCGTTTCGAGCATCAGAACTGCGAAAATTTTGAGTTTCTCAAGCGTTTCTTACCTCCAAACTGCCATATCTCGCGAACGGATTGACCAATCCGCAAAATTTCTGTTGCATTTGAAAGTAGAAACTCGCCCAATTACAACGGTTTGCGCACTTTTCCCCTAGGCCGTTCTAGTTATTCGTTTCGAGTATCAGAACTGCGAAAATTTTGAGTTTCTCAAGCGTTTCTTACATCCAAACGGCCATATCTCGCGAACGGATAGACCAATCCGCATGATTTCTGTTGCATCTGAAAGTAGAATCTCGCCCGATTACAACGGTGTGCGTACTTCTCCCCTAGGCCGTTCTAGTCATTCGTTTCGAGCATCAGAACTGCGAAAATTTTGAGTTTCTCAAGCGTTTCTTACCTCCAAACTGCCATATCTCGCGAACGGATTGACCGATCCGCAAAATTTCTGTTGCATTTGAAAGTAGAAACTCGCCCGATTACAACGGCATGCGGACTTTTCCCCTAGGCCGTTCTAGTTATTCGTTTCGAGCATCAGAACTGCGAAAATTTTGAGTTTCTCAAGCGTTTCTTACATCCAAACGGCCATATCTCGCGAAATGATTGACCAATCCGCATAATTTCAGTTCCATCTGAAAGTAGAAACTCGCCCGATTACAACGGTATGTGTAGTTTTCCCCTAGGCCGTTCCAGTTATTCGTTTCGAGCATCAGAACTGCGAAAATTTTGAGTTTCTCAAGCGCTTCTTACCTCCAAACTGCCATATCTCGCGAACGGATTGACCAATCCGCAAAATTTCTGTTGCATTTGAAAGTAGAAACTCGCCTGATTACAACAGTATGTGTAGTTTTCCCCTAGACCGTTCCAGTTATTCGTTTCGAGCACCAGAACTGCGAAAATTTTGCGTTTCTAAAGCGTTTCATATCTCCAAACTGCCATATCTCGCGAACGGATTGATCAATCCGCAAAATTTCTGTTGCATTTGAAAGTAGAAACTCGCCCGATTACAACGGTATGCGCACTTTTCCTCTGGGCCGTTCTAGTTATTCGTTTCCAGCATCAGAACTTTGAAAAGTTTGAGTTTCTCAAGTGGTTCTTACCTCCAAACTGCCATATCTCGCGAACGGATTGACCAATCCGCAAAATTTCTGTTGCGTTTGAAAGTAGAAACTCGCCCGATTACAACGGTGTGCGCACTTTTCCCCTGGGCCGTTCTAGTTATTCGTTTCGAGCATCAGAACTGCGAAAATTTTGAGTTTCTCAAGCGTTTCTTACCTCCAAACTGCCATATCTCGCGAACGGATTGACCAATCCGCAAAATTTCTGTTGCATTTGAAAGTAGAAACTCGCCCAATTACAACGGTTTGCGCACTTTTCCCCTAGGCCGTTCTAGTTATTCGTTTCGAGCATCAGAACTGCGAAAATTTTGAGTTTCTCAAGCGTTTCTTACATCCAAACGGCCATATCTCGCGAACGGATAGACCAATCCGCATGATTTCTGTTGCATCTGAAAGTAGAAACTCGCCCGATTACAACGGTATGTGTAGTTTTCCCCTAGGCCGTTCCAGTTATTCGTTTCGAGCATCAGAACTGCGAAAATTTTGAGTTTCTCAAGTGGTTCTTACATCCAAACTGCCATATCTCGCGAACGGATTGACCAATCCGCAAAATTTCGGTTGCGTTTGAAAGTAGAAACTCGCCCGATTACAACGGTGTGCGCACTTTTCCCCTGGGCCGTTCTAGTTATTCGTTTCGAGCATCAGAATTGCGAAAATTTTGAGTTTCTCAAGCGTTTCTTACCTCCAAACTGCCATATCTCGCGAACGGATTGACCAATCCGCAAAATTTCTGTTGCATTTGAAAGTAGAAACTCGCCCAACTACAACGGTTTGGCACTTTTCCCCTAGGCCGTTCTAGTTATTCGTTTCGAGCATCAGAACTGCGAAAATTTTGAGTTTCTCAAGCGTTTCTTACATCCAAACGGCCATATCTCGCGAACGGATAGACCAATCCGCATGATTTCTGTTGCATCTGAAAGTAGAATCTCGCCCGATTACAACGGTATGCGTACTTCTCCCCTAGGCCGTTCTAGTCATTCGTTTCGAGCATTAGAACTGCAAAAATTTTGAGTTTCTCAAGCGTTTCTTACCTCCAGACTGCCATATCTCGCGAACTGATTGACCAATCCGCAGAATTTCTGTTGCATCTGAAAGTAGAAACTCGCCCGATTACAACGTTATGTGTAGTTTTCCCCTAGGCCGTTCCAGTTATTCGTTTCGATCATCAGAACTGCGAAAATTTTGAGTTTCTCAAGCGCTTCTTACCTCCAAACTGCCATATCTCGCGAACGGATTGACCAATCCGCAAAATTTCTGTTGCATTTGAAAGTAGAAAATCGCCCGATTACAACGGTATGCGCACTTTTCCCCTGGGCCGTTCTAGTTATTCGTTTCGAGCATCAGAACTGCGAAATTTTGAGTTTCTCAAGCGTTTCTTACATCCAAACTGCCATATCTCGCGAACGGATTGACCAATCCGCAAAATTTCTGTTGCGTTTGAAAGTAGAAACTCTCCCGATTACAACGGTGTGCGCACTTTTCCCCTGGGCCGTTCTAGTTATTCGTTTCGAGCATAAAACTGCGAAAATTTTGAGTTTCTAAAGCGTTTCTTACCTCCAAACAGCCATATCTCGCGAACGGATTGACCAATCCGCATGATTTCTGTTGCATCTGAAAGTAGCAACTCGCCCGATTACAACGGTATGTGTAGTTTTCCCCTAGGCCGTTCCAATTATTCGTTTCGATCATCAGAACTGCGAAAATTTTGAGTTTCTCAAGCGCTTCTTACCTCCAAACTGCCATATCTCGCGAACGGATTGACCAATCCGCAAAATTTCTGTTGCTTCTGAAAGTAGAAACTCGGCCGATTACAACGGCATGCGGACTTTTCCCCTAGGCCGTTCCAGTTATTCGTTTCGAGCATCAGAACTGCGAAAATTTTGAGTTTCTCAAGCGCTTCTGCCATATCTCGCGAACGGATTGACCAATCCGCAAAATTTCTGTTGCATTTGAAAGTAGAAACTCGCCTGATTACAACAGTATGTGTAGTTTCCCCTAGACCGTTCCAGTTATTCGTTTCGAGCACCAGAACTGCGAAAATGTTGAGTTTCTCAAGCGTTTCTTACCTCCAAACTGCCATATCTCGCGAACGGATTGACCAATCCGCAAAATTTCTGTTGCTTCTGAAAGTAGAAACTCGGCCGATTACAACGGCATGCGGACTTTTCCCCTAGGCCGTTCTAGTTATTCGTTTCGAGCATCAGAACTGCGAAAATTTTGAGTTTCTCAAGCGTTTCTTACATCCAAACGGCCATATCTCGCGAACGGATTGATCAATCCGCAAAATTTCTGTTGCATTTGAAAGTAGAAACTCGCCCGATTACAACGGTATGCGCACTTTTCCTCTGGGCCGTTCTAGTTATTCGTTTCGAGCATCAGAACTTTGAAAGTTTGAGTTTCTCAAGTGGTTCTTACCTCCAAACTGCCATATCTCGCGAACGGATTGACCAATCCGCAAAATTTCTGTTGCGTTTGAAAGTAGAAACTCGCCCGATTACAACGGTGTGCGCACTTTTCCCCTGGGCCGTTCTAGTTATTCGTTTCGAGCATCAGAACTGCGAAAATTTTGAGTTTCTCAAGCGTTTCTTACCTCCAAACTGCCATATCTCGCGAACGGATTGACCAATCCGCAAAATTTCTGTTGCATTTGAAAGTAGAAACTCGCCCAATTACAACGGTTTGCGCACTTTTCCCCTAGGCCGTTCTAGTTATTCGTTTCGAGCATCAGAACTGCGAAAATTTTGAGTTTCTCAAGCGTTTCTTACTTCCAAACTGCCATATCTCGCGAACGGATTGACCAATCCGCATGATTTCTGTTGCATCTGAAAGTAGAAACTCGCCCGATTACAACGGTATGTGTAGTTTTCCCCTAGGCCGTTCCAGTTATTCGTTTCGAGCATCAGAACTGCGAAAATTTTGAGTTTCTCATGTGGTTCTTACCTCCAAACTGCCATATCTCGCGAACGGATTGACCAATCCGCAAAATTTCGGTTGCGTTTGAAAGTAGAAACTCGCCCGATTACAACGGTGTGCGCACTTTTCCCCTGGGCCGTTCTAGTTATTCGTTTCGAGCATCAGAATTGCGAAAATTTTGAGTTTCTCAAGCGTTTCTTACCTCCAAACTGCCATATCTCGCGAACGGATTGACCAATCCGCAAAATTTCTGTTGCATTTGAAAGTAGAAACTCGCCCAACTACAACGGTTTGGCACTTTTCCCCTAGGCCGTTCTAGTTATTCGTTTCGAGCATCAGAACTGCGAAAATTTTGAGTTTCTCAAGCGTTTCTTACATCCAAACGGCCATATCTCGCGAACGGATAGACCAATCCGCATGATTTCTGTTGCATCTGAAAGTAGAATCTCGCCCGATTACAACGGTATGCGTACTTCTCCCCTAGGCCGTTCTAGTCATTCGTTTCGAGCATTAGAACTGCGAAAATTTTGAGTTTCTCAAGCGTTTCTTACCTCCAGACTGCCATATCTCGCGAACTGATTGACCAATCCGCAGAATTTCTGTTGCATCTGAAAGTAGAAACTCGCCCGATTACAACGTTATGTGTAGTTTTCCCCTAGGCCGTTCCAGTTATTCGTTTCGATCATCAGAACTGCGAAAATTTTGAGTTTCTCAAGCGCTTCTTACCTCCAAACTGCCATATCTCGCGAACGGATTGACCAATCCGCAAAATTTCTGTTGCATTTGAAAGTAGAAAATCGCCCGATTACAACGGTATGCGCACTTTTCCCCTGGGCCGTTCTAGTTATTCGTTTCGAGCATCAGAACTGCGAAAATTTTGAGTTTCTCAAGCGTTTCTTACCTCCAAACTGCCATATCTCGCGAATGGATTGACCAATCCGCAAAATTTCTGTTGCGTTTGAAAGTAGAAACTCTCCCGATTACAACGGTGTGCGCACTTTTCCCCTGGGCCGTTCTAGTTATTCGTTTCGAGCATAAAACTGCGAAAATTTTGAGTTTCTAAAGCGTTTCTTACCTCCAAACAGCCATATCTCGCGAACGGATTGACCAATCCGAATGATTTCTGTTGCATCTGAAAGTAGCAACTCGCCCGATTACAACGGTATGTGTAGTTTTCCCCTAAGCCGTTCCAATTATTCGTTTCGATCATCAGAACTGCGAAAATTTTGAGTTTCTCAAGCGCTTCTTACCTCCAAACTGCCATATCTCGCGAACGGATTGACCAATCCGCAAAATTTCTGTTGCTTCTGAAAGTAGAAACTCGGCCGATTACAACGGCATGCGGACTTTTCCCCTAGGCCGTTCTAGTTATTCGTTTCGAGCATCAGAACTGCGAAAATTTTGAGTTTCTCAAGCGTTTCTTACATCCAAACGGCCATATCTCGCGAAATGATTGACCAATCCGCATAATTTCTGTTCCATCTGAAAGTAGAAACTCGCCCGATTACAACGGTATGTGTAGTTTTCCCCTAGGCTGTTCCAGTTATTCGCTTCGAGCATCAGAACTGCGAAAATTTTGATTTTCTCAAGCGCTTCTTACCTCCAAACTGCCATATCTCGCGAACGGATTGACCAATCCGCAAAATTTCTGTTGCATTTGAAAGTAGAAACTCGCCTGATTACAACAGTATGTGTAGTTTTCCCCTAGACCGTTCCAGTTATTCGTTTCGAGCACCAGAACTGCGAAAATTTTGAGTTTCTCAAGCGTTTCTTACCTCCAAACTGCCATATCTCGCGAACGGATTGACCAATCCGCAAAATTTCTGTTGCATTTGAAAGTAGAAACTCGCCCGATTACAACGGTATCCGCAGTTTTCCCCTTGGCGGTTCTAGTTATTCGTTTCGAGCATAAAACTCCGAAAATTTTGCGTTTCTAAAGCGTTTCTTATCTCCAAACTGCCATATCTCGCGAACGGATTGATCAATCCGCAAAATTTCTGTTGCATTTGAAAGTAGAAACTCGCCCGATTACAACGGTATGCGCACTTTTCCTCTGGGCCGTTCTAGTTATTCGTTTCGAGCATCAGAACTGCGAAAATTTTGAGTTTCTCAAGAGGTTCTTACCTCCAAACTGCCATATCTCGCGAACGGATTGACCAATCCGCAAAATTTCTGTTGCGTTTGAAAGTAGAAACTCGCCCGATTACAAGGGTGTGCGCACTTTTCCCCTGGGCCGTTCTAGTTATTCGTTTCGAGCATCAGCACTGCGAAAATTTTGAGTTTCTCAAACGTTTCTTACCTCCAAACTGCCATATCTCGCGAACGGATTGACCAATCCGCAAAATTTCTGTTGCTTCTGAAAGTAGAAACTCGCCCGATTACAACGGCATGCGCATTTTTCCCCTTAGGCCGTTCTAGTTATTCGTTTCGAGCATCAGAACTGCGAAAATTTTGAGTTTCTCAAGCGTTTCTTACCTCCAAACTGCCATATCTCGCGAACGGAATGACCAATCCGCAAAATTTCTGTTGCTTCTGAAAGTAGAAACTCGCCCGATTACAACGGCATGCGCATTTTTCCCCTAGGCCGTTCTAGTTATTCGGTTCGAGCATCAGAACTGAGAAAATTTTGAGTTTCTCAAGCGTTTCTTACCTCCAAACTGCCATATCTCGCTAACGGATTGACCAATCCGCAAAATTTCTGTTGCATCTGAAAGTAGAAACTCGCCCGATTACAACGGTATGTGTAGTTTTCCCCTAGGCCGTTCCAGTTATTCGTTTCGAGCATCAGAACTGCGAAAATTTTGAGTTCCTCAAGTGGTTCTTACCTCCAAACTGCCATATCTCGCGAACGGATTGACCAATCCGCAAAATTTCGGTTGCGTTTGACAGAAGAAACTCGCCCGATTACAACGGTGTGCGCACTTTTCCCCTGGGCCGTTCTAGTTATTCGTTTCGCGCATCAGAACTGCGAAAATTTTGAGTTTCTCAAGCGTTTCTTACCTCCAAACTGCCATAACTCGCGAACGGATTGACCAATCCGCAAAATTTCTGTTGCGTTTGAAAGTAGAAACTCGCCCGATTACAACGGTGTGCGTACTTCTCCCCTAGGCCGTTCTAGTCATTCGTTTCGAGCATCAGAACTGCGAAAATTTTGAGTTTCTCAAGCGTTTCTTACCTCCAAACTGCCATATCTCGCGAACGGATTGACCAATCCGCAAAATTTCTGTTGCGTTTGAAAGTAGAAACTCGCCCGATTACAACGGCATGCGCATTTTTCCCCTAGGCCGTTCTAGTTATTCGGTTCGAGCATCAGAACTGCGAAAATTTTGAGTTTCTCAAGCGTTTCTTACCTCCAAACTGCCATATCTCGCGAACGGATTGACCAATCCGCAAAATTTCTGTTGCATCTGAAAGTAGAAACTCGCCCGATTACAACGGTATGTGTAGTTTTCCCCTAGGCCGTTCCAGTTATTCGTTTCGAGCATCAGAACTGCGAAAATTTTGAGTTTCTCAAGTGGTTCTTACCTCCAAACTGCCATATCTCGCGAACGGATTGACCAATCCGCAAAATTTCGGTTGCGTTTGAAAGAAGAAACTCGCCCGATTACAACGGTGTGCGCACTTTTCCCCTGGGCCGTTCTAGTTATTCGTTTCGAGCATCAGAACTGCGAAAATTTTGAGTTTCTCAAGCGTTTCTTACCTCCAAACTGCCATATCTCGCGAACGGATTGAACAATCCCTATGATTTCTGTTGCATCTGAAAGTAGAAACTCGCCCGATTACAACGGTATGCGTACTTCTCCCCTAGGCCGTTCTAGTCATTCGTTTCGAGCATCAGAACTGCGAAAATTTTGAGTTTCTCAAGCGTTTCTTACCTCCAAACTGCCATATCTCGCGAACGGATTGACCAATCCGCAAAATTTCTGTTGCGTTTGGAAGTAGAAACTCGCCCGATTACAACGGTGTGCGCACTTTTCCCGTGGGCCGTTCTAGTTATTCGTTTCGAGCATAAAACTGCGAAAATTTTGAGTTTCTAAAGCGTTTCTTACCTCCAAACTGCCATATCTCGCGAACGGATTGAACAATCCCTATGATTTCTGTTGCATCTGAAAGTAGAAACTCGCCCGATTACAACGGTATGCGTACTTCTCCCCTAGGCCGTTCTAGTCATTCGTTTCGAGCATCAGAACTGCGAAAATTTTGAGTTTCTCAAGCGTTTCTTACCTCCAAACTGCCATATCTCGCGAACGGATTGACCAATCCGCAAAATTTCTGTTGCTTCTGAAAGTAGAAACTCGCCCGATTACAACGGCATGCGCACTTTTCCCCTAGGCCGTTCTAGTTATTCGTTTCGAGCATCAGAACTGCGAAAATTTTGAGTTTCTCAAGCGTTTCTTACCTCCAAACTGCCATATCTCGCGAACGGATTGACCAATCCGCAAAATTTCTGTTGCATTTGAAAGTAGAAACTCGCCCGATTACAACGGTATGCGCACTTTTCCTCTGGGCCGTTCTAGTTATTCGTTTCGAGCATCAGAACTGTGAAAAGTTTGAGTTTCTCAAGTGGTTCTTACCTCCAAACTGCCATATCTCGCGAACGGATTGACCAATCCGCAAAATTTCTGTTGCGTTTGAAAGTAGAAACTCGCCCGATTACAACGGTGTGCGCACTTTTCCCCTGGGCCGTTCTAGTTATTCGTTTCGAGCATCAGAACTGCGAAAATTTTGAGTTTCTCAAGCGTTTCTTACCTCCAAACTGCCATATCTCGCGAACGGATTGACCAATCCGCAAAATTTCTGTTGCATTTGAAAGTAGAAACTCGCCCAATTACAACGGATTGCGCACTTTTCCCCTAGGTCGTTCTAGTTATTCGTTTCGAGCATCAGAACTGCGAAAATTTTGAGTTTCTCAAGCGTTTCTTACATCCAAACGGCCATATCTCGCGAAATGATTGACCAATCCGCATAATTTCTGTTCCATCTGAAAGTAGAAACTCGCCCGATTACAACGGTGTGTGTAGTTTTCCCCTAGGCTGTTCCAGTTATTCGTTTCGAGCATCAGAACTGCGAAAATTTTGATTTTCTCAAGCGCTTCTTACCTCCAAACTGCCATATCTCGCGAACGGATTGACCAATCCGCAAAATTTCTGTTGCATTTGAAAGTAGAAACTCGCCTGATTACAACAGTATGTGTAGTTTTCCCCTAGACCGTTCCAGTTATTCGTTTCGAGCACCAGAACTGCGAAAATTTTGAGTTTCTCAAGCGTTTCTTACCTCCAAACTGCCATATCTCGCGAACGGATTGACCAATCCGCAAAATTTCTGTTGCGTTTGAAAGTAGAAACTCGCCCGATTACAACGGTGTGCGCACTTTTCCCCTGGGCCGTTCTAGTTATTCGTTTCGAGCATCAGAACTGCGAAAATTTTGAGTTTCTCAAGCGTTTCTTACCTCCAAACTGCCATATCTCGCGAACGGATTGACCAATCCGCAAAATTTCTGTTGCATTTGAAAGTAGAAACTCGCCCAATTACAACGGTTTGCGCACTTTTCCCCTAGGCCGTTCTAGTCATTCGTTTCGAGCATCAGAACTGCGAAAATTTTGAGTTTCTCAAGCGTTTCTTACCTCCAAACTGCCATATCTCGCGAACGGATTGACCAATCCGCAAAATTTCTGTTGCGTTTGAAAGTAGAAACTCGCCCGATTACAACGGTGTGCGCACTTTTCCCCTGGGCCGTTCTAGTTATTCGTTTCGAGCATCAGAACTGCGAAAATTTTGAGTTTCTCAAGCGTTTCTTACCTCCAAACTGCCATATCTCGCGAACGGATTGACCAATCCGCAAAATTTCTGTTGCATTTGAAAGTAGAAACTCGCCCAATTACAACGGTTTGCGCACTTTTCCCCTAGGCCGTTCTAGTCATTCGTTTCGAGCATCAGAACTGCGAAAATTTTGAGTTTCTCAAGCGTTTCTTACCTCCAAACTGCCATATCTCGCGAACGGATTGACCAATCCGCAAAATTTCTGTTGCGTTTGGAAGTAGAAACTCGCCCGATTACAACGGTGTGCGCACTTTTCCCCTGGGCCGTTCTAGTTATTCGTTTCGAGCATAAAACTGCGAAAATTTTGAGTTTCTAAAGCGTTTCTTACCTCCAAACTGCCATATCTCGCGAACGGATTGAACAATCCCTATGATTTCTGTTGCATCTGAAAGTAGAAACTCGCCCGATTACAACGGTATGCGTACTTCTCCCCTAGGCCGTCCTAGTCATTCGTTTCGAGCATCAGAACTGCGAAAATTTTGAGTTTCTCAAGCGTTTCTTACCTCCAAACTGCCATATCTCGCGAACGGATTGACCAATCCGCAAAATTTCTGTTGCGTTTGAAAGTAGAAACTCGCCCGATTACAACGGCATGCGCACTTTTCCCCTAGGCCGTTCTAGTTATTCGTTTCGAGCATCAGAACTGCGAAAATTTTGAGGTTCTCAAGCGTTTCTTACCTCCAAACTGCCATATCTCGTGAACGGATTGACCAATCCGCAAAATTTCTGTTGCATCTGAAAGTAGAAACTCGCCCGATTACAACGGTATGTGTAGTTTTCCCCTAGGCCGTTCCAGTTATTCGTTTCGAGCATCAGAACTGCGAAAATTTTGAGTTTCTCAAGTGGTTCTTACCTCCAAACTGCCATATCTCGCGAACGGATTGACCAATCCGCAAAATTTCGGTTGCGTTTGAAAGTAGAAACTCGCCCGATTACAACGGTGTGCGCACTTTTCCCCTGGGCCGTTCTAGTTATTCGTTTCGAGCATCAGAATTGCGAAAATTTTGAGTTTCTCAAGCGTTTCTTACCTCCAAACTGCCATATCTCGCGAACGGATTGACCAATCCGCAAAATTTCTGTTGCATTTGAAAGTAGAAACTCGCCCAACTACAACGGTTTGGCACTTTTCCCCTAGGCCGTTCTAGTTATTCGTTTCGAGCATCAGAACTGCGAAAATTTTGAGTTTCTCAAGCATTTCTTACATCCAAACGGCCATATCTCGCGAACGGATAGACCAATCCGCATGATTTCTGTTGCATCTGAAAGTAGAATCTCGCCCGATTACAACGGTATGCGTACTTCTCCCCTAGGCCGTCCTAGTCATTCGTTTCGAGCATCAGAACTGCGAAAATTTTGAGTTTCTCAAGCGTTTCTTACCTCCAAACTGCCATATCTCGCGAACGGATTGACCAATCCGCAAAATTTCTGTTGCGTTTGAAAGTAGAAACTCGCCCGATTACAACGGCATGCGCACTTTTCCCCTAGGCCTTTCTAGTTATTCGTTTCGAGCATCAGAACTGCGAAAATTTTGAGTTTCTCAAGCGTTTCTTACCTCCAAACTGCCATATCTCGCGAACGGATTGACCAATCCGCAAAATTTCTGTTGCATCTGAAAGTAGAAACTCGCCCGATTACAACGGTATGTGTAGTTTTCCCCTAGGCCGTTCCAGTTATTCGTTTCGAGCATCAGAACTGCGAAAATTTTGAGTTTCTCAAGTGGTTCTTACCTCCAAACTGCCATATCTCGCGAACGGATTGACCAATCCGCAAAATTTCGGTTGCGTTTGAAAGTAGAAACTCGCCCGATTACAACGGTGTGCGCACTTTTCCCCTGGGCCGTTCTAGTTATTCGTTTCGAGCATCAGAATTGCGAAAATTTTGAGTTTCTCAAGCGTTTCTTACCTCCAAACTGCCATATCTCGCGAACGGATTGACCAATCCGCGAAATTTCTGTTGCATTTGAAAGTAGAAACTCGCCCAACTACAACGGTTTGGCACTTTTCCCCTAAGCCGTTCTAGTTATTCGTTTCGAGCATCAGAACTGCGAAAATTTTGAGTTTCTCAAGCGTTTCTTACATCCAAACGGCCATATCTCGCGAACTGATTGACCAATCCGCAGAATTTCTGTTGCATCTGAAAGTAGAAACTCGCCCGATTACAACGTTATGTGTAGTTTTCCCCTAGGCCGTTCCAGTTATTCGTTTCGATCATCAGAACTGCGAAAATTTTGAGTTTCTCAAGCGCTTCTTACATCCAAACTGCCATATCTCGCGAACGGATTGACCAATCCGCAAAATTTCTGTTGCATTTGAAAGTAGAAAATCGCCCGATTACAACGGTATGCGCACTTTTCCCCTGGGCCGTTCTAGTTATTCGTTTCGAGCATCAGAACTGCGAAAATTTTGAGTTTCTCAAGCGTTTCTTACCTCCAAACTGCCATATCTCGCGAACGGATTGACCAATCCGCAAAATTTCTGTTGCGTTTGAAAGTAGAAACTCTTCCGATTACAACGGTGTGCGCACTTTTCCCCTGGGCCGTTCTAGTTATTCGTTTCGAGCATAAAACTGCGAAAATTTTGAGTTTCTCAAGTGGTTCTTACCTCCAAACTGCCATATCTCGCGAACGGATTGACCAATCCGCAAAATTTCTGTTGCGTTCGAAAGTAGAAACTCGCCCGATTACAACGGTGTGCGCACTTTTCCCCTGGGCCGTTCTAGTTATTCGTTTCGAGCATCAGAACTGCGAAAATTTTGAGTTTCTCAAGCGTTTCTTACCTCCAAACTGCCATATCTCGCGAACGGATTGACCAATCCGCAAAATTTCTGTTGCATTTGAAAGTAGAAACTCGCCCAATTACAACGGTTTGCGCACTTTTCCCCTAGGCCGTTCTAGTCATTCGTTTCGAGCATCAGAACTGCGAAAATTTTGAGTTTCTCAAGCGTTTCTTACCTCCAAACTGCCATATCTCGCGAACGGATTGACCAATCCGCAAAATTTCTGTTGCGTTTGGAAGTAGAAACTCGCCCGATTACAACGGTGTGCGCACTTTTCCCCTGGGCCGTTCTAGTTATTCGTTTCGAGCATAAAACTGCGAAAATTTTGAGTTTCTAAAGCGTTTCTTACCTCCAAACTGCCATATCTCGCGAACGGATTGAACAATCCCTATGATTTCTGTTGCATCTGAAAGTAGAAACTCGCCCGATTACAACGGTATGCGTACTTCTCCCCTAGGCCGTCCTAGTCATTCGTTTCGAGCATCAGAACTGCGAAAATTTTGAGTTTCTCAAGCGTTTCTTACCTCCAAACTGCCATATCTCGCGAACGGATTGACCAATCCGCAAAATTTCTGTTGCGTTTGAAAGTAGAAACTCGCCCGATTACAACGGCATGCGCACTTTTCCCCTAGGCCGTTCTAGTTATTCGTTTCGAGCATCAGAACTGCGAAAATTTTGAGTTTCTCAAGCGTTTCTTACCTCCAAACTGCCATATCTCGTGAACGGATTGACCAATCCGCAAAATTTCTGTTGCATCTGAAAGTAGAAACTCGCCCGATTACAACGGTATGTGTAGTTTTCCCCTAGGCCGTTCCAGTTATTCGTTTCGAGCATCAGAACTGCGAAAATTTTGAGTTTCTCAAGTGGTTCTTACCTCCAAACTGCCATATCTCGCGAACGGATTGACCAATCCGCAAAATTTCGGTTGCGTTTGAAAGTAGAAACTCGCCCGATTACAACGGTGTGCGCACTTTTCCCCTGGGCCGTTCTAGTTATTCGTTTCGAGCATCAGAATTGCGAAAATTTTGAGTTTCTCAAGCGTTTCTTACCTCCAAACTGCCATATCTCGCGAACGGATTGACCAATCCGCAAAATTTCTGTTGCATTTGAAAGTAGAAACTCGCCCAACTACAACGGTTTGGCACTTTTCCCCTAGGCCGTTCTAGTTATTCGTTTCGAGCATCAGAACTGCGAAAATTTTGAGTTTCTCAAGCGTTTCTTACATCCAAACGGCCATATCTCGCGAACGGATAGACCAATCCGCATGATTTCTGTTGCATCTGAAAGTAGAATCTCGCCCGATTACAACGGTATGCGTACTTCTCCCCTAGGCCGTTAGAGTCATTCGTTTCGAGCATCAGAACTGCGAAAATTTTGAGTTTCTCAAGCGTTTCTTACCTCCAGACTGCCATATCTCGCGAACTGATTGACCAATCCGCAGAATTTCTGTTGCATCTGAAAGTAGAAACTCGCCCGATTACAACGTTATGTGTAGTTTTCCCCTAGGCCGTTCCAGTTATTCGTTTCGATCATCAGAACTGCGAAAATTTTGAGTTTCTCAAGCGCTTCTTACCTCCAAACTGCCATATCTCGCGAACGGATTGACCAATCCGCAAAATTTCTGTTGCATTTGAAAGTAGAAAATCGCCCGATTACAACGGTATGCGCACTTTTCCCCTGGGCCGTTCTAGTTATTCGTTTCGAGCATCAGAACTGCGAAAATTTTGAGTTTCTCAAGCGTTTCTTACCTCCAAACTGCCATATCTCGCGAACGGATTGACCAATCCGCAAAATTTCTGTTGCGTTTGAAAGTAGAAACTCTCCCGATTACAACGGTGTGCGCACTTTTCCCCTGGGCCGTTCTAGTTATTCGTTTCGAGCATAAAACTGCGAAAATTTTGAGTTTCTAAAGCGTTTCTTACCTCCAAACAGCCATATCTCGCGAACGGATTGACCAATCCGCTTGATTTCTGTTGCATCTGAAAGTAGAAACTCGCCCGATTACAACGGTATGTGTAGTTTTCCCCTAGGCCGTTCCAATTATTCGTTTCGATCATCAGAACTGCGAAAATTTTGAGTTTCTCAAGCGCTTCTTACCTCCAAACTGCCATATCTCGCGAACGGATTGACCAATCCGCAAAATTTCTGTTGCTTCTGAAAGTAGAAACTCGGCCGATTACAACGGCATGCGGACTTTTCCCCTAGGCCGTTCTAGTTATTCGTTTCGAGCATCAGAACTGCGAAAATTTTGAGTTTCTCAAGCGTTTCTTACATCCAAACGGCCATATCTCGCGAAATGATTGACCAATCCGCATAATTTCTGTTCCATCTGAAAGTAGAAACTCGCCCGATTACAACGGTATGTGTAGTTTTCCCCTAGGCTGTTCCAGTTATTCGTTTCGAGCATCAGAACTGCGAAAATTTTGATTTTCTCAAGCGCTTCTTACCTCCAAACTGCCATATCTCGCGAACGGATTGACCAATCCGCAAAATTTCTGTTGCATTTGAAAGTAGAAACTCGCCTGATTACAACAGTATGTGTAGTTTTCCCCTAGACCGTTCCAGTTATTCGTTTCGAGCACCAGAACTGCGAAAATTTTGAGTTTCTCAAGCGTTTCTTACCTCCAAACTGCCATATCTCGCGAACGGATTGACCAATCCGCAAAATTTCTGTTGCGTTTGAAAGTAGAAACTCGCCCGATTACAACGGTGTGCGCACTTTTCCCCTGGGCCGTTCTAGTTATTCGTTTCGAGCATCAGAACTGCGAAAATTTTGAGTTTCTCAAGCGTTTCTTACCTCCAAACTGCCATATCTCGCGAACGGATTGACCAATCCGCAAAATTTCTGTTGCATTTGAAAGTAGAAACTCGCCCAATTACAACGGTTTGCGCACTTTTCCCCTAGGCCGTTCTAGTCATTCGTTTCGAGCATCAGAACTGCGAAAATTTTGAGTTTCTCAAGCGTTTCTTACCTCCAAACTGCCATATCTCGCGAACGGATTGACCAATCCGCAAAATTTCTGTTGCGTTTGGAAGTAGAAACTCGCCCGATTACAACGGTGTGCGCACTTTTCCCCTGGGCCGTTCTAGTTATTCGTTTCGAGCATAAAACTGCGAAAATTTTGAGTTTCTAAAGCGTTTCTTACCTCCAAACTGCCATATCTCGCGAACGGATTGAACAATCCCTATGATTTCTGTTGCATCTGAAAGTAGAAACTCGGCCGATTACAACGGTATGCGTACTTCTCCCCTAGGCCGTCCTAGTCATTCGTTTCGAGCATCAGAACTGCGAAAATTTTGAGTTTCTCAAGCGTTTCTTACCTCCAAACTGCCATATCTCGCGAACGGATTGACCAATCCGCAAAATTTCTGTTGCGTTTGAAAGTAGAAACTCGCCCGATTACAACGGCATGCGCACTTTTCCCCTAGGCCGTTCTAGTTATTCGTTTCGAGCATCAGAACTGCGAAAATTTTGAGTTTCTCAAGCGTTTCTTACCTCCAAACTGCCATATCTCGCGAACGGATTGACCAATCCGCAAAATTTCGGTTGCGTTTGAAAGTAGAAACTCGCCCGATTACAACGGTGTGCGCACTTTTCCCCTGGGCCGTTCTAGTTATTCGTTTCGAGCATCAGAATTGCGAAAATTTTGAGTTTCTCAAGCGTTTCTTACCTCCAAACTGCCATATCTCGCGAACGGATTGACCAATCCGCAAAATTTCTGTTGCATTTGAAAGTAGAAACTCGCCCAACTACAACGGTTTGGCACTTTTCCCCTAGGCCGTTCTAGTTATTCGTTTCGAGCATCAGAACTGCGAAAATTTTGTGTTTCTCAAGCCTTTCTTACCTCCAAACTGCCATATCTCGCGAACGGATTGACCAATCCGCAAAATTTCTGTTGCATCTGAAAGTAGAAACACGCCCGATTACAACCGTATGCGCACTTTTCCCCTGGGCCGTTCTAGTTATTCGTTTCGAGCATCAGAACTGCGAAAATTTTGAGTTTCTCAAGCGTTTCTTACATCCAAACGGCCATATCTCGCGAACTGATTGACCAATCCGCATAATTTCTGTTGCATCTGAAAGTAGAAACTCGCCCGATTACAACGGTATGTGTAGTTTCCACTAGGCCGTTCCAGTTATTCGTTTCGAGCATCAGAACTGCGAAAATTTTGAGTTTCTCAAGCGCTTCTTACCTCCAAACTGCCATATCTCGCGAACGGATTGACCAATCCGCAAAATTTCTGTTGCATTTGAAAGTAGAAAATCGCCCGATTACAACGGTATGCGCACTTTTCCCCTGGGCCGTTCTAGTTATTCGTTTCGAGCATCAGAACTGCGAAAATTTTGAGTTTCTCAAGCGTTTCTTACCTCCAAACTGCCATATCTCGCGAACGGATTGACCAATCCGCAAAATTTCTGTTGCGTTTGAAAGTAGAAACTCGCCCGATTACAACGGTAGCCGCAGTTTTCCCCTGGGCCGTTCTAGTTATTCGTTTCGAGCATCAGAACTGCGAAAATTTTGAGTTTCTCAAGCGTTTCTTACCTCCAAACTGCCATATCTCGCGAACGGATTGACCAATCCGCAAAATTTCTGTTGCATTTGAAAGTAGAAAATCGCCCGATTACAACGGTATGCGCACTTTTCCCCTGGGCCGTTCTAGTTATTCGTTTAGAGCATCAGAACTGCGAAAATTTTGAGTTTCTCAAGCGTTTCTTACATCCAAACGGCCATATCTCGCGAACGGATAGACCAATCCGCTTGATTTCTGTTGCATCTGAAAGTAGAATCTCGCCCGATTACAACGGTATGCGTACTTCTCCCCTAGGCCGTTCTAGTCATTCGTTTCGAGCATCAGAACTGCGAAAATTTTGAGTTTCTCAAGCGTTTCTTACCTCCAGACTGCCATATCTCGCGAACTGATTGACCAATCCCCAGAATTTCTGTTGCATCTGAAAGTAGAAACTCGCCCGATTACAACGTTATGTGTAGTTTTCCCCTAGGCCGTTCCAGTTATTCGTTTCGATCATCAGAACTGCGAAAATTTTGAGTTTCTCAAGCGCTTCTTACCTCCAAACTGCCATATCTCGCGAACGGATTGACCAATCCGCAAAATTTCTGTTGCATTTGAAAGTAGAAAATCGCCCGATTACAACGGTATGCGCACTTTTCCCCTGGGCCGTTCTAGTTATTCGTTTCGAGCATCAGAACTGCGAAAATTTTGAGTTTCTCAAGCGTTTCTTACCTCCAAACTGCCATATCTCGCGAACGGATTGACCAATCCGCAAAATTTCTGTTGCTTCTGAAAGTAGAAACTCGGCCGATTACAACGGCATGCGGACTTTTCCCCTAGGCCGTTCTAGTTATTCGTTTCGAGCATCAGAACTGCGAAAATTTTGAGTTTCTCAAGCGTTTCTTACATCCAAACGGCCATATCTCGCGAAATGATTGACCAATCCGCATAATTTCTGTTCCATCTGAAAGTAGAAACTCGCCCGATAACAACGGTATGTGTAGTTTTACCCTAGACCGTTCCAGTTATTCGTTTCGAGCACCAGAACTGCGAAAATTTTGAGTTTCTCAAGCGTTTCTTACCTCCAAACTGCCATATCTCGCGAACGGATTGACCAATCCGCAAAATTTCTGTTGCATTTGAAAGTAGAATCTCGCCCGATTACAACGGTAGCCGCAGTTTTCCCCTTGGCGGTTCTAGTTATTCGTTTCGAGCATAAAACTCCGAAAATTTTGCGTTTCTAAAGCGTTTCTTATCTCCAAACTGCCATATCTCGCGAACGGATTGATCAATCCGCAAAATTTCAGTTGCATTTGAAAGTAGAAACTCGCCCGATTACAACGGTATGCGCACTTTTCCCCTGGGCCGTTCTAGTTATTCGTTTCGAGCATCAGAACTGCGAAAATTTTGAGTTTCTCAAGCGTTTCTTACCTCCAAACTGCCATATCTCGCGAACGGATTGACCAATCCGCAAAATTTCTGTTGCTTCTGAAAGTAGAAACTCGCCCGATTACAACGGCATGCGCATTTTCCCCCTAGGCCGTTCTAGTTATTCGTTTCGAGCATCAGAACTGCGAAAATTTTGAGTTTCTCAAGCCTTTCTTACCTCCAAACTGCCATATCTCGCGAACGGATTGACCAATCCGCAAAATTTCTGTTGCATCTGAAAGTAGAAACTCGCCCGATTACAACCGTATGCGCACTTTTCCCCTGGGCCGTTCTAGTTATTCGTTTCGAGCATCAGAACTGCGAAAATTTTGAGTTTCTCAAGCGTTTCTTACATCCAAACGGCCATATCTCGCGAACTGATTGACCAATCCGCATAATTTCTGTTGCATCTGAAAGTAGAAACTCGCCCGATTACAACGGTATGTGTAGTTTCCACTAGGCCGTTCCAGTTATTCGTTTCGAGCATCAGAACTGCGAAAATTTTGAGTTTCTCAAGCGCTTCTTACCTCCAAACTGCCATATCTCGCGAACGGATTGACCAATCCGCAAAATTTCTGTTGCATTTGAAAGTAGAAAATCGCCCGATTACAACGGTATGCGCACTTTTCCCCTGGGCCGTTCTAGTTATTCGTTTCGAGCATCAGAACTGCGAAAATTTTGAGTTTCTCAAGCGTTTCTTACATCCAAACGGCCATATCTCGCGAACTGATTGACCAATCCGCATAATTTCTGTTGCATCTGAAAGTAGAAACTCGCCCGATTACAACGGTATGTGTAGTTTCCACTAGGCCGTTCCAGTTATTCGTTTCGAGCATCAGAACTGCGAAAATTTTGAGTTTCTCAAGCGCTTCTTACCTCCAAACTGCCATATCTCGCGAACGGATTGACCAATCCGCAAAATTTCTGTTGCATTTGAAAGTAGAAAATCGCCCGATTACAACGGTATGCGCACTTTTCCCCTGGGCCGTTCTAGTTATTCGTTTCGAGCATCAGAACTGCGAAAATTTTGAGTTTCTCAAGCGTTTCTTACCTCCAAACTGCCATATCTCGCGAACGGATTGACCAATCCGCAAAATTTCTGTTGCGTTTGAAAGTAGAAACTCGCCCGATTACAACGGTAGCCGCAGTTTTCCCCTTGGCGGTTCTAGTTATTCGTTTCGAGCATCAGAACTGCGAAAATTTTGAGTTTCTCAAGTGGTTCTTACCTCCAAACTGCCATATCTCGCGAACGGATTGACCAATCCGCAAAATTTCTGTTGCGTTTGAAAGTAGAAACTCGCCCGATTACAAGGGTGTGCGCACTTTTCCCCTGGGCCGTTCTAGTTATTCGTTTCGAGCATCAGAACTGCGAAAATTTTGAGTTTCTCAAGCGTTTCTTACCTCCAAACTGCCATATCTCGCGAACGGATTGACCAATCCGCAAAATTTCTGTTGCATTTGAAAATAGAAAATCGCCCGATTACAACGGTATGCGCACTTTTCCCCTGGGCCGTTCTAGTTATTCGTTTCGAGCATCAGAACTGCGAAAATTTTGAGTTTCTCAAGCGTTTCTTACCTCCAAACTGCCATATCTCGCGAACGGATTGACCAATCCGCAAAATTTCTGTTGCATCTGAAAGTAGAAACTCGCCCGATTACAACGGTATGTGTAGTTTTCCCCTAGGCTGTTCCAGTTATTCGTTTCGAGCATCAGAACTGCGAAAATTTTGATTTTCTCAAGCGCTTCTTACCTCCAAACTGCCATATCTCGCGAACGGATTGACCAACCCGCAAAATTTCTGTTGCATTTGAAAGTAGAAACTCGCCCGATTACAACGGTGTGCGCACTTTTCCCCTGGGCCGTTCTAGTTATTCGTTTCGAGCATCAGAACTGCGAAAATTTTGAGTTTCTCAAGCGTTTCTTACCTCCAAACTGCCATATCTCGCGAACGGATTGACCGATCCGCAAAATTTCTGTTGCATTTGAAAGTAGAAAATCGCCCGATTACAACGGTATGCGCACTTTTCCCCTGGGCCGTTCTAGTTATTCGTTTCGAGCATCAGAACTGCGAAAATTTTGAGTTTCTCAAGCGTTTCTTACCTCCAAAATGCCATATCTCGCGAACGGATTGACCAATCCGCAAAATTTCTGTTGCATCTGAAAGTAGAAACTCGCCCGATTACAACGGTATGTGTAGTTTTCCCCTAGGCTGTTCCAGTTATTCGTTTCGAGCATCAGAACTGCGAAAATTTTGATTTTCTCAAGCGCTTCTTACCTCCAAACTGCCATATCTCGCGAACGGATTGACCAACCCGCAAAATTTCTGTTGCATTTGAAAGTAGAAACTCGCCCGATTACAACGGTGTGCGCACTTTTCCCCTGGGCCGTTCTAGTTATTCGTTTCGAGCATCAGAACTGCGAAAATTTTGAGTTTCTCAAGCGTTTCTTACCTCCAAACTGCCATATCTCGCGAACGGATTGACCGATCCGCAAAATTTCTGTTGCATTTGAAAGTAGAAAATCGCCCGATTACAACGGTATGCGCACTTTTCCCCTGGGCCGTTCTAGTTATTCGTTTCGAGCATCAGAACTGCGAAAATTTTGAGTTTCTCAAGCGTTTCTTACCTCCAAAATGCCATATCTCGCGAACGGATTGACCAATCCGCAAAATTTCTGTTGCATCTGAAAGTAGAAACTCGCCCGATTACAACGGTATGTGTAGTTTTCCCCTAGGCTGTTCCAGTTATTCGTTTCGAGCATCAGAACTGCGAAAATTTTGATTTTCTCAAGCGCTTCTTACCTCCAAACTGCCATATCTCGCGAACGGATTGACCAATCCGCAAAATTTCTGTTGCATTTGAAAGTAGAAACTCGCCTGATTACAACAGTATGTGTAGTTTTCCCCTAGACCGTTCCAGTTATTCGTTTCGAGCACCAGAACTGCGAAAATTTTGAGTTTCTCAAGCGTTTCTTACCTCCAAACTGCCATATCTCGCGAACGGATTGACCAATCCGCAAAATTTCTGTTGCATTTGAAAGTAGAAACTCGCCCGATTACAACGGTAGCCGCAGTTTTCCCTTTGGCGGTTCTAGTTATTCGTTTCGAGCATAAAACTCCGAAAATTTTGCGTTTCTAAAGCGTTTCTTATTTCCAAACTGCCATATCTCGCGAACGGATTGACCAATCCGCATGATTTCTATTGCATCTGAAAGTAGAAACTCGCCCGATTACAACGGTATGCGCACTTCTCCCCTAGGCCGTTCTAGTCATTCGTTTCGAGCATCAGAACTGCGAAAATTTTGAGTTTCTCAAGCGTTTCTTACCTCCAAACTGCCATATCTCGCGAACGGATTGACCAATCCGCAAAATTTCTGTTGCTTCTGAAAGTAGAAACTCGCCCGATTACAACGGTGTGCGCACTTTTCCCCTGGGCCGTTCTAGTTATTCGTTTCGAACATAAAACTGCGAAAATTTTGAGTTTCTAAAGCGTTTCTTACCTCCAAACTGCCATATCTCGCGAACGGATTGACCAATCCGCATGATTTCTGTTGCATCTGAAAGTAGAAACTCGCCCAATTACAACGGTTTGGCACTTTTCCCCTAGGCCGTTCTAGTTATTCGTTTCGAGCATCAGAACTGCGAAAATTTTGAGTTTCTCAAGTGGTTCTTACCTCCAAACTGCCACATCTCGCGAACGGATTGACCAATCCGCAAAATTTCTGTTGCGTTTGAAAGTAGAAACTCGCCCGATTACAACGGTGTGCGCACTTTTCCCCTAGACCGTTCCAGTTATTCGTTTCGAGCACCAGAACTGCGAAAATTTTGAGTTTCTCAAGCGTTTCTTACCTCCAAACTGCCATATCTCGCGAACGGATTGACCAATCCGCAAAATTTCTGTTGCATTTGAAAGTAGAAACTCGCCCGATTACAACGGTAGCCGCAGTTTTCCCCTTGGCGGTTCTAGTTATTCGTTTCGAGCATAAAACTCCGAAAATTTTGCGTTTCTAAAGCGTTTCTTATTTCCAAACTGCCATATCTCGCGAACGGATTGATCAATCCGCAAAATTTCAGTTGCATTTGAAAGTAGAAACTCGCCCGATTACAACGGTATGCGCACTTTTCCTCTGGGCCGTTCTAGTTATTCGTTTCGAGCATCAGAACTGCGAAAATTTTGAGTTTCTCAAGTGGTTCTTACCTCCAAACTGCCATATCTCGCGAACGGATTGACCAACCCGCAAAATTTCTGTTGCATTTGAAAGTAGAAACTCGCCCGATTACAACGGTGTGCGCACTTTTCCCCTGGGCCGTTCTAGTTATTCGTTTCGAGCATCAGAACTGCGAAAATTTTGCGTTTCTAAAGCGTTTCTTATTTCCAAACTGCCATATCTCGCGAACGGATTGACCAATCCGCATGATTTCTATTGCATCTGAAAGTAGAAACTCGCCCGATTACAACGGTATGCGCACTTCTCCCCTAGGCCGTTCTAGTCATTCGTTTCGAGCATCAGAACTGCGAAAATTTTGAGTTTCTCAAGCGTTTCTTACCTCCAAACTGCCATATCTCGCGAACGGATTGACCAATCCGCAAAATTTCTGTTGCTTCTGAAAGTAGAAACTCGCCCGATTACAACGGTGTGCGCACTTTTCCCCTGGGCCGTTCTAGTTATTCGTTTCGAACATAAAACTGCGAAAATTTTGAGTTTCTAAAGCGTTTCTTACCTCCAAACTGCCATATCTCGCGAACGGATTGACCAATCCGCATGATTTCTGTTGCATCTGAAAGTAGAAACTCGCCCAATTACAACGGTTTCGCACTTTTCCCCTAGGCCGTTCTAGTTATTCGTTTCGAGCATCAGAACTGCGAAAATTTTGAGTTTCTCAAGTGGTTCTTACCTCCAAACTGCCACATCTCGCGAACGGATTGACCAATCCGCAAAATTTCTGTTGCGTTTGAAAGTAGAAACTCGCCCGATTACAACGGTGTGCGCACTTTTCCCCTGGGCCGTTCTAGTTATTCGTTTCGAGCATCAGAACTGCGAAAATTTTGAGTTTCTCAAGCGTTTCTTACCTCCAAACTGCCATATCTCGCGAACGGATTGACCAATCCGCAAAATTTCTGTTGCTTCTGAAAGTAGAAACTCGCCCGATTACAACGGCATGCGCATTTTTCCCCTAGGCCGTTCTAGTTATTCGTTTCGAGCATCAGAACTGCGAAAATTTTGAGTTTCTCAAGCGTTTCTTACCTCCAAACTGCCATATCTCGCGAACGGATTGACCAATCCGCAAAATTTCTGTTGCATCTGAAAGTAGAAACTCGCCCGATTACAACCGTATGCGCACTTTTCCCCTGGGCCGTTCTAGTTATTCGTTTCGAGCATCAGAACTGCGAAAATTTTGAGTTTCTCAAGCGTTTCTTACATCCAAACGGCCATATCTCGCGAACTGATTGACCAATCCGCATAATTTCTGTTGCATCTGAAAGTAGAAACTCGCCCGATTACAACGGTATGTGTAGTTTCCACTAGGCCGTTCCAGTTATTCGTTTCGAGCATCAGAACTGCGAAAATTTTGAGTTTCTCAAGCGCTTCTTACCTCCAAACTGCCATATCTCGCGAACGGATTGACCAATCCGCACAATTTCTGTTGCATTTGAAAGTAGAAAATCGCCCGATTACAACGGTATGCGCACTTTTCCCCTGGGCCGTTCTAGTTATTCGTTTCGAGCATCAGAACTGCGAAAATTTTGAGTTTCTCAAGCGTTTCTTACCTCCAAACTGCCATATCTCGCGAACGGATTGACCAATCCGCAAAATTTCTGTTGCGTTTGAAAGTAGAAACTCGCCCGATTACAACGGTGTGCGCACTTTTCCCCTGGGCCGTTCTAGTTATTCGTTTCGAGCATAAAACTGCGAAAATTTTGAGTTTCTAAAGCGTTTCTTACCTCCAAACTGCCATATCTCGCGAACGGATTGACCAATCCGCATGATTTCTGTTGCACCTGAAAGTAGAAACTCGCCCGATTACAACGGTATGCGTACTTCTCCCCTAGGCCGTTCTAGTCATTCGTTTCGAGCATCAGAACTGCGAAAATTTTGAGTTTCTCAAGCGTTTCTTACCTCCAAACTGCCATATCTCGCGAACGGATTGACCAATCCGCAAAATTTCTGTTGCTTCTGAAAGTAGAAACTCGCCCGATTACAACGGTGTGCGCACTTTTCCCCTGGGCCGTTCTAGTTATTCGTTTCGAGCATAAAACTGCGAAAATTTTGAGTTTCTAAAGCGTTTCTTACCTCCAAACTGCCATATCTCGCGAACGGATTGACCAATCCGCATGATTTCTGTTGCATCTGAAAGTAGAAACTCGCCCAATTACAACGGTTTGGCACTTTTCCCCTAGGCCGTTCTAGTTATTCGTTTCGAGCATCAGAACTGCGAAAATTTTGAGTTTCTCAAGTGGTTCTTACCTCCAAACTGCCACATCTCGCGACCGGATTGACCAATCCGCAAAATTTCTGTTGCGTTTGAAAGTAGAAACTCGCCCGATTACAACGGTGTGCGCACTTTTCCCCTGGGCCGTTCTAGTTATTCGTTTCGAGCATCAGAACTGCGAAAATTTTGAGTTTCTCAAGCGTTTCTTACCTCCAAACTGCCATATCTCGCGAACGGATTGACCAATCCGCAAAATTTCTGTTGCTTCTGAAAGTAGAAACTCGCCCGATTACAACGGCATGCGCATTTTTCCCCTAGGCCGTTCTAGTTATTCGTTTCGAGCATCAGAACTGCGAAAATTTTGAGTTTCTCAAGCGTTTCTTACCTCCAAACTGCCATATCTCGCGAACGGATTGACCAATCCGCAAAATTTCTGTTGCATCTGAAAGTAGAAACTCGCCCGATTACAACGGTATGCGTACTTCTCCCCTAGGCCGTTCTAGTCTTTCGTTTCGAGCATCAGAACTGCGAAAATTTTGAGTTTCTCAAGCGTTTCTTACCTCCAAACTGCCATATCTCGCGAACGGATTGACCAATCCGCAAAATTTCTGTTGCTTCTGAAAGTAGAAACTCGCCCGATTACAACGGTGTGCGCACTTTTCCCCTGGGCCGTTCTAGTTATTCGTTTCGAGCATAAAACTGCGAAAATTTTGAGTTTCTAAAGCGTTTCTTACCTCCAAACTGCCATATCTCGCGAACGGATTGACCAATCCGCATGATTTCTGTTGCATCTGAAAGTAGAAACTCGCCCGATTACAACGGTATGCGTACTTCTCCCCTAGGCCGTTCTAGTCATTCGTTTCGAGCATCAGAACTGCGAAAATTTTGAGTTTCTCAAGCGTTTCTTACATCCAAACGGCCATATCTCGCGAACGGATAGACCAATCCGCATGACTTCTGTTGCATCTGAAAGTAGAATCTCGCCCGATTACAACGGTATGCGTACTTCTCCCCTAGGCCGTTCTAGTCATTCGTTTCGAGCATCAGAACTGCGAAAATTTTGAGTTTCTCAAGCGTTTCTTACCTCCAAACTGCCATATCTCGCGAACGGATTGACCAATCCGCAAAATTTCTGTTGCTTCTGAAAGTAGAAACTCGCCCGATTACAACGGCATGCGCACTTTTCCCCTGGGCCGTTCTAGTTATTCGTTTCGAGCATCAGAACTGCGAAAATTTTGATTTTCTCAAGCGTTTCTTACCTCCAAACTGCCATATCTCGCGAACGGATTGACCAATCCGCAAAATTTCTGTTGCATCTGAAAGTAGAAACTCGCCCGATTACAACGGTATGTGTAGTTCTCCCCTAGGCCGTTCCAGTTATTCGTTTCGAGCATCAGAACTGCGAAAATTTTGAGTTTCTCAAGTGGTTCTTACCTCCAAACTGCCATATCTCGCGAACGGATTGACCAATCCGCATAATTTCTGTTGCATCTGAAAGTAGAAACTCGCCCGATTACAACGGCATGCGCATTTTTCCCCTAGGCCGTTCTAGTTATTCGTTTCGAGCATCAGAACTGCGAAAATTTTGAGTTTCTCAAGCGTTTCTTACCTCCAAACTGCCATATCTCGCGAACGGATTGACCAATCCGCAAAATTTCTGTTGCTTCTGAAAGTAGAAACTCGCCCGATTACAACGGTGTGCGCACTTTTCCCCTGGGCCGTTCTAGTTATTCGTTTCGAGCATAAAACTGCGAAAATTTTGAGTTTCTAAAGCGTTTCTTACCTCCAAACTGCCATATCTCGCGAACGGATTGACCAATCCGCATGATTTCTGTTGCATCTGAAAGTAGAAACTCGCCCAATTACAACGGTTTGGCACTTTTCCCCTAGGCCGTTCTAGTTATTCGTTTCGAGCATCAGAACTGCGAAAATTTTGAGTTTCTCAAGTGGTTCTTACCTCCAAACTGCCACATCTCGCGACCGGATTGACCAATCCGCAAAATTTCTGTTGCGTTTGAAAGTAGAAACTCGCCCGATTACAACGGTGTGCGCACTTTTCCCCTGGGCCGTTCTAGTTATTCGTTTCGAGCATCAGAACTGCGAAAATTTTGAGTTTCTCAAGCGTTTCTTACCTCCAAACTGCCATATCTCGCGAACGGATTGACCAATCCGCAAAATTTCTGTTGCTTCTGAAAGTAGAAACTCGCCCGATTACAACGGCATGCGCATTTTTCCCCTAGGCCGTTCTAGTTATTCGTTTCGAGCATCAGAACTGCGAAAATTTTGAGTTTCTCAAGCGTTTCTTACCTCCAAACTGCCATATCTCGCGAACGGATTGACCAATCCGCAAAATTTCTGTTGCATCTGAAAGTAGAAACTCGCCCGATTACAACGGTATGCGTACTTCTCCCCTAGGCCGTTCTAGTCTTTCGTTTCGAGCATCAGAACTGCGAAAATTTTGAGTTTCTCAAGCGTTTCTTACCTCCAAACTGCCATATCTCGCGAACGGATTGACCAATCCGCAAAATTTCTATTGCTTCTGAAAGTAGAAACTCGCCCGATTACAACGGTGTGCGCACTTTTCCCCTGGGCCGTTCTAGTTATTCGTTTCGAGCATAAAACTGCGAAAATTTTGAGTTTCTAAAGCGTTTCTTACCTCCAAACTGCCATATCTCGCGAACGGATTGACCAATCCGCATGATTTCTGTTGCATCTGAAAGTAGAAACTCGCCCGATTACAACGGTATGCGTACTTCTCCCCTAGGCCGTTCTAGTCATTCGTTTCGAGCATCAGAACTGCGAAAATTTTGAGTTTCTCAAGCGTTTCTTACATCCAAACGGCCATATCTCGCGAACGGATAGACCAATCCGCATGACTTCTGTTGCATCTGAAAGTAGAATCTCGCCCGATTACAACGGTATTCGTACTTCTCCCCTAGGCCGTTCTAGTCATTCGTTTCGAGCATCAGAACTGCGAAAATTTTGAGTTTCTCAAGCGTTTCTTACCTCCAAACTGCCATATCTCGCGAACGGATTGACCAATCCGCAAAATTTCTGTTGCTTCTGAAAGTAGAAACTCGCCCGATTACAACGGCATGCGCACTTTTCCCCTGGGCCGTTCTAGTTATTCGTTTCGAGCATCAGAACTGCGAAAATTTTGATTTTCTCAAGCGTTTCTTACCTCCAAACTGCCATATCTCGCGAACGGATTGACCAATCGGCAAAATTTCTGTTGCATCTGAAAGTAGAAACTCGCCCGATTACAACGGTATGTGTAGTTCTCCCCTAGGCCGTTCCAGTTATTCGTTTCGAGCATCAGAACTGCGAAAATTTTGAGTTTCTCAAGTGGTTCTTACCTCCAAACTGCCATATCTCGCGAACGGATTGACCAATCCGCATAATTTCTGTTGCATCTGAAAGTAGAAACTCGCCCGATTACAACGGCATGCGCATTTTTCCCCTAGGCCGTTCTAGTTATTCGTTTCGAGCATCAGAACTGCGAAAATTTTGAGTTTCTCAAGCGTTTCTTACCTCCAAACTGCCATATCTCGCGAACGGATTGACCAATCCGCAAAATTTCTGTTGCTTCTGAAAGTAGAAACTCGCCCGATTACAACGGCATGCGCACTTTTCCCCTGGGCCGTTCTAGTTATTCGTTTCGAACATAAAACTGCGAAAATTTTGAGTTTCTAAAGCGTTTCTTACCTCCAAACTGCCATATCTCGCGAACGGATTGACCAATCCGCATGATTTCTGTTGCATCTGAAAGTAGAAACTCGCCCAATTACAACGGTTTGGCACTTTTCCCCTAGGCCGTTCTAGTTATTCGTTTCGAGCATCAGAACTGCGAAAATTTTGAGTTTCTCAAGTGGTTCTTACCTCCAAACTGCCACATCTCGCGAACGGATTGACCAATCCGCAAAATTTCTGTTGCGTTTGAAAGTAGAAACTCGCCCGATTACAACGGTGTGCGCACTTTTCCCCTGGGCCGTTCTAGTTATTCGTTTCGAGCATCAGAACTGCGAAAATTTTGAGTTTCTCAAGCGTTTCTTACCTCCAAACTGCCATATCTCGCGAACGGATTGACCAATCCGCAAAATTTCTGTTGCTTCTGAAAGTAGAAACTCGCCCGATTACAACGGCATGCGCATTTTTCCCCTAGGCCGTTCTAGTTATTCGTTTCGAGCATCAGAACTGCGAAAATTTTGAGTTTCTCAAGCGTTTCTTACCTCCAAACTGCCATATCTCGCGAACGGATTGACCAATCCGCAAAATTTCTGTTGCATCTGAAAGTAGAAACTCGCCCGATTACAACCGTATGCGCACTTTTCCCCTGGGCCGTTCTAGTTATTCGTTTCGAGCATCAGAACTGCGAAAATTTTGAGTTTCTCAAGCGTTTCTTACATCCAAACGGCCATATCTCGCGAACTGATTGACCAATCCGCATAATTTCTGTTGCATCTGAAAGTAGAAACTCGCCCGATTACAACGGTATGTGTAGTTTCCACTAGGCCGTTCCAGTTATTCGTTTCGAGCATCAGAACTGCGAAAATTTTGAGTTTCTCAAGCGCTTCTTACCTCCAAACTGCCATATCTCGCGAACGGATTGACCAATCCGCACAATTTCTGTTGCATTTGAAAGTAGAAAATCGCCCGATTACAACGGTATGCGCACTTTTCCCCTGGGCCGTTCTAGTTATTCGTTTCGAGCATCAGAACTGCGAAAATTTTGAGTTTCTCAAGCGTTTCTTACCTCCAAACTGCCATATCTCGCGAACGGATTGACCAATCCGCAAAATTTCTGTTGCGTTTGAAAGTAGAAACTCGCCCGATTACAACGGTGTGCGCACTTTTCCCCTGGGCCGTTCTAGTTATTCGTTTCGAGCATAAAACTGCGAAAATTTTGAGTTTCTAAAGCGTTTCTTACCTCCAAACTGCCATATCTCGCGAACGGATTGACCAATCCGCATGATTTCTGTTGCACCTGAAAGTAGAAACTCGCCCGATTACAACGGTATGCGTACTTCTCCCCTAGGCCGTTCTAGTCATTCGTTTCGAGCATCAGAACTGCGAAAATTTTGAGTTTCTCAAGCGTTTCTTACCTCCAAACTGCCATATCTCGCGAACGGATTGACCAATCCGCAAAATTTCTGTTGCTTCTGAAAGTAGAAACTCGCCCGATTACAACGGTGTGCGCACTTTTCCCCTGGGCCGTTCTAGTTATTCGTTTCGAGCATAAAACTGCGAAAATTTTGAGTTTCTAAAGCGTTTCTTACCTCCAAACTGCCATATCTCGCGAACGGATTGACCAATCCGCATGATTTCTGTTGCATCTGAAAGTAGAAACTCGCCCAATTACAACGGTTTGGCACTTTTCCCCTAGGCCGTTCTAGTTATTCGTTTCGAGCATCAGAACTGCGAAAATTTTGAGTTTCTCAAGTGGTTCTTACCTCCAAACTGCCACATCTCGCGACCGGATTGACCAATCCGCAAAATTTCTGTTGCGTTTGAAAGTAGAAACTCGCCCGATTACAACGGTGTGCGCACTTTTCCCCTGGGCCGTTCTAGTTATTCGTTTCGAGCATCAGAACTGCGAAAATTTTGAGTTTCTCAAGCGTTTCTTACCTCCAAACTGCCATATCTCGCGAACGGATTGACCAATCCGCAAAATTTCTGTTGCTTCTGAAAGTAGAAACTCGCCCGATTACAACGGCATGCGCATTTTTCCCCTAGGCCGTTCTAGTTATTCGTTTCGAGCATCAGAACTGCGAAAATTTTGAGTTTCTCAAGCGTTTCTTACCTCCAAACTGCCATATCTCGCGAACGGATTGACCAATCCGCAAAATTTCTGTTGCATCTGAAAGTAGAAACTCGCCCGATTACAACGGTATGCGTACTTCTCCCCTAGGCCGTTCTAGTCTTTCGTTTCGAGCATCAGAACTGCGAAAATTTTGAGTTTCTCAAGCGTTTCTTACCTCCAAACTGCCATATCTCGCGAACGGATTGACCAATCCGCAAAATTTCTGTTGCTTCTGAAAGTAGAAACTCGCCCGATTACAACGGTGTGCGCACTTTTCCCCTGGGCCGTTCTAGTTATTCGTTTCGAGCATAAAACTGCGAAAATTTTGAGTTTCTAAAGCGTTTCTTACCTCCAAACTGCCATATCTCGCGAACGGATTGACCAATCCGCATGATTTCTGTTGCATCTGAAAGTAGAAACTCGCCCGATTACAACGGTATGCGTACTTCTCCCCTAGGCCGTTCTAGTCATTCGTTTCGAGCATCAGAACTGCGAAAATTTTGAGTTTCTCAAACGTTTCTTACATCCAAACGGCCATATCTCGCGAACGGATAGACCAATCCGCATGACTTCTGTTGCATCTGAAAGTAGAATCTCGCCCGATTACAACGGTATGCGTACTTCTCCCCTAGGCCGTTCTAGTCATTCGTTTCGAGCATCAGAACTGCGAAAATTTTGAGTTTCTCAAGCGTTTCTTACCTCCAAACTGCCATATCTCGCGAACGGATTGACCAATCCGCAAAATTTCTGTTGCTTCTGAAAGTAGAAACTCGCCCGATTACAACGGCATGCGCACTTTTCCCCTGGGCCGTTCTAGTTATTCGTTTCGAGCATCAGAACTGCGAAAATTTTGATTTTCTCAAGCGTTTCTTACCTCCAAACTGCCATATCTCGCGAACGGATTGACCAATCCGCAAAATTTCTGTTGCATCTGAAAGTAGAAACTCGCCCGATTACAACGGTATGTGTAGTTCTCCCCTAGGCCGTTCCAGTTATTCGTTTCGAGCATCAGAACTGCGAAAATTTTGAGTTTCTCAAGTGGTTCTTACCTCCAAACTGCCATATCTCGCGAACGGATTGACCAATCCGCATAATTTCTGTTGCATCTGAAAGTAGAAACTCGCCCGATTACAACGGTATGTGTAGTTTTCCTCTAGGCCGTTCCAGTTATTCGTTTCGAGCATCAGAACTGCGAAAATTTTGAGTTTCTCAAGCGCTTCTTACCTCCAAACTGCCATATCTCGCGAACGGATTGACCAATCCGCAAAATTTCTGTTGCATTTGAAAGTAGAAAATCGCCCGATTACAACGGTATGCGCACTTTTCCCCTGGGCCGTTCTAGTTATTCGTTTCGAGCATAAAACTGAGAAAATTTTGAGTTTCTAAAGCGTTTCTTACCTCCAAACTGCCATATCTCGCGAACGGATTGTCCAGTCCGCATGATTTCTGTTGCGTCTGAAAGTTGAAACTCGCCCGATTACAACGGTATGCGTACTTCTCCCCTAGGCCGTTCTAGTCATTCGTTTCGAGCATCAGAACTGCGAAAATTTTGAGTTTCTCAAGCGTTTCTTACCTCCAAACTGCCATATCTCGCGAACGGATTGACCAATCCGCAAAATTTCTGTTGCTTCTGAAAGTAGAAACTCGCCCGATTACAACGGCATGCGCACTTTTCCCCTAGGCCGTTCTAGTTATTCGTTTCGAGCATCAGAACTGCGAAAATTTTGAGTTTCTCAAGTGGTTCTTACCTCCAAACTGCCATATCTCGCGAACGGATTGACCAATCCGCAAAATTTCGGTTGCGTTTGAAAGTAGAAACTCGCCCGATTACAACGGTGTGCGCACTTTTCCCCTGGGCCGTTCTAGTTATCCGTTTCGAGCATCAGAACTGCGAAAATTTTGAGTTTCTCAAGCGTTTCTTACCTCCAAACTGCCATATCTCGCGAACGGATTGACCAATCCGCAAAATTTCTGTTGCATTTGAAAGTAGAAACTCGCCCAATTACAACGGTTTGGCACTTTTCCCCTAGGCCGTTCTAGTTATTCGTTTCGAGCATCAGAACTGCGAAAATTTTGAGTTTCTCAAGTGGTTCTTACCTCCAAACAGCCATATCTCGCGAACGGATTGACCAATCCGCAAAATTTCTGTTGCATTTGAAAGTAGAAACTCGCCCGATTACAACGGTTTGCGCACTTTTCCCCTAGGCCGTTCTAGTTATTCGTTTCGAGCATCAGAACTGCGAAAATTTTGAGTTTCTCAAGCGTTTCTTACATCCAAACGGCCATATCTCGCGAACGGATAGACCAATCCGCATGATTTCTGTTGCATCTGAAAGTAGAATCTCGCCCGATTACAACGGTATGCGTACTTCTCCCCTAGGCCGTTCTAGTCATTCGTTTCGAGCATCTGAACTGCGAAAATTTTGAGTTTCTCATGCGTTTCTTACCTCCAAACTGCCATATCTCGCGAACGGATTGACCAATCCGCAAAATTTCTGTTGCTTCTGAAAGTAGAAACTCGCCCGATTACAACGGTGTGCGCACTTTTCCCCTGGGCCGTTCTAGTTATTCGTTTCGAGCATAAAACTGCGAAAATTTTGAGTTTCTAAAGCGTTTCTTACCTCCAAACTGCCATATCTCGCGAACGGATTGACCAATCCGCATGATTTCTGTTGCATCTGAAAGTAGAAACTCGCCCGATTACAACGGTATGCGTACTTCTCCCCTAGGCCGTTCTAGTCATTCGTTTCGAGCATCAGAACTGCGAAAATTTTGAGTTTCTCAAACGTTTCTTACATCCAAACGGCCATATCTCGCGAACGGATAGACCAATCCGCATGACTTCTGTTGCATCTGAAAGTAGAATCTCGCCCGATTACAACGGTATGCGTACTTCTCCCCTAGGCCGTTCTAGTCATTCGTTTCGAGCATCAGAACTGCGAAAATTTTGAGTTTCTCAAGCGTTTCTTACCTCCAAACTGCCATATCTCGCGAACGGATTGACCAATCCGCAAAATTTCTGTTGCTTCTGAAAGTAGAAACTCGCCCGATTACAACGGCATGCGCACTTTTCCCCTGGGCCGTTCTAGTTATTCGTTTCGAGCATCAGAACTGCGAAAATTTTGATTTTCTCAAGCGTTTCTTACCTCCAAACTGCCATATCTCGCGAACGGATTGACCAATCCGCAAAATTTCTGTTGCATCTGAAAGTAGAAACTCGCCCGATTACAACGGTATGTGTAGTTCTCCCCTAGGCCGTTCCAGTTATTCGTTTCGAGCATCAGAACTGCGAAAATTTTGAGTTTCTCAAGTGGTTCTTACCTCCAAACTGCCATATCTCGCGAACGGATTGACCAATCCGCATAATTTCTGTTGCATCTGAAAGTAGAAACTCGCCCGATTACAACGGTATGTGTAGTTTTCCTCTAGGCCGTTCCAGTTATTCGTTTCGAGCATCAGAACTGCGAAAATTTTGAGTTTCTCAAGCGCTTCTTACCTCCAAACTGCCATATCTCGCGAACGGATTGACCAATCCGCAAAATTTCTGTTGCATTTGAAAGTAGAAAATCGCCCGATTACAACGGTATGCGCACTTTTCCCCTGGGCCGTTCTAGTTATTCGTTTCGAGCATAAAACTGAGAAAATTTTGAGTTTCTAAAGCGTTTCTTACCTCCAAACTGCCATATCTCGCGAACGGATTGTCCAGTCCGCATGATTTCTGTTGCGTCTGAAAGTTGAAACTCGCCCGATTACAACGGTATGCGTACTTCTCCCCTAGGCCGTTCTAGTCATTCGTTTCGAGCATCAGAACTGCGAAAATTTTGAGTTTCTCAAGCGTTTCTTACCTCCAAACTGCCATATCTCGCGAACGGATTGACCAATCCGCAAAATTTCTGTTGCTTCTGAAAGTAGAAACTCGCCCGATTACAACGGCATGCGCACTTTTCCCCTAGGCCGTTCTAGTTATTCGTTTCGAGCATCAGAACTGCGAAAATTTTGAGTTTCTCAAGTGGTTCTTACCTCCAAACTGCCATATCTCGCGAACGGATTGACCAATCCGCAAAATTTCGGTTGCGTTTGAAAGTAGAAACTCGCCCGATTACAACGGTGTGCGCACTTTTCCCCTGGGCCGTTCTAGTTATCCGTTTCGAGCATCAGAACTGCGAAAATTTTGAGTTTCTCAAGCGTTTCTTACCTCCAAACTGCCATATCTCGCGAACGGATTGACCAATCCGCAAAATTTCTGTTGCATTTGAAAGTAGAAACTCGCCCAATTACAACGGTTTGGCACTTTTCCCCTAGGCCGTTCTAGTTATTCGTTTCGAGCATCAGAACTGCGAAAATTTTGAGTTTCTCAAGTGGTTCTTACCTCCAAACAGCCATATCTCGCGAACGGATTGACCAATCCGCAAAATTTCTGTTGCATTTGAAAGTAGAAACTCGCCCGATTACAACGGTTTGCGCACTTTTCCCCTAGGCCGTTCTAGTTATTCGTTTCGAGCATCAGAACTGCGAAAATTTTGAGTTTCTCAAGCGTTTCTTACATCCAAACGGCCATATCTCGCGAACGGATAGACCAATCCGCATGATTTCTGTTGCATCTGAAAGTAGAATCTCGCCCGATTACAACGGTATGCGTACTTCTCCCCTAGGCCGTTCTAGTCATTCGTTTCGAGCATCTGAACTGCGAAAATTTTGAGTTTCTCATGCGTTTCTTACCTCCAAACTGCCATATCTCGCGAACGGATTGACCAATCCGCAAAATTTCTGTTGCGTTTGAAAGTAGAAACTCGCCCGATTACAACGGTGTGCGCACTTTTCCCCTGGACCGTTCTAGTCATTCGTTTCGAGCATCAGAACTGCGAAAATTTTGAGTTTCTCAAGCGTTTCTTACCTCCAAACTGCCATATCTCGCGAACGGATTGACCAATCCGCAAAATTTCTGTTGCTTCTGAAAGTAGAAACTCGCCCGATTACAACGGCATGCGCATTTTTCCCCTAGGCCGTTCTAGTTATTCGTTTCGAGCATCAGAACTGCGAAAATTTTGAGTTTCTCAAGCGTTTCTTACCTCCAAACTGCCATATCTCGCGAACGGATTGACCAATCCGCAAAATTTCTGTTGCATCTGAAAGTAGAAACTCGCCCGATTACAACGGTATGGGTAGTTTTCCCCTGGGCCGTTCTAGTTATTGGTTTCGAGCATCAGAACTGCGAAAATTTTGAGTTTCTCAAGCGTTTCTTACCTCCAAACTGCCATATCTCGCGAACGGATTGACCAATCCGCAAAATTTTGGTTGCGTTTGAAAGTAGAAACTCGCCCGACTACAACGGTGTGCGCACTTTTCCCCTGGGCCGTTCTAGTTATTGGTTTCGAGCATCAGAACTGCGAAAATTTTGAGTTTCTCAAGCGTTTCTTACCTCCAAACTGCCATATCTCGCGAACGGACTGACCAATCCGCAAAATTTCTGTTGCATTTGAAAGTAGAAACTCGCCCAATTACAACGGTTTGCGCACTTTTCCCCTAGGCCGTTCTAGTTATTCGTTTCGAGCATCAGAACTGCGAAAATTTTGAGTTTCTCAAGCGTTTCTTACATCCAAACGGCCATATCTCGCGAACGGATAGACCAATCCGCATGATTTCTGTTGCATCTGAAAGTAGAATCTCGCCCGATTACAACGGTATGCGTACTTCTCCCCTAGGCCGTTCTAGTCATTCGTTTCGAGCATCAGAACTGCGAAAATTTTGAGTTTCTCAAGCGTTTCTTACCTCCAAACTGCCATATCTCGCGAACGGATTGACCAATCCGCATGATTTCTGTTGCATCTGAAAGTAGAAACTCGCCCGATTACAACGGTGTGCGCACTTTTCCCCTGGACCGTTCTAGTCATTCGTTTCGAGCATCAGAACTGCGAAAATTTTGAGTTTCTCAAGCGTTTCTTACCTCCAAACTGCCATATCTCGCGAACGGATTGACCAATCCGCAAAATTTCTGTTGCTTCTGAAAGTAGAAACTCGCCCGATTACAACGGCATGCGCATTTTTCCCCTAGGCCGTTCTAGTTATTCGTTTCGAGCATCAGAACTGCGAAAATTTTGAGTTTCTCAAGCGTTTCTTACCTCCAAACTGCCATATCTCGCAAACGGATTGACCAATCCGCAAAATTTCTGTTGCATCTGAAAGTAGAAACTCGCCCGATTACAACGGTATGTGTAGTTTTCCCCTAGGCCGTTCCAGTTATTCGTTTCGAGCATCAGAACTGCGAAAATTTTGAGTTTCTCAAGTGGTTCTTACCTCCAAACTGCCATATCTCGCGAACGGATTGACCAATCCGCAAAATTTCGGTTGCGTTTGAAAGTAGAAACTCGCCCGATTACAACGGTGTGCGCACTTTTCCCCTGGGCCGTTCTAGTTATTCGTTTCGAGCATCAGAACTGCGAAAATTTTGAGTTTCTCAAGCGTTTCTTACATCCAAACGGCCCTATCTCGCGAACGGATAGACCAATCCGCATGATTTCTGTTGCATCTGAAAGTAGAATCTCGCCCGATTACAACGGTATGCGTACTTCTCCCCTAGGCCGTTCTAGTCATTCGTTTCGAGCATCAGAACTGCGAAAATTTTGAGTTTCTCAAGCGTTTCTTACCTCCAAACTGCCATATCTCGCGAACGGATTGACCAATCCGCATGATTTCTGTTGCATCTGAAAGTAGAAACTCGCCCGATTACAACGGTATGCGTACTTCTCCCCTAGGCCGTTCTAGTCATTCGTTTCGAGCATCAGAACTGCGAAAATTTTGAGTTTCTCAAGCGTTTCTTACCTCCAAACTGCCATATCTCGCGAACGGATTGACCAATCCGCAAAATTTCTGTTGCATTTGAAAGTAGAAACTCGCCCGATTACAACGGTTTGCGCACTTTTCCCCTAGGCCGTTCTAGTTATTCGTTTCGAGCATCAGAACTGCGAAAATTTTGAGTTTCTCAAGTGGTTCTTACCTCCAAACTGCCATATCTCGCGAACGGATTGACCAATCCGCAAAATTTCTGTTGCATTTGAAAGTAGAAACTCGCCCAATTACAACGGTTTGCGCACTTTTCCCCTAGGCCGTTCTAGTCATTCGTTTCGAGCATCAGAACTGCGAAAATTTTGAGTTTCTCAAGCGTTTCTTACCTCCAAACTGCCATATCTCGCGAACGGATTGACCAATCCGCATGATTTCTGTTGCATCTGAAAGTAGAAACTCGCCCGATTACAACGGTATGCGTACTTCTCCCCTAGGCCGTTCTAGTCATTCGTTTCGAGCATCAGAACTGCGAAAATTTTGAGTTTCTCAAGCGTTTCTTACCTCCAAACTGCCATATCTCGCGAACGGATTGACCAATCCGCAAAATTTCTGTTGCATTTGAAAGTAGAAACTCGCCCGATTACAACGGTTTGCGCACTTTTCCCCTAGGCCGTTCCAGTTATTCGTTTCGAGCTTCAGAACTGCGAAAATTTTGAGTTTCTCAAGCGATTCTTACCTCCAAACTGCCATATCTCGCGAACGGATTGACCAATCCGCACAATTTCTGTTGCATTTGAAAGTAGAAACTCGCCCAATTACAACGGTTTGCGCACTTTTCCCCTAGGCCGTTCTAGTTATTCGTTTCGAGCATCAGAACTGCGAAAATTTTGAGTTTCTCAAGCGTTTCTTACATCCAAACGGCCATATCTCGCGAACGGATAGACCAATCCGCATGATTTCTGTTGCATCTGAAAGTAGAATCTCGCCCGATTACAACGGTATGCGTACTTCTCCCCTAGGCCGTTCTAGTCATTCGTTTCGAGCATCAGAACTGCGAAAATTTTGAGTTTCTCAAGCGTTTCTTACCTCCAAACTGCCATATCTCGCGAACGGATTGACCAATCCGCATGATTTCTGTTGCATCTGAAAGTAGAAACTCGCCCGATTACAACGGTATGCGTACTTCTCCCCTAGGCCGTTCTAGTCATTCGTTTCGAGCATCAGAACTGCGAAAATTTTGAGTTTCTCAAGCGTTTCTTACTTCCAAACTGCCATATCTCGCGAACGGATTGACCAATCCGCAAAATTTCTGTTGCATTTGAAAGTAGAAACTCGCCCAATTACAACGGTTTGCGCACTTTTCCCCTAGGCCGTTCTAGTCATTTCGTTTCGAGCATCAGAACTGCGAAAATTTTGAGTTTCTCAAGCGTTTCTTACCTCCAAACTGCCATATCTCGCGAACGGATTGACCAATCCGCATGATTTCTGTTGCATCTGAAAGTAGAAACTCGCCCGATTACAACGGTATGCCTACTTCTCCCCTAGGCCGTTCTAGTCATTCGTTTCGAGCATCAGAACTGCGAAAATTTTGAGTTTCTCAAGCGTTTCTTACCTCCAAACTGCCATATCTCGCGAACGGATTGACCAATCCGCAAAATTTCTGTTGCATTTGAAAGTAGAAACTCGCCCAATTACAACGGTTTGCGCACTTTTCCCCTAGGCCGTTCTACTTATTCGTTTCGAGCATCAGAACTGCGAAAATTTTGAGTTTCTCAAGCGTTTCTTACATCCAAACGGCCATATCTCGCGAACGGATAGACCAATCCGCATGATTTCTGTTGCATCTGAAAGTAGAATCTCGCCCGATTACAACGGTATGCGTACATCTCCCCTAGGCCGTTCTAGTCATTCGTTTCGAGCATCAGAACTGCGAAAATTTTGAGTTTCTCAAGCGTTTCTTACCTCCAAACTGCCATATCTCGCGAACGGATTGACCAATCCGCATGATTTCTGTTGCATCTGAAAGTAGAAACTCGCCCGATTACAACGGTATGCGTACTTCTCCCCTAGGCCGTTCTAGTCATTCGTTTCGAGCATCAGAACTGCGAAAATTTTGAGTTTCTCAAGCGTTTCTTACCTCCAAACTGCCATATCTCGCGAACGGATTGACCAATCCGCAAAATTTCTGTTGCTTCTGAAAGTAGAAACTCGCCCGATTACAACGGCATGCGCACTTTTCCCCTGGGCCGTTCTAGTTATTCGTTTCGAGCATCAGAACTGCGAAAATTTTGAGTTTCTCAAGCGTTTCTTACCTCCAAACTGCCATATCTCGCGAACGGATTGACCAATCCGCATAATTTCTGTTGCATCTGAAAGTAGAAACTCGCCCGATTACAACGGTATGTGTAGTTTTCCCCTAGGCCGTTCCAGTTATTCGTTTCGAGCATCAGAACTGCGAAAATTTTGAGTTTCTCAAGTGGTTCTTACCTCCAAACTGCCATATCTCGCGAACGGATTGACCAATCCGCAAAATTTCGGTTGCGTTTGAAAGTAGAAACTCGCCCGATTACAACGGTGTGCGCACTTTTCCCCTGGGCCTTTCTAGTTATTCGTTTCGAGCATCAGAACTGCGAAAATTTTGAGTTTCTCAAGCGTTTCTTACCTCCAAACTGCCATATCTCGCGAACGGATTCACCAATCCGCAAAATTTCTGTTGCATTTGAAAGTAGAAACTCGCACAATTACAACGGTTTGCGCACTTTTCCCCTAGGCCGTTCTAGTTATTCGTTTCGAGCATCAGAACTGCGAAAATTTTGAGTTTCTCAAGCGTTTCTTACATCCAAACGGCCATATCTCGCGAACGGATAGACCAATCCGCATGATTTCTGTTGCATCTGAAAGTAGAATCTCGCCCGATTACAACGGTATGCGTGCTTCTCCCCTAGGCCGTTCTAGTCATTCGTTTCGAGCATCAGAACTGCGAAAATTTTGAGTTTCTCAAGCGTTTCTTACCTCCAAACTGCCATATCTCGCGAACGGATTGACCAATCCGCAAAATTTCTGTTGCGTTTGAAAGTAGAAACTCGCCCGATTACAACGGTGTGCGCACTTTTCCCCTGGGCCGTTCTAGTCATTCGTTTCGAGCATCAGAACTGCGAAAATTTTGAGTTTCTCAAGCGTTTCTTACCTCCAAACTGCCATATCTCGCGAACGGATTGACCAATCCGCAAAATTTCTGAGGCTTCTGAAAGTAGAAACTCGCCCGATTACAACGGCATGCGCACTTTTCCCCTAGGCCGTTCTAGTTATTCGTTTCGAGCATCAGAACTGCGAAAATTTTGAGTTTCTCAAGCGTTTCTTACATCCAAACGGCCATATCTCGCGAACTGATTGACCAATCCGCATAATTTCTGTTGCATCTGAAAGTAGAAACTCGCCCGATTACAACGGTATGTGTAGTTTCCACTAGGCCGTTCCAGTTATTCGTTTCGAGCATCAGAACTGCGAAAATTTTGAGTTTCTCAAGCGCTTCTTACCTCCAAACTGCCATATCTCGCGAACGGATTGACCAATCCGCAAAATTTCTGTTGCATTTGAAAGTAGAAAATCGCCCGATTACAACGGTATGCGCACTTTTCCCCTGGGCCGTTCTAGTTATTCGTTTCGAGCATCAGAACTGCGAAAATTTTGAGTTTCTCAAGCGTTTCTTACCTCCAAACTGCCATATCTCGCGAACGGATTGACCAATCCGCAAAATTTCTGTTGCGTTTGAAAGTAGAAACTCGCCCGATTACAACGGTGTGCGCACTTTTCCCCTGGGCCGTTCTAGTTATTCGTTTCGAGCATAAAACTGCGAAAATTTTGAGTTTCTAAAGCGTTTCTTACCTCCAAACTGCCATATCTCGCGAACGGATTGACCAATCCGCATGATTTCTGTTGCATCTGAAAGTAGAAACTCGCCCGATTACAACGGTATGCGTACTTCTCCCCTAGGCCGTTCTAGTCATTCGTTTCGAGCATCAGAACTGCGAAAATTTTGAGTTTCTCAAGCGTTTCTTACATCCAAACGGCCATATCTCGCGAACGGATAGACCAATCCGCATGATTTCTGTTGCATCTGAAAGTAGAATCTCGCCCGATTACAACGGTATGCGTACTTCTCCCCTAGGCCGTTCTAGTCATTCGTTTCGAGCATCAGAACTGCGAAAATTTTGAGTTTCTCAAGCGTTTCTTACCTCCAAACTGCCATATCTCGCGAACGGATTGACCAATCCGCAAAATTTCTGTTGCGTTTGAAAGTAGAAACTCGCCGATTACAACGGTGTGCGCACTTTTCCCCTGGGCCGTTCTAGTCATTCGTTTCGAGCATCAGAACTGCGAAAATTTTGAGTTTCTCAAGTGGTTCTTACCTCCAAACTGCCATATCTCGCGAACGGATTGACGAATCCGCAAAATTTCTGTTGCATTTGAAAGTAGAAACTCGCCCAATTACAACGGTTTGCGCACTTTTCCCCTAGGCCGTTCTAGTCATTCGTTTCGAGCATCAGAACTGCGAAAATTTTGAGTTTCTCAAGCGTTTCTTACCTCCAAACTGCCATATCTCGCGAACGGATTGACCAATCCGCATGATTTCTGTTGCATCTGAAAGTAGAAACTCGCCCGATTACAACGGTATGCGTACTTCTCCCCTAGGCCGTTCTAGTCATTCGTTTCGAGCATCAGAACTGCGAAAATTTTGAGTTTCTCAAGCGTTTCTTACCTCCAAACTGCCATATCTCGCGAACGGATTGACCAATCCGCAAAATTTCTGTTGCATTTGAAAGTAGAAACTCGCCCGATTACAACGGTTTGCGCACTTTTCCCCTAGGCCGTTCTAGTTATTCGTTTCGAGCATCAGAACTGCGAAAATTTTGAGTTTCTCAAGCGTTTCTTACCTCCAAACTGCCATATCTCGCGAACGGATTGACCAATCTGCAAAATTTCTGTTGCATTTGAAAGTAGAAACTCGCCCAATTACAACGGTTTGCGCACTTTTCCCCTGGGCCGTTCTAGTTATTCGTTTCGAGCATCAGAACTGCGAAAATTTTGAGTTTCTCAAGCGTTTCTTACATCCAAACGGCCATATCTCGCGAACGGATAGACCAATCCGCATGATTTCTGTTGCATCTGAAAGTAGAAACTCGCCCAATTACAACGGTTTGCGCACTTTTCCCCTAGGCCGTTCTAGTCATTCGTTTCGAGCATCAGAACTGCGAAAATTTTGAGTTTCTCAAGCGTTTCATACCTCCAAACTGCCATATCTCGCGAACGGATTGACCAAACCGCATGATTTCTGTTGCATCTGAAAGTAGAAACTCGCCCGATTACAACGGTATGCGTACTTCTCCCCTAGGCCGTTCTAGTCATTCGTTTCGAGCATCAGAACTGCGAAAATTTTGAGTTTCTCAAGCGTTTCTTACCTCCAAACTGCCATATCTCGCGAACGGATTGACCAATCCGCAAAATTTCTGTTGCATTTGAAAGTAGAAACTCGCCCGATTACAACGGTTTGCGCACTTTTCCCCTAGGCCGTTCTAGTTATTCGTTTCGAGCATCAGAACTGCGAAAATTTTGAGTTTCTCAAGCGTTTCTTACCTCCAAACTGCCATATCTCGCGAACGGATTGACCAATCCGCATGATTTCTGTTGCATCTGAAAGTAGAAACTCGCCCGATTACAACGGTATGCGTACTTCTCCCCTAGGCCGTTCTAGTCATTCGTTTCGAGCATCAGAACTGCGAAAATTTTGAGTTTCTCAAGCGTTTCTTACCTCCAAACTGCCATATCTCGCGAAACGGATTGACCAATCCGCAAAATTTCTGTTGCATTTGAAAGTAGAAACTCGCCCGATTACAACGGTTTGCGCACTTTTCCCCTAGGCCGTTCTAGTTATTCGTTTCGAGCATCAGAACTGCGAAAATTTTGAGTTTCTCAAGCGTTTCTTACCTCCAAACTGCCATATCTCGCGAACGGATTGACCAATCCGCAAAATTTCTGTTGCATTTGAAAGTAGAAACTCGCCCAATTACAACGGTTTGCGCACTTTTCCCCTAGGCCGTTCTAGTTATTCGTTTCGAGCATCAGAACTGCGAAAATTTTGAGTTTCTCAAGCGTTTCTTACATCCAAACGGCCATATCTCGCGAACGGATAGACCAATCCGCATGATTTCTGTTGCATCTGAAAGTAGAATCTCGCCCGATTACAACGGTATGCGTACTTCTCCCCTAGGCCGTTCTAGTCATTCGTTTCGAGCATCAGAACTGCGAAAATTTTGAGTTTCTCAAGCGTTTCTTACCTCCAAACTGCCATATCTCGCGAACGGATTGACCAATCCGCAAAATTTCTGTTGCGTTTGAAAGTAGAAACTCGCCCGATTACAACGGTGTGCGCACTTTTCCCCTGGGCCGTTCTAGTCATTCGTTTCGAGCATCAGAACTGCGAAAATTTTGAGTTTCTCAAGTGGTTCTTACCTCCAAACTGCCATATCTCGCGAACGGATTGACCAATCCGCAAAATTTCTGTTGCATTTGAAAGTAGAAACTCGCCCAATTACAACGGTTTGCGCACTTTTCCCCTAGGCCGTTCTAGTCATTCGTTTCGAGCATCAGAACTGCGAAAATTTTGAGTTTCTCAAGCGTTTCTTACCTCCAAACTGCCATATCTCGCGAACGGATTGACCAATCCGCATGATTTCTGTTGCATCTGAAAGTAGAAACTCGCCCGATTACAACGGTATGCGTACTTCTCCCCTAGTCCGTTCTAGTCATTCGTTTCGAGCATCAGAACTGCGAAAATTTTGAGTTTCTCAAGCGTTTCTTACCTCCAAACTGCCATATCTCGCGAACGGATTGACCAATCCGCAAAATTTCTGTTGCATTTGAAAGTAGAAACTCGCCCGATTACAACGGTTTGCGCACTTTTCCCCTAGGCCGTTCTAGTTATTCGTTTCGAGCATCAGAACTGCGAAAATTTTGAGTTTCTCAAGCGTTTCTTACCTCCAAACTGCCATATCTCGCGAACGGATTGACCAATCCGCAAAATTTCTGTTGCATTTGAAAGTAGAAACTCGCCCAATTACAACGGTTTGCGCACTTTTCCCCTAGGCCGTTCTAGTTATTCGTTTCGAGCATCAGAACTGCGAAAATTTTGAGTTTCTCAAGCGTTTCTTACCTCCAAACTGCCATATCTCGCGAACGGATTCACCAATCCGCAAAATTTCTGTTGCATTTGAAAGTAGAAACTCGCCCAATTACAGCGGTTTGCGCACTTTTCCCCTAGGCCGTTCTAGTTATTCGTTTCGAGCATCAGAACTGCGAAAATTTTGAGTTTCTCCAGCGTTTCTTACATCCAAACGGCCATATCTCGCGAACGGATAGACCAATCCGCATGATTTCTGTTGCATCTGAAAGTAGAATCTCGCCCGATTACAACGGTATGCGTACTTCTCCCCTAGGCCGTTCTAGTCATTCGTTTCGAGCATCAGAACTGCGAAAATTTTGAATTTCTCAAGCGTTTCTTACCTCCAAACTGCCATATCTCGCGAACGGATTGACCAATCCGCAAAATTTCTGTTGCGTTTGAAAGTAGAAACTCGCCCGATTACAACGGTGTGCGCACTTTTCCCCTGGGCCGTTCTAGTCATTCGTTTCGAGCATCAGAACTGCGAAAATTTTGAGTTTCTCAAGCGTTTCTTACCTCCAAACTGCCATATCTCGCGAACGGATTGACCAATCCGCAAAATTTCTGAGGCTTCTGAAAGTAGAAACTCGCCCGATTACAACGGCATGCGCACTTTTCCCCTAGGCCGTTCTAGTTATTCGTTTCGAGCATCAGAACTGCGAAAATTTTGAGTTTCTCAAGCGTTTCTTACATCCAAACGGCCATATCTCGCGAACTGATTGACCAATCCGCATAATTTCTGTTGCATCTGAAAGTAGAAACTCGCCCGATTACAACGGTATGTGTAGTTTCCACTAGGCCGTTCCAGTTATTCGTTTCGAGCATCAGAACTGCGAAAATTTTGAGTTTCTCAAGCGCTTCTTACCTCCAAACTGCCATATCTCGCGAACGGATTGACCAATCCGCAAAATTTCTGTTGCATTTGAAAGTAGAAAATCGCCCGATTACAACGGTATGCGCACTTTTCCCCTGGGCCGTTCTAGTTATTCGTTTCGAGCATCAGAACTGCGAAAATTTTGAGTTTCTCAAGCGTTTCTTACCTCCAAACTGCCATATCTCGCGAACGGATTGACCAATCCGCAAAATTTCTGTTGCGTTTGAAAGTAGAAACTCGCCCGATTACAACGGTATCCGCAGTTTTCCCCTTGGCGGTTCTAGTTATTCGTTTCGAGCATAAAACTCCGAAAATTTTGCGTTTCTAAAGCGTTTCTTATCTCCAAACTGCCATATCTCGCGAACGGATTGATCAATCCGCAAAATTTCTGTTGCATTTGAAAGTAGAAACTCGCCCGATTACAACGGTAGGCGCACTTTTCCTCTGGGCCGTTCTAGTTATTCGTTTCGAGCATCAGAACTGCGAAAATTTTGAGTTTCTCAAGTGGTCCTTACCTCCAAACTGCCATATCTCGCGAACGGATTGACCAATCCGCATGATTTCTGTTGCATCTGAAAGTAGAAACTCGCCCGATTACAACGGTATGCGTACTTCTCCCCTAGGCCGTTCTAGTCATTCGTTTCGAGCATCAGAACTGCGAAAATTTTGAGTTTCTCAAGCGTTTCTTACCTCCAAACTGCCATATCTCGCGAACGGATTGACCAATCCGCAAAATTTCTGTTGCATTTGAAAGTAGAAACTCGCCCGATTACAACGGTTTGCGCACTTTTCCCCTAGGCCGTTCTAGTTATTCGTTTCGAGCATCAGAACTGCGAAAATTTTGAGTTTCTCAAGCGTTTCTTACCTCCAAACTGCCATATCTCGCGAACGGATTGACCAATCCGCAAAATTTCTGTTGCATTTGAAAGTAGAAACTCGCCCAATTACAACGGTTTGCGCACTTTTCCCCTAGGCCGTTCTAGTTATTCGTTTCGAGCATCAGAACTGCGAAAATTTTGAGTTTCTCAAGCGTTTCTTACCTCCAAACTGCCATATCTCGCGAACGGATTCACCAATCCGCAAAATTTCTGTTGCATTTGAAAGTAGAAACTCGCCCAATTACAGCGGTTTGCGCACTTTTCCCCTAGGCCGTTCTAGTTATTCGTTTCGAGCATCAGAACTGCGAAAATTTTGAGTTTCTCCAGCGTTTCTTACATCCAAACGGCCATATCTCGCGAACGGATAGACCAATCCGCATGATTTCTGTTGCATCTGAAAGTAGAATCTCGCCCGATTACAACGGTATGCGTACTTCTCCCCTAGGCCGTTCTAGTCATTCGTTTCGAGCATCAGAACTGCGAAAATTTTGAATTTCTCAAGCGTTTCTTACCTCCAAACTGCCATATCTCGCGAACGGATTGACCAATCCGCAAAATTTCTGTTGCGTTTGAAAGTAGAAACTCGCCCGATTACAACGGTGTGCGCACTTTTCCCCTGGGCCGTTCTAGTCATTCGTTTCGAGCATCAGAACTGCGAAAATTTTGAGTTTCTCAAGCGTTTCTTACCTCCAAACTGCCATATCTCGCGAACGGATTGACCAATCCGCAAAATTTCTGAGGCTTCTGAAAGTAGAAACTCGCCCGATTACAACGGCATGCGCACTTTTCCCCTAGGCCGTTCTAGTTATTCGTTTCGAGCATCAGAACTGCGAAAATTTTGAGTTTCTCAAGCGTTTCTTACATCCAAACGGCCATATCTCGCGAACTGATTGACCAATCCGCATAATTTCTGTTGCATCTGAAAGTAGAAACTCGCCCGATTACAACGGTATGTGTAGTTTCCACTAGGCCGTTCCAGTTATTCGTTTCGAGCATCAGAACTGCGAAAATTTTGAGTTTCTCAAGCGCTTCTTACCTCCAAACTGCCATATCTCGCGAACGGATTGACCAATCCGCAAAATTTCTGTTGCATTTGAAAGTAGAAAATCGCCCGATTACAACGGTATGCGCACTTTTCCCCTGGGCCGTTCTAGTTATTCGTTTCGAGCATCAGAACTGCGAAAATTTTGAGTTTCTCAAGCGTTTCTTACCTCCAAACTGCCATATCTCGCGAACGGATTGACCAATCCGCAAAATTTCTGTTGCGTTTGAAAGTAGAAACTCGCCCGATTACAACGGTATCCGCAGTTTTCCCCTTGGCGGTTCTAGTTATTCGTTTCGAGCATAAAACTCCGAAAATTTTGCGTTTCTAAAGCGTTTCTTATCTCCAAACTGCCATATCTCGCGAACGGATTGATCAATCCGCAAAATTTCTGTTGCATCTGAAAGTAGAAACTCGCCCGATTACAACGGTAGGCGCACTTTTCCTCTGGGCCGTTCTAGTTATTCGTTTCGAGCATCAGAACTGCGAAAATTTTGAGTTTCTCAAGTGGTCCTTACCTCCAAACTGCCATATCTCGCGAACGGATTGACCAATCCGCAAAATTTCTGTTGCGTTTGAAAGTAGAAACTCGCCCGATTACAAGGGTGTGCGCACTTTTCCCCTGGGCCGTTCTAGTTATTCGTTTCGAGCATCAGAACTGCGAAAATTTTGAGTTTCTCAAGCGTTTCTTACCTCCAAACTGCCATATCTCGCGAACGGATTGACCAATCCGCAAAATTTCTGTTGCTTCTGAAAGTAGAAACTCGCCCGATTACAACGGCATGCGCATTTTTCCCCTAGGCCGTTCTAGTTATTCGTTTCGAGCATCAGAACTGCGAAAATTTTGAGTTTCTCAAGCGTTTCTTACCTCCAAACTACCATATCTCGCGAACGGAATGACCAATCCGCAAAATTTCTGTTGCTTCTGAAAGTAGAAACTCGCCCGATTACAACGGCATGCGCATTTTTCCCCTAGGCCGTTCTAGTTATTCGGTTCGAGCATCAGAACTGAGAAAATTTTGAGTTTCTCAAGCGTTTCTTACCTCCAAACTGCCATATCTCGCTAACGGATTGACCAATCCGCAAAATTTCTGTTGCATCTGAAAGTAGAAACTCGCCCGATTACAACGGTATGTGTAGTTTTCCCCTAGGCCGTTCCAGTTATTCGTTTCGAGCATCAGAACTGCGAAAATTTTGAGTTTCTCAAGTGGTTCTTACCTCCAAACTGCCATATCTCGCGAACGGATTGACCAATCCGCAAAATTTCGGTTGCGTTTGACAGAAGAAACTCGCCCGATTACAACGGTGTGCGCACTTTTCCCCTGGGCCGTTCTAGTTATTCGTTTCGAGCATCAGAACTGCGAAAATTTTGAGTTTCTCAAGCGTTTCTTACCTCCAAATTGCCATAACTCGCGAACGGATTGACCAATCCGCAAAATTTCTGTTGCGTTTGAAAGTAGAAACTCGCCCGATTACAACGGTGTGCGTACTTCTCCCCTAGGCCGTTCTAGTCATTCGTTTCGAGCATCAGAACTGCGAAAATTTTGAGTTTCTCAAGCGTTTCTTACCTCCAAACTGCCATATCTCGCGAACGGATTGAACAATTCCTATGATTTCTGTTGCATCTGAAAGTAGAAACTCGCCCGATTACAACGGTATGCGTACTTCTCCCCTAGGCCGTTCTAGTCATTCGTTTCGAGCATCAGAACTGCGAAAATTTTGAGTTTCTCAAGCGTTTCTTACCTCCAAACTGCCATATCTCGCGAACGGATTGACCAATCCGCAAAATTTCTGTTGCGTTTGGAAGTAGAAACTCGCCCGATTACAACGGTGTGCGCACTTTTCCCCTGGGCCGTTCTAGTTATTCGTTTCGAGCATAAAACTGCGAAAATTTTGAGTTTCCAAAGCGTTTCTTACCTCCAAACTGCCATATCTCGCGAACGGATTGAACAATCCCTATGATTTCTGTTGCATCTGAAAGTAGCAACTCGCCCGATTACAACGGTATGTGTAGTTTTCCCCTAGGCCGTTCCAATTATTCGTTTCGATCATCAGAACTGCGAAAATTTTGAGTTTCTCAAGCGCTTCTTACCTCCAAACTGCCATATCTCGCGAACGGATTGACCAATCCGCAAAATTTCTGTTGCTTCTGAAAGTAGAAACTCGGCCGATTACAACGGCATGCGGACTTTTCCCCTAGGCCGTTCTGGTTATTCGTTTCGAGCATTAGAACTGCGAAAATTTTGAGTTTCTCAAGCGTTTCTTACATCCAAACGGCCATATCTCGCGAAATGATTGACCAATCCGCATAATTTCTGTTCCATCTGAAAGTAGAAACTCGCCCGATTACAACGGTATGTGTAGTTTTCCTCTAGGCTGTTCCAGTTATTCGTTTCGAGCATCAGAACTGCGAAAATTTTGATTTTCTCAAGCGCTTCTTACCTCCAAACTGCCATATCTCGCGAATGGATTGACCAATCCGCAAAATTTCTGTTGCATTTGAAAGTAGAAACTCGCCTGATTACAACAGTATGTGTAGTTTTCCCCTAGACCGTTCCAGTTATTCGTTTCGAGCACCAGAACTGCGAAAATTTTGAGTTTCTCAAGCGTTTCTTACCTCCAAACTGCCATATCTCGCGAACGGATTGACCAATCCGCAAAATTTCTGTTGCATTTGAAAGTAGAAACTCGCCCGATTACAACGGTATCCGCAGTTTTCCCCTTGGCGGTTCTAGTTATTCGTTTCGAGCATAAAACTCCGAAAATTTTGCGTTTCTAAAGCGTTTCTTATCTCCAAACTGCCATATCTCGCGAACGGATTGACCAATCCGCAAAATTTCTGTTGCTTCTGAAAGTAGAAACTCGCCCGATTACAACGGCATGCGCATTTTTCCCCTAGGCCGTTCTAGTTATTCGTTTCGAGCATCAGAACTGCGAAAATTTTGAGTTTCTCAAGCGTTTCTTACCTCCAAACTACCATATCTCGCGAACGGAATGACCAATCCGCAAAATTTCTGTTGCTTCTGAAAGTAGAAACTCGCCCGATTACAACGGCATGCGGACTTTTCCCCTAGGCCGTTCTAGTTATTCGTTTCGAGCATCAGAACTGCGAAAATTTTGAGTTTCTCAAGCGTTTCTTACATCCAAACGGCCATATCTCGCGAAATGATTGACCAATCCGCATAATTTCTGTTCCATCTGAAAGTAGAAACTCGCCCGATTACAACGGTATGTGTAGTTTTCCCCTAGGCCGTTCCAATTATTCGTTTCGATCATCAGAACTGCGAAAATTTTGGGTTTCTCAAGCGCTTCTTACCTCCAAACTGCCATATCTCGCGAACGGATTGACCAATCCGCAAAATTTCTGTTGCGTTTGAAAGTAGAAACTCGCCCGATTACAAGGGTGTGCGCATTTTTCCCCTAGGCCGTTCTAATTATTCGTTTCGAGCATCAGAACTGCGAAAATTATGAGTTTCTCAAGCGTTTCTTACCTCCAAACTACCATATCTCGCGAACGGAATGACCAATCCGCAAAATTTCTGTTGCTTCTGAAAGTAGAAACTCGCCCGATTACAACGGCATGCGGACTTTTCCCCTAGGCCGTTCTAGTTATTCGTTTCGAGCATCAGAACTGCGAAAATTTTGAGTTTCTCAAGCGTTTCTTACATCCAAACGGCCATATCTCGCGAAATGATTGACCAATCCGCATAATTTCTGTTCCATCTGAAAGTAGAAACTCGCCCGATTACAACGGTATGTGTAGTTTTCCCCTAGGCCGTTCCAATTATTCGTTTCGATCATCAGAACTGCGAAAATTTTGAGTTTCTCAAGCGCTTCTTACCTCCAAACTGCCATATCTCGGGAACGGATTGACCAATCCGCAAAATTTCGGTTGCGTTTGAAAGAAGAAACTCGCCCGATTACAACGGTGTGCGCACTTTTCCCCTGGGCCGTTCTAGTTATTCGTTTCGAGCATCAGAACTGCGAAAATTTTGAGTTTCTCAAGCGTTTCTTACCTCCAAACTGCCATATCTCGCGAACGGATTGACCAATCCGCAAAATTTCTGTTGCTTCTGAAAGTAGAAACTCGGCCGATTACAACGGCATGCGGACTTTTCCCCTAGGCCGTTCTAGTTATTCGTTTCGAGCATCAGAACTGCGAAAATTTTGAGTTTCTCAAGCGTTTCTTACATCCAAACGGCCATATCTCGCGAAATGATTGACCAATCCGCATAATTTCTGTTCCATCTGAAAGTAGAAACTCGCCCGATTACAACGGTATGCGCACTTTTCCCCTTGGCGGTTCTAGTTATTCGTTTCGAGCATCAGAACTGCGAAAATTTTGAGTTTCTCAAGTGGTCCTTACCTCCAAACTGCCATATCTCGCGAACGGATTGACCAATCCGCAAAATTTCTGTTGCGTTTGAAAGTAGAAACTCGCCCGATTACAAGTGTGTGCGCACTTTTCCCCTGGGCCGTTCTAGTTATTCGTTTCGAGCATCAGAACTGCGAAAATTTTGAGTTTCTCAAGCGTTTCTTACCTCCAAACTGCCATATCTCGCGAACGGATTGACCAATCCGCAAAATTTCTGTTGCTTCTGAAAGTAGAAACTCGCCCGATTACAACGGCATGCGCATTTTTCCCCTAGGCCGTTCTAGTTATTCGTTTCGAGCATCAGAACTGCGAAAATTTTGAGTTTCTCAAGCGTTTCTTACCTCCAAACTACCATATCTCGCGAACGGAATGACCAATCCGCAAAATTTCTGTTGCTTCTGAAAGTAGAAACTCGCCCGATTACAACGGCATGCGGACTTTTCCCCTAGGCCGTTCTAGTTATTCGTTTCGAGCATCAGAACTGCGAAAATTTTGAGTTTCTCAAGCGTTTCTTACATCCAAACGGCCATATCTCGCGAAATGATTGACCAATCCGCATAATTTCTGTTCCATCTGAAAGTAGAAACTCGCCCGATTACAACGGTATGTGTAGTTTTCCCCTAGGCCGTTCCAATTATTCGTTTCGATCATCAGAACTGCGAAAATTTTGGGTTTCTCAAGCGCTTCTTACCTCCAAACTGCCATATCTCGCGAACGGATTGACCAATCCGCAAAATTTCTGTTGCGTTTGAAAGTAGAAACTCGCCCGATTACAAGGGTGTGCGCATTTTTCCCCTAGGCCGTTCTAGTTATTCGTTTCGAGCATCAGAACTGCGAAAATTATGAGTTTCTCAAGCGTTTCTTACCTCCAAACTACCATATCTCGCGAACGGAATGACCAATCCGCAAAATTTCTGTTGCTTCTGAAAGTAGAAACTCGCCCGATTACAACGGCATGCGGACTTTTCCCCTAGGCCGTTCTAGTTATTCGTTTCGAGCATCAGAACTGCGAAAATTTTGAGTTTCTCAAGCGTTTCTTACATCCAAACGGCCATATCTCGCGAAATGATTGACCAATCCGCATAATTTCTGTTCCATCTGAAAGTAGAAACTCGCCCGATTACAACGGTATGTGTAGTTTTCCCCTAGGCCGTTCCAATTATTCGTTTCGATCATCAGAACTGCGAAAATTTTGAGTTTCTCAAGCGCTTCTTACCTCCAAACTGCCATATCTCGCGAACGGATTGACCAATCCGCAAAATTTCTGTTGCGTTTGAAAGTAGAAACTCGCCCGATTACAAGGGTGTGCGCACTTTTCCCCTGGGCCGTTCTAGTTATTCGTTTCGAGCATCAGAACTGCGAAAATTTTGAGTTTCTCAAGCGTTTCTTACCTCCAAACTGCCATATCTCGCGAACGGATTGAACAATCCCTATGATTTCTGTTGCATCTGAAAGTAGCAACTCGCCCGATTACAACGGTATGTGTAGTTTTCCCCTAGGCCGTTCCAATTATTCGTTTCGATCATCAGAACTGCGAAAATTTTGAGTTTCTCAAGCGCTTCTTACCTCCAAACTGCCATATCTCGCGAACGGATTGACCAATCCGCAAAATTTCTGTTGCTTCTGAAAGTAGAAACTCGGCCGATTACAACGGCATGCGGACTTTTCCCCTAGGCCGTTCTAGTTATTCGTTTCGAGCATCAGAACTGCGAAAATTTTGAGTTTCTCAAGCGTTTCTTACATCCAAACGGCCATATCTCGCGAAATGATTGACCAATCCGCATAATTTCTGTTCCATCTGAAAGTAGAAACTCGCCCGATTACAACGGTATGTGTAGTTTTCCCCTAGGCTGTTCCAGTTATTCGTTTCGAGCATCAGAACTGCGAAAATTTTGATTTTCTCAAGCGCTTCTTACCTCCAAACTGCCATATCTCGCGAATGGATTGACCAATCCGCAAAATTTCTGTTGCATTTGAAAGTAGAAACTCGCCTGATTACAACAGTATGTGTAGTTTTCCCCTAGACCGTTCCAGTTATTCGTTTCGAGCACCAGAACTGCGAAAATTTTGAGTTTCTCAAGCGTTTCTTACATCCAAACTGCCATATCTCGCGAACGGATTGACCAATCCGCAAAATTTCTGTTGCATTTGAAAGTAGAAACTCGCCCGATTACAACGGTATCCGCAGTTTTCCCCTTGGCGGTTCTAGTTATTCGTTTCGAGCATAAAACTCCGAAAATTTTGCGTTTCTAAAGCGTTTCTTATCTCCAAACTGCCATATCTCGCGAACGGATTGATCAATCCGCAAAATTTCTGTTGCATTTGAAAGTAGAAACTCGCCCGATTACAACGGTATGCGCACTTTTCCTCTGGGCCGTTCTAGTTATTCGTTTCGAGCATCAGAACTGCGAAAATTTTGAGTTTCTCAAGTGGTCCTTACCTCCAAACTGCCATATCTCGCGAACGGATTGACCAATCCGCAAAATTTCTGTTGCGTTTGAAAGTAGAAACTCGCCCGATTACAAGGGTGTGCGCACTTTTCCCCTGGGCCGTTCTAGTTATTCGTTTCGAGCATCAGAACTGCGAAAATTTTGAGTTTCTCAAGCGTTTCTTACCTCCAAACTGCCATATCTCGCGAACGGATTGACCAATCCGCAAAATTTCTGTTGCTTCTGAAAGTAGAAACTCGCCCGATTACAACGGCATGCGCATTTTTCCCCTAGGCCGTTCTAGTTATTCGTTTCGAGCATCAGAACTGCGAAAATTTTGAGTTTCTCAAGCGTTTCTTACCTCCAAACTACCATATCTCGCGAACGGAATGACCAATCCGCAAAATTTCTGTTGCTTCTGAAAGTAGAAACTCGCCCGATTACAACGGCATGCGCATTTTTCCCCTAGGCCGTTCTAGTTATTCGGTTCGAGCATCAGAACTGAGAAAATTTTGAGTTTCTCAAGCGTTTCTTACCTCCAAACTTCCATATCTCGCTAACGGATTGACCAATCCGCAAAATTTCTGTTGCATCTGAAAGTAGAAACTCGCCCGATTACAACGGTATGTGTAGTTTTCCCCTAGGCCGTTCCAGTTATTCGTTTCGAGCATCAGAACTGCGAAAATTTTGAGTTTCTCAAGAGGTTCTTACCTCCAAACTGCCATATCTCGCGAACGGATTGACCAATCCGCAAAATTTCTGTTGCGTTTGAAAGTAGAAACTCGCCCGATTACAACGGTGTGCGTACTTCTCCCCTAGGCCGTTCTAGTCATTCGTTTCGAGCATCAGAACCGCGAAAATTTTGAGTTTCTCAAGCGTTTCTTACCTCCAAACTGCCATATCTCGCGAACGGATTGACCAATCCGCAAAATTTCTGTTGCGTTTGAAAGTAGAAACTCGCCCGATTACAACGGCATGCGCATTTTTCCCCTAGGCCGTTCTAGTTATTCGGTTCGAGCATCAGAACTGCGAAAATTTTGAGTTTCTCAAGCGTTTCTTACCTCCAAACTGCCATATCTCGCGAACGGATTGACCAATCCGCAAAATTTCTGTTGCATCTGAAAGTAGAAACTCGCCCGATTACAACGGTATGTGTAGTTTTCCCCTAGGCCGTTCCAGTTATTCGTTTCGAGCATCAGAACTGCGAAAATTTTGAGTTTCTCAAGTGGTTCTTACCTCCAAACTGCCATATCTCGCGAACGGATTGACCAATCCGCAAAATTTCGGTTGCGTTTGAAAGAAGAAACTCGCCCGATTACAACGGTGTGCGCACTTTTCCCCTGGGCCGTTCTAGTTATTCGTTTCGAGCATCAGAACTGCGAAAATTTTGAGTTTCTCAAGCGTTTCTTACCTCCAAACTGCCATATCTCGCGAACGGATTGAACAATCCCTATGATTTCTGTTGCATCTGAAAGTAGAAACTCGCCCGATTACAACGGTATGCGTACTTCTCCCCTAGGCCGTTCTAGTCATTCGTTTCGAGCATCAGAACTGCGAAAATTTTGAGTTTCTCAAGCGTTTCTTACCTCCAAACTGCCATATCTCGCGAACGGATTGACCAATCCGCAAAATTTCTGTTGCGTTTGGAAGTAGAAACTCGCCCGATTACAACGGTGTGCGCACTTTTCCCCTGGGCCGTTCTAGTTATTCGTTTCGAGCATAAAACTGCGAAAATTTTGAGTTTCTAAAGCGTTTCTTACCTCCAAACTGCCATATCTCGCGAACGGATTGAACAATCCCTATGATTTCTGTTGCATCTGAAAGTAGCAACTCGCCCGATTACAACGGTATGTGTAGTTTTCCCCTAGGCCGTTCCAATTATTCGTTTCGATCATCAGAACTGCGAAAATTTTGAGTTTCTCAAGCGCTTCTTACCTCCAAACTGCCATATCTCGCGAACGGATTGACCAATCCGCAAAATTTCTGTTGCTTCTGAAAGTAGAAACTCGGCCGATTACAACGGCATGCGGACTTTTCCCCTAGGCCGTTCTAGTTATTCGTTTCGAGCATCAGAACTGCGAAAATTTTGAGTTTCTCAAGCGTTTCTTACATCCAAACGGCCATATCTCGCGAAATGATTGACCAATCCGCATAATTTCTGTTCCATCTGAAAGTAGAAACTCGCCCGATTACAACGGTATGTGTAGTTTTCCCCTAGGCTGTTCCAGTTATTCGTTTCGAGCATCAGAACTGCGAAAATTTTGATTTTCTCAAGCGCTTCTTACCTCCAAACTGCCATATCTCGCGAATGGATTGACCAATCCGCAAAATTTCTGTTGCATTTGAAAGTAGAAACTCGCCTGATTACAACAGTATGTGTAGTTTTCCCCTAGACCGTTCCAGTTATTCGTTTCGAGCACCAGAACTGCGAAAATTTTGAGTTTCTCAAGCGTTTCTTACCTCCAAACTGCCATATCTCGCGAACGGATTGACCAATCCGCAAAATTTCTGTTGCATTTGAAAGTAGAAACTCGCCCGATTACAACGGTATCCGCAGTTTTCCCCTTGGCGGTTCTAGTTATTCGTTTCGAGCATAAAACTCCGAAAATTTTGCGTTTCTAAAGCGTTTCTTATCTCCAAACTGCCATATCTCGCGAACGGATTGATCAATCCGCAAAATTTCTGTTGCATTTGAAAGTAGAAACTCGCCCGATTACAACGGTATGCGCACTTTTCCTCTGGGCCGTTCTAGTTATTCGTTTCGAGCATCAGAACTGCGAAAATTTTGAGTTTCTCAAGTGGTCCTTACCTCCAAACTGCCATATCTCGCGAACGGATTGACCAATCCGCAAAATTTCTGTTGCGTTTGAAAGTAGAAACTCGCCCGATTACAAGGGTGTGCGCACTTTTCCCCTGGGCCGTTCTAGTTATTCGTTTCGAGCATCAGAACTGCGAAAATTTTGAGTTTCTCAAGCGTTTCTTACCTCCAAACTGCCATATCTCGCGAACGGATTGACCAATCCGCAAAATTTCTGTTGCTTCTGAAAGTAGAAACTCGCCCGATTACAACGGCATGCGCATTTTTCCCCTAGGCCGTTCTAGTTATTCGTTTCGAGCATCAGAACTGCGAAAATTTTGAGTTTCTCAAGCGTTTCTTACCTCCAAACTACCATATCTCGCGAACGGAATGACCAATCCGCAAAATTTCTGTTGCTTCTGAAAGTAGAAACTCGCCCGATTACAACGGCATGCGGACTTTTCCCCTAGGCCGTTCTAGTTATTCGTTTCGAGCATCAGAACTGCGAAAATTTTGAGTTTCTCAAGCGTTTCTTACATCCAAACGGCCATATCTCGCGAAATGATTGACCAATCCGCATAATTTCTGTTCCATCTGAAAGTAGAAACTCGCCCGATTACAACGGTATGTGTAGTTTTCCCCTAGGCCGTTCCAATTATTCGTTTCGATCATCAGAACTGCGAAAATTTTGAGTTTCTCAAGCGCTTCTTACCTCCAAACTGCCATATCTCGCGAACGGATTGACCAATCCGCAAAATTTCTGTTGCGTTTGAAAGTAGAAACTCGCCCGATTACAAGGGTGTGCGCATTTTTCCCCTAGGCCGTTCTAGTTATTCGTTTCGAGCATCAGAACTGCGAAAATTTTGAGTTTCTCAAGCGTTTCTTACCTCCAAACTACCATATCTCGCGAACGGAATGACCAATCCGCAAAATTTCTGTTGCTTCTGAAAGTAGAAACTCGCCCGATTACAACGGCATGCGGACTTTTCCCCTAGGCCGTTCTAGTTATTCGTTTCGAGCATCAGAACTGCGAAAATTTTGAGTTTCTCAAGCGTTTCTTACATCCAAACGGCCATATCTCGCGAAATGATTGACCAATCCGCATAATTTCTGTTCCATCTGAAAGTAGAAACTCGCCCGATTACAACGGTATGTGTAGTTTTCCCCTAGGCCGTTCCAATTATTCGTTTCGATCATCAGAACTGCGAAAATTTTGAGTTTCTCAAGCGCTTCTTACCTCCAAACTGCCATATCTCGCGAACGGATTGACCAATCCGCAAAATTTCTGTTGCGTTTGAAAGTAGAAACTCGCCCGATTACAAGGGTGTGCGCACTTTTCCCCTGGGCCGTTCTAGTTATTCGTTTCGAGCATCAGAACTGCGAAAATTTTGAGTTTCTCAAGCGTTTCTTACCTCCAAACTGCCATATCTCGCGAACGGATTGAACAATCCCTATGATTTCTGTTGCATCTGAAAGTAGCAACTCGCCCGATTACAACGGTATGTGTAGTTTTCCCCTAGGCCGTTCCAATTATTCGTTTCGATCATCAGAACTGCGAAAATTTTGAGTTTCTCAAGCGCTTCTTACCTCCAAACTGCCATATCTCGCGAACGGATTGACCAATCCGCAAAATTTCTGTTGCTTCTGAAAGTAGAAACTCGGCCGATTACAACGGCATGCGGACTTTTCCCCTAGGCCGTTCTAGTTATTCGTTTCGAGCTTCAGAACTGCGAAAATTTTGAGTTTCTCAAGCGTTTCTTACCTCCAAACTGCCATATCTCGCGAACGGATTGACCAATCCGCAAAATTTCTGTTGCATTTGAAAGTAGAAACTCGCCCGATTACAACGGTATCCGCAGTTTTCCCCTTGGCGGTTCTAGTTATTCGTTTCGAGCATAAAACTCCGAAAATTTTGCGTTTCTAAAGCGTTTCTTATCTCCAAACTGCCATATCTCGCGAACGGATTGATCAATCCGCAAAATTTCTGTTGCATTTGAAAGTAGAAACTCGCCCGATTACAACGGTATGCGCACTTTTCCTCTGGGCCGTTCTAGTTATTCGTTTCGAGCATCAGAACTGCGAAAATTTTGAGTTTCTCAAGTGGTCCTTACCTCCAAACTGCCATATCTCGCGAACGGATTGACCAATCCGCAAAATTTCTGTTGCGTTTGAAAGTAGAAACTCGCCCGATTACAAGGGTGTGCGCACTTTTCCCCTGGGCCGTTCTAGTTATTCGTTTCGAGCATCAGAACTGCGAAAATTTTGAGTTTCTCAAGCGTTTCTTACCTCCAAACTGCCATATCTCGCGAACGGATTGACCAATCCGCAAAATTTCTGTTGCTTCTGAAAGTAGAAACTCGCCCGATTACAACGGCATGCGCATTTTTCCCCTAGGCCGTTCTAGTTATTCGTTTCGAGCATCAGAACTGCGAAAATTTTGAGTTTCTCAAGCGTTTCTTACCTCCAAACTACCATATCTCGCGAACGGAATGACCAATCCGCAAAATTTCTGTTGCTTCTGAAAGTAGAAACTCGCCCGATTACAACGGCATGCGCATTTTTCCCCTAGGCCGTTCTAGTTATTCGGTTCGAGCATCAGAACTGAGAAAATTTTGAGTTTCTCAAGCGTTTCTTACCTCCAAACTGCCATATCTCGCTAACGGATTGACCAATCCGCAAAATTTCTGTTGCATCTGAAAGTAGAAACTCGCCCGATTACAACGGTATGTGTAGTTTTCCCCTAGGCCGTTCCAGTTATTCGTTTCGAGCATCAGAACTGCGAAAATTTTGCGTTTCTAAAGCGTTTCTTACCTCCAAACTACCATATCTCGCGAACGGAATGACCAATCCGCAAAATTTCTGTTGCTTCTGAAAGTAGAAACTCGCCCGATTACAACGGCATGCGCATTTTTCCCCTAGACCGTTCCAGTTATTCGTTTCGAGCACCAGAACTGCGAAAATTTTGAGTTTCTCAAGCGTTTCTTACCTCCAAACTGCCATATCTCGCGAACGGATTGACCAATCCGCAAAATTTCTGTTGCATTTGAAAGTAGAAACTCGCCCGATTACAACGGTATCCGCAGTTTTCCCCTTGGCGGTTCTAGTTATTCGTTTCGAGCATAAAACTCCGAAAATTTTGCGTTTCTAAAGCGTTTCTTATCTCCAAACTGCCATATCTCGCGAACGGATTGATCAATCCGCAAAATTTCTGTTGCATTTGAAAGTAGAAACTCGCCCGATTACAACGGTATGCGCACTTTTCCTCTGGGCCGTTCTAGTTATTCGTTTCGAGCATCAGAACTGCGAAAATTTTGAGTTTCTCAAGTGGTCCTTACCTCCAAACTGCCATATCTCGCGAACGGATTGACCAATCCGCAAAATTTCTGTTGCGTTTGAAAGTAGAAACTCGCCCGATTACAAGGGTGTGCGCACTTTTCCCCTGGGCCGTTCTAGTTATTCGTTTCGAGCATCAGAACTGCGAAAATTTTGAGTTTCTCAAGCGTTTCTTACCTCCAAACTGCCATATCTCGCGAACGGATTGACCAATCCGCAAAATTTCTGTTGCTTCTGAAAGTAGAAACTCGCCCGATTACAACGGCATGCGCATTTTTCCCCTAGGCCGTTCTAGTTATTCGTTTCGAGCATCAGAACTGCGAAAATTTTGAGTTTCTCAAGCGTTTCTTACCTCCAAACTACCATATCTCGCGAACGGAATGACCAATCCGCAAAATTTCTGTTGCTTCTGAAAGTAGAAACTCGCCCGATTACAACGGCATGCGCATTTTTCCCCTAGGCCGTTCTAGTTATTCGGTTCGAGCATCAGAACTGAGAAAATTTTGAGTTTCTCAAGCGTTTCTTACCTCCAAACTGCCATATCTCGCTAACGGATTGACCAATCCGCAAAATTTCTGTTGCATCTGAAAGTAGAAACTCGCCCGATTACAACGGTATGTGTAGTTTTCCCCTAGGCCGTTCCAGTTATTCGTTTCGAGCATCAGAACTGCGAAAATTTTGAGTTTCTCAAGTGGTTCTTACCTCCAAACTGCCATATCTCGCGAACGGATTGACCAATCCGCAAAATTTCGGTTGCGTTTGACAGAAGAAACTCGCCCGATTACAACGGTGTGCGCACTTTTCCCCTGGGCCGTTCTAGTTATTCGTTTCGAGCATCAGAACTGCGAAAATTTTGAGTTTCTCAAGCGTTTCTTGCCTCCAAACTGCCATATCTCGCGAACGGATTGACCAATCCGCAAAATTTCTGTTGCGTTTGGAAGTAGAAACTCGCCCGATTACAACGGTATCCGCAGTTTTCCCCTTGGCGGTTCTAGTTATTCGTTTCGAGCATAAAACTCCGAAAATTTTGCGTTTCTAAAGCGTTTCTTATCTCCAAACTGCCATATCTCGCGAACGGATTGATCAATCCGCAAAATTTCTGTTGCATTTGAAAGTAGAAACTCGCCCGATTACAACGGTAGGCGCACTTTTCCTCTGGGCCGTTCTAGTTATTCGTTTCGAGCATCAGAACTGCGAAAATTTTGAGTTTCTCAAGTGGTCCTTACCTCCAAACTGCCATATCTCGCGAACGGATTGACCAATCCGCAAAATTTCTGTTGCGTTTGAAAGTAGAAACTCGCCCGATTACAAGGGTGTGCGCACTTTTCCCCTGGGCCGTTCTAGTTATTCGTTTCGAGCATCAGAACTGCGAAAATTTTGAGTTTCTCAAGCGTTTCTTACCTCCAAACTGCCATATCTCGCGAACGGATTGACCAATCCGCAAAATTTCTGTTGCTTCTGAAAGTAGAAACTCGCCCGATTACAACGGCATGCGCATTTTTCCCCTAGGCCGTTCTAGTTATTCGTTTCGAGCATCAGAACTGCGAAAATTTTGAGTTTCTCAAGCGTTTCTTACCTCCAAACTACCATATCTCGCGAACGGAATGACCAATCCGCAAAATTTCTGTTGCTTCTGAAAGTAGAAACTCGCCCGATTACAACGGCATGCGCATTTTTCCCCTAGGCCGTTCTAGTTATTCGGTTCGAGCATCAGAACTGAGAAAATTTTGAGTTTCTCAAGCGTTTCTTACCTCCAAACTGCCATATCTCGCTAACGGATTGACCAATCCGCAAAATTTCTGTTGCATCTGAAAGTAGAAACTCGCCCGATTACAACGGTATGTGTAGTTTTCCCCTAGGCCGTTCCAGTTATTCGTTTCGAGCATCAGAACTGCGAAAATTTTGAGTTTCTCAAGTGGTTCTTACCTCCAAACTGCCATATCTCGCGAACGGATTGACCAATCCGCAAAATTTCGGTTGCGTTTGACAGAAGAAACTCGCCCGATTACAACGGTGTGCGCACTTTTCCCCTGGGCCGTTCTAGTTATTCGTTTCGAGCATCAGAACTGCGAAAATTTTGAGTTTCTCAAGCGTTTCTTACCTCCAAACTGCCATAACTCGCGAACGGATTGACCAATCCGCAAAATTTCTGTTGCGTTTGAAAGTAGAAACTCGCCCGATTACAACGGTGTGCGTACTTCTCCCCTAGGCCGTTCTAGTCATTCGTTTCGAGCATCAGAACTGCGAAAATTTTGAGTTTCTCAAGCGTTTCTTACCTCCAAACTGCCATATCTCGCGAACGGATTGAACAATTCCTATGATTTCTGTTGCATCTGAAAGTAGAAACTCGCCCGATTACAACGGTATGCGTACTTCTCCCCTAGGCCGTTCTAGTCATTCGTTTCGAGCATCAGAACTGCGAAAATTTTGAGTTTCTCAAGCGTTTCTTACCTCCAAACTGCCATATCTCGCGAACGGATTGACCAATCCGCAAAATTTCTGTTGCGTTTGGAAGTAGAAACTCGCCCGATTACAACGGTGTGCGCACTTTTCCCCTGGGCCGTTCTAGTTATTCGTTTCGAGCATAAAACTGCGAAAATTTTGAGTTTCCAAAGCGTTTCTTACCTCCAAACTGCCATATCTCGCGAACGGATTGAACAATCCCTATGATTTCTGTTGCATCTGAAAGTAGCAACTCGCCCGATTACAACGGTATGTGTAGTTTTCCCCTAGGCCGTTCCAATTATTCGTTTCGATCATCAGAACTGCGAAAATTTTGAGTTTCTCAAGCGCTTCTTACCTCCAAACTGCCATATCTCGCGAACGGATTGACCAATCCGCAAAATTTCTGTTGCTTCTGAAAGTAGAAACTCGGCCGATTACAACGGCATGCGGACTTTTCCCCTAGGCCGTTCTGGTTATTCGTTTCGAGCATTAGAACTGCGAAAATTTTGAGTTTCTCAAGCGTTTCTTACATCCAAACGGCCATATCTCGCGAAATGATTGACCAATCCGCATAATTTCTGTTCCATCTGAAAGTAGAAACTCGCCCGATTACAACGGTATGTGTAGTTTTCCTCTAGGCTGTTCCAGTTATTCGTTTCGAGCATCAGAACTGCGAAAATTTTGATTTTCTCAAGCGCTTCTTACCTCCAAACTGCCATATCTCGCGAATGGATTGACCAATCCGCAAAATTTCTGTTGCATTTGAAAGTAGAAACTCGCCTGATTACAACAGTATGTGTAGTTTTCCCCTAGACCGTTCCAGTTATTCGTTTCGAGCACCAGAACTGCGAAAATTTTGAGTTTCTCAAGCGTTTCTTACCTCCAAACTGCCATATCTCGCGAACGGATTGACCAATCCGCAAAATTTCTGTTGCATTTGAAAGTAGAAACTCGCCCGATTACAACGGTATCCGCAGTTTTCCCCTTGGCGGTTCTAGTTATTCGTTTCGAGCATAAAACTCCGAAAATTTTGCGTTTCTAAAGCGTTTCTTATCTCCAAACTGCCATATCTCGCGAACGGATTGACCAATCCGCAAAATTTCTGTTGCTTCTGAAAGTAGAAACTCGCCCGATTACAACGGCATGCGCATTTTTCCCCTAGGCCGTTCTAGTTATTCGTTTCGAGCATCAGAACTGCGAAAATTTTGAGTTTCTCAAGCGTTTCTTACCTCCAAACTACCATATCTCGCGAACGGAATGACCAATCCGCAAAATTTCTGTTGCTTCTGAAAGTAGAAACTCGCCCGATTACAACGGCATGCGGACTTTTCCCCTAGGCCGTTCTAGTTATTCGTTTCGAGCATCAGAACTGCGAAAATTTTGAGTTTCTCAAGCGTTTCTTACATCCAAACGGCCATATCTCGCGAAATGATTGACCAATCCGCATAATTTCTGTTCCATCTGAAAGTAGAAACTCGCCCGATTACAACGGTATGTGTAGTTTTCCCCTAGGCCGTTCCAATTATTCGTTTCGATCATCAGAACTGCGAAAATTTTGGGTTTCTCAAGCGCTTCTTACCTCCAAACTGCCATATCTCGCGAACGGATTGACCAATCCGCAAAATTTCTGTTGCGTTTGAAAGTAGAAACTCGCCCGATTACAAGGGTGTGCGCATTTTTCCCCTAGGCCGTTCTAGTTATTCGTTTCGAGCATCAGAACTGCGAAAATTATGAGTTTCTCAAGCGTTTCTTACCTCCAAACTACCATATCTCGCGAACGGAATGACCAATCCGCAAAATTTCTGTTGCTTCTGAAAGTAGAAACTCGCCCGATTACAACGGCATGCGGACTTTTCCCCTAGGCCGTTCTAGTTATTCGTTTCGAGCATCAGAACTGCGAAAATTTTGAGTTTCTCAAGCGTTTCTTACATCCAAACGGCCATATCTCGCGAAATGATTGACCAATCCGCATAATTTCTGTTCCATCTGAAAGTAGAAACTCGCCCGATTACAACGGTATGTGTAGTTTTCCCCTAGGCCGTTCCAATTATTCGTTTCGATCATCAGAACTGCGAAAATTTTGAGTTTCTCAAGCGCTTCTTACCTCCAAACTGCCATATCTCGGGAACGGATTGACCAATCCGCAAAATTTCGGTTGCGTTTGAAAGAAGAAACTCGCCCGATTACAACGGTGTGCGCACTTTTCCCCTGGGCCGTTCTAGTTATTCGTTTCGAGCATCAGAACTGCGAAAATTTTGAGTTTCTCAAGCGTTTCTTACCTCCAAACTGCCATATCTCGCGAACGGATTGACCAATCCGCAAAATTTCTGTTGCTTCTGAAAGTAGAAACTCGGCCGATTACAACGGCATGCGGACTTTTCCCCTAGGCCGTTCTAGTTATTCGTTTCGAGCATCAGAACTGCGAAAATTTTGAGTTTCTCAAGCGTTTCTTACATCCAAACGGCCATATCTCGCGAAATGATTGACCAATCCGCATAATTTCTGTTCCATCTGAAAGTAGAAACTCGCCCGATTACAACGGTATGCGCACTTTTCCCCTTGGCGGTTCTAGTTATTCGTTTCGAGCATCAGAACTGCGAAAATTTTGAGTTTCTCAAGTGGTCCTTACCTCCAAACTGCCATATCTCGCGAACGGATTGACCAATCCGCAAAATTTCTGTTGCGTTTGAAAGTAGAAACTCGCCCGATTACAAGGGTGTGCGCACTTTTCCCCTGGGCCGTTCTAGTTATTCGTTTCGAGCATCAGAACTGCGAAAATTTTGAGTTTCTCAAGCGTTTCTTACCTCCAAACTGCCATATCTCGCGAACGGATTGACCAATCCGCAAAATTTCTGTTGCTTCTGAAAGTAGAAACTCGCCCGATTACAACGGCATGCGCATTTTTCCCCTAGGCCGTTCTAGTTATTCGTTTCGAGCATCAGAACTGCGAAAATTTTGAGTTTCTCAAGCGTTTCTTACCTCCAAACTACCATATCTCGCGAACGGAATGACCAATCCGCAAAATTTCTGTTGCTTCTGAAAGTAGAAACTCGCCCGATTACAACGGCATGCGGACTTTTCCCCTAGGCCGTTCTAGTTATTCGTTTCGAGCATCAGAACTGCGAAAATTTTGAGTTTCTCAAGCGTTTCTTACATCCAAACGGCCATATCTCGCGAAATGATTGACCAATCCGCATAATTTCTGTTCCATCTGAAAGTAGAAACTCGCCCGATTACAACGGTATGTGTAGTTTTCCCCTAGGCCGTTCCAATTATTCGTTTCGATCATCAGAACTGCGAAAATTTTGGGTTTCTCAAGCGCTTCTTACCTCCAAACTGCCATATCTCGCGAACGGATTGACCAATCCGCAAAATTTCTGTTGCGTTTGAAAGTAGAAACTCGCCCGATTACAAGGGTGTGCGCATTTTTCCCCTAGGCCGTTCTAGTTATTCGTTTCGAGCATCAGAACTGCGAAAATTATGAGTTTCTCAAGCGTTTCTTACCTCCAAACTACCATATCTCGCGAACGGAATGACCAATCCGCAAAATTTCTGTTGCTTCTGAAAGTAGAAACTCGCCCGATTACAACGGCATGCGGACTTTTCCCCTAGGCCGTTCTAGTTATTCGTTTCGAGCATCAGAACTGCGAAAATTTTGAGTTTCTCAAGCGTTTCTTACATCCAAACGGCCATATCTCGCGAAATGATTGACCAATCCGCATAATTTCTGTTCCATCTGAAAGTAGAAACTCGCCCGATTACAACGGTATGTGTAGTTTTCCCCTAGGCCGTTCCAATTATTCGTTTCGATCATCAGAACTGCGAAAATTTTGAGTTTCTCAAGCGCTTCTTACCTCCAAACTGCCATATCTCGCGAACGGATTGACCAATCCGCAAAATTTCTGTTGCGTTTGAAAGTAGAAACTCGCCCGATTACAAGGGTGTGCGCACTTTTCCCCTGGGCCGTTCTAGTTATTCGTTTCGAGCATCAGAACTGCGAAAATTTTGAGTTTCTCAAGCGTTTCTTACCTCCAAACTGCCATATCTCGCGAACGGATTGAACAATCCCTATGATTTCTGTTGCATCTGAAAGTAGCAACTCGCCCGATTACAACGGTATGTGTAGTTTTCCCCTAGGCCGTTCCAATTATTCGTTTCGATCATCAGAACTGCGAAAATTTTGAGTTTCTCAAGCGCTTCTTACCTCCAAACTGCCATATCTCGCGAACGGATTGACCAATCCGCAAAATTTCTGTTGCTTCTGAAAGTAGAAACTCGGCCGATTACAACGGCATGCGGACTTTTCCCCTAGGCCGTTCTAGTTATTCGTTTCGAGCATCAGAACTGCGAAAATTTTGAGTTTCTCAAGCGTTTCTTACATCCAAACGGCCATATCTCGCGAAATGATTGACCAATCCGCATAATTTCTGTTCCATCTGAAAGTAGAAACTCGCCCGATTACAACGGTATGTGTAGTTTTCCCCTAGGCTGTTCCAGTTATTCGTTTCGAGCATCAGAACTGCGAAAATTTTGATTTTCTCAAGCGCTTCTTACCTCCAAACTGCCATATCTCGCGAATGGATTGACCAATCCGCAAAATTTCTGTTGCATTTGAAAGTAGAAACTCGCCTGATTACAACAGTATGTGTAGTTTTCCCCTAGACCGTTCCAGTTATTCGTTTCGAGCACCAGAACTGCGAAAATTTTGAGTTTCTCAAGCGTTTCTTACATCCAAACTGCCATATCTCGCGAACGGATTGACCAATCCGCAAAATTTCTGTTGCATTTGAAAGTAGAAACTCGCCCGATTACAACGGTATCCGCAGTTTTCCCCTTGGCGGTTCTAGTTATTCGTTTCGAGCATAAAACTCCGAAAATTTTGCGTTTCTAAAGCGTTTCTTATCTCCAAACTGCCATATCTCGCGAACGGATTGATCAATCCGCAAAATTTCTGTTGCATTTGAAAGTAGAAACTCGCCCGATTACAACGGTATGCGCACTTTTCCTCTGGGCCGTTCTAGTTATTCGTTTCGAGCATCAGAACTGCGAAAATTTTGAGTTTCTCAAGTGGTCCTTACCTCCAAACTGCCATATCTCGCGAACGGATTGACCAATCCGCAAAATTTCTGTTGCGTTTGAAAGTAGAAACTCGCCCGATTACAAGGGTGTGCGCACTTTTCCCCTGGGCCGTTCTAGTTATTCGTTTCGAGCATCAGAACTGCGAAAATTTTGAGTTTCTCAAGCGTTTCTTACCTCCAAACTGCCATATCTCGCGAACGGATTGACCAATCCGCAAAATTTCTGTTGCTTCTGAAAGTAGAAACTCGGCCGATTACAACGGCATGCGGACTTTTCCCCTAGGCCGTTCTAGTTATTCGTTTCGAGCATCAGAACTGCGAAAATTTTGAGTTTCTCAAGCGTTTCTTACATCCAAACGGCCATATCTCGCGAAATGATTGACCAATCCGCATAATTTCTGTTCCATCTGAAAGTAGAAACTCGCCCGATTACAACGGTATGCGCACTTTTCCCCTTGGCGGTTCTAGTTATTCGTTTCGAGCATCAGAACTGCGAAAATTTTGAGTTTCTCAAGTGGTCCTTACCTCCAAACTGCCATATCTCGCGAACGGATTGACCAATCCGCAAAATTTCTGTTGCGTTTGAAAGTAGAAACTCGCCCGATTACAAGGGTGTGCGCACTTTTCCCCTGGGCCGTTCTAGTTATTCGTTTCGAGCATCAGAACTGCGAAAATTTTGAGTTTCTCAAGCGTTTCTTACCTCCAAACTGCCATATCTCGCGAACGGATTGACCAATCCGCAAAATTTCTGTTGCTTCTGAAAGTAGAAACTCGCCCGATTACAACGGCATGCGCATTTTTCCCCTAGGCCGTTCTAGTTATTCGTTTCGAGCATCAGAACTGCGAAAATTTTGAGTTTCTCAAGCGTTTCTTACCTCCAAACTACCATATCTCGCGAACGGAATGACCAATCCGCAAAATTTCTGTTGCTTCTGAAAGTAGAAACTCGCCCGATTACAACGGCATGCGGACTTTTCCCCTAGGCCGTTCTAGTTATTCGTTTCGAGCATCAGAACTGCGAAAATTTTGAGTTTCTCAAGCGTTTCTTACATCCAAACGGCCATATCTCGCGAAATGATTGACCAATCCGCATAATTTCTGTTCCATCTGAAAGTAGAAACTCGCCCGATTACAACGGTATGTGTAGTTTTCCCCTAGGCCGTTCCAATTATTCGTTTCGATCATCAGAACTGCGAAAATTTTGGGTTTCTCAAGCGCTTCTTACCTCCAAACTGCCATATCTCGCGAACGGATTGACCAATCCGCAAAATTTCTGTTGCGTTTGAAAGTAGAAACTCGCCCGATTACAAGGGTGTGCGCATTTTTCCCCTAGGCCGTTCTAGTTATTCGTTTCGAGCATCAGAACTGCGAAAATTATGAGTTTCTCAAGCGTTTCTTACCTCCAAACTACCATATCTCGCGAACGGAATGACCAATCCGCAAAATTTCTGTTGCTTCTGAAAGTAGAAACTCGCCCGATTACAACGGCATGCGGACTTTTCCCCTAGGCCGTTCTAGTTATTCGTTTCGAGCATCAGAACTGCGAAAATTTTGAGTTTCTCAAGCGTTTCTTACATCCAAACGGCCATATCTCGCGAAATGATTGACCAATCCGCATAATTTCTGTTCCATCTGAAAGTAGAAACTCGCCCGATTACAACGGTATGTGTAGTTTTCCCCTAGGCCGTTCCAATTATTCGTTTCGATCATCAGAACTGCGAAAATTTTGAGTTTCTCAAGCGCTTCTTACCTCCAAACTGCCATATCTCGCGAACGGATTGACCAATCCGCAAAATTTCTGTTGCGTTTGAAAGTAGAAACTCGCCCGATTACAAGGGTGTGCGCACTTTTCCCCTGGGCCGTTCTAGTTATTCGTTTCGAGCATCAGAACTGCGAAAATTTTGAGTTTCTCAAGCGTTTCTTACCTCCAAACTGCCATATCTCGCGAACGGATTGAACAATCCCTATGATTTCTGTTGCATCTGAAAGTAGCAACTCGCCCGATTACAACGGTATGTGTAGTTTTCCCCTAGGCCGTTCCAATTATTCGTTTCGATCATCAGAACTGCGAAAATTTTGAGTTTCTCAAGCGCTTCTTACCTCCAAACTGCCATATCTCGCGAACGGATTGACCAATCCGCAAAATTTCTGTTGCTTCTGAAAGTAGAAACTCGGCCGATTACAACGGCATGCGGACTTTTCCCCTAGGCCGTTCTAGTTATTCGTTTCGAGCATCAGAACTGCGAAAATTTTGAGTTTCTCAAGCGTTTCTTACATCCAAACGGCCATATCTCGCGAAATGATTGACCAATCCGCATAATTTCTGTTCCATCTGAAAGTAGAAACTCGCCCGATTACAACGGTATGTGTAGTTTTCCCCTAGGCTGTTCCAGTTATTCGTTTCGAGCATCAGAACTGCGAAAATTTTGATTTTCTCAAGCGCTTCTTACCTCCAAACTGCCATATCTCGCGAATGGATTGACCAATCCGCAAAATTTCTGTTGCATTTGAAAGTAGAAACTCGCCTGATTACAACAGTATGTGTAGTTTTCCCCTAGACCGTTCCAGTTATTCGTTTCGAGCACCAGAACTGCGAAAATTTTGAGTTTCTCAAGCGTTTCTTACATCCAAACTGCCATATCTCGCGAACGGATTGACCAATCCGCAAAATTTCTGTTGCATTTGAAAGTAGAAACTCGCCCGATTACAACGGTATCCGCAGTTTTCCCCTTGGCGGTTCTAGTTATTCGTTTCGAGCATAAAACTCCGAAAATTTTGCGTTTCTAAAGCGTTTCTTATCTCCAAACTGCCATATCTCGCGAACGGATTGATCAATCCGCAAAATTTCTGTTGCATTTGAAAGTAGAAACTCGCCCGATTACAACGGTATGCGCACTTTTCCTCTGGGCCGTTCTAGTTATTCGTTTCGAGCATCAGAACTGCGAAAATTTTGAGTTTCTCAAGTGGTCCTTACCTCCAAACTGCCATATCTCGCGAACGGATTGACCAATCCGCAAAATTTCTGTTGCGTTTGAAAGTAGAAACTCGCCCGATTACAAGGGTGTGCGCACTTTTCCCCTGGGCCGTTCTAGTTATTCGTTTCGAGCATCAGAACTGCGAAAATTTTGAGTTTCTCAAGCGTTTCTTACCTCCAAACTGCCATATCTCGCGAACGGATTGACCAATCCGCAAAATTTCTGTTGCATCTGAAAGTAGAAACTCGCCCGATTACAACGGTATGTGTAGTTTTCCCCTAGGCCGTTCCAGTTATTCGTTTCGAGCATCAGAACTGCGAAAATTTTGAGTTTCTCAAGTGGTTCTTACCTCCAAACTGCCATATCTCGCGAACGGATTGACCAATCCGCAAAATTTCTGTTGCGTTTGAAAGTAGAAACTCGCCCGATTACAACGGCATGCGCATTTTTCCCCTAGGCCGTTCTAGTTATTCGGTTCGAGCATCAGAACTGCGAAAATTTTGAGTTTCTCAAGCGTTTCTTACCTCCAAACTGCCATATCTCGCGAACGGATTGACCAATCCGCAAAATTTCTGTTGCATCTGAAAGTAGAAACTCGCCCGATTACAACGGTATGTGTAGTTTTCCCCTAGGCCGTTCCAGTTATTCGTTTCGAGCATCAGAACTGCGAAAATTTTGAGTTTCTCAAGTGGTTCTTACCTCCAAACTGCCATATCTCGCGAACGGATTGACCAATCCGCAAAATTTCGGTTGCGTTTGAAAGAAGAAACTCGCCCGATTACAACGGTGTGCGCACTTTTCCCCTGGGCCGTTCTAGTTATTCGTTTCGAGCATCAGAACTGCGAAAATTTTGAGTTTCTCAAGCGTTTCTTACCTCCAAACTGCCATATCTCGCGAACGGATTGAACAATCCCTATGATTTCTGTTGCATCTGAAAGTAGAAACTCGCCCGATTACAACGGTATGCGTACTTCTCCCCTAGGCCGTTCTAGTCATTCGTTTCGAGCATCAGAACTGCGAAAATTTTGAGTTTCTCAAGCGTTTCTTACCTCCAAACTGCCATATCTCGCGAACGGATTGACCAATCCGCAAAATTTCTGTTGCGTTTGGAAGTAGAAACTCGCCCGATTACAACGGTGTGCGCACTTTTCCCCTGGGCCGTTCTAGTTATTCGTTTCGAGCATAAAACTGCGAAAATTTTGAGTTTCTAAAGCGTTTCTTACCTCCAAACTGCCATATCTCGCGAACGGATTGAACAATCCCTATGATTTCTGTTGCATCTGAAAGTAGCAACTCGCCCGATTACAACGGTATGTGTAGTTTTCCCCTAGGCCGTTCCAATTATTCGTTTCGATCATCAGAACTGCGAAAATTTTGAGTTTCTCAAGCGCTTCTTACCTCCAAACTGCCATATCTCGCGAACGGATTGACCAATCCGCAAAATTTCTGTTGCTTCTGAAAGTAGAAACTCGGCCGATTACAACGGCATGCGGACTTTTCCCCTAGGCCGTTCTAGTTATTCGTTTCGAGCATCAGAACTGCGAAAATTTTGAGTTTCTCAAGCGTTTCTTACATCCAAACGGCCATATCTCGCGAAATGATTGACCAATCCGCATAATTTCTGTTCCATCTGAAAGTAGAAACTCGCCCGATTACAACGGTATGTGTAGTTTTCCCCTAGGCTGTTCCAGTTATTCGTTTCGAGCATCAGAACTGCGAAAATTTTGATTTTCTCAAGCGCTTCTTACCTCCAAACTGCCATATCTCGCGAATGGATTGACCAATCCGCAAAATTTCTGTTGCATTTGAAAGTAGAAACTCGCCTGATTACAACAGTATGTGTAGTTTTCCCCTAGACCGTTCCAGTTATTCGTTTCGAGCACCAGAACTGCGAAAATTTTGAGTTTCTCAAGCGTTTCTTACCTCCAAACTGCCATATCTCGCGAACGGATTGACCAATCCGCAAAATTTCTGTTGCATTTGAAAGTAGAAACTCGCCCGATTACAACGGTATCCGCAGTTTTCCCCTTGGCGGTTCTAGTTATTCGTTTCGAGCATAAAACTCCGAAAATTTTGCGTTTCTAAAGCGTTTCTTATCTCCAAACTGCCATATCTCGCGAACGGATTGATCAATCCGCAAAATTTCTGTTGCATTTGAAAGTAGAAACTCGCCCGATTACAACGGTATGCGCACTTTTCCTCTGGGCCGTTCTAGTTATTCGTTTCGAGCATCAGAACTGCGAAAATTTTGAGTTTCTCAAGTGGTCCTTACCTCCAAACTGCCATATCTCGCGAACGGATTGACCAATCCGCAAAATTTCTGTTGCGTTTGAAAGTAGAAACTCGCCCGATTACAAGGGTGTGCGCACTTTTCCCCTGGGCCGTTCTAGTTATTCGTTTCGAGCATCAGAACTGCGAAAATTTTGAGTTTCTCAAGCGTTTCTTACCTCCAAACTGCCATATCTCGCGAACGGATTGACCAATCCGCAAAATTTCTGTTGCTTCTGAAAGTAGAAACTCGCCCGATTACAACGGCATGCGCATTTTTCCCCTAGGCCGTTCTAGTTATTCGTTTCGAGCATCAGAACTGCGAAAATTTTGAGTTTCTCAAGCGTTTCTTACCTCCAAACTACCATATCTCGCGAACGGAATGACCAATCCGCAAAATTTCTGTTGCTTCTGAAAGTAGAAACTCGCCCGATTACAACGGCATGCGGACTTTTCCCCTAGGCCGTTCTAGTTATTCGTTTCGAGCATCAGAACTGCGAAAATTTTGAGTTTCTCAAGCGTTTCTTACATCCAAACGGCCATATCTCGCGAAATGATTGACCAATCCGCATAATTTCTGTTCCATCTGAAAGTAGAAACTCGCCCGATTACAACGGTATGTGTAGTTTTCCCCTAGGCCGTTCCAATTATTCGTTTCGATCATCAGAACTGCGAAAATTTTGAGTTTCTCAAGCGCTTCTTACCTCCAAACTGCCATATCTCGCGAACGGATTGACCAATCCGCAAAATTTCTGTTGCGTTTGAAAGTAGAAACTCGCCCGATTACAAGGGTGTGCGCATTTTTCCCCTAGGCCGTTCTAGTTATTCGTTTCGAGCATCAGAACTGCGAAAATTTTGAGTTTCTCAAGCGTTTCTTACCTCCAAACTACCATATCTCGCGAACGGAATGACCAATCCGCAAAATTTCTGTTGCTTCTGAAAGTAGAAACTCGCCCGATTACAACGGCATGCGGACTTTTCCCCTAGGCCGTTCTAGTTATTCGTTTCGAGCATCAGAACTGCGAAAATTTTGAGTTTCTCAAGCGTTTCTTACATCCAAACGGCCATATCTCGCGAAATGATTGACCAATCCGCATAATTTCTGTTCCATCTGAAAGTAGAAACTCGCCCGATTACAACGGTATGTGTAGTTTTCCCCTAGGCCGTTCCAATTATTCGTTTCGAGCATCAGAACTGCGAAAATTTTGAGTTTCTCAAGTGGTTCTTACCTCCAAACTGCCATATCTCGCGAACGGATTGACCAATCCGCAAAATTTCGGTTGCGTTTGAAAGAAGAAACTCGCCCGATTACAACGGTGTGCGCACTTTTCCCCTGGGCCGTTCTAGTTATTCGTTTCGAGCATCAGAACTGCGAAAATTTTGAGTTTCTCAAGCGTTTCTTACCTCCAAACTGCCATATCTCGCGAACGGATTGAACAATCCCTATGATTTCTGTTGCATCTGAAAGTAGAAACTCGCCCGATTACAACGGTATGCGTACTTCTCCCCTAGGCCGTTCTAGTCATTCGTTTCGAGCATCAGAACTGCGAAAATTTTGAGTTTCTCAAGCGTTTCTTACCTCCAAACTGCCATATCTCGCGAACGGATTGACCAATCCGCAAAATTTCTGTTGCGTTTGGAAGTAGAAACTCGCCCGATTACAACGGTGTGCGCACTTTTCCCCTGGGCCGTTCTAGTTATTCGTTTCGAGCATAAAACTGCGAAAATTTTGAGTTTCTAAAGCGTTTCTTACCTCCAAACTGCCATATCTCGCGAACGGATTGAACAATCCCTATGATTTCTGTTGCATCTGAAAGTAGCAACTCGCCCGATTACAACGGTATGTGTAGTTTTCCCCTAGGCCGTTCCAATTATTCGTTTCGATCATCAGAACTGCGAAAATTTTGAGTTTCTCAAGCGCTTCTTACCTCCAAACTGCCATATCTCGCGAACGGATTGACCAATCCGCAAAATTTCTGTTGCTTCTGAAAGTAGAAACTCGGCCGATTACAACGGCATGCGGACTTTTCCCCTAGGCCGTTCTAGTTATTCGTTTCGAGCATCAGAACTGCGAAAATTTTGAGTTTCTCAAGCGTTTCTTACATCCAAACGGCCATATCTCGCGAAATGATTGACCAATCCGCATAATTTCTGTTCCATCTGAAAGTAGAAACTCGCCCGATTACAACGGTATGTGTAGTTTTCCCCTAGGCTGTTCCAGTTATTCGTTTCGAGCATCAGAACTGCGAAAATTTTGATTTTCTCAAGCGCTTCTTACCTCCAAACTGCCATATCTCGCGAATGGATTGACCAATCCGCAAAATTTCTGTTGCATTTGAAAGTAGAAACTCGCCTGATTACAACAGTATGTGTAGTTTTCCCCTAGACCGTTCCAGTTATTCGTTTCGAGCACCAGAACTGCGAAAATTTTGAGTTTCTCAAGCGTTTCTTACCTCCAAACTGCCATATCTCGCGAACGGATTGACCAATCCGCAAAATTTCTGTTGCATTTGAAAGTAGAAACTCGCCCGATTACAACGGTATCCGCAGTTTTCCCCTTGGCGGTTCTAGTTATTCGTTTCGAGCATAAAACTCCGAAAATTTTGCGTTTCTAAAGCGTTTCTTATCTCCAAACTGCCATATCTCGCGAACGGATTGATCAATCCGCAAAATTTCTGTTGCATTTGAAAGTAGAAACTCGCCCGATTACAACGGTATGCGCACTTTTCCTCTGGGCCGTTCTAGTTATTCGTTTCGAGCATCAGAACTGCGAAAATTTTGAGTTTCTCAAGTGGTCCTTACCTCCAAACTGCCATATCTCGCGAACGGATTGACCAATCCGCAAAATTTCTGTTGCGTTTGAAAGTAGAAACTCGCCCGATTACAAGGGTGTGCGCACTTTTCCCCTGGGCCGTTCTAGTTATTCGTTTCGAGCATCAGAACTGCGAAAATTTTGAGTTTCTCAAGCGTTTCTTACCTCCAAACTGCCATATCTCGCGAACGGATTGACCAATCCGCAAAATTTCTGTTGCTTCTGAAAGTAGAAACTCGCCCGATTACAACGGCATGCGCATTTTTCCCCTAGGCCGTTCTAGTTATTCGTTTCGAGCATCAGAACTGCGAAAATTTTGAGTTTCTCAAGCGTTTCTTACCTCCAAACTACCATATCTCGCGAACGGAATGACCAATCCGCAAAATTTCTGTTGCTTCTGAAAGTAGAAACTCGCCCGATTACAACGGCATGCGGACTTTTCCCCTAGGCCGTTCTAGTTATTCGTTTCGAGCATCAGAACTGCGAAAATTTTGAGTTTCTCAAGCGTTTCTTACATCCAAACGGCCATATCTCGCGAAATGATTGACCAATCCGCATAATTTCTGTTCCATCTGAAAGTAGAAACTCGCCCGATTACAACGGTATGTGTAGTTTTCCCCTAGGCCGTTCCAATTATTCGTTTCGATCATCAGAACTGCGAAAATTTTGAGTTTCTCAAGCGCTTCTTACCTCCAAACTGCCATGTCTCGCGAACGGATTGACCAATCCGCAAAATTTCTGTTGCGTTTGAAAGTAGAAACTCGCCCGATTACAAGGGTGTGCGCATTTTTCCCCTAGGCCGTTCTAGTTATTCGTTTCGAGCATCAGAACTGCGAAAATTTTGAGTTTCTCAAGCGTTTCTTACCTCCAAACTACCATATCTCGCGAACGGAATGACCAATCCGCAAAATTTCTGTTGCTTCTGAAAGTAGAAACTCGCCCGATTACAACGGCATGCGGACTTTTCCCCTAGGCCGTTCTAGTTATTCGTTTCGAGCATCAGAACTGCGAAAATTTTGAGTTTCTCAAGCGTTTCTTACATCCAAACGGCCATATCTCGCGAAATGATTGACCAATCCGCATAATTTCTGTTCCATCTGAAAGTAGAAACTCGCCCGATTACAACGGTATGTGTAGTTTTCCCCTAGGCCGTTCCAATTATTCGTTTCGATCATCAGAACTGCGAAAATTTTGAGTTTCTCAAGCGCTTCTTACCTCCAAACTGCCATATCTCGCGAACGGATTGACCAATCCGCAAAATTTCTGTTGCGTTTGAAAGTAGAAACTCGCCCGATTACAAGGGTGTGCGCACTTTTCCCCTGGGCCGTTCTAGTTATTCGTTTCGAGCATCAGAACTGCGAAAATTTTGAGTTTCTCAAGCGTTTCTTACCTCCAAACTGCCATATCTCGCGAACGGATTGAACAATCCCTATGATTTCTGTTGCATCTGAAAGTAGCAACTCGCCCGATTACAACGGTATGTGTAGTTTTCCCCTAGGCCGTTCCAATTATTCGTTTCGATCATCAGAACTGCGAAAATTTTGAGTTTCTCAAGCGCTTCTTACCTCCAAACTGCCATATCTCGCGAACGGATTGACCAATCCGCAAAATTTCTGTTGCTTCTGAAAGTAGAAACTCGGCCGATTACAACGGCATGCGGACTTTTCCCCTAGGCCGTTCTAGTTATTCGTTTCGAGCTTCAGAACTGCGAAAATTTTGAGTTTCTCAAGCGTTTCTTACATCCAAACGGCCATATCTCGCGAAATGATTGACCAATCCGCATAATTTCTGTTCCATCTGAAAGTAGAAACTCGCCCGATTACAACGGTATGTGTAGTTTTCCCCTAGGCTGTTCCAGTTATTCGTTTCGAGCATCAGAACTGCGAAAATTTTGATTTTCTCAAGCGCTTCTTACCTCCAAACTGCCATATCTCGCGAATGGATTGACCAATCCGCAAAATTTCTGTTGCATTTGAAAGTAGAAACTCGCCTGATTACAACAGTATGTGTAGTTTTCCCCTAGACCGTTCCAGTTATTCGTTTCGAGCACCAGAACTGCGAAAATTTTGAGTTTCTCAAGCGTTTCTTACCTCCAAACTGCCATATCTCGCGAACGGATTGACCAATCCGCAAAATTTCTGTTGCATTTGAAAGTAGAAACTCGCCCGATTACAACGGTATCCGCAGTTTTCCCCTTGGCGGTTCTAGTTATTCGTTTCGAGCATAAAACTCCGAAAATTTTGCGTTTCTAAAGCGTTTCTTATCTCCAAACTGCCATATCTCGCGAACGGATTGATCAATCCGCAAAATTTCTGTTGCATTTGAAAGTAGAAACTCGCCCGATTACAACGGTATGCGCACTTTTCCTCTGGGCCGTTCTAGTTATTCGTTTCGAGCATCAGAACTGCGAAAATTTTGAGTTTCTCAAGTGGTCCTTACCTCCAAACTGCCATATCTCGCGAACGGATTGACCAATCCGCAAAATTTCTGTTGCGTTTGAAAGTAGAAACTCGCCCGATTACAAGGGTGTGCGCACTTTTCCCCTGGGCCGTTCTAGTTATTCGTTTCGAGCATCAGAACTGCGAAAATTTTGAGTTTCTCAAGCGTTTCTTACCTCCAAACTGCCATATCTCGCGAACGGATTGACAAATCCGCAAAATTTCTGTTGCTTCTGAAAGTAGAAACTCGCCCGATTACAACGGCATGCGCATTTTTCCCCTAGGCCGTTCTAGTTATTCGTTTCGAGCATCAGAACTGCGAAAATTTTGAGTTTCTCAAGCGTTTCTTACCTCCAAACTACCATATCTCGCGAACGGAATGACCAATCCGCAAAATTTCTGTTGCTTCTGAAAGTAGAAACTCGCCCGATTACAACGGCATGCGCATTTTTCCCCTAGGCCGTTCTAGTTATTCGGTTCGAGCATCAGAACTGAGAAAATTTTGAGTTTCTCAAGCGTTTCTTACCTCCAAACTGCCATATCTCGCTAACGGATTGACCAATCCGCAAAATTTCTGTTGCATCTGAAAGTAGAAACTCGCCCGATTACAACGGTATGTGTAGTTTTCCCCTAGGCCGTTCCAGTTATTCGTTTCGAGCATCAGAACTGCGAAAATTTTGCGTTTCTAAAGCGTTTCTTACCTCCAAACTACCATATCTCGCGAACGGAATGACCAATCCGCAAAATTTCTGTTGCTTCTGAAAGTAGAAACTCGCCCGATTACAACGGCATGCGCATTTTTCCCCTAGACCGTTCCAGTTATTCGTTTCGAGCACCAGAACTGCGAAAATTTTGAGTTTCTCAAGCGTTTCTTACCTCCAAACTGCCATATCTCGCGAACGGATTGACCAATCCGCAAAATTTCTGTTGCATTTGAAAGTAGAAACTCGCCCGATTACAACGGTATCCGCAGTTTTCCCCTTGGCGGTTCTAGTTATTCGTTTCGAGCATAAAACTCCGAAAATTTTGCGTTTCTAAAGCGTTTCTTATCTCCAAACTGCCATATCTCGCGAACGGATTGATCAATCCGCAAAATTTCTGTTGCATTTGAAAGTAGAAACTCGCCCGATTACAACGGTATGCGCACTTTTCCTCTGGGCCGTTCTAGTTATTCGTTTCGAGCATCAGAACTGCGAAAATTTTGAGTTTCTCAAGTGGTCCTTACCTCCAAACTGCCATATCTCGCGAACGGATTGACCAATCCGCAAAATTTCTGTTGCGTTTGAAAGTAGAAACTCGCCCGATTACAAGGGTGTGCGCACTTTTCCCCTGGGCCGTTCTAGTTATTCGTTTCGAGCATCAGAACTGCGAAAATTTTGAGTTTCTCAAGCGTTTCTTACCTCCAAACTGCCATATCTCGCGAACGGATTGACCAATCCGCAAAATTTCTGTTGCTTCTGAAAGTAGAAACTCGCCCGATTACAACGGCATGCGCATTTTTCCCCTAGGCCGTTCTAGTTATTCGTTTCGAGCATCAGAACTGCGAAAATTTTGAGTTTCTCAAGCGTTTCTTACCTCCAAACTACCATATCTCGCGAACGGAATGACCAATCCGCAAAATTTCTGTTGCTTCTGAAAGTAGAAACTCGCCCGATTACAACGGCATGCGCATTTTTCCCCTAGGCCGTTCTAGTTATTCGGTTCGAGCATCAGAACTGAGAAAATTTTGAGTTTCTCAAGCGTTTCTTACCTCCAAACTGCCATATCTCGCTAACGGATTGACCAATCCGCAAAATTTCTGTTGCATCTGAAAGTAGAAACTCGCCCGATTACAACGGTATGTGTAGTTTTCCCCTAGGCCGTTCCAGTTATTCGTTTCGAGCATCAGAACTGCGAAAATTTTGAGTTTCTCAAGTGGTTCTTACCTCCAAACTGCCATATCTCGCGAACGGATTGACCAATCCGCAAAATTTCGGTTGCGTTTGACAGAAGAAACTCGCCCGATTACAACGGTGTGCGCACTTTTCCCCTGGGCCGTTCTAGTTATTCGTTTCGAGCATCAGAACTGCGAAAATTTTGAGTTTCTCAAGCGTTTCTTACCTCCAAACTGCCATAACTCGCGAACGGATTGACCAATCCGCAAAATTTCTGTTGCGTTTGAAAGTAGAAACTCGCCCGATTACAACGGTGTGCGTACTTCTCCCCTAGGCCGTTCTAGTCATTCGTTTCGAGCATCAGAACTGCGAAAATTTTGAGTTTCTCAAGCGTTTCTTACCTCCAAACTGCCATATCTCGCGAACGGATTGACCAATCCGCAAAATTTCTGTTGCGTTTGAAAGTAGAAACTCGCCCGATTACAACGGCATGCGCATTTTTGCCCTAGGCCGTTCTAGTTATTCGGTTCGAGCATCAGAACTGCGAAAATTTTGAGTTTCTCAAGCGTTTCTTACCTCCAAACTGCCATATCTCGCGAACGGATTGACCAATCCGCAAAATTTCTGTTGCATCTGAAAGTAGAAACTCGCCCGATTACAACGGTATGTGTAGTTTTCCCCTAGGCCGTTCCAGTTATTCGTTTCGAGCATCAGAACTGCGAAAATTTTGAGTTTCTCAAGTGGTTCTTACCTCCAAACTGCCATATCTCGCGAACGGATTGACCAATCCGCAAAATTTCGGTTGCGTTTGAAAGAAGAAACTCGCCCGATTACAACGGTGTGCGCACTTTTCCCCTGGGCCGTTCTAGTTATTCGTTTCGAGCATCAGAACTGCGAAAATTTTGAGTTTCTCAAGCGTTTCTTACCTCCAAACTGCCATATCTCGCGAACGGATTGACCAATCCGCAAAATTTCTGTTGCATCTGAAAGTAGAAACTCGCCCGATTACAACGGTATGTGTAGTTTTCCCCTAGGCCGTTCCAGTTATTCGTTTCGAGCATCAGAACTGCGAAAATTTTGAGTTTCTCAAGTGGTTCTTACCTCCAAACTGCCATATCTCGCGAACGGATTGACCAATCCGCAAAATTTCGGTTGCGTTTGAAAGAAGAAACTCGCCCGAGTACAACGGTGTGCGCACTTTTCCCCTGGGCCGTTCTAGTTATTCGTTTCGAGCATCAGAACTGCGAAAATTTTGAGTTTCTCAAGCGTTTCTTACCTCCAAACTGCCATATCTCGCGAACGGATTGAACAATCCCTATGATTTCTGTTGCATCTGAAAGTAGAAACTCGCCCGATTACAACGGTATGCGTACTTCTCCCCTAGGCCGTTCTAGTCATTCGTTTCGAGCATCAGAACTGCGAAAATTTTGAGTTTCTCAAGCGTTTCTTACCTCCAAACTGCCATATCTCGCGAACGGATTGACCAATCCGCAAAATTTCTGTTGCATTTGAAAGTAGAAACTCGCCCAACTACAACGGTTTGGCACTTTTCCCCTAGGCCGTTCTAGTTATTCGTTTCGAGCATCAGAACTGCGAAAATTTTGAGTTTCTCAAGCGTTTCTTACCTCCAAACTGCCATATCTCGCGAACGGATTGAACAATCCCTATGATTTCTGTTGCATCTGAAAGTAGAAACTCGTCCGATTACAACGGTATGCGTACTTCTCCCCTAGGCCGTTCTAGTCATTCGTTTCGAGCATCAGAACTGCGAAAATTTTGAGTTTCTCAAGCGTTTCTTACCTCCAAACTGCCATATCTCGCGAACGGATTGACCAATCCGCAAAATTTCTGTTGCGTTTGGAAGTAGAAACTCGCCCGATTACAACGGTGTGCGCACTTTTCCCCTGGGCCGTTCTAGTTATTCGTTTCGAGCATAAAACTGCGAAAATTTTGAGTTTCTAAAGCGTTTCTTACCTCCAAACTGCCATATCTCGCGAACGGATTGAACAATCCCTATGATTTCTGTTGCATCTGAAAGTAGAAACTAGCCCGATTACAACGGTATGCGTACTTCTCCCCTAGGCCGTTCTAGTCATTCGTTTCGAGCATCAGAACTGCGAAAATTTTGAGTTTCTCAAGCGTTTCTTACCTCCAAACTGCCATATCTCGCGAACGGATTGACCAATCCGCAAAATTTCTGTTGCTTCTGAAAGTAGAAACTCGCCCGATTACAACGGCATGCGCACTTTTCCCCTAGGCCGTTCTAGTTATTCGTTTCGAGCATCAGAACTGCGAAAATTTTGAGTTTCTCAAGCGTTTCTTACCTCCAAACTGCCATATCTCGCGAACGGATTGACCAATCCGCAAAATTTCTATTGCATTTGAAAGTAGAAACTCGCCCGATTACAACGGTGTGCGCACTTTTCCCCTGGGCCGTTCTAGTTATTCGTTTCGAGCATAAAACTGCGAAAATTTTGAGTTTCTAAAGCGTTTCTTACCTCCAAACTGCCATATCTCGCGAACGGATTGAACAATCCCTATGATTTCTGTTGCATCTGAAAGTAGAAACTCGCCCGATTACAACGGTATGCGTACTTCTCCCCTAGGCCGTCCTAGTCATTCGTTTCGAGCATCAGAACTGCGAAAATTTTGAGTTTCTCAAGCGTTTCTTACCTCCAAACTGCCATATCTCGCGAACGGATTGACCAATCCGCAAAATTTCTGTTGCGTTTGAAAGTAGAAACTCGCCCGATTACAACGGCATGCGCACTTTTCCCCTAGGCCGTTCTAGTTATTCGTTTCGAGCATCAGAACTGCGAAAATTTTGAGTTTCTCAAGCGTTTCTTACCTCCAAACTGCCATATCTCGCGAACGGATTGACCAATCCGCAAAATTTCTGTTGCATCTGAAAGTAGAAACTCGCCCGATTACAACGGTATGTGTAGTTTTCCCCTAGGCCGTTCCAGTTATTCGTTTCGAGCATCAGAACTGCGAAAATTTTGAGTTTCTCAAGTGGTTCTTACCTCCAAACTGCCATATCTCGCGAACGGATTGACCAATCCGCAAAATTTCGGTTGCGTTTGAAAGTGGAAACTCGCCCGATTACAACGGTGTGCGCACTTTTCCCCTGGGCCGTTCTAGTTATTCGTTTCGAGCATCAGAATTGCGAAAATTTTGAGTTTCTCAAGCGTTTCTTACCTCCAAACTGCCATATCTCGCGAACGGATTGACCAATCCGCAAAATTTCTGTTGCATTTGAAAGTAGAAACTCGCCCAACTACAACGGTTTGGCACTTTTCCCCTAGGCCGTTCTAGTTATTCGTTTCGAGCATCAGAACTGCGAAAATTTTGAGTTTCTCAAGCGTTTCTTACATCCAAACGGCCATATCTCGCGAACGGATAGACCAATCCGCATGATTTCTGTTGCATCTGAAAGTAGAATCTCGCCCGATTACAACGGTATGCGTACTTCTCCCCTAGGCCGTTCTAGTCATTCGTTTCGAGCATCAGAACTGCGAAAATTTTGAGTTTCTCAAGCGTTTCTTACCTCCAGACTGCCATATCTCGCGAACTGATTGACCAATCCGCAGAATTTCTGTTGCATCTGAAAGTAGAAACTCGCCCGATTACAACGTTATGTGTAGTTTTCCCCTAGGCCGTTCCAGTTATTCGTTTCGATCATCAGAACTGCGAAAATTTTGAGTTTCTCAAGCGCTTCTTACCTCCAAACTGCCATATCTCGCGAACGGATTGACCAATCCGCAAAATTTCTGTTGCATTTGAAAGTAGAAAATCGCCCGATTACAACGGTATGCGCACTTTTCCCCTGGGCCGTTCTAGTTATTCGTTTCGAGCATCAGAACTGCGAAAATTTTGAGTTTCTCAAGCGTTTCTTACTTCCAAACTGCCATATCTCGCGAACGGATTGACCAATCCGCAAAATTTCTGTTGCGTTTGAAAGTAGAAACTCTCCCGATTACAACGGTGTGCGCACTTTTCCCCTGGGCCGTTCTAGTTATTCGTTTCGAGCATAAAACTGCGAAAATTTTGAGTTTCTCAAGTGGTTCTTACCTCCAAACTGCCATATCTCGCGAACGGAATGACCAATCCGCAAAATTTCTGTTGCGTTTGAAAGTAGAAACTCGCCCGATTACAACGGTGTGCGCACTTTTCCCCTGGGCCGTTCTAGTTATTCGTTTCGAGCATCAGAACTGCGAAAATTTTGAGTTTCTCTAGCGTTTCTTACCTCCAAACTGCCATATCTCGCGAACGGATTGACCAATCCGCAAAATTTCTGTTGCATTTGAAAGTAGAAACTCGCCCAATTACAACGGTTTGCGCACTTTTCCCCTAGGCCGTTCTAGTTATTCGTTTCGAGCATCAGAACTGCGAAAATTTTGAGTTTCTCAAGCGTTTCTTACATCCAAACGGCCATATCTCGCGAACGGATAGACCAATCCGCATGATTTCTGTTGCATCTGAAAGTAGAATCTCGCCCGATTACAACGGTATGCGTACTTCTCCCCTAGGCCGTCCTAGTCATTCGTTTCGAGCATCAGAACTGCGAAAATTTTGAGTTTCTCAAGCGTTTCTTACCTCCAAACTGCCATATCTCGCGAACGGATTGACCAATCCGCAAAATTTCTGTTGCGTTTGGAAGTAGAAACTCGCCCGATTACAACGGTGTGCGCACTTTTCCCCTGGGCCGTTCTAGTTATTCGTATCGAGCATAAAACTGCGAAAATTTTGAGTTTCTAAAGCGTTTCTTACCTCCAAACTGCCATATCTCGCGAACGGATTGAACAATCCCTATGATTTCTGTTGCATCTGAAAGTAGAAACTCGCCCGATTACAACGGTATGCGTACTTCTCCCCTAGGCCGTCCTAGTCATTCGTTTCGAGCATCAGAACTGCGAAAATTTTGAGTTTCTCAAGCGTTTCTTACCTCCAGACTGCCATATCTCGCGAACTGATTGACCAATCCGCAGAATTTCTGTTGCATCTGAAAGTAGAAACTCGCCCGATTACAACGTTATGTGTAGTTTTCCCCTAGGCCGTTCCAGTTATTCGTTTCGATCATCAGAACTGCGAAAATTTTGAGTTTCTCAAGCGCTTCTTACCTCCAAACTGCCGTATCTCGCGAACGGATTGACCAATCCGCAAAATTTCTGTTGCATTTGAAAGTAGAAAATCGCCCGATTACAACGGTATGCGCACTTTTCCCCTGGGCCGTTCTAGTTATTCGTTTCGAGCATCAGAACTGCGAAAATTTTGAGTTTCTCAAGCGTTTCTTACTTCCAAACTGCCATATCTCGCGAACGGATTGACCAATCCGCAAAATTTCTGTTGCGTTTGAAAGTAGAAACTCTCCCGATTACAACGGTGTGCGCACTTTTCCCCTGGGCCGTTCTAGTTATTCGTTTCGAGCATAAAACTGCGAAAATTTTGAGTTTCTAAAGCGTTTCTTACCTCCAAACAGCCATATCTCGCGAACGGATTGACCAATCCGCATGATTTCTGTTGCATCTGAAAGTAGAAACTCGCCCGATTACAACGGTATGTGTAGTTTTCCCCTAGGCCGTTCCAATTATTCGTTTCGATCATCAGAACTGCGAAAATTTTGAGTTTCTCAAGCGCTTCTTACCTCCAAACTGCCATATCTCGCGAACGGATTGACCAATCCGCAAAATTTCTGTTGCTTCTGAAAGTAGAAACTCGGCCGATTACAACGGCATGCGGACTTTTCCCCTAGGCCGTTCTAGTTATTCGTTTCGAGCATCAGAACTGCGAAAATTTTGAGTTTCTCAAGCGTTTCTTACATCCAAACGGCCATATATCGCGAAATGATTGACCAATCCGCATAATTTCTGTTCCATCTGAAAGTAGAAACTCGCCCGATTACAACGGTATGTGTAGTTTTCCCCTAGGCTGTTCCAGTTATTCGTTTCGAGCATCAGAACTGCGAAAATTTTGATTTTCTCAAGCGCTTCTTACCTCCAAACTGCCATATCTCGCGAACGGATTGACCAATCCGCAAAATTTCTGTTGCATTTGAAAGTAGAAACTCGCCTGATTACAACAGTATGTGTAGTTTTCCCCTAGACCGTTCCAGTTATTCGTTTCGAGCACCAGAACTGCGAAAATTTTGAGTTTCTCAAGCGTTTCTTACCTCCAAACTGCCATATCTCGCGAACGGATTGACCAATCCGCAAAATTTCTGTTGCATTTGAAAGTAGAAACTCGCCCGATTACAACGGTAGCCGCAGTTTTCCCCTTGGCGGTTCTAGTTATTCGTTTCGAGCATAAAACTCCGAAAATTTTGCGTTTCTAAAGCGTTTCTTATCTCCAAACTGCCATATCTCGCGAACGGATTGATCAATCCGCAAAATTTCTGTTGCATTTGAAAGTAGAAACTCGCCCGATTACAACGGTATGCGCACTTTTCCTCTGGGCCGTTCTAGTTATTCGTTTCGAGCATCAGAACTGCGAAAATTTTGAGTTTCTCAAGTGGTTCTTACCTCCAAACTGCCATATCTCGCGAACAGATTGACCAATCCGCAAAATTTCTGTTGCGTTTGAAAGTAGAAACTCGCCCGATTACAAGGGTGTGCGCACTTTTCCCCTGGGCCGTTCTAGTTATTCGTTTCGAGCATCAGAACTGCGAAAATTTTGAGTTTCTCAAGCGTTTCTTACCTCCAAACTGCCATATCTCGCGAACGGATTGACCAATCCGCAAAATTTCTGTTGCTTCTGAAAGTAGAAACTCGCCCGATTACAACGGCATGCGCATTTTTCCCCTAGGCCGTTCTAGTTATTCGTTTCGAGCATCAGAACTGCGAAAATTTTGAGTTTCTCAAGCGTTTCTTACCTCCAAACTGCCATATCTCGCGAACGGATTGACCAATCCGCAAAATTTCTGTTGCTTCTGAAAGTAGAAACTCGCCCGATTACAACGGTGTGCGCACTTTTCCCCTGGGCCGTTCTAGTTATTCGTTTCGAGCATAAAACTGCGAAAATTTTGAGTTTCTAAAGCGTTTCTTACCTCCAAACTGCCATATCTCGCGAACGGATTGACCAATCCCCATGATTTCTGTTGCGTCTGAAAGTAGAAACTCGCCCGATTACAACGGTATGCGTACTTCTCCCCTAGGACGTTCTAGTCATTCGTTTCGAGTATCAGAACTGCGAAAATTTTGAGTTTCTCAAGCGTTTCTTACCTCCAAACTGCCATATCTCGCGAACGGATTGACCAATCCGCAAAATTTCTGTTGCTTCTGAAAGTAGAAATTCGCCCGATTACAACGGCATGCGCACTTTCCCCCTAGGCCGTTCTAGTTATTCGTTTCGAGCATCAGAACTGCGAAAATTTTGAGTTTCTCAAGTGGTTCTTACCTCCAAACTGCCACATCTCGCGAACGGATTGACCAATCCGCAAAATTTCTGTTGCGTTTGAAAGTAGAAACTCGCCCGATTACAACGGTGTGCGCACTTTTCCCCTGGGCCGTTCTAGTTATTCGTTTCGAGCATCAGAACTGCGAAAATTTTGAGTTTCTCAAGCGTTTCTTACCTCCAAACTGCCATATCTCGCGAACGGATTGACCAATCCCCAAAATTTCTGTTGCATTTGAAAGTAGAAACTCGCCCAATTACAACGGTTTGCGCGCTTTTCCCCTAGGCCGTTCTAGTTATTCGTTTCGAGCATCAGAACTGCGAAAATTTTGAGTTTCTCAAGCGTTTCTTACATCCAAACGGCCATATCTCGCGAACGGATAGACCAATCCGCATGATTTCTGTTGCATCTGAAAGTAGAATCTCGCCCGATTACAACGGTATGCGTACTTCTCCCCTAGGCCGTTCTAGTCATTCGTTTCGAGCATCAGAACTGCGAAAATTTTGAGTTTCTCAAGCGTTTCTTACCTCCAAACTGCCATATCTCGCGAACGGATTGACCAATCCGCAAAATTTCTGTTGCGTTTGAAAGTAGAAACTCGCCCGATTACAACGGTGTGCGCACTTTTCCCCTGGGCCGTTCTAGTCATTCGTTTCGAGCATCAGAACTGCGAAAATTTTGAGTTTCTCAAGCGTTTCTTACCTCCAAACTGCCATATCTCGCGAACGGATTGACCAATCCGCAAAATTTCTGTTGCTTCTGAAAGTAGAAACGCGCCCGATTACAACGGCATGCGCATTTTTCCCCTAGGCCGTTCTAGTTATTCGTTTCGAGCATCAGAACTGCGAAAATTTTGAGTTTCTCAAGCGTTTCTTACCTCCAAACTGCCATATCTCGCGAACGGAATGACCAATCCGCAAAATTTCTGTTGCTTCTGAAAGTAGAAACTCGCCCGATTACAACGGCATGCGCATTTTTCCCCTAGGCCGTTCTAGTTATTCGGTTCGAGCATCAGAACTGCGAAAATTTTGAGTTTCTCAAGCGTTTCTTACCTCCAAACTGCCATATCTCGCGAACGGATTGACCAATCCGCAAAATTTCTGTTGCATCTGAAAGTAGAAACTCGCCCGATTACAACGGTATGTGTAGTTTTCCCCTAGGCCGTTCCAGTTATTCGTTTCGAGCATCAGAACTGCGAAAATTTTGAGTTTCTCAAGTGGTTCTTACCTCCAAACTGCCATATCTCGCGAACGGATTGACAAATCCGCAAAATTTCGGTTGCGTTTGAAAGAAGAATCTCGCCCGATTACAACGGTGTGCGCACTTTTCCCCTGGGCCGTTCTAGTTATTCGTTTCGAGCATCAGAACTGCGAAAATTTTGAGTTTCTCAAGCGTTTCTTACCTCCAAACTGCCATAACTCGCGAACGGATTGACCAATCCGCAAAATTTCTGTTGCGTTTGAAAGTAGAAACTCGCCCGATTACAACGGTGTGCGTACTTCTCCCCTAGGCCGTTCTAGTCATTCGTTTCGAGCATCAGAACTGCGAAAATTTTGAGTTTCTCAAGCGTTTCTTACCTCCAAACTGCCATATCTCGCGAACGGATTGACCAATCCGCAAAATTTCTGTTGCGTTTGAAAGTAGAAACTCGCCCGATTACAACGGCATGCGCATTTTTCCCCTAGGCCGTTCTAGTTATTCGGTTCGAGCATCAGAACTGCGAAAATTTTGAGTTTCTCAAGCGTTTCTTACCTCCAAACTGCCATATCTCGCGAACGGATTGACCAATCCGCAAAATTTCTGTTGCATCTGAAAGTAGAAACTCGCCCGATTACAACGGTATGTGTAGTTTTCCCCTAGGCCGTTCCAGTTATTCGTTTCGAGCATCAGAACTGCGAAAATTTTGAGTTTCTCAAGTGGTTCTTACCTCCAAACTGCCATATCTCGCGAACGGATTGACCAATCCGCAAAATTTCGGCTGCGTTTGAAAGAAGAAACTCGCCCGATTACAACGGTGTGCGCACTTTTCCCCTGGGCCGTTCTAGTTATTCGTTTCGAGCATCAGAACTGCGAAAATTTTGAGTTTCTCAAGCGTTTCTTACCTCCAAACTGCCATATCTCGCGAACGGATTGAACAATCCCTATGATTTCTGTTGCATCTGAAAGTAGAAACTCGCCCGATTACAACGGTATGCGTACTTCTCCCCTAGGCCGTTCTAGTCATTCGTTTCGAGCATCAGAACTGCGAAAATTTTGAGTTTCTCAAGCGTTTCTTACCTCCAAACTGCCATATCTCGCGAACGGATTGACCAATCCGCAAAATTTCTGTTGCTTCTGAAAGTAGAAACTCGCCCGATTACAACGGCATGCGCACTTTTCCCCTAGGCCGTTCTAGTTATTCGTTTCGAGCATCAGAACTGCGAAAATTTTGAGTTTCTCAAGCGTTTCTTACATCCAAACGGCCATATCTCGCGAACTGATTGACCAATCCGCATAATTTCTGTGGCATCTGAAAGTAGAAACTCGCCCGATTACAACGGTATGTGTAGTTTTCCTCTAGGCCGTTCCAGTTATTCGTTTCGAGCATCAGAACTGCGAAAATTTTGAGTTTCTCGAGCGCTTCTTACCTCCAAACTGCCATATCTCGCGAACGGATTGCCCAATCCGCAAAATTTCTGTTGCATTTGAAAGTAGAAAATCGCCCGATTACAACGGTATGCGCACTTTTCCCCTGGGCCGTTCTAGTTATTCGTTTCGAGCATCAGAACTGCGAAAATTTTGAGTTTCTCAAGCGTTTCTTACCTCCAAACTGCCATATCTCGCGAACCGATTGACCAATCCGCAAAATTTCTGTTGCGTTTGAAAGTAGAAACTCGCCCGATTACAAAGGTGTGCGCACTTTTCCCCTGGGCCGTTCTAGATATTCGTTTCGAGCATAAAACTGCGAAAATTTTGAGTTTCTAAAGCGTTTCTTACCTCCAAACTGCCATATCTCGCGAACGGATTGACCAATCCGCATGATTTCTGTTGCGTCTGAAAGTAGAAACTCGCCCGATTACAACGGTATGCGTACTTCTCCCCTAGGCCGTTCTAGTCATTCGTTTCGAGCATCAGAACTGCGAAAATTTTGAGTTTCTCAAGCGTTTCTTACCTCCAAACTGCCATATCTCGCGAACGGATTGACCAATCCGCAAAATTTCTGTTGCATCTGAAAGTAGAAACTCGCCCGATTACAACGGTATGTGTAGTTTTCCCCTAGGCCGTTCCAGTTATTCGTTTCGAGCATCAGAACTGCGAAAATTTTGAGTTTCTCAAGTGGTTCTTACCTCCAAACTGCCATATCTCGCGAACGGATTGACCAATCCGCAAAATTTCGGTTGCGTTTGAAAGTAGAAACTCGCCCGATTACAAAGGTGTGCGCACTTTTCCCCTGGGCCGTTCTAGTTATTCGTTTCGAGCATCAGAATTGCGAAAATTTTGAGTTTCTCAAGCGTTTCTTACCTCCAAACTGCCATATCTCGCGAACGGATTGACCAATCCGCAAAATTTCTGTTGCATTTGAAAGTAGAAACTCGCCCAACTACAACGGTTTGGCACTTTTCCCCTAGGCCGTTCTAGTTATTCGTTTCGAGCATCAGAACTGCGAAAATTTTGAGTTTCTCAAGCGTTTCTTACATCCAAACGGCCATATCTCGCGAACGGATAGACCAATCCGCATGATTTCTGTTGCATCTGAAAGTAGAATCTCGCCCGATTACAACGGTATGCGTACTTCTCCCCTAGGCCGTTCTAGTCATTCGTTTCGAGCATCAGAACTGCGAAAATTTTGAGTTTCTCAAGCGTTTCTTACCTCCAGACTGCCATATCTCGCGAACTGATTGACCAATCCGCAGAATTTCTGTTGCATCTGAAAGTAGAAACTCGCCCGATTACAACGTTATGTGTAGTTTTCCCCTAGGCCGTTCCAGTTATTCGTTTCGATCATCAGAACTGCGAAAATTTTGAGTTTCTCAAGCGCTTCTTACCTCCAAACTGCCATATCTCGCGAACGGATTGACCAATCCGCAAAATTTCTGTTGCATTTGAAAGTAGAAAATCGCCCGATTACAACGGTATGCGCACTTTTCCCCTGGGCCGTTCTAGTTATTCGTTTCGAGCATCAGAACTGCGAAAATTTTGAGTTTCTCAAGCGTTTCTTACTTCCAAACTGCCATATCTCGCGAACGGATTGACCAATCCGCAAAATTTCTGTTGCGTTTGAAAGTAGAAACTCGCCCGATTACAACGGTGTGCGCACTTTTCCCCTGGGCCGTTCTAGTTATTCGTTTCGAGCATCAGAACTGCGAAAATTTTGAGTTTCTCAAGCGTTTCTTACCTCCAAACTGCCATATCTCGCGAACGGATTGACCAATCCGCAAAATTTCTGTTGCATTTGAAAGTAGAAACTCGCCCAATTACAACGGTTTGCGCACTTTTCCCCTAGGCCGTTCTAGCTATTCGTTTCGAGCATCAGAACTGCGAAAATTTTGAGTTTCTCAAGCGTTTCTTACATCCAAACGGCCATATCTCGCGAACGGATAGACCAATCCGCATGATTTCTGTTGCATCTGAAAGTAGAATCTCGCCCGATTACAACGGTATGCGTACTTCTCCCCTAGGCCGTCCTAGTCATTCGTTTCGAGCATCAGAACTGCGAAAATTTTGAGTTTCTCAAGCGTTTCTTACCTCCAAACTGCCATATCTCGCGAACGGATTGACCAATCCGCAAAATTTCTATTGCGTTTGGAAGTAGAAACTCGCCCGATTACAACGGTGTGCGCACTTTTCCCCTGGGCCGTTCTAGTTATTCGTTTCGAGCATAAAACTGCGAAAATTTTGAGTTTCTAAAGCGTTTCTTACCTCCAAACTGCCATATCTCGCGAACGGATTGAACAATCCCTATGATTTCTGTTGCATCTGAAAGTAGAAACTCGCCCGATTACAACGGTATGCGTACTTCTCCCCTAGGCCGTCCTAGTCATTCGTTTCGAGCATCAGAACTGCGAAAATTTTGAGTTTCTCAAGCGTTTCTTACCTCCAAACTGCCATATCTCGCGAACGGATTGACCAATCCGCAAAATTTCTGTTGCGTTTGAAAGTAGAAACTCGCCCGATTACAACGGCATCCGCACTTTTCCCCTAGGCCGTTCTAGTTATTCGTTTCGAGCATCAGAACTGCGAAAATTTTGAGTTTCTCAAGCGTTTCTTATCTCCAAACTGCCATATCTCGCGAACGGATTGAACAATCCCTATGATTTCTGTTGCATCTGAAAGTAGAAACTCGCCCGATTACAACGGTATGTGTAGTTTTCCCCTAGGCCGTTCCAGTTATTCGTTTCGAGCATCAGAACTGCGAAAATTTTGAGTTTCTCAAGTGGTTCTTACCTCCAAACTGCCATATCTCGCGAACGGATTGACCAATCCGCAAAATTTCGGTTGCGTTTGAAAGTAGAAACTCGCCCGATTACAACGGTGTGCGCACTTTTCCCCTGGGCCGTTCTAGTTATTCGTTTCGAGCATCAGAATTGCGAAAATTTTGAGTTTCTCAAGCGTTTCTTACCTCCAAACTGCCATATCTCGCGAACGGATTGACCAATCCGCAAAATTTCTGTTGCTTCTGAAAGTAGAAACTCGGCCGATTACAACGGCATGCGGACTTTTCCCCTAGGCCGTTCTAGTTATTCGTTTCGAGCATCAGAACTGCGAAAATTTTGAGTTTCTCAAGTGGTTCTTACCTCCAAACTGCCATATCTCGCGAACGGATTGACCAATCCGCAAAATTTCTGTTGCGTTTGAAAGTAGAAACTCGCCCGATTACAACGGTGTGCGCACTTTTCCCCTGGGCCGTTCTAGTTATTCGTTTCGAGCATCAGAACTGCGAAAATTTTGAGTTTCTCAAGCGTTTCTTACTTCCAAACTGCCATATCTCGCGAACGGATTGACCAATCCGCAAAATTTCTGTTGCGTTTGAAAGTAGAAACTCTGCCGATTACAACGGTGTGCGCACTTTTCCCCTGGGCCGTTCTAGTTATTCGTTTCGAGCATAAAACTGCGAAAATTTTGAGTTTCTCAAGTGGTTCTTACCTCCAAACTGCCATATCTCGCGAACGGATTGACCAATCCGCAAAATTTCTGTTGCGTTTGAAAGTAGAAACTCGCCCGATTACAACGGTGTGCGCACTTTTCCCCTGGGCCGTTCTAGTTATTCGTTTCGAGCATCAGAACTGCGAAAATTTTGAGTTTCTCAAGCGTTTCTTACCTCCAAACTGCCATATCTCGCGAACGGATTGACCAATCCGCAAAATTTCTGTTGCATTTGAAAGTAGAAACTCGCCCAATTACAACGGTTTGCGCACTTTTCCCCTAGGCCGTTCTAGCTATTCGTTTCGAGCATCAGAACTGCGAAAATTTTGAGTTTCTCAAGCGTTTCTTACATCCAAACGGCCATATCTCGCGAACGGATAGACCAATCCGCATGATTTCTGTTGCATCTGAAAGTAGAATCTCGCCCGATTACAACGGTATGCGTACTTCTCCCCTAGGCCGTCCTAGTCATTCGTTTCGAGCATCAGAACTGCGAAAATTTTGAGTTTCTCAAGCGTTTCTTACCTCCAAACTGCCATATCTCGCGAACGGATTGACCAATCCGCAAAATTTCTATTGCGTTTGGAAGTAGAAACTCGCCCGATTACAACGGTGTGCGCACTTTTCCCCTGGGCCGTTCTAGTTATTCGTTTCGAGCATAAAACTGCGAAAATTTTGAGTTTCTAAAGCGTTTCTTACCTCCAAACTGCCATATCTCGCGAACGGATTGAACAATCCCTATGATTTCTGTTGCATCTGAAAGTAGAAACTCGCCCGATTACAACGGTATGCGTACTTCTCCCCTAGGCCGTCCTAGTCATTCGTTTCGAGCATCAGAACTGCGAAAATTTTGAGTTTCTCAAGCGTTTCTTACCTCCAAACTGCCATATCTCGCGAACGGATTGACCAATCCGCAAAATTTCTGTTGCGTTTGAAAGTAGAAACTCGCCCGATTACAACGGCATCCGCACTTTTCCCCTAGGCCGTTCTAGTTATTCGTTTCGAGCATCAGAACTGCGAAAATTTTGAGTTTCTCAAGCGTTTCTTATCTCCAAACTGCCATATCTCGCGAACGGATTGAACAATCCCTATGATTTCTGTTGCATCTGAAAGTAGAAACTCGCCCGATTACAACGGTATGTGTAGTTTTCCCCTAGGCCGTTCCAGTTATTCGTTTCGAGCATCAGAACTGCGAAAATTTTGAGTTTCTCAAGTGGTTCTTACCTCCAAACTGCCATATCTCGCGAACGGATTGACCAATCCGCAAAATTTCGGTTGCGTTTGAAAGTAGAAACTCGCCCGATTACAACGGTGTGCGCACTTTTCCCCTGGGCCGTTCTAGTTATTCGTTTCGAGCATCAGAATTGCGAAAATTTTGAGTTTCTCAAGCGTTTCTTACCTCCAAACTGCCATATCTCGCGAACGGATTGACCAATCCGCAAAATTTCTGTTGCTTCTGAAAGTAGAAACTCGGCCGATTACAACGGCATGCGGACTTTTCCCCTAGGCCGTTCTAGTTATTCGTTTCGAGCATCAGAACTGCGAAAATTTTGAGTTTCTCAAGCGTTTCTTACATCCAAACGGCCATATCTCGCGAAATGATTGACCAATCCGCATAATTTCTGTTCCATCTGAAAGTAGAAACTCGCCCGATTACAACGGTATGTGTAGTTTTCCCCTAGGCCGTTCCAATTATTCGTTTCGATCATCAGAACTGCGAAAATTTTGAGTTTCTCAAGCGCTTCTTACCTCCAAACTGCCATATCTCGCGAACGGATTGACCAATCCGCAAAATTTCTGTTGCTTCTGAAAGTAGAAACTCGGCCGATTACAACGGCATGCGGACTTTTCCCCTAGGCCGTTCTAGTTATTCGTTTCGAGCATCAGAACTGCGAAAATTTTGAGTTTCTCAAGCGTTTCTTACATCCAAACGGCCATATCTCGCGAAATGATTGACCAATCCGCATAATTTCTGTTCCATCTGAAAGTAGAAACTCGCCCGATTACAACGGTATGTGTAGTTTTCCCCTAGGCTGTTCCAGTTATTCGTTTCGAGCATCAGAACTGCGAAAATTTTGATTTTCTCAAGCGCTTCTTACCTCCAAACTGCCATATCTCGCGAACGGATTGACCAATCCGCAAAATTTCTGTTGCATTTGAAAGTAGAAACTCGCCTGATTACAACAGTATGTGTAGTTTTCCCCTAGACCGTTCCAGTTATTCGTTTCGAGCACCAGAACTGCGAAAATTTTGAGTTTCTCAAGCGTTTCTTACCTCCAAACTGCCATATCTCGCGAACGGATTGACCAATCCGCAAAATTTCTGTTGCATTTGAAAGTAGAAACTCGCCCGATTACAACGGTAGCCGCAGTTTTCCCCTTGGCGGTTCTAGTTATTCGTTTCGAGCATAAAACTCCGAAAATTTTGCGTTTCTAAAGCGTTTCTTATCTCCAAACTGCCATATCTCGCGAACGGATTGATCAATCCGCAAAATTTCTGTTGCATTTGAAAGTAGAAACTCGCCCGATTACAACGGTATGCGCACTTTTCCTCTGGGCCGTTCTAGTTATTCGTTTCGAGCATCAGAACTGCGAAAATTTTGAGTTTCTCAAGTGGTTCTTACCTCCAAACTGCCATATCTCGCGAACGGATTGACCAATCCGCAAAATTTCTGTTGCATTTGAAAGTAGAAACTCGCCCGATTACAACGGTGTGCGCACTTTTCCCCTGGGCCGTTCTAGTTATTCGTTTCGAGCATCAGAACTGCGAAAATTTTGCGTTTCTAAAGCGTTTCTTATTTCCAAACTGCCATATCTCGCGAACGGATTGACCAATCCGCATGATTTCTATTGCATCTGAAAGTAGAAACTCGCCCGATTACAACGGTATGCGCACTTTTCCTCTGGGCCGTTCTAGTTATTCGTTTCAAGCATCAGAACTGCGAAAATTTTGAGTTTCTCAAGTGGTTCTTACCTCCAAACTGCCATATCTCGCGAACAGATTGACCAATCCGCAAAATTTCTGTTGCGTTTGAAAGTAGAAACTCGCCCGATTACAAGGGTGTGCGCACTTTTCCCCTGGGCCGTTCTAGTTATTCGTTTCGAGCATCAGAACTGCGAAAATTTTGAGTTTCTCAAGCGTTTCTTACCTCCAAACTGCCATATCTCGCGAACGGATTGACCAATCCGCAAAATTTCTGTTGCATTTGAAAGTAGAAACTCGCCCGATTACAACGGTTTGCGCACTTTTCCCCTAGGCCGTTCTAGTTATTCGTTTCGAGCATCAGAACTGCGAAAATTTTGAGTTTCTCAAGCGTTTCTTACCTCCAAACTGCCATATCTCGCGAACGGATTGACCAATCCGCAAAATTTCTGTTGCTTCTGAAAGTAGAAACTCGCCCGATTACAACGGCATGCGCATTTTTCCCCTAGGCCGTTCTAGTTATTCGTTTCGAGCATCAGAACTGCGAAAATTTTGAGTTTCTCAAGCGTTTCTTACCTCCAAACTGCCATATCTCGCGAACGGATTGACCAATCCGCAAAATTTCTGTTGCATCTGAAAGTAGAAACTCGCCCGATTACAACGGTATGTGTAGTTTTCCCCTAGGCCGTTCCAGTTATTCGTTTCGAGCATCAGAACTGCGAAAATTTTGAGTTTCTCAAGCGTTTCTTACCTCCAAACTGCCATAACTCGCGAACGGATTGACCAATCCGCAAAATTTCTGTTGCGTTTGAAAGTAGAAACTCGCCCGATTACAACGGTGTGCGCACTTTTCCCCTGGGCCGTTCTAGTTATTCGTTTCGAGCATAAAACTGCGAAAATTTTGAGTTTCTAAAGCGTTTCTTACCTCCAAACTGCCATATCTCGCGAACGGATTGACCAATCCGCAAAATTTCTGTTGCATTTGAAAGTAGAAACTCGCCCAATTACAACGGTTTGCGCACTTTTCCCCTAGGCCGTTCTAGTTATTCGTTTCGAGCATCAGAACTGCGAAAATTTTGAGTTTCTCAAGTGGTTCTTACCTCCAAACTGCCATATCTCGCGAACGGATTGACCAATCCGCAAAATTTCTGTTGCATTTGAAAGTAGAAACTCGCCCGATTACAACGGTGTGCGCACTTTTCCCCTGGGCCGTTCTAGTTATTCGTTTCGAGCATCAGAACTGCGAAAATTTTGCGTTTCTAAAGCGTTTCTTATTTCCAAACTGCCATATCTCGCGAACGGATTGACCAATCCGCATGATTTCTATTGCATCTGAAAGTAGAAACTCGCCCGATTACAACGGTATGCGCACTTTTCCTCTGGGCCGTTCTAGTTATTCGTTTCAAGCATCAGAACTGCGAAAATTTTGAGTTTCTCAAGTGGTTCTTACCTCCAAACTGCCATATCTCGCGAACAGATTGACCAATCCGCAAAATTTCTGTTGCGTTTGAAAGTAGAAACTCGCCCGATTACAAGGGTGTGCGCACTTTTCCCCTGGGCCGTTCTAGTTATTCGTTTCGAGCATCAGAACTGCGAAAATTTTGAGTTTCTCAAGCGTTTCTTACCTCCAAACTGCCATATCTCGCGAACGGATTGACCAATCCGCAAAATTTCTGTTGCATTTGAAAGTAGAAACTCGCCCGATTACAACGGTTTGCGCACTTTTCCCCTAGGCCGTTCTAGTTATTCGTTTCGAGCATCAGAACTGCGAAAATTTTGAGTTTCTCAAGCGTTTCTTACCTCCAAACTGCCATATCTCGCGAACGGATTGACCAATCCGCAAAATTTCTGTTGCTTCTGAAAGTAGAAACTCGCCCGATTACAACGGCATGCGCATTTTTCCCCTAGGCCGTTCTAGTTATTCGTTTCGAGCATCAGAACTGCGAAAATTTTGAGTTTCTCAAGCGTTTCTTACCTCCAAACTGCCATATCTCGCGAACGGATTGACCAATCCGCAAAATTTCTGTTGCATCTGAAAGTAGAAACTCGCCCGATTACAACGGTATGTGTAGTTTTCCCCTAGGCCGTTCCAGTTATTCGTTTCGAGCATCAGAACTGCGAAAATTTTGAGTTTCTCAAGCGTTTCTTACCTCCAAACTGCCATAACTCGCGAACGGATTGACCAATCCGCAAAATTTCTGTTGCGTTTGAAAGTAGAAACTCGCCCGATTACAACGGTGTGCGCACTTTTCCCCTGGGCCGTTCTAGTTATTCGTTTCGAGCATAAAACTGCGAAAATTTTGAGTTTCTAAAGCGTTTCTTACCTCCAAACTGCCATATCTCGCGAACGGATTGACCAATCCGCAAAATTTCTGTTGCATTTGAAAGTAGAAACTCGCCCAATTACAACGGTTTGCGCACTTTTCCCCTAGGCCGTTCTAGTTATTCGTTTCGAGCATCAGAACTGCGAAAATTTTGAGTTTCTCAAGTGGTTCTTACCTCCAAGCTGCCATATCTCGCGAACGGATTGACCAATCCGCAAAATTTCGGTTGCGTTTGAAAGTAGAAACTCGCCCGATTACAACGGTGTGCGCACTTTTCCCCTGGGCCGTTCTAGTTATTCGTTTCGAGCATCAGAACTGCGAAAATTTTGAGTTTCTCAAGCGTTACTTACCTCCAAACTGCCATAACTCGCGAACGGATTGACCAATCCGCAAAATTTCTGTTGCGTTTGAAAGTAGAAACTCGCCCGATTACAACGGTATGCGTACTTCTCCCCTAGGCCGTTCTAGTCATTCGTTTCGAGCATCAGAACTGCGAAAATTTTGAGTTTCTCAAGCGTTTCTTACCTCCAAACTGCCATATCTCGCGAACGGATTGACCAATCCGCAAAATTTCTGTTGCTTCTGAAAGTAGAAACTCGCCCGATTACAACGGTGTGCGCACTTTTCCCCTGGGCCGTTCTAGTTATTCGTTTCGAGCATAAAACTGCGAAAATTTTGAGTTTCTAAAGCGTTTCTTACCTCCAAACTGCCATATCTCGCGAACGGATTGACCAATCCCCATGATTTCTGTTGCGTCTGAAAGTAGAAACTCGCCCGATTACAACGGTATGCGTACTTCTCCCCTAGGACGTTCTAGTCATTCGTTTCGAGTATCAGAACTGCGAAAATTTTGAGTTTCTCAAGCGTTTCTTACCTCCAAACTGCCATATCTCGCGAACGGATTGACCAATCCGCAAAATTTCTGTTGCTTCTGAAAGTAGAAATTCGCCCGATTACAACGGCATGCGCACTTTTCCCCTAGGCCGTTCTAGTTATTCGTTTCGAGCATCAGAACTGCGAAAATTTTGAGTTTCTCAAGTGGTTCTTACCTCCAAACTGCCACATCTCGCGAACGGATTGACCAATCCGCAAAATTTCTGTTGCGTTTGAAAGTAGAAACTCGCCCGATTACAACGGTGTGCGCACTTTTCCCCTGGGCCGTTCTAGTTATTCGTTTCGAGCATCAGAACTGCGAAAATTTTGAGTTTCTCAAGCGTTTCTTACCTCCAAACTGCCATATCTCGCGAACGGATTGACCAATCCCCAAAATTTCTGTTGCATTTGAAAGTAGAAACTCGCCCAATTACAACGGTTTGCGCGCTTTTCCCCTAGGCCGTTCTAGTTATTCGTTTCGAGCATCAGAACTGCGAAAATTTTGAGTTTCTCAAGCGTTTCTTACATCCAAACGGCCATATCTCGCGAACGGATAGACCAATCCGCATGATTTCTGTTGCATCTGAAAGTAGAATCTCGCCCGATTACAACGGTATGCGTACTTCTCCCCTAGGCCGTTCTAGTCATTCGTTTCGAGCATCAGAACTGCGAAAATTTTGAGTTTCTCAAGCGTTTCTTACCTCCAAACTGCCATATCTCGCGAACGGATTGACCAATCCGCAAAATTTCTGTTGCGTTTGAAAGTAGAAACTCGCCCGATTACAACGGTGTGCGCACTTTTCCCCTGGGCCGTTCTAGTCATTCGTTTCGAGCATCAGAACTGCGAAAATTTTGAGTTTCTCAAGCGTTTCTTACCTCCAAACTGCCATATCTCGCGAACGGATTGACCAATCCGCAAAATTTCTGTTGCATCTGAAAGTAGAAACTCGCCCGATTACAACGGTATGTGTAGTTTTCCCCTAGGCCGTTCCAGTTATTCGTTTCGAGCATCAGAACTGCGAAAATTTTGAGTTTCTCAAGCGTTTCTTACCTCCAAACTGCCATAACTCGCGAACGGATTGACCAATCCGCAAAATTTCTGTTGCGTTTGAAAGTAGAAACTCGCCCGATTACAACGGTGTGCGCACTTTTCCCCTGGGCCGTTCTAGTTATTCGTTTCGAGCATAAAACTGCGAAAATTTTGAGTTTCTAAAGCGTTTCTTACCTCCAAACTGCCATATCTCGCGAACGGATTGACCAATCCGCAAAATTTCTGTTGCATTTGAAAGTAGAAACTCGCCCAATTACAACGGTTTGCGCACTTTTCCCCTAGGCCGTTCTAGTTATTCGTTTCGAGCATCAGAACTGCGAAAATTTTGAGTTTCTCAAGTGGTTCTTACCTCCAAGCTGCCATATCTCGCGAACGGATTGACCAATCCGCAAAATTTCGGTTGCGTTTGAAAGTAGAAACTCGCCCGATTACAACGGTGTGCGCACTTTTCCCCTGGGCCGTTCTAGTTATTCGTTTCGAGCATCAGAACTGCGAAAATTTTGAGTTTCTCAAGTGGTTCTTACCTCCAAACTGCCATATCTCGCGAACGGATTGACCAATCCGCAAAATTTCGGTTGCGTTTGAAAGTAGAAACTCGCCCGATTACAACGGTGTGCGCACTTTTCCCCTGGGCCGTTCTAGTTATTCGTTTCGAGCATCAGAACTGCGAAAATTTTGAGTTTCTCAAGCGTTACTTACCTCCAAACTGCCATAACTCGCGAACGGATTGACCAATCCGCAAAATTTCTGTTGCGTTTGAAAGTAGAAACTCGCCCGATTACAACGGTATGCGTACTTCTCCCCTAGGACGTTCTAGTCATTCGTTTCGAGTATCAGAACTGCGAAAATTTTGAGTTTCTCAAGCGTTTCTTACCTCCAAACTGCCATATCTCGCGAACGGATTGACCAATCCGCAAAATTTCTGTTGCTTCTGAAAGTAGAAATTCGCCCGATTACAACGGCATGCGCACTTTTCCCCTAGGCCGTTCTAGTTATTCGTTTCGAGCATCAGAACTGCGAAAATTTTGAGTTTCTCAAGTGGTTCTTACCTCCAAACTGCCACATCTCGCGAACGGATTGACCAATCCGCAAAATTTCTGTTGCGTTTGAAAGTAGAAACTCGCCCGATTACAACGGTGTGCGCACTTTTCCCCTGGGCCGTTCTAGTTATTCGTTTCGAGCATCAGAACTGCGAAAATTTTGAGTTTCTCAAGCGTTTCTTACCTCCAAACTGCCATATCTCGCGAACGGATTGACCAATCCCCAAAATTTCTGTTGCATTTGAAAGTAGAAACTCGCCCAATTACAACGGTTTGCGCGCTTTTCCCCTAGGCCGTTCTAGTTATTCGTTTCGAGCATCAGAACTGCGAAAATTTTGAGTTTCTCAAGCGTTTCTTACATCCAAACGGCCATATCTCGCGAACGGATAGACCAATCCGCATGATTTCTGTTGCATCTGAAAGTAGAATCTCGCCCGATTACAACGGTATGCGTACTTCTCCCCTAGGCCGTTCTAGTCATTCGTTTCGAGCATCAGAACTGCGAAAATTTTGAGTTTCTCAAGCGTTTCTTACCTCCAAACTGCCATATCTCGCGAACGGATTGACCAATCCCCAAAATTTCTGTTGCATTTGAAAGTAGAAACTCGCCCAATTACAACGGTTTGCGCGCTTTTCCCCTAGGCCGTTCTAGTTATTCGTTTCGAGCATCAGAACTGCGAAAATTTTGAGTTTCTCAAGCGTTTCTTACATCCAAACGGCCATATCTCGCGAACGGATAGACCAATCCGCATGATTTCTGTTGCATCTGAAAGTAGAATCTCGCCCGATTACAACGGTATGCGTACTTCTCCCCTAGGCCGTTCTAGTCATTCGTTTCGAGCATCAGAACTGCGAAAATTTTGAGTTTCTCAAGCGTTTCTTACCTCCAAACTGCCATATCTCGCGAACGGATTGACCAATCCGCAAAATTTCTGTTGCGTTTGAAAGTAGAAACTCGCCCGATTACAACGGTGTGCGCACTTTTCCCCTGGGCCGTTCTAGTCATTCGTTTCGAGCATCAGAACTGCGAAAATTTTGAGTTTCTCAAGCGTTTCTTACCTCCAAACTGCCATATCTCGCGAACGGATTGACCAATCCGCAAAATTTCTGTTGCTTCTGAAAGTAGAAACGCGCCCGATTACAACGGCATGCGCATTTTTCCCCTAGGCCGTTCTAGTTATTCGTTTCGAGCATCAGAACTGCGAAAATTTTGAGTTTCTCAAGCGTTTCTTACCTCCAAACTGCCATATCTCGCGAACGGAATGACCAATCCGCAAAATTTCTGTTGCTTCTGAAAGTAGAAACTCGCCCGATTACAACGGCATGCGCATTTTTCCCCTAGGCCGTTCTAGTTATTCGGTTCGAGCATCAGAACTGCGAAAATTTTGAGTTTCTCAAGCGTTTCTTACCTCCAAACTGCCATATCTCGCGAACGGATTGACCAATCCGCAAAATTTCTGTTGCATCTGAAAGTAGAAACTCGCCCGATTACAACGGTATGTGTAGTTTTCCCCTAGGCCGTTCCAGTTATTCGTTTCGAGCATCAGAACTGCGAAAATTTTGAGTTTCTCAAGTGGTTCTTACCTCCAAACTGCCATATCTCGCGAACGGATTGACAAATCCGCAAAATTTCGGTTGCGTTTGAAAGAAGAAACTCGCCCGATTACAACGGTGTGCGCACTTTTCCCCTGGGCCGTTCTAGTTATTCGTTTCGAGCATCAGAACTGCGAAAATTTTGAGTTTCTCAAGCGTTTCTTACCTCCAAACTGCCATAACTCGCGAACGGATTGACCAATCCGCAAAATTTCTGTTGCTTCTGAAAGTAGAAACTCGCCCGATTACAACGGCATGCGCATTTTTCCCCTAGGCCGTTCTAGTTATTCGGTTCGAGCATCAGAACTGCGAAAATTTTGAGTTTCTCAAGCGTTTCTTACCTCCAAACTGCCATATCTCGCGAACGGATTGACCAATCCCCAAAATTTCTGTTGCATTTGAAAGTAGAAACTCGCCCAATTACAACGGTTTGCGCGCTTTTCCCCTAGGCCGTTCTAGTTATTCGTTTCGAGCATCAGAACTGCGAAAATTTTGAGTTTCTCAAGCGTTTCTTACATCCAAACGGCTATATCTCGCGAACGGATAGACCAATCCGCATGATTTCTGTTGCATCTGAAAGTAGAATCTCGCCCGATTACAACGGTATGCGTACTTCTCCCCTAGGCCGTTCTAGTCATTCGTTTCGAGCATCAGAACTGCGAAAATTTTGAGTTTCTCAAGCGTTTCTTACCTCCAAACTGCCATATCTCGCGAACGGATTGACCAATCCGCAAAATTTCTGTTGCGTTTGAAAGTAGAAACTCGCCCGATTACAACGGTGTGCGCACTTTTCCCCTGGGCCGTTCTAGTCATTCGTTTCGAGCATCAGAACTGCGAAAATTTTGAGTTTCTCAAGCGTTTCTTACCTCCAAACTGCCATATCTCGCGAACGGATTGACCAATCCGCAAAATTTCTGTTGCATCTGAAAGTAGAAACTCGCCCGATTACAACGGTATGTGTAGTTTTCCCCTAGGCCGTTCCAGTTATTCGTTTCGAGCATCAGAACTGCGAAAATTTTGAGTTTCTCAAGCGTTTCTTACCTCCAAACTGCCATAACTCGCGAACGGATTGACCAATCCGCAAAATTTCTGTTGCGTTTGAAAGTAGAAACTCGCCCGATTACAACGGTGTGCGCACTTTTCCCCTGGGCCGTTCTAGTTATTCGTTTCGAGCATAAAACTGCGAAAATTTTGAGTTTCTAAAGCGTTTCTTACCTCCAAACTGCCATATCTCGCGAACGGATTGACCAATCCGCAAAATTTCTGTTGCATTTGAAAGTAGAAACTCGCCCAATTACAACGGTTTGCGCACTTTTCCCCTAGGCCGTTCTAGTTATTCGTTTCGAGCATCAGAACTGCGAAAATTTTGAGTTTCTCAAGTGGTTCTTACCTCCAAGCTGCCATATCTCGCGAACGGATTGACCAATCCGCAAAATTTCGGTTGCGTTTGAAAGTAGAAACTCGCCCGATTACAACGGTGTGCGCACTTTTCCCCTGGGCCGTTCTAGTTATTCGTTTCGAGCATCAGAACTGCGAAAATTTTGAGTTTCTCAAGTGGTTCTTACCTCCAAACTGCCATATCTCGCGAACGGATTGACCAATCCGCAAAATTTCGGTTGCGTTTGAAAGTAGAAACTCGCCCGATTACAACGGTGTGCGCACTTTTCCCCTGGGCCGTTCTAGTTATTCGTTTCGAGCATCAGAACTGCGAAAATTTTGAGTTTCTCAAGCGTTACTTACCTCCAAACTGCCATAACTCGCGAACGGATTGACCAATCCGCAAAATTTCTGTTGCGTTTGAAAGTAGAAACTCGCCCGATTACAACGGTATGCGTACTTCTCCCCTAGGACGTTCTAGTCATTCGTTTCGAGTATCAGAACTGCGAAAATTTTGAGTTTCTCAAGCGTTTCTTACCTCCAAACTGCCATATCTCGCGAACGGATTGACCAATCCGCAAAATTTCTGTTGCTTCTGAAAGTAGAAATTCGCCCGATTACAACGGCATGCGCACTTTTCCCCTAGGCCGTTCTAGTTATTCGTTTCGAGCATCAGAACTGCGAAAATTTTGAGTTTCTCAAGTGGTTCTTACCTCCAAACTGCCACATCTCGCGAACGGATTGACCAATCCGCAAAATTTCTGTTGCGTTTGAAAGTAGAAACTCGCCCGATTACAACGGTGTGCGCACTTTTCCCCTGGGCCGTTCTAGTTATTCGTTTCGAGCATCAGAACTGCGAAAATTTTGAGTTTCTCAAGCGTTTCTTACCTCCAAACTGCCATATCTCGCGAACGGATTGACCAATCCCCAAAATTTCTGTTGCATTTGAAAGTAGAAACTCGCCCAATTACAACGGTTTGCGCGCTTTTCCCCTAGGCCGTTCTAGTTATTCGTTTCGAGCATCAGAACTGCGAAAATTTTGAGTTTCTCAAGCGTTTCTTACATCCAAACGGCCATATCTCGCGAACGGATAGACCAATCCGCATGATTTCTGTTGCATCTGAAAGTAGAATCTCGCCCGATTACAACGGTATGCGTACTTCTCCCCTAGGCCGTTCTAGTCATTCGTTTCGAGCATCAGAACTGCGAAAATTTGAGTTTCTCAAGCGTTTCTTACCTCCAAACTGCCATATCTCGCGAACGGATTGACCAATCCCCAAAATTTCTGTTGCATTTGAAAGTAGAAACTCGCCCAATTACAACGGTTTGCGCGCTTTTCCCCTAGGCCGTTCTAGTTATTCGTTTCGAGCATCAGAACTGCGAAAATTTTGAGTTTCTCAAGCGTTTCTTACATCCAAACGGCCATATCTCGCGAACGGATAGACCAATCCGCATGATTTCTGTTGCATCTGAAAGTAGAATCTCGCCCGATTACAACGGTATGCGTACTTCTCCCCTAGGCCGTTCTAGTCATTCGTTTCGAGCATCAGAACTGCGAAAATTTTGAGTTTCTCAAGCGTTTCTTACCTCCAAACTGCCATATCTCGCGAACGGATTGACCAATCCGCAAAATTTCTGTTGCGTTTGAAAGTAGAAACTCGCCCGATTACAACGGTGTGCGCACTTTTCCCCTGGGCCGTTCTAGTCATTCGTTTCGAGCATCAGAACTGCGAAAATTTTGAGTTTCTCAAGCGTTTCTTACCTCCAAACTGCCATATCTCGCGAACGGATTGACCAATCCGCAAAATTTCTGTTGCTTCTGAAAGTAGAAACGCGCCCGATTACAACGGCATGCGCATTTTTCCCCTAGGCCGTTCTAGTTATTCGTTTCGAGCATCAGAACTGCGAAAATTTTGAGTTTCTCAAGCGTTTCTTACCTCCAAACTGCCATATCTCGCGAACGGAATGACCAATCCGCAAAATTTCTGTTGCTTCTGAAAGTAGAAACTCGCCCGATTACAACGGCATGCGCATTTTTCCCCTAGGCCGTTCTAGTTATTCGGTTCGAGCATCAGAACTGCGAAAATTTTGAGTTTCTCAAGCGTTTCTTACCTCCAAACTGCCATATCTCGCGAACGGATTGACCAATCCGCAAAATTTCTGTTGCATCTGAAAGTAGAAACTCGCCCGATTACAACGGTATGTGTAGTTTTCCCCTAGGCCGTTCCAGTTATTCGTTTCGAGCATCAGAACTGCGAAAATTTTGAGTTTCTCAAGTGGTTCTTACCTCCAAACTGCCATATCTCGCGAACGGATTGACAAATCCGCAAAATTTCGGTTGCGTTTGAAAGAAGAAACTCGCCCGATTACAACGGTGTGCGCACTTTTCCCCTGGGCCGTTCTAGTTATTCGTTTCGAGCATCAGAACTGCGAAAATTTTGAGTTTCTCAAGCGTTTCTTACCTCCAAACTGCCATAACTCGCGAACGGATTGACCAATCCGCAAAATTTCTGTTGCGTTTGAAAGTAGAAACTCGCCCGATTACAACGGTGTGCGTACTTCTCCCCTAGGCCGTTCTAGTCATTCGTTTCGAGCATCAGAACTGCGAAAATTTTGAGTTTCTCAAGCGTTTCTTACCTCCAAACTGCCATATCTCGCGAACGGATTGACCAATCCGCAAAATTTCTGTTGCGTTTGAAAGTAGAAACTCGCCCGATTACAACGGCATGCGCATTTTTCCCCTAGGCCGTTCTAGTTATTCGGTTCGAGCATCAGAACTGCGAAAATTTTGAGTTTCTCAAGCGTTTCTTACCTCCAAACTGCCATATCTCGCGAACGGATTGACCAATCCGCAAAATTTCTGTTGCATCTGAAAGTAGAAACTCGCCCGATTACAACGGTATGTGTAGTTTTCCCCTAGGCCGTTCCAGTTATTCGTTTCGAGCATCAGAACTGCGAAAATTTTGAGTTTCTCAAGTGGTTCTTACCTCCAAACTGCCATATCTCGCGAACGGATTGACCAATCCGCAAAATTTCGGTTGCGTTTGAAAGAAGAAACTCGCCCGATTACAACGGTGTGCGCACTTTTCCCCTGGGCCGTTCTAGTTATTCGTTTCGAGCATCAGAACTGCGAAAATTTTGAGTTTCTCAAGCGTTTCTTACCTCCAAACTGCCATATCTCGCGAACGGATTGAACAATCCCTATGATTTCTGTTGCATCTGAAAGTAGAAACTCGCCCGATTACAACGGTATGCGTACTTCTCCCCTAGGCCGTTCTAGTCATTCGTTTCGAGCATCAGAACTGCGAAAATTTTGAGTTTCTCAAGCGTTTCTTACCTCCAAACTGCCATATCTCGCGAACGGATTGACCAATCCGCAAAATTTCTGTTGCTTCTGAAAGTAGAAACTCGCCCGATTACAACGGCATGCGCATTTTTCCCCTAGGCCGTTCTAGTTATTCGTTTCGAGCATCAGAACTGCGAAAATTTTGAGTTTCTCAAGCGTTTCTTACCTCCAAACTGCCATATCTCGCGAACGGATTGACCAATCCGCAAAATTTCTGTTGCTTCTGAAAGTAGAAACTCGCCCGATTACAACGGCATGCGCATTTTTCCCCTAGGCCGTTCTAGTTATTCGTTTCGAGCATCAGAACTGCGAAAATTTTGAGTTTCTCAAGCGTTTCTTACCTCCAAACTGCCATATCTCGCGAACGGAATGACCAATCCGCAAAATTTCTGTTGCTTCTGAAAGTAGACTCTCGCCCGATTACAACGGCATGCGCATTTTTCCCCTAGGCCGTTCTAGTTATTCGGTTCGAGCATCAGAACTGCGAAAATTTTGAGTTTCTCAAGCGTTTCTTACCTCCAAACTGCCATATCTCGCGAACGGATTGACCAATCCGCAAAATTTCTGTTGCGTTTGAAAGTAGAAACTCGCCCGATTACAACGGTGTGCGCACTTTCCCTGGGCCGTTCTAGTCATTCGTTTCGAGCATCAGAACTGCGAAAATTTTGAGTTTCTCAAGCGTTTCTTACCTCCAAACTGCCATATCTCGCGAACGGATTGACCAATCCGCAAAATTTCTGTTGCTTCTGAAAGTAGAAACTCGCCCGATTACAACGGCATGCGCATTTTTCCCCTAGGCCGTTCTAGTTATTCGTTTCGAGCATCAGAACTGCGAAAATTTTGAGTTTCTCAAGCGTTTCTTACCTCCAAACTGCCATATCTCGCGAACGGAATGACCAATCCGCAAAATTTCTGTTGCGTTTGAAAGTAGAAACTCGCCCGATTACAACGGTGTGCGCACTTTTCCCCTGGGCCGTTCTAGTCATTCGTTTCGAGCATCAGAACTGCGAAAATTTTGAGTTTCTCAAGCGTTTTACCTCCAAACTGCCAATCTCGCGAACGGATTGACCAATCCGCAAAATTTCTGTTGCGTTTGAAAGTAGAAACTCGCCCGATTACAACGTTTGCGCACTTTTCCCCTGGGCCGTTCTAGTCATTCGTTTCGAGCATCAAAGAACTGCGAAAATTTTGAGTTTCTCAAGCGTTTCTTACCTCCAAACTGCCATATCTCGCGAACGGATTGACCAATCCGCAAAATTTCTGTTGCTTCTGAAAGTAGAAACTCGCCCGATTACAACGGCATGCGCATTTTTCCCCTAGGCCGTTCTAGTTATTCGTTTCGAGCATCAGAACTGCGAAAATTTTGAGTTTCTCAAGCGTTTCTTACATCCAAACGGCCATATCTCGCGAACGGATAGACCAATCCGCATGATTTCTGTTGCATCTGAAAGTAGAATCTCGCCCGATTACAAGGGTATGCGTACTTCTCCCCTAGGCCGTTCTAGTCATTCGTTTCGAGCATCAGAACTGCGAAAATTTTGAGTTTCTCAAGCGTTTCTTACCTCCAAACTGCCATATCTCGCGAACGGATTGACCAATCCGCAAAATTTCTGTTGCGTTTGAAAGTAGAAACTCGCCCGATTACAACGGTATGTGTAGTTTTCCCCTAGGCCGTTCCAGTTATTCGTTTCCAGCATCAGAACTGCGAAAATTTTGAGTTTCTCAAGTGGTTCTTACCTCCAAACTGCCATATCTCGCGAACGGATTGACAAATCCGCAAAATTTCGGTTGCGTTTGAAAGAAGAAACTCGCCCGATTACAACGGTGTGCGCACTTTTCCCCTGGGCCGTTCTAGTTATTCGTTTCGAGCATCAGAACTGCGAAAATTTTGAGTTTCTCAAGCGTTTCTTACCTCCAAACTGCCATAACTCGCGAACGGATTGACCAATCCGCAAAATTTCTGTTGCGTTTGAAAGTAGAAACTCGCCCGATTACAACGGTGTGCGTACTTCTCCCCTAGGCCGTTCTAGTCATTCGTTTCGAGCATCAGAACTGCGAAAATTTTGAGTTTCTCAAGCGTTTCTTACCTCCAAATTGCCATATCTCGCGAACGGATTGACCAATCCGCAAAATTTCTGTTGCGTTTGAAAGTAGAAACTCACCCGATTACAACGGCATGCGCATTTTTCCCCTAGGCCGTTCTAGTTATTCGGTTCGAGCATCAGAACTGCGAAAATTTTGAGTTTCTCAAGCGTTTCTTACCTCCAAACTGCCATATCTCGCGAACGGATTGACCAATCCGCAAAATTTCTGTTGCATCTGAAAGTAGAAACTCGCCCGATTACAACGGTATGTGTAGTTTTCCCCTAGGCCGTTCCAGTTATTCGTTTCGAGCATCAGAACTGCGAAAATTTTGAGTTTCTCAAGTGGTTCTTACCTCCAAACTGCCATATCTCGCGAACGGATTGACCAATCCGCAAAATTTCGGTTGCGTTTGAAAGAAGAAACTCGCCCGATTACAACGGTGTGCGCACTTTTCCCCTGGGCCGTTCTAGTTATTCGTTTCGAGCATCAGAACTGCGAAAATTTTGAGTTTCTCAAGCGTTTCTTACCTCCAAACTGCCATATCTCGCGAACGGATTGAACAATCCCTATGATTTCTGTTGCATCTGAAAGTAGAAACTCGCCCGATTACATCGGTATGCGTACTTCTCCCCTAGGCCGTTCTAGTCATTCGTTTCGAGCATCAGAACTGCGAAAATTTTGAGTTTCTCAAGCGTTTCTTACCTCCAAACTGCCATATCTCGCGAACGGATTGACCAATCCGCAAAATTTCTGTTGCTTCTGAAAGTAGAAACTCGCCCGATTACAACGGCATGCGCACTTTTCCCCTAGGCCGTTCTAGTTATTCGTTTCGAGCATCAGAACTGCGAAAATTTTGAGTTTCTCAAGCGTTTCTTACATCCAAACGGCCATATCTCGCGAACTGATTGACCAATCCGCATAATTTCTGTTGCATCTGAAAGTAGAAACTCGCCCGATTACAACGGTATGCGTACTTCTCCCCTAGGCCGTTCTAGTCATTCGTTTCGAGCATCAGAACTGCGAAAATTTTGAGTTTCTCAAGCGTTTCTTACCTCCAAACTGCCATATCTCGCGAACGGATTGACCAATCCGCAAAATTTCTGTTGCGTTTGAAAGTAGAAACTCGCCCGATTACAACGGCATGCGCATTTTTCCCCTAGGCCGTTCTAGTTATTCGTTTCGAGCATCAGAACTGCGAAAATTTTGAGTTTCTCAAGCGTTTCTTACCTCCAAACTGCCATATCTCGCGAACGGAATGACCAATCCGCAAAATTTCTGTTGCTTCTGAAAGTAGAAACTCGCCCGATTACAACGGCATGCGCATTTTTCCCCTAGGCCGTTCTAGTTATTCGGTTCGAGCATCAGAACTGCGAAAATTTTGAGTTTCTCAAGCGTTTCTTACCTCCAAACTGCCATATCTCGCGAACGGATTGACCAATCCGCAAAATTTCTGTTGCATCTGAAAGTAGAAACTCGCCCGATTACAACGGTATGTGTAGTTTTCCCCTAGGCCGTTCTAGTCATTCGTTTCGAGCATCAGAACTGCGAAAATTTTGAGTTTCTCAAGCGTTTCTTACCTCCAAACTGCCATATCTCGCGAACGGATTGACCAATCCGCAAAATTTCTGTTGCGTTTGAAAGTAGAAACTCGCCCGATTACAACGGTGTGCGCACTTTTCCCCTGGGCCGTTCTAGTCATTCGTTACGAGCATCAGAACTGCGAAAATTTTGAGTTTCTCAAGCGTTTCTTACCTCCAAACTGCCATATCTCGCGAACGGATTGACCAATCCGCAAAATTTCTGTTGCATCTGAAAGCAGAAACTCGCCCGATTACAACGGTATGTGTAGTTTTCCCCTAGGCCGTTCTAGTCATTCGTTTCGAGCATCAGAACTGCGAAAATTTTGAGTTTCTCAAGCGTTTCTTACCTCCAAACTGCCATATCTCGCGAACGGATTGACCAATCCGCAAAATTTCTGTTGCATCTGAAAGTAGAAACTCGCCCGATTACAACGGTATGTGTAGTTTTCCCCTAGGCCGTTCCAGTTATTCGTTTCGAGCATCAGAACTGCGAAAATTTTGAGTTTCTCAAGTGGTTCTTACCTCCAAACTGCCATATCTCGCGAACGGATTGACCAATCCGCAAAATTTCGGTTGCGTTTGAAAGAAGAAACTCGCCCGATTACAACGGTGTGCGCACTTTTCCCCTGGGCCGTTCTAGTTATTCGTTTCGAGCATCAGAACTGCGAAAATTTTGAGTTTCTCAAGCGTTTCTTACCTCCAAACTGCCATAACTCGCGAACGGATTGACCAATCCGCAAAATTTCTGTTGCGTTTGAAAGTAGAAACTCGCCCGATTACAACGGTGTGCGTACTTCTCCCCTAGGCCGTTCTAGTCATTCGTTTCGAGCATCAGAACTGCGAAAATTTTGAGTTTCTCAAGCGTTTCTTACATCCAAACGGCCATATCTCGCGAACGGATAGACCAATCCGCATGATTTCTGTTGCATCTGAAAGTAGAATCTCGCCCGATTACAACGGTATGCGTACTTCTCCCCTAGGCCGTTCTAGTCATTCGTTTCGAGCATCAGAACTGCGAAAATTTTGAGTTTCTCAAGCGTTTCTTACCTCCAAACTGCCATATCTCGCGAACGGATTGACCAATCCGCAAAATTTCTGTTGCGTTTGAAAGTAGAAACTCGCCCGATTACAACGGTGTGCGCACTTTTCCCCTGGGCCGTTCTAGTCATTCGTTTCGAGCATCAGAACTGCGAAAATTTTGAGTTTCTCAAGCGTTTCTTACCTCCAAACTGCCATATCTCGCGAACGGATTGACCAATCCGCAAAATTTCTGTTGCTTCTGAAAGTAGAAACTCGCCCGATTACAACGGCATGCGCATTTTTCCCCTAGGCCGTTCTAGTTATTCGTTTCGAGCATCAGAACTGCGAAAATTTTGAGTTTCTCAAGCGTTTCTTACCTCCAAACTGCCATATCTCGCGAACGGAATGACCAATCCGCAAAATTTCTGTTGCTTCTGAAAGTAGAAACTCGCCCGATTACAACGGCATGCGCATTTTTCCCCTAGGCCGTTCTAGTTATTCGGTTCGAGCATCAGAACTGCGAAAATTTTGAGTTTCTCAAGCGTTTCTTACCTCCAAACTGCCATATCTCGCGAACGGATTGACCAATCCGCAAAATTTCTGTTGCATCTGAAAGTAGAAACTCGCCCGATTACAACGGTATGTGTAGTTTTCCCCTAGGCCGTTCCAGTTATTCGTTTCGAGCATCAGAACTGCGAAAATTTTGAGTTTCTCAAGTGGTTCTTACCTCCAAACTGCCATATCTCGCGAACGGATTGACCAATCCGCAAAATTTCGGTTGCGTTTGAAAGAAGAAACTCGCCCGATTACAACGGTGTGCGCACTTTTCCCCTGGGCCGTTCTAGTTATTCGTTTCGAGCATCAGAACTGCGAAAATTTTGAGTTTCTCAAGCGTTTCTTACCTCCAAACTGCCATAACTCGCGAACGGATTGACCAATCCGCAAAATTTCTGTTGCGTTTGAAAGTAGAAACTCGCCCGATTACAACGGTGTGCGTACTTCTCCCCTAGGCCGTTCTAGTCATTCGTTTCGAGCATCAGAACTGCGAAAATTTTGAGTTTCTCAAGCGTTTCTTACATCCAAACGGCCATATCTCGCGAACGGATAGACCAATCCGCATGATTTCTGTTGCATCTGAAAGTAGAATCTCGCCCGATTACAACGGTATGCGTACTTCTCCCCTAGGCCGTTCTAGTCATTCGTTTCGAGCATCAGAACTGCGAAAATTTTGAGTTTCTCAAGCGTTTCTTACCTCCAAACTGCCATATCTCGCGAACGGATTGACCAATCCGCAAAATTTCTGTTGCGTTTGAAAGTAGAAACTCGCCCGATTACAACGGTGTGCGCACTTTTCCCCTGGGCCGTTCTAGTCATTCGTTTCGAGCATCAGAACTGCGAAAATTTTGAGTTTCTCAAGCGTTTCTTACCTCCAAACTGCCATATCTCGCGAACGGATTGACCAATCCGCAAAATTTCTGTTGCTTCTGAAAGTAGAAACTCGCCCGATTACAACGGCATGCGCATTTTTCCCCTAGGCCGTTCTAGTTATTCGTTTCGAGCATCAGAACTGCGAAAATTTTGAGTTTCTCAAGCGTTTCTTACCTCCAAACTGCCATATCTCGCGAACGGAATGACCAATCCGCAAAATTTCTGTTGCTTCTGAAAGTAGAAACTCGCCCGATTACAACGGCATGCGCATTTTTCCCCTAGGCCGTTCTAGTTATTCGGTTCGAGCATCAGAACTGCGAAAATTTTGAGTTTCTCAAGCGTTTCTTACCTCCAAACTGCCATATCTCGCGAACGGATTGACCAATCCGCAAAATTTCTGTTGCATCTGAAAGTAGAAACTCGCCCGATTACAACGGTATGTGTAGTTTTCCCCTAGGCCGTTCCAGTTATTCGTTTCGAGCATCAGAACTGCGAAAATTTTGAGTTTCTCAAGTGGTTCTTACCTCCAAACTGCCATATCTCGCGAACGGATTGACCAATCCGCAAAATTTCGGTTGCGTTTTAAAGAAGAAACTCGCCCGATTACAACGGTGTGCGCACTTTTCCCCTGGGCCGTTCTAGTTATTCGTTTCGAGCATCAGAACTGCGAAAATTTTGAGTTTCTCAAGCGTTTCTTACCTCCAAACTGCCATAACTCGCGAACGGATTGACCAATCCGCAAAATTTCTGTTGCGTTTGAAAGTAGAAACTCGCCCGATTACAACGGTGTGCGTACTTCTCCCCTAGGCCGTTCTAGTCATTCGTTTCGAGCATCAGAACTGCGAAAATTTTGAGTTTCTCAAGCGTTTCTTACATCCAAACGGCCATATCTCGCGAACGGATAGACCAATCCGCATGATTTCTGTTGCATCTGAAAGTAGAATCTCGCCCGATTACAACGGTATGCGTACTTCTCCCCTAGGCCGTTCTAGTCATTCGTTTCGAGCATCAGAACTGCGAAAATTTTGAGTTTCTCAAGCGTTTCTTACCTCCAAACTGCCATATCTCGCGAACGGATTGACCAATCCGCAAAATTTCTGTTGCGTTTGAAAGTAGAAACTCGCCCGATTACAACGGTGTGCGCACTTTTCCCCTGGGCCGTTCTAGTCATTCGTTTCGAGCATCAGAACTGCGAAAATTTTGAGTTTCTCAAGCGTTTCTTACCTCCAAACTGCCATATCTCGCGAACGGATTGACCAATCCGCAAAATTTCTGTTGCTTCTGAAAGTAGAAACTCGCCCCGATTACAACGGCATGCGCATTTTTCCCCCTAGGCCGTTCTAGTTATTCGTTTCGAGCATCAGAACTGCGAAAATTTTGAGTTTCTCAAGCGTTTCTTACCTCCAAACTGCCATATCTCGCGAACGGAATGACCAATCCGCAAAATTTCTGTTGCTTCTGAAAGTAGAAACTCGCCCGATTACAACGGCATGCGCATTTTTTCCCCTAGGCCGTTCTAGTTATTCGGTTCGAGCATCAGAACTGCGAAAATTTTGAGTTTCTCAAGCGTTTCTTACCTCCAAACTGCCATATCTCGCGAACGGATTGACCAATCCGCAAAATTTCTGTTGCATCTGAAAGTAGAAACTCGCCCGATTACAACGGTATGTGTAGTTTTCCCCTAGGCCGTTCCAGTTATTCGTTTCGAGCATCAGAACTGCGAAAATTTTGAGTTTCTCAAGTGGTTCTTACATCCAAACTGCCATATCTCGCGAACGGATTGACCAATCCGCAAAATTTCGGTTGCGTTTGAAAGAAGAAACTCGCCCGATTACAACGGTGTGCGCACTTTTCCCCTGGGCCGTTCTAGTTATTCGTTTCGAGCATCAGAACTGCGAAAATTTTGAGTTTCTCAAGCGTTTCTTACCTCCAAACTGCCATAACTCGCGAACGGATTGACCAATCCGCAAAATTTCTGTTGCGTTTGAAAGTAGAAACTCGCCCGATTACAACGGTGTGCGTACTTCTCCCCTAGGCCGTTCTAGTCATTCGTTTCGAGCATCAGAACTGCGAAAATTTTGAGTTTCTCAAGCGTTTCTTACCTCCAAACTGCCATATCTCGCGAACGGATTGACCAATCCGCAAAATTTCTGTTGCGTTTGAAAGTAGAAACTCGCCCGATTACAACGGCATGCGCATTTTTCCCCTAGGCCGTTCTAGTTATTCGGTTCGAGCATCAGAACTGCGAAAATTTTGAGTTTCTCAAGCGTTTCTTACCTCCAAACTGCCATATCTCGCGAACGGATTGACCAATCCGCAAAATTTCTGTTGCATCTGAAAGTAGAAACTCGCCCGATTACAACGGTATGTGTAGTTTTCCCCTAGGCCGTTCCAGTTATTCGTTTCGAGCATCAGAACTGCGAAAATTTTGAGTTTCTCAAGTGGTTCTTACCTCCAAACTGCCATATCTCGCGAACGGATTGACCAATCCGCAAAATTTCGGTTGCGTTTGAAAGAAGAAACTCGCCCGATTACAACGGTGTGCGCACTTTTCCCCTGGGCCGTTCTAGTTATTCGTTTCGAGCATCAGAACTGCGAAAATTTTGAGTTTCTCAAGCGTTTCTTACCTCCAAACTGCCATATCTCGCGAACGGATTGAACAATCCCTATGATTTCTGTTGCATCTGAAAGTAGAAACTCGCCCGATTACAACGGTATGCGTACTTCTCCCCTAGGCCGTTCTAGTCATTCGTTTCGAGCATCAGAACTGCGAAAATTTTGAGTTTCTCAAGCGTTTCTTACCTCCAAACTGCCATATCTCGCGAACGGATTGACCAATCCGCAAAATTTCTGTTGCTTCTGAAAGTAGAAACTCGCCCGATTACAACGGCATGCGCACTTTTCCCCTAGGCCGTTCTAGTTATTCGTTTCGAGCATCAGAACTGCGAAAATTTTGAGTTTCTCAAGCGTTTCTTACATCCAAACGGCCATATCTCGCGAACTGATTGACCAATCCGCATAATTTCTGTTGCATCTGAAAGTAGAAACTCGCCCGATTACAACGGTATGTGTAGTTTTCCTCTAGGCCGTTCCAGTTATTCGTTTCGAGCATCAGAACTGCGAAAATTTTGAGTTTCTCGAGCGCTTCTTACCTCCAAACTGCCATATCTCGCGAACGGATTGCCCAATCCGCAAAATTTCTGTTGCATTTGAAAGTAGAAAATCGCCCGATTACAACAGTATGCGCACTTTTCCCCTGGGCCGTTCTAGTTATTCGTTTCGAGCATCAGAACTGCGAAAATTTTGAGTTTCTCAAGCGTTTCTTACCTCCAAACTGCCATATCTCGCGAACCGATTGACCAATCCGCAAAATTTCTGTTGCGTTTGAAAGTAGAAACTCGCCCGATTACAAAGGTGTGCGCACTTTTCCCCTGGGCCGTTCTAGTTATTCGTTTCGAGCATAAAACTGCGAAAATTTTGAGTTTCTAAAGCGTTTCTTACCTCCAAACTGCCATATCTCGCGAACGGATTGACCAATCCGCAAAATTTCTGTTGCATCTGAAAGTAGAAACTCGCCCGATTACAACGGTATGTGTAGTTTTCCCCTAGGCCGTTCCAGTTATTCGTTTCGAGCATCAGAACTGCGAAAATTTTGAGTTTCTCAAGTGGTTCTTACCTCCAAACTGCCATATCTCGCGAACGGATTGACCAATCCGCAAAATTTCGGTTGCGTTTGAAAGAAGAAACTCGCCCGATTACAACGGTGTGCGCACTTTTCCCCTGGGCCGTTCTAGTTATTCGTTTCGAGCATCAGAACTGCGAAAATTTTGAGTTTCTCAAGCGTTTCTTACCTCCAAACTGCCATAACTCGCGAACGGATTGACCAATCCGCAAAATTTCTGTTGCGTTTGAAAGTAGAAACTCGCCCGATTACAACGGTGTGCGTACTTCTCCCCTAGGCCGTTCTAGTCATTCGTTTCGAGCATCAGAACTGCGAAAATTTTGAGTTTCTCAAGCGTTTCTTACATCCAAACGGCCATATCTCGCGAACGGATAGACCAATCCGCATGATTTCTGTTGCATCTGAAAGTAGAATCTCGCCCGATTACAACGGTATGCGTACTTCTCCCCTAGGCCGTTCTAGTCATTCGTTTCGAGCATCAGAACTGCGAAAATTTTGAGTTTCTCAAGCGTTTCTTACCTCCAAACTGCCATATCTCGCGAACGGATTGACCAATCCGCAAAATTTCTGTTGCGTTTGAAAGTAGAAACTCGCCCGATTACAACGGTGTGCGCACTTTTCCCCTGGGCCGTTCTAGTCATTCGTTTCGAGCATCAGAACTGCGAAAATTTTGAGTTTCTCAAGCGTTTCTTACCTCCAAACTGCCATATCTCGCGAACGGATTGACCAATCCGCAAAATTTCTGTTGCTTCTGAAAGTAGAAACTCGCCCGATTACAACGGCATGCGCATTTTTCCCCTAGGCCGTTCTAGTTATTCGTTTCGAGCATCAGAACTGCGAAAATTTTGAGTTTCTCAAGCGTTTCTTACCTCCAAACTGCCATATCTCGCGAACGGAATGACCAATCCGCAAAATTTCTGTTGCTTCTGAAAGTAGAAACTCGCCCGATTACAACGGCATGCGCATTTTTCCCCTAGGCCGTTCTAGTTATTCGGTTCGAGCATCAGAACTGCGAAAATTTTGAGTTTCTCAAGCGTTTCTTACCTCCAAACTGCCATATCTCGCGAACGGATTGACCAATCCGCAAAATTTCTGTTGCATCTGAAAGTAGAAACTCGCCCGATTACAACGGTATGTGTAGTTTTCCCCTAGGCCGTTCCAGTTATTCGTTTCGAGCATCAGAACTGCGAAAATTTTGAGTTTCTCAAGTGGTTCTTACCTCCAAACTGCCATATCTCGCGAACGGATTGACCAATCCGCAAAATTTCGGTTGCGTTTGAAAGAAGAAACTCGCCCGATTACAACGGTGTGCGCACTTTTCCCCTGGGCCGTTCTAGTTATTCGTTTCGAGCATCAGAACTGCGAAAATTTTGAGTTTCTCAAGCGTTTCTTACCTCCAAACTGCCATAACTCGCGAACGGATTGACCAATCCGCAAAATTTCTGTTGCGTTTGAAAGTAGAAACTCGCCCGATTACAACGGTGTGCGTACTTCTCCCCTAGGCCGTTCTAGTCATTCGTTTCGAGCATCAGAACTGCGAAAATTTTGAGTTTCTCAAGCGTTTCTTACATCCAAACGGCCATATCTCGCGAACGGATAGACCAATCCGCATGATTTCTGTTGCATCTGAAAGTAGAATCTCGCCCGATTACAACGGTATGCGTACTTCTCCCCTAGGCCGTTCTAGTCATTCGTTTCGAGCATCAGAACTGCGAAAATTTTGAGTTTCTCAAGCGTTTCTTACCTCCAAACTGCCATATCTCGCGAACGGATTGACCAATCCGCAAAATTTCTGTTGCATCTGAAAGTAGAAACTCGCCCGATTACAACGGTATGTGTAGTTTTCCCCTAGGCCGTTCCAGTTATTCGTTTCGAGCATCAGAACTGCGAAAATTTTGAGTTTCTCAAGTGGTTCTTACCTCCAAACTGCCATATCTCGCGAACGGATTGACCAATCCGCAAAATTTCGGTTGCGTTTGAAAGAAGAAACTCGCCCGATTACAACGGTGTGCGCACTTTTCCCCTGGGCCGTTCTAGTTATTCGTTTCGAGCATCAGAACTGCGAAAATTTTGAGTTTCTCAAGCGTTTCTTACCTCCAAACTGCCATATCTCGCGAACGGATTGAACAATCCCTATGATTTCTGTTGCATCTGAAAGTAGAAACTCGCCCGATTACAACGGTATGCGTACTTCTCCCCTAGGCCGTTCTAGTCATTCGTTTCGAGCATCAGAACTGCGAAAATTTTGAGTTTCTCAAGCGTTTCTTACCTCCAAACTGCCATATCTCGCGAACGGATTGACCAATCCGCAAAATTTCTGTTGCGTTTGGAAGTAGAAACTCGCCCGATTACAACGGTGTGCGCACTTTTCCCCTGGGCCGTTCTAGTTATTCGTTTCGAGCATAAAACTGCGAAAATTTTGAGTTTCTAAAGCGTTTCTTACCTCCAAACTGCCATATCTCGCGAACGGATTGAACAATCCCTATGATTTCTGTTGCATCTGAAAGTAGAAACTCGCCCGATTACAACGGTATGCGTACTTCTCCCCTAGGCCGTTCTAGTCATTCGTTTCGAGCATCAGAACTGCGAAAATTTTGAGTTTCTCAAGCGTTTCTTACCTCCAAACTGCCATATCTCGCGAACGGATTGACCAATCCGCAAAATTTCTGTTGCTTCTGAAAGTAGAAACTCGCCCGATTACAACGGCATGCGCACTTTTCCCCTAGGCCGTTCTAGTTATTCGTTTCGTGCATCAGAACTGCGAAAATTTTGAGTTTCTCAAGCGTTTCTTACATCCAAACGGCCATATCTCGCGAACTGATTGACCAATCCGCATAATTTCTGTTGCATCTGAAAGTAGAAACTCGCCCGATTACAACGGTATGTGTAGTTTTCCTCTAGGCCGTTCCAGTTATTCGTTTCGAGCATCAGAACTGCGAAAATTTTGAGTTTCTCGAGCGCTTCTTACCTCCAAACTGCCATATCTCGCGAACGGATTGACCAATCCGCAAAATTTCTGTTGCATTTGAAAGTAGAAAATCGCCCGATTACAACGGTATGCGCACTTTTCCCCTGGGCCGTTCTAGTTATTCGTTTCGAGCATCAGAACTGCGAAAATTTTGAGTTTCTCAAGCGTTTCTTACCTCCAAACTGCCATATCTCGCGAACGGATTGACCAATCCGCAAAATTTCTGTTGCATCTGAAAGTAGAATCTCGCCCGATTACAACGGTATGTGTAGTTTTCCCCTAGACCGTTCCAGTTATTCGTTTCGAGCATCAGAACTGCGAAAATTTTGAGTTTCTCAAGTGGTTCTTACCTCCAAACTGCCATATCTCGCGAACGGATTGACCAATCCGCAAAATTTCTGTTGCGTTTGAAAGTAGAAACTCGCCCGATTACAACGGCATGCGCATTTTTCCCCTAGGCCGTTCTAGTTATTCGTTTCGAGCATCAGAACTGCGAAAATTTTGAGTTTCTCAAGCGTTTCTTACCTCCAAACTGCCATATCTCGCGAACGGAATGACCAATCCGCAAAATTTCTGTTGCTTCTGAAAGTAGAAACTCGCCCGATTACAACGGCATGCGCATTTTTCCCCTAGGCCGTTCTAGTTATTCGGTTCGAGCATCAGAACTGCGAAAATTTTGAGTTTCTCAAGCGTTTCTTACCTCCAAACTGCCATATCTCGCGAACGGATTGACCAATCCGCAAAATTTCTGTTGCATCTGAAAGTAGAAACTCGCCCGATTACAACGGTATGTGTAGTTTTCCCCTAGGCCGTTCCAGTTATTCGTTTCGAGCATCAGAACTGCGAAAATTTTGAGTTTCTCAAGTGGTTCTTACCTCCAAACTGCCATATCTCGCGAACGGATTGACCAATCCGCAAAATTTCGGTTGCGTTTGAAAGAAGAAACTCGCCCGATTACAACGGTGTGCGCACTTTTCCCCTGGGCCGTTCTAGTTATTCGTTTCGAGCATCAGAACTGCGAAAATTTTGAGTTTTTCAAGCGTTTCTTACTTCCAAACTGCCATATCTCGCGAACGGATTGACCAATCCGCAAAATTTCTGTTGCATCTGAAAGTAGAAACTCGCCCGATGACAACGGTATGTGTAGTTTTCCCCTAGGCCGTTCCAGTTATTCGTTTCGAGCATCAGAACTGCGAAAATTTTGAGTTTCTCAAGTGGTTCTTACCTCCAAACTGCCATATCTCGCGAACGGAATGACCAATCCGCAAAATTTCTGTTGCTTCTGAAAGTAGAAACTCGCCCGATTACAACGGCATGCGCATTTTTCCCCTAGGCCGTTCTAGTTATTCGGTTCGAGCATCAGAACTGCGAAAATTTTGAGTTTCTCAAGCGTTTCTTACCTCCAAACTGCCATATCTCGCGAACGGATTGACCAATCCGCAAAATTTCTGTTGCATCTGAAAGTAGAAACTCGCCCGATTACAACGGTATGTGTAGTTTTCCCCTAGGCCGTTCCAGTTATTCGTTTCGAGCATCAGAACTGCGAAAATTTTGAGTTTCTCAAGTGGTTCTTACCTCCAAACTGCCATATCTCGCGAACGGATTGACCAATCCGCAAAATTTCGGTTGCGTTTGAAAGAAGAAACTCGCCCGATTACAACGGTGTGCGCACTTTTCCCCTGGGCCGTTCTAGTTATTCGTTTCGAGCATCAGAACTGCGAAAATTTTGAGTTTCTCAAGCGTTTCTTACCTCCAAACTGCCATATCTCGCGAACGGATTGACCAATCCGCAAAATTTCTGTTGCTTCTGAAAGTAGAAACTCGCCCGATTACAACGGCATGCGCACTTTTCCCCTAGGCCGTTCTAGTTATTCGTTTCGAGCATCAGAACTGCGAAAATTTTGAGTTTCTCAAGCGTTTCTTACATCCAAACGGCCATATCTCGCGAACTGATTGACCAATCCGCATAATTTCTGTTGCATCTGAAAGTAGAAACTCGCCCGATTACAACGGTATGTGTAGTTTTCCTCTAGGCCGTTCCAGTTATTCGTTTCGAGCATCAGAACTGCGAAAATTTTGAGTTTCTCGAGCGCTTCTTACCTCCAAACTGCCATATCTCGCGAACGGATTGACCAATCCGCAAAATTTCTGTTGCATTTGAAAGTAGAAAATCGCCCGATTACAACGGTATGCGCACTTTTCCCCTGGGCCGTTCTAGTTATTCGTTTCGAGCATCAGAACTGCGAAAATTTTGAGTTTCTCAAGCGTTTCTTACCTCCAAACTGCCATATCTCGCGAACGGATTGACCAATCCGCAAAATTTCTGTTGCATCTGAAAGTAGAATCTCGCCCGATTACAACGGTATGTGTAGTTTTCCCCTAGACCGTTCCAGTTATTCGTTTCGAGCATCAGAACTGCGAAAATTTTGAGTTTCTCAAGTGGTTCTTACCTCCAAACTGCCATATCTCGCGAACGGATTGACCAATCCGCAAAATTTCTGTTGCGTTTGAAAGTAGAAACTCGCCCGATTACAACGGCATGCGCATTTTTCCCCTAGGCCGTTCTAGTTATTCGTTTCGAGCATCAGAACTGCGAAAATTTTGAGTTTCTCAAGCGTTTCTTACCTCCAAACTGCCATATCTCGCGAACGGAATGACCAATCCGCAAAATTTCTGTTGCTTCTGAAAGTAGAAACTCGCCCGATTACAACGGCATGCGCATTTTTCCCCTAGGCCGTTCTAGTTATTCGGTTCGAGCATCAGAACTGCGAAAATTTTGAGTTTCTCAAGCGTTTCTTACCTCCAAACTGCCATATCTCGCGAACGGATTGACCAATCCGCAAAATTTCTGTTGCATCTGAAAGTAGAAACTCGCCCGATTACAACGGTATGTGTAGTTTTCCCCTAGGCCGTTCCAGTTATTCGTTTCGAGCATCAGAACTGCGAAAATTTTGAGTTTCTCAAGTGGTTCTTACCTCCAAACTGCCATATCTCGCGAACGGATTGACCAATCCGCAAAATTTCGGTTGCGTTTGAAAGAAGAAACTCGCCCGATTACAACGGTGTGCGCACTTTTCCCCTGGGCCGTTCTAGTTATTCGTTTCGAGCATCAGAACTGCGAAAATTTTGAGTTTTTCAAGCGTTTCTTACTTCCAAACTGCCATAACTCGCGAACGGATTGACCAATCCGCAAAATTTCTGTTGCGTTTGAAAGTAGAAACTCGCCCGATTACAACGGTGTGCGTACTTCTCCCCTAGGCCGTTCTAGTCATTCGTTTCGAGCATCAGAACTGCGAAAATTTTGAGTTTCTCAAGCGTTTCTTACCTCCAAACTGCCATATCTCGCGAACGGATTGACCAATCCGCAAAATTTCTGTTGCGTTTGAAAGTAGAAACTCGCCCGATTACAACGGTGTGCGCACTTTTCCCCTGGGCCGTTCTAGTTATTCGTTTCGAGCATCAGAACTGCGAAAATTTTGAGTTTCTCAAGCGTTTCTTACCTCCAAACTGCCATATCTCGCGAACGGATTGTCCAATCCGCAAAATTTCTGTTGCTTCTGAAAGTAGAAACTCGCCCGATTACAACGGCATGCGCATTTTTCCCCTAGGCCGTTCTAGTTATTCGTTTCGAGCATCAGAACTGCGAAAATTTTGAGTTTCTCAAGCGTTTCTTACCTCCAAACTGCCATATCTCGCGAACGGATTGACCAATCCGCAAAATTTCTGTTGCTTCTGAAAGTAGAAACTCGCCCGATTACAACGGCATGCGCATTTTTCCCCTAGGCCGTTCTAGTTATTCGGTTCGAGCATCAGAACTGCGAAAATTTTGAGTTTCTCAAGCGTTTCTTACCTCCAAACTGCCATATCTCGCGAACGGATTGACCAATCCGCAAAATTTCTGTTGCATCTGAAAGTAGAAACTCGCCCGATTACAACGGTATGTGTAGTTTTCCCCTAGGCCGTTCCAGTTATTCGTTTCGAGCATCAGAACTGCGAAAATTTTGAGTTTCTCAAGTGGTTCTTACCTCCAAACTGCCATATCTCGCGAACGGATTGACCAATCCGCAAAATTTCGGTTGCGTTTGAAAGAAGAAACTGGCCCGATTACAACGGTGTGCGCACTTTTCCCCTGGGCCGTTCTAGTTATTCGTTTCGAGCATCAGAACTGCGAAAATTTTGAGTTTCTCAAGCGTTTCTTACCTCCAAACTGCCATATCTCGCGAACGGATTGAACAATCCCTATGATTTCTGTTGCATCTGAAAGTAGAAACTCGCCCGATTACAACGGTATGCGTACTTCTCCCCTAGGCCGTTCTAGTCATTCGTTTCGAGCATCAGAACTGCGAAAATTTTGAGTTTCTCAAGCGTTTCTTACCTCCAAACTGCCATATCTCGCGAACGGATTGACCAATCCGCAAAATTTCTGTTGCGTTTGGAAGTAGAAACTCGCCCGATTACAACGGTGTGCGCACTTTTCCCCTGGGCCGTTCTAGTTATTCGTTTCGAGCATAAAACTGCGAAAATTTTGATTTTCTAAAGCGTTTCTTACCTCCAAACTGCCATATCTCGCGAACGGATTGAACAATCCCTATGATTTCTGTTGCATCTGAAAGTAGAAACTCGCCCGATTACAACGGTATGCGTACTTCTCCCCTAGGCCGTTCTAGTCATTCGTTTCGAGCATCAGAACTGCGAAAATTTTGAGTTTCTCAAGTGGTTCTTACCTCCAAACTGCCATATCTCGCGAACGGAATGACCAATCCGCAAAATTTCTGTTGCTTCTGAAAGTAGAAACTCGCCCGATTACAACGGCATGCGCATTTTTCCCCTAGGCCGTTCTAGTTATTCGGTTCGAGCATCAGAACTGCGAAAATTTTGAGTTTCTCAAGCGTTTCTTACCTCCAAACTGCCATATCTCGCGAACGGATTGACCAATCCGCAAAATTTCTGTTGCATCTGAAAGTAGAAACTCGCCCGATTACAACGGTATGTGTAGTTTTCCCCTAGGCCGTTCCAGTTATTCGTTTCGAGCATCAGAACTGCGAAAATTTTGAGTTTCTCAAGTGGTTCTTACCTCCAAACTGCCATATCTCGCGAACGGATTGACCAATCCGCAAAATTTCGGTTGCGTTTGAAAGAAGAAACTCGCCCGATTACAACGGTGTGCGCACTTTTCCCCTGGGCCGTTCTAGTTATTCGTTTCGAGCATCAGAACTGCGAAAATTTTGAGTTTCTCAAGCGTTTCTTACCTCCAAACTGCCATAACTCGCGAACGGATTGACCAATCCGCAAAATTTCTGTTGCGTTTGAAAGTAGAAACTCGCCCGATTACAACGGTGTGCGTACTTCTCCCCTAGGCCGTTCTAGTCATTCGTTTCGAGCATCAGAACTGCGAAAATTTTGAGTTTCTCAAGCGTTTCTTACCTCCAAACTGCCATATCTCGCGAACGGATTGACCAATCCGCAAAATTTCTGTTGCGTTTGAAAGTAGAAACTCGCCCGATTACAACGGTGTGCGCACTTTTCCCCTGGGCCGTTCTAGTTATTCGTTTCGAGCATCAGAACTGCGAAAATTTTGAGTTTCTCAAGCGTTTCTTACCTCCAAACTGCCATATCTCGCGAACGGATTGTCCAATCCGCAAAATTTCTGTTGCTTCTGAAAGTAGAAACTCGCCCGATTACAACGGCATGCGCATTTTTCCCCTAGGCCGTTCTAGTTATTCGTTTCGAGCATCAGAACTGCGAAAATTTTGAGTTTCTCAAGCGTTTCTTACCTCCAAACTGCCATATCTCGCGAACGGATTGACCAATCCGCAAAATTTCTGTTGCTTCTGAAAGTAGAAACTCGCCCGATTACAACGGCATGCGCATTTTTCCCCTAGGCCGTTCTAGTTATTCGGTTCGAGCATCAGAACTGCGAAAATTTTGAGTTTCTCAAGCGTTTCTTACCTCCAAACTGCCATATCTCGCGAACGGATTGACCAATCCGCAAAATTTCTGTTGCATCTGAAAGTAGAAACTCGCCCGATTACAACGGTATGTGTAGTTTTCCCCTAGGCCGTTCCAGTTATTCGTTTCGAGCATCAGAACTGCGAAAATTTTGAGTTTCTCAAGTGGTTCTTACCTCCAAACTGCCATATCTCGCGAACGGATTGACCAATCCGCAAAATTTCGGTTGCGTTTGAAAGAAGAAACTGGCCCGATTACAACGGTGTGCGCACTTTTCCCCTGGGCCGTTCTAGTTATTCGTTTCGAGCATCAGAACTGCGAAAATTTTGAGTTTCTCAAGCGTTTCTTACCTCCAAACTGCCATATCTCGCGAACGGATTGAACAATCCCTATGATTTCTGTTGCATCTGAAAGTAGAAACTCGCCCGATTACAACGGTATGCGTACTTCTCCCCTAGGCCGTTCTAGTCATTCGTTTCGAGCATCAGAACTGCGAAAATTTTGAGTTTCTCAAGCGTTTCTTACCTCCAAACTGCCATATCTCGCGAACGGAATGACCAATCCGCAAAATTTCTGTTGCGTTTGGAAGTAGAAACTCGCCCGATTACAACGGTGTGCGCACTTTTCCCCTGGGCCGTTCTAGTTATTCGTTTCGAGCATAAAACTGCGAAAATTTTGAGTTTCTAAAGCGTTTCTTACCTCCAAACTGCCATATCTCGCGAACGGATTGAACAATCCCTATGATTTCTGTTGCATCTGAAAGTAGAAACTCGCCCGATTACAACGGTATGCGTACTTCTCCCCTAGGCCGTTCTAGTCATTCGTTTCGAGCATCAGAACTGCGAAAATTTTGAGTTTCTCAAGCGTTTCTTACCTCCAAACTGCCATATCTCGCGAACGGATTGACCAATCCGCAAAATTTCTGTTGCATTTGAAAGTAGAAAATCGCCCGATTACAACGGTGTGCGCACTTTTCCCCTGGGCCGTTCTAGTTATTCGTTTCGAGCATAAAACTTCGAAAATTTTGAGTTTCTAAAGCGTTTCTTACCTCCAAACTGCCATATCTCGCGAACGGATTGACCAATCCGCAAAATTTCTGTTGCTTCTAAAAGTAGAAACTCGCCCGATTACAACGGCATGCGCACTTTTCCCCTAGGCCGTTCTAGTTATTGGTTTCGAGCATCAGAACTGCGAAAATTTTGAGTTTCTCGAGCGCTTCTTACCTCCAAACTGCCATATCTCGCGAACGGATTGACCAATCCGCAAAATTTCTGTTGCATTTGAAAGTAGAAAATCGCCCGATTACAACGGTGTGCGCACTTTTCCCCTGGGCCGTTCTAGTTATTCGTTTCGAGCATAAAACTTCGAAAATTTTGAGTTTCTAAAGCGTTTCTTACCTCCAAACTGCCATATCTCGCGAACGGATTGACCAATCCGCATGATTTCTGTTGCGTCTGAAAGTAGAAACTCGCCCGATTACAACGGTATGCGTACTTCTCCCCTAGGCCGTTCTAGTCATTCGTTTCGAGCATCAGAACTGCGAAAATTTTGAGTTTCTCAAGCGTTTCTTACCTCCAAACTGCCATATCTCGCGAACGGATTGACCAATCCGCAAAATTTCTGTTGCGTTTGGAAGTAGAAACTCGCCCGATTACAACGGTGTGCGCACTTTTCCCCTGGGCCGTTCTAGTTATTCGTTTCGAGCATAAAACTGCGAAAATTTTGAGTTTCTAAAGCGTTTCTTACCTCCAAACTGCCATATCTCGCGAACGGATTGAACAATCCCTATGATTTCTGTTGCATCTGAAAGTAGAAACTCGCCCGATTACAACGGTATGCGTACTTCTCCCCTAGGCCGTTCTAGTCATTCGTTTCGAGCATCAGAACTGCGAAAATTTTGAGTTTCTCAAGCGTTTCTTACCTCCAAACTGCCATATCTCGCGAACGGATTGACCAATCCGCAAAATTTCTGTTGCGTTTGGAAGTAGAAACTCGCCCGATTACAACGGTGTGCGCACTTTTCCCCTGGGCCGTTCTAGTTATTCGTTTCGAGCATAAAACTGCGAAAATTTTGAGTTTCTAAAGCGTTTCTTACCTCCAAACTGCCATATCTCGCGAACGGATTGAACAATCCCTATGATTTCTGTTGCATCTGAAAGTAGAAACTCGCCCGATTACAACGGTATGCGTACTTCTGCCCTAGGCCGTTCTAGTCATTCGTTTCGAGCATCAGAACTGCGAAAATTTTGAGTTTCTCAAGCGTTTCTTACCTCCAAACTGCCATATCTCGCGAACGGATTGACCAATCCGCAAAATTTCTGTTGCTTCTGAAAGTAGAAACTCGCCCGATTACAACGGCATGCGCACTTTTCCCCTAGGCCGTTCTAGTTATTCGTTTCGAGCATCAGAACTGCGAAAATTTTGAGTTTCTCAAGCGTTTCTTACATCCAAACGGCCATATCTCGCGAACTGATTGACCAATCCGCATAATTTCTGTTGCATCTGAAAGTAGAAACTCGCCCGATTACAACGGTATGTGTAGTTTTCCTCTAGGCCGTTCCAGTTATTCGTTTCGAGCATCAGAACTGCGAAAATTTTGAGTTTCTCGAGCGCTTCTTACCTCCAAACTGCCATATCTCGCGAACGGATTGACCAATCCGCAAAATTTCTGTTGCATTTGAAAGTAGAAACTCGCCCGATTACAACGGTATGCGCACTTTTCCCCTGGGCCGTTCTAGTTATTCGTTTCGAGCATCAGAACTGCGAAAATTTTGAGTTTCTAAAGCGTTTCTTATCTCCAAACTGCCATATCTCGCGAACGGATTGATCAATCCGCAAAATTTCTGTTGCATTTGAAAGTAAAAACTCGCCCGATTACAACGGTATGCGCACTTTTCCCCTGGGCCGTTCTACTTATTCGTTTCGAGGATCAGAACTGCGAAAATTTTGAGTTTCTCAAGCGTTTCTTACCTCCATACTGCCATATCTCGCGAACGGATTGACCAATCCGCAAAATTTCTGTTGCATTTGAAAGTAGAAACTTGCCCGATTACAACGGTATGCGCACTTTTCCCCTAGGCCGTTCTAGTTATTCGTTTCGAGCATCAGAACTGCGAAAATTTTGAGTTTCTCAAGCGTTTCGTACATCCAAACGACCATATCTCGCGAAAGGATTGACCAATCCGCATAATTTCTGTTGCATCTGAAAGTAGAAACTCGCCCGATTACAACGGTATGTGTAGTTTTCCCCTAGGCCGTTCCAGTTATTCGTTTCGAGCATCAGAACTGCGAAAATTTTGAGTTTCTCAAGCGTTTCTTACCTCCAAACTCCCATATCTCGCGAACGGATTGACCAATCCGCAAAATTTCTGTTGCTTCTGAAAGTAGAAACTCGCCCGATTACAACGGCATGCGCATTTTTCCCCTAGGCCGTTCTAGTTATTCGGTTCGAGCATCAGAACTGCGAAAATTTTGAGTTTCTCAAGCGTTTCTTACCTCCAAACTGCCATATCTCGCGAACGGATTGACCAATCCGCAAAATTTCTGTTGCATCTGAAAGTAGAAACTCGCCCGATTACAACGGTATGTGTAGTTTTCCCCTAGGCCGTTCCAGTTATTCGTTTCGAGCATCAGAACTGCGAAAATTTTGAGTTTCTCATGTGGTTCTTACCTCCAAACTGCCATATCTCGCGAACGGATTGACCAATCCGCAAAATTTCTGTTGCTTCTGAAAGTAGAAACTCGCCCGATTACAACGGCATGCGCATTTTTCCCCTAGGCCGTTCTAGTTATTCGGTTCGAGCATCAGAACTGCGAAAATTTTGAGTTTCTCAAGCGTTTCTTACCTCCAAACTGCCATATCTCGCGAACGGATTGACCAATCCGCAAAATTTCTGTTGCATTTGAAAGTAGAAACTCGCCCGATGACAACGGTATTCGCACTTTTCCCCTGGGCCGTTCTAGTTATTCGTTTCGAGCATAAAACTCCGAAAATTTTGAGATTCTAAAGCGTTTCTTATCTCCAAACTGCCATATCTCGCGAACGGATTGATCAATCCGCAAAATTTCTGTTGCATTTGAAAGTAGAAACTCGCCCGATTACAACGGTATGCGCACTTTTCCCCTGGGCCGTTCTAGTTATTCGTTTCGAGCATCAGAACTGCGAAAATTTTGAGTTTCTAAAGCGTTTCTTATCTCCAAACTGCCATATCTCGCGAACGGATTGATCAATCCGCAAAATTTCTGTTGCATTTGAAAGTAAAAACTCGCCCGATTACAACGGTATGCGCACTTTTCCCCTGGGCCGTTCTACTTATTCGTTTCGAGGATCAGAACTGCGAAAATTTTGAGTTTCTCAAGCGTTTCTTACCTCCATACTGCCATATCTCGCGAACGGATTGACCAATCCGCAAAATTTCTGTTGCATTTGAAAGTAGAAACTTGCCCGATTACAACGGTATGCGCACTTTTCCCCTAGGCCGTTCTAGTTATTCGTTTCGAGCATCAGAACTGCGAAAATTTTGAGTTTCTCAAGCGTTTCGTACATCCAAACGACCATATCTCGCGAAAGGATTGACCAATCCGCATAATTTCTGTTGCATCTGAAAGTAGAAACTCGCCCGATTACAACGGTATGTGTAGTTTTCCCCTAGGCCGTTCCAGTTATTCGTTTCGAGCATCAGAACTGCGAAAATTTTGAGTTTCTCAAGCGTTTCTTACCTCCAAACTCCCATATCTCGCGAACGGATTGACCAATCCGCAAAATTTCTGTTGCTTCTGAAAGTAGAAACTCGCCCGATTACAACGGCATGCGCATTTTTCCCCTAGGCCGTTCTAGTTATTCGGTTCGAGCATCAGAACTGCGAAAATTTTGTTTCTCAAGCGTTTCTTACCTCCAAACTGCCATATCTCGCGAACGGATTGACCAATCCGCAAAATTTCTGTTGCATCTGAAAGTAGAAACTCGCCCGATTACAACGGTATGTGTAGTTTTCCCCTAGGCCGTTCCAGTTATTCGTTTCGAGCATCAGAACTGCGAAAATTTTGAGTTTCTCATGTGGTTCTTACCTCCAAACTGCCATATCTCGCGAACGGATTGACCAATCCGCAAAATTTCTGTTGCTTCTGAAAGTAGAAACTCGCCCGATTACAACGGCATGCGCATTTTTCCCCTAGGCCGTTCTAGTTATTCGGTTCGAGCATCAGAACTGCGAAAATTTTGAGTTTCTCAAGCGTTTCTTACCTCCAAACTGCCATATCTCGCGAACGGATTGACCAATCCGCAAAATTTCTGTTGCGTTTGAAAGTAGAAACTCGCCCGATTACAACGGTGTGCGCACTTTTCCCCTGGGCCGTTCTAGTTATTCGGTTCGAGCATCAGAACTGCGAAAATTTTGAGTTTCTCAAGCGTTTCTTACCTCCAAACTGCCATATCTCGCGAACGGATTGACCAATCCGCAAAATTTCTGTTGCATCTGAAAGTAGAAACTCGCCCGATTACAACGGTATGTGTAGTTTTCCCCTAGGCCGTTCCAGTTATTCGTTTCGAGCATCAGAACTGCGAAAATTTTGAGTTTCTCATGTGGTTCTTACCTCCAAACTGCCATATCTCGCGAACGGATTGACCAATCCGCAAAATTTCTGTTGCTTCTGAAAGTAGAAACTCGCCCGATTACAACGGCATGCGCATTTTTCCCCTAGGCCGTTCTAGTTATTCGGTTCGAGCATCAGAACTGCGAAAATTTTGAGTTTCTCAAGCGTTTCTTACCTCCAAACTGCCATATCTCGCGAACGGATTGACCAATCCGCAAAATTTCTGTTGCGTTTGAAAGTAGAAACTCGCCCGATTACAACGGTGTGCGCACTTTTCCCCTGGGCCGTTCTAGTTATTCGTTTCGAGCATAAAACTGCGAAAATTTTGAGTTTCTAAAGCGTTTCTTACCTCCAAACTGCCATATCTCGCGAACGGATTGACCAATCCGCATGATTTCTGTTGCGTCTGAAAGTAGAAACTCGCCCGATTACAACGGTTTGCGCACTTTCCCCTAGGCCGTTCTAGTTATTCGTTTCGAGCATCAGAACTGCGAAAATTTTGAGTTTCTCAAGCGTTTCTTACATCCAAACGGCCATATCTCGCGAACGGATAGACCAATCCGCATGATTTCTGTTGCATCTGAAAGTAGAATCTCGCCCGATTACAACGGTATGCGTACTTCTCCCCTAGGCCGTTCTAGTCATTCGTTTCGAGCATCAGAACTGCGAAAATTTTGAGTTTCTCAAGCGTTTCTTACCTCCAAACTGCCATATCTCGCGAACGGATTGACCAATCCGCAAAATTTCTGTTGCGTTTGAAAGTAGAAACTCGCCCGATTACAACGGTGTGCGCACTTTTCCCCTGGGCCGTTCTAGTCATTCGTTTCGAGCATCAGAACTGCGAAAATTTTGAGTTTCTCAAGCGTTTCTTACCTCCAAACTGCCATATCTCGCGAACGGATTGACCAATCCGCAAAATTTCTGTTGCTTCTGAAAGTAGAAACTCGCCCGATTACAACGGCATGCGCATTTTTCCCCTAGGCCGTTCTAGTTATTCGTTTCGAGCATCAGAACTGCGAAAATTTTGAGTTTCTCAAGCGTTTCTTACCCCCAAACTGCCATATCTCGCGAACGGATTGACCAATCCGCAAAATTTCTGTTGCATCTGAAAGTAGAAACTCGCCCGATTACAACGGTATGTGTAGTTTTCCCCTAGGCCGTTCCAGTTATTCGTTTCGAGCATCAGAACTGCGAAAATTTTGAGTTTCTCAAGTGGTTCTTACCTCCAAACTGCCATATCTCGCGAACGGATTGACCAATCCGCAAAATTTCGGTTGCGTTTGAAAGTAGAAACTCGCCCGATTACAACGGTGTGCGCACTTTTCCCCTGGGCCGTTCTAGTTATTCGTTTCGAGCATCAGAACTGCGAAAATTTTGAGTTTCTCAAGCGTTTCTTACCTCCAAACTGCCATATCTCGCGAACGGATTGACCAATCCGCAAAATTTCTGTTGCATTTGGAAGTAGAAACTCGCCCAATTACAACGGTTTGCGCACTTTTCCCCTAGGCCGTTCTAGTTATTCGTTTCGAGCATCAGAACTGCGAAAATTTTGAGTTTCTCAAGCGTTTCTTACATCCAAACGGCCATATCTCGCGAACGGATAGACCAATCCGCATGATTTCTGTTGCATCTGAAAGTAGAATCTCGCCCGATTACAACGGTATGCGTACTTCTCCCCTAGGCCGTTCTAGTCATTCGTTTCGAGCATCAGAACTGCGAAAATTTTGAGTTTCTCAAGCGTTTCTTACCTCCAAACTGCCATATCTCGCGAACGGATTGACCAATCCGCAAAATTTCTGTTGCGTTTGAAAGTAGAAACTCGCCCGATTACAACGGTGTGCGCACTTTTCCCCTGGGCCGTTCTAGTCATTCGTTTCGAGCATCAGAACTGCGAAAATTTTGAGTTTCTCAAGCGTTTCTTACCTCCAAACTGCCATATCTCGCGAACGGATTGACCAATCCGCAAAATTTCTGTTGCTTTTGAAAGTAGAAACTCGCCCGATTACAACGGTATGCGCACTTTTCCCCTAGGCCGTTCTAGTTATTCGTTTCGAGCATCAGAACTGCGATAATTTTGAGTTTCTCTAGCGTTTCTTACATCCAAACGGCCATATCTCGCGAACTGATTGACCAATCCGCATAATTTATGTTGCATCTGAAAGTAGAAACTCGCCCCATTACAACGGTATGTGTAGTTTTCCCCTAGGCCGTTCCAGTTATTCGTTTCGAGCATCAGAACAGCGAAAATTTTGAGTTTCTCAAGCTCTTCTTACCTCCAAACTGCCATATCTCGCGAACGGATTGACCAATCCGCAAAATTTCTGTTGCATCTGAAAGTAGAAACTCGCCCGATTACAACGGTATGTGTAGTTTTCCCCTAGGCCGTTCCAGTTATTCGTTTCGAGCATCAGAACTGCGAAAATTTTGAGTTTCTCAAGTGGTTCTTACCTCCAAACTGCCATATCTCGCGAACGGATTGACCAATCCGCAAAATTTCTGTTGCCTTTGAAAGTAGAAACTCGCCTGATTACAACGGTATGTGTAGTTTTCCCCTAGATCGTTCCAGTTATTCGTTTCGAGCACCAGAACTGCGAAAATTTTGAGTTTCTCAAGCGTTTCTTACCTCCAAACTGCCATATCTCGCGAACGGATTGACCAATCCGCAAAATTTCTGTTGCATCTGAAAGTAGAAACTCGCCCGATTACAACGGTATCTGTAGTTTTCCCCTAGGCCGTTCCAGTTATTCGTTTCGAGCATCAGAACTGCGAAAATTTTGAGTTTCTCAAGTGGTTCTTACCTCCAAACTGCCATATCTCGCGAACGGATTGACCAATCCGCAAAATTTTTGTTGCATTTGAAAGTAGAAACTCGCCTGATTACAACGGTATGTGTAGTTTTCCCCTCGACCGTTCCAGTTATTCGTTTCGAGCACCAGAACTGCGAAAATTTTGAGTTTCTCAAGCGTTTCTTACCTCCAAACTGCCATATCTCGCGAACGGATTGATCAATCCGCAAAATTTCTGTTGCACTTGAAAGTAGAAACTCGCCTGATTACAACAGTATGTGTAGTTTTCCCCTAGACCGTTCCAGTTATTCGTTTCGAGCACCAGAACTGCGAAAATTTTGAGTTTCTCAAGCGTTTCTTACCTCCAAACTGCCATATCTCGCGAACGGATTGAACAATCCGCAAAATTTCTGTTGCGTTTGAAAGTAGAAACTCGCCCGATTACAACGGTGTGCGTACTTTTCCCCTGGGCCGTTCTAGTTATTCGTTTCGAGCATAAAACTGCGAAAATTTTGAGTTTCTAAAGCGTTTCTTATCTCCAAACTGCCATATCTCGCGAACGGATTGATCCATCCGCAAAATTTCTGTCGCATCTGAAAGTAGAAACTCGCCCGATTACAACGGTATGCGCACTTTTCCCCTAGGCCGTTCTAGTTATTCGTTTCGAGCATCAGAACTGCGAAAATTTTGAGTTTCTCAAGCGTTTCTTACCTCCAAACTGCCATATCTCGCGAACGGATTGACCAATCCGCAAAATTTCTGTTGCATTTGAAAGTAGAAACTCGCCCGATTACAACGGTATGCGCACTTTTCCCCTAGGCCGTTCTAGTTATTCGTTTCGAGCATCAGAACTGCGAAAATTTTGAGTTTCTCAAGCGTTTCTTACATCCAAACGACCATATCTCGCGAACGGATTGACCAATCCGCATAATTTCTGTTGCATCTGAAAGTAGAAACTCGCCCGATTACAACGGTATGTGTAGTTTTCCCCTAGGCCGTTCCAGTTATTCGTTTCGAGCATCAGAACTGCGAAAATTTTGAGTTTCTCAAGCGTTTCTTACCTCCAAACTGCCATATCTCGCGAACGGATTGACCAATCCGCAAAATTTCTGTTGCTTCTGAAAGTAGAAACTCGCCCGATTAGAACGGTATGCGCACTTTTCCCCTAGGCCGTTCTAGTTATTCGTTTCGAGCATCAGAACTGCGATAATTTTGAGTTTCTCTAGCGTTTCTTACATCCAAACGGCCATATCTCGCGAACTGATTGACCAATCCGCATAATTTATGTTGCATCTGAAAGTAGAAACTCGCCCCATTACAACGGTATGCGCACTTTTCCCCTAGGCCGTTCTAGTTATTCGTTTCGAGCATCAGAACTGCGAAAATTTTGAGTTTCTCAAGCGTTTCTTACATCCAAACGACCATATCTCGCGAACGGATTGACCAATCCGCATAATTTCTGTTGCATCTGAAAGTAGAAACTCGCCCGATTACAACGGTATGTGTAGTTTTCCCCTAGGCCGTTCCAGTTATTCGTTTCGAGCATCAGAACTGCGAAAATTTTGAGTTTCTCAAGCGTTTCTTACCTCCAAACTGCCATATCTCGCGAACGGATTGACCAATCCGCAAAATTTCTGTTGCTTCTGAAAGTAGAAACTCGCCCGATTAGAACGGTATGCGCACTTTTCCCCTAGGCCGTTCTAGTTATTCGTTTCGAGCATCAGAACTGCGATAATTTTGAGTTTCTCTAGCGTTTCTTACATCCAAACGGCCATATCTCGCGAACTGATTGACCAATCCGCATAATTTATGTTGCATCTGAAAGTAGAAACTCGCCCCATTACAACGGTATGTGTAGTTTTCCCCTAGGCCGTTCCAGTTATTCGTTTCGAGCATCAGAACAGCGAAAATTTTGAGTTTCTCAAGCTCTTCTTACCTCCAAACTGCCATATCTCGCGAACGGATTGACCAATCCGCAAAATTTCTGTTGCCTTTGAAAGTAGAAACTCGCCTGATTACAACGGTATGTGTAGTTTTCCCCTAGATCGTTCCAGTTATTCGTTTCGAGCACCAGAACTGCGAAAATTTTGAGTTTCTCAAGCGTTTCTTACCTCCAAACTGCCATATCTCGCGAACGGATTGACCAATCCGCAAAATTTCTGTTGCATTTGAAAGTAGAAACTCGCCCGATGACAACGGTATTCGCACTTTTCCCCTGGGCCGTTCTAGTTATTCGTTTCGAGCATAAAACTCCGAAAATTTTGAGTTTCTAAAGCGTTTCTTATCTCCAAACTGCCATATCTCGCGAACGGATTGATCAATCCGCAAAATTTCTGTTGCATTTGAAAGTAGAAACTCGCCCGATTACAACGGTATGCGCACTTTTCCCCTGGGCCGTTCTAGTTATTCGTTTCGAGCATCAGAACTGCGAAAATTTTGAGTTTCTAGAGCGTTTCTTATCACCAAACTGCCATATCTCGCGAACGGATTGATCAATCCGCAAAATTTCTGTTGCATTTGAAAGTAAAAACTCGCCCGATTACAACGGTATGCGCACTTTTCCCCTGGGCCGTTCTAGTTATTCGTTTCGAGGATCAGAACTGCGAAAATTTTGAGTTTCTCAAGCGTTTCTTACCTCCATACTGCCATATCTCGCGAACGGATTGACCAATCCGCAAAATTTCTGTTGCATTTGAAAGTAGAAACTTGCCCGATTACAACGGTATGCGCACTTTTCCCCTAGGCCGTTCTAGTTATTCGTTTCGAGCATCAGAGCTGCGAAAATTTTGAGTTTCTCAAGCGTTTCTTACATCCAAACGACCATATCTCGCGAACGGATTGACCAATCCGCATAATTTCTGTTGCATCTGAAAGTAGAAACTCGCCCGATTACAACGGTATGTGTAGTTTTCCCCTAGGCCGTTCCAGTTATTCGTTTCGAGCATCAGAACTGCGAAAATTTTGAGTTTCTCAAGCGTTTCTTACCTCCAAACTGCCATATCTCGCGAACGGATTGACCAATCCGCAAAATTTCTGTTGCTTCTGAAAGTAGAAACTCGCCCGATTACAACGGTATGCGCACTTTTCCCCTAGGCCGTTCTAGTTATTCGTTTCGAGCATCAGAACTGCGATAATTTTGAGTTTCTCTAGCGTTTCTTACATCCAAACGGCCATATCTCGCGAACTGATTGACCAATCCGCATAATTTATGTTGCATCTGAAAGTAGAAACTCGCCCCATTACAACGGTATGTGTAGTTTTCCCCTAGGCCGTTCCAGTTATTCGTTTCGAGCATCAGAACAGCGAAAATTTTGAGTTTCTCAAGCTCTTCTTACCTCCAAACTGCCATATCTCGCGAACGGATTGACCAATCCGCAAAATTTCTGTTGCCTTTGAAAGTAGAAACTCGCCTGATTACAACGGTATGTGTAGTTTTCCCCTAGATCGTTCCAGTTATTCGTTTCGAGCACCAGAACTGCGAAAATTTTGAGTTTCTCAAGCGTTTCTTACCTCCAAACTGCCATATCTCGCGAACGGATTGACCAATCCGCAAAATTTCTGTTGCATTTGAAAGTAGAAACTCGCCCGATGACAACGGTATTCGCACTTTTCCCCTGGGCCGTTCTAGTTATTCGTTTCGAGCATAAAACTCCGAAAATTTTGAGTTTCTAAAGCGTTTCTTATCTCCAAACTGCCATATCTCGCGAACGGATTGATCAATCCGCAAAATTTCTGTTGCATTTGAAAGTAGAAACTCGCCCGATTACAACGGTGTGCGCACTTTTCCCCTGGGCCGTTCTAGTTATTCGTTTCGAGGATCAGAACTGCGAAAATTTTGAGTTTCTCAAGCGTTTCTTACCTCCATACTGCCATATCTCGCGAACGGATTGACCAATCCGCAAAATTTCTGTTGCTTCTGAAAGTAGAAACTCGCCCGATTACAACGGTATGCGCACTTTTCCCCTAGGCCGTTCTAGTTATTCGTTTCGAGCATCAGAACTGCGATAATTTTGAGTTTCTCAAGCGTTTCTTACATCCAAACGGCCATATCTCGTGAACTGATTGACCAATCCGCATAATTTATGTTGCATCTGAAAGTAGAAACTCGCCTGATTACAACGGTATGTGTAGTTTTCCCCTCGACCGTTCCAGTTATTCGTTTCGAGCACCAGAACTGCGAAAATTTTGAGTTTCTCAAGCGTTTCTTACCTCCAAACTGCCATATCTCGCGAACGGATTGATCAATCCGCAAAATTTCTGTTGCATTTGAAAGTAGAAACTCGCCTGATTACAACAGTATGTGTAGTTTTCCCCTAGACCGTTCCAGTTATTCGTTTCGAGCACCAGAACTGCGAAAATTTTGAGTTTCTCAAGCGTTTCTTACATCCAAACGACCATATCTCGCGAACGGATTGACCAATCCGCATAATTTCTGTTGCATCTGAAAGTAGAAACTCGCCCGATTACAACGGTATGTGTAGTTTTCCCCTAGGCCGTTCCAGTTATTCGTTTCGAGCATCAGAACTGCGAAAATTTTGAGTTTCTCAAGCGTTTCTTACCTCCAAACTGCCATATCTCGCGAACGGATTGACCAATCCGCAAAATTTCTGTTGCTTCTGAAAGTAGAAACTCGCCCGATTACAACGGTATGCGCACTTTTCCCCTAGGCCGTTCTAGTTATTCGTTTCGAGCATCAGAACTGCGATAATTTTGAGTTTCTCTAGCGTTTCTTACATCCAAACGGCCATATCTCGCGAACTGATTGACCAATCCGCATAATTTATGTTGCATCTGAAAGTAGAAACTCGCCCCATTACAACGGTATGTGTAGTTTTCCCCTAGGCCGTTCCAGTTATTCGTTTCGAGCATCAGAACAGCGAAAATTTTGAGTTTCTCAAGCTCTTCTTACCTCCAAACTGCCATATCTCGCGAACGGATTGACCAATCCGCAAAATTTCTGTTGCCTTTGAAAGTAGAAACTCGCCTGATTACAACGGTATGTGTAGTTTTCCCCTAGATCGTTCCAGTTATTCGTTTCGAGCACCAGAACTGCGAAAATTTTGAGTTTCTCAAGCGTTTCTTACCTCCAAACTGCCATATCTCGCGAACGGATTGACCAATCCGCAAAATTTCTGTTGCATTTGAAAGTAGAAACTCGCCCGATGACAACGGTATTCGCACTTTTCCCCTGGGCCGTTCTAGTTATTCGTTTCGAGCATAAAACTCCGAAAATTTTGAGTTTCTAAAGCGTTTCTTATCTCCAAACTGCCATATCTCGCGAACGGATTGATCAATCCGCAAAATTTCTGTTGCATTTGAAAGTAGAAACTCGCCCGATTACAACGGTATGCGCACTTTTCCCCTGGGCCGTTCTAGTTATTCGTTTCGAGGATCAGAACTGCGAAAATTTTGAGTTTCTCAAGCGTTTCTTACCTCCATACTGCCATATCTCGCGAACGGATTGACCAATCCGCAAAATTTCTGTTGCTTCTGAAAGTAGAAACTCGCCCGATTACAACGGTATGCGCACTTTTCCCCTAGGCCGTTCTAGTTATTCGTTTCGAGCATCAGAACTGCGATAATTTTGAGTTTCTCAAGCGTTTCTTACATCCAAACGGCCATATCTCGCGAACTGATTGACCAATCCGCATAATTTATGTTGCATCTGAAAGTAGAAACTCGCCTGATTACAACGGTATGTGTAGTTTTCCCCTCGACCGTTCCAGTTATTCGTTTCGAGCACCAGAACTGCGAAAATTTTGAGTTTCTCAAGCGTTTCTTACCTCCAAACTGCCATATCTCGCGAACGGATTGATCAATCCGCAAAATTTCTGTTGCATTTGAAAGTAGAAACTCGCCTGATTACAACAGTATGTGTAGTTTTCCCCTAGACCGTTCCAGTTATTCGTTTCGAGCACCAGAACTGCGAAAATTTTGAGTTTCTCAAGCGTTTCTTACCTCCAAACTGCCATATCTCGCGAACGGATTGAACAATCCGCAAAATTTCTGTTGCGTTTGAAAGTAGAAACTCGCCCGATTACAACGGTGTGCGTACTTTTCCCCTGGGCCGTTCTAGTTATTCGTTTCGAGCATCAGAACTGCGAAAATTTTGAGTTTCTCAAGCGTTTCTTACCTCCATACTGCCATATCTCGCGAACGGATTGACCAATCCGCAAAATTTCTGTTGCTTCTGAAAGTAGAAACTCGCCCGATTACAACGGTATGCGCACTTTTCCCCTGGGCCGTTCTAGTTATTCGTTTCGAGGATCAGAACTGCGAAAATTTTGAGTTTCTCAAGCGTTTCTTACCTCCATACTGCCATATCTCGCGAACGGATTGACCAATCCGCAAAATTTCTGTTGCATTTGAAAGTAGAAACTTGCCCGATTACAACGGTATGCGCACTTTTCCCCTAGGCCGTTCTAGTTATTCGTTTCGAGCATCAGAACTGCGAAAATTTTGAGTTTCTCAAGCGTTTCTTACATCCAAACGACCATATCTCGCGAACGGATTGACCAATCCGCATAATTTCTGTTGCATCTGAAAGTAGAAACTCGCCCGATTACAACGGTATGTGTAGTTTTCCCCTAGGCCGTTCCAGTTATTCGTTTCGAGCATCAGAACTGCGAAAATTTTGAGTTTCTCAAGCGTTTCTTACCTCCAAACTGCCATATCTCGCGAACGGATTGACCAATCCGCAAAATTTCTGTTGCTTCTGAAAGTAGAAACTCGCCCGATTACAACGGTATGCGCACTTTTCCCCTAGGCCGTTCTAGTTATTCGTTTCGAGCATCAGAACTGCGATAATTTTGAGTTTCTCTAGCGTTTCTTACATCCAAACGGCCATATCTCGCGAACTGATTGACCAATCCGCATAATTTATGTTGCATCTGAAAGTAGAAACTCGCCCCATTACAACGGTATGTGTAGTTTTCCCCTAGGCCGTTCCAGTTATTCGTTTCGAGCATCAGAACAGCGAAAATTTTGAGTTTCTCAAGCTCTTCTTACCTCCAAACTGCCATATCTCGCGAACGGATTGACCAATCCGCAAAATTTCTGTTGCCTTTGAAAGTAGAAACTCGCCTGATTACAACGGTATGTGTAGTTTTCCCCTAGATCGTTCCAGTTATTCGTTTCGAGCACCAGAACTGCGAAAATTTTGAGTTTCTCAAGCGTTTCTTACCTCCAAACTGCCATATCTCGCGAACGGATCGACCAATCCGCAAAATTTCTGTTGCATTTGAAAGTAGAAATTCGCCCGATGACAACGGTATTCGCACTTTTCCCCTGGGCCGTTCTAGTTATTCGTTTCGAGCATAAAACTCCGAAAATTTTGAGTTTCTAAAGCGTTTCTTATCTCCAAACTGCCATATCTCGCGAACGGATTGATCAATCCGCAAAATTTCTGTTGCATTTGAAAGTAGAAACTCGCCCGATTACAACGGTATGCGCACTTTTCCCCTGGGCCGTTCTAGTTATTCGTTTCGAGCATCAGAACTGCGAAAATTTTGAGTTTCTAAAGCGTTTCTTATCTCCAAACTGCCATATCTCGCGAACGGATTGATCAATCCGCAAAATTTCTGTTGCATTTGAAAGTAAAAACTCGCCCGATTACAACGGTATGCGCACTTTTCCCCTGGGCCGTTCTAGTTATTCGTTTCGAGGATCAGAACTGCGAAAATTTTGAGTTTCTCAAGCGTTTCTTACCTCCATACTGCCATATCTCGCGAACGGATTGACCAATCCGCAAAATTTCTGTTGCATTTGAAAGTAGAAACTTGCCCGATTACAACGGTATGCGCACTTTTCCCCTAGGCCGTTCTAGTTATTCGTTTCGAGCATCAGAACTGCGAAAATTTTGAGTTTCTCAAGCGTTTCTTACATCCAAACGACCATATCTCGCGAACGGATTGACCAATCCGCATAATTTCTGTTGCATCTGAAAGTAGAAACTCGCCCGATTACAACGGTATGTGTAGTTTTCCCCTAGGCCGTTCCAGTTATTCGTTTCGAGCATCAGAACTGCGAAAATTTTGAGTTTCTCAAGCGTTTCTTACCTCCAAACTCCCATATCTCGCGAACGGATTGACCAATCCGCAAAATTTCTGTTGCTTCTGAAAGTAGAAACTCGCCCGATTACAACGGTATGCGCACTTTTCCCCTAGGCCGTTCTAGTTATTCGTTTCGAGCATAAAACTCCGAAAATTTTGAGTTTCTAAAGCGTTTCTTATCTCCAAACTGCCATATCTCGCGAACGGATTGATCAATCCGCAAAATTTCTGTTGCATTTGAAAGTAGAAACTCGCCCGATTACAACGGTATGCGCTCTTTTCGCCTGGGCCGTTCTAGTTATTCGTTTCGAGCATCAGAACTGCGAAAATTTTGAGTTTCTAAAGCGTTTCTTATCTCCAAACTGCCATATCTCGCGAACGGATTGATCAATCCGCAAAATTTCTGTTGCATTTGAAAGTAAAATCTCGCCCGATTACAACGGTATGCGCACTTTTCCCCTGGGCCGTTCTAGTTATTCGTTTCGAGGATCAGAACTGCGAAAATTTTGAGTTTCTCAAGCGTTTCTTACCTCCATACTGCCATATCTCGCGAACGGATTGACCAATCCGCAAAATTTCTGTTGCATTTGAAAGTAGAAACTCGCCCGATGACAACGGTATTCGCACTTTTCCCCTGGGCCGTTCTAGTTATTCGTTTCGAGCATAAAACTCCGAAAATTTTGAGTTTCTAAAGCGTTTCTTATCTCCAAACTGCCATATCTCGCGAACGGATTGATCAATCCGCAAAATTTCTGTTGCATTTGAAAGTAGAAACTCGCCCGATTACAACGGTATGCGCTCTTTTCGCCTGGGCCGTTCTAGTTATTCGTTTCGAGCATCAGAACTGCGAAAATTTTGAGTTTCTAAAGCGTTTCTTATCTCCAAACTGCCATATCTCGCGAACGGTTTGACCAATCCGCAAAATTTCTGTTGCATTTGAAAGTAGAAACTCGCCCAATTACAACGGTTTGCGCACTTTTCCCCTAGGCCGTTCTAGTTATTCGTTTCGAGCATCAGAACTGCGAAAATTTTGAGTTTCTCAAGCGTTTCTTACCTCCAAACTGCCATATCTCGCGAACAGATTGACCAATCCGCAAAATTTCTGTTGCATCTGAAAGTAGAAACTCGCCCGATTACAACGGTATGTGTAGTTTTCCCCTAGGCCGTTCCAGTTATTCGTTTCGAGCATCAGAACTGCGAAAATTTTGAGTTTCTCAAGTGGTTCTTACCTCCAAACTGCCATATCTCGCGAACGGATTGACCAATCCGCAAAATTTTTGTTGCATTTGAAAGTAGAAACCCGCCTGATTACAACGGTATGTGTAGTTTTCCCCTCGACCGTTCCAGTTATTCGTTTCGAGCACCAGAACTGCGAAAATTTTGAGTTTCTCAAGCGTTTCTTACCTCCAAACTGCCATATCTCGCGAACGGATTGATCAATCCGCAAAATTTCTGTTGCATTTGACAGTAGAAACTCGCCTGATTACAACAGTATGTGTAGTTTTCCCCTAGACCGTTCCAGTTATTCGTTTCGAGCACCAGAACTGCGAAAATTTTGAGTTTCTCAAGCGTTTCTTACCTCCAAACTGCCATATCTCGCGAACGGATTGACCAATCCGCAAAATTTCGGTTGCGTTTGAAAGTAGAAACTCGCCCGATTACAACGGTGTGCGCACTTTTCCCCTGGGCCGTTCTAGTTATTCGTTTCGAGCATCAGAACTGCGAAAATTTTGAGTTTCTCAAGCGTTTCTTACCTCCAAACTGCCATATCTCGCGAACGGTTTGACCAATCCGCAAAATTTCTGTTGCATTTGAAAGTAGAAACTCGCCCAATTACAACGGTTTGCGCACTTTTCCCCTAGGCCGTTCTAGTTATTCGTTTCGAGCATCAGAACTGCGAAAATTTTGAGTTTCTCAAGCGTTTCTTACCTCCAAACTGCCATATCTCGCGAACAGATTGACCAATCCGCAAAATTTCTGTTGCATCTGAAAGTAGAAACTCGCCCGATTACAACGGTATGTGTAGTTTTCCCCTAGGCCGTTCCAGTTATTCGTTTCGAGCATCAGAACTGCGAAAATTTTGAGTTTCTCAAGTGGTTCTTACCTCCAAACTGCCATATCTCGCGAACGGATTGACCAATCCGCAAAATTTTTGTTGCATTTGAAAGTAGAAACCCGCCTGATTACAACGGTATGTGTAGTTTTCCCCTCGACCGTTCCAGTTATTCGTTTCGAGCACCAGAACTGCGAAAATTTTGAGTTTCTCAAGCGTTTCTTACCTCCAAACTGCCATATCTCGCGAACGGATTGATCAATCCGCAAAATTTCTGTTGCATTTGACAGTAGAAACTCGCCTGATTACAACAGTATGTGTAGTTTTCCCCTAGACCGTTCCAGTTATTCGTTTCGAGCACCAGAACTGCGAAAATTTTGAGTTTCTCAAGCGTTTCTTACCTCCAAACTGCCATATCTCGCGAACGGATTGAACAATCCGCAAAATTTCTGTTGCGTTTGAAAGTAGAAACTCGCCCGATTACAACGGTGTGCGTACTTTTCCCCTGGGCCGTTCTAGTTATTCGTTTCGAGCATAAAACTGCGAAAATTTTGAGTTTCTAAAGCGTTTCTTATCTCCAAACTGCCATATCTCGCGAACGGATTGATCCATCCGCAAAATTTCTGTCGCATCTGAAAGTAGAAACTCGCCCGATTACAACGGTATGCGCACTTTTCCCCTAGGCCTTTCTAGTTATTCGTTTCGAGCATCAGAACTGCGAAAATTTTGAGTTTTTCAAGCGTTTCTTACCTCCAAACTGCCATATCTCGCGAACGGTTTGACCAATCCGCAAAATTTCTGTTGCATTTGAAAGTAGAAACTCGCCCGATTACAACGGTATGCGCACTATTCCCCTAGGCCGTTCTAGTTATTCGTTTCGAGCATCAGAACTGCGAAAATTTTGAGTTTCTCAAGCGTTTCTTACCTCCAAACTGCCATATCTCGCGAACGGATTGACCAATCCGCAAAATTTCTGTTGCATCTGAAAGTAGAAACTCGCCCGATTACAACGGTATGTGTAGTTTTCCCCTAGGCCGTTCCAGTTATTCGTTTCGAGCATCAGAACTGCGAAAATTTTGAGTTTCTCAAGTGGTTCTTACCTCCAAACTGCCATATCTCGCGAACGGATTGACCAATCCGCAAAATTTTTGTTGCATTTGAAAGTAGAAACCCGCCTGATTACAACGGTATGTGTAGTTTTCCCCTCGACCGTTCCAGTTATTCGTTTCGAGCACCAGAACTGCGAAAATTTTGAGTTTCTCAAGCGTTTCTTACCTCCAAACTGCCATATCTCGCGAACGGATTGATCAATCCGCAAAATTTCTGTTGCATTTGAAAGTAGAAACTCGCCTGATTACAACAGTATGTGTAGTTTTCCCCTAGACCGTTCCAGTTATTCGTTTCGAGCACCAGAACTGCGAAAATTTTGAGTTTCTCAAGCGTTTCTTACCTCCAAACTGCCATATCTCGCGAACGGATTGAACAATCCGCAAAATTTCTGTTGCGTTTGAAAGTAGAAACTCGCCCGATTACAACGGTGTGCGTACTTTTCCCCTGGGCCGTTCTAGTTATTCGTTTCGAGCATAAAACTGCGAAAATTTTGAGTTTCTAAAGCGTTTCTTATCTCCAAACTGCCATATCTCGCGAACGGATTGATCCATCCGCAAAATTTCTGTCGCATCTGAAAGTAGAAACTCGCCCGATTACAACGGTATGCGCACTTTTCCCCTAGGCCGTTCTAGTTATTCGTTTCGAGCATCAGAACTGCGAAAATTTTGAGTTTCTCAAGCGTTTCTTACCTCCAAACTGCCATATCTCGCGAACGGATTGACCAATCCGCAAAATTTCTGTTGCATTTGAAAGTAGAAACTCGCCCGATTACAACGGTATGCGCACTTTTCCCCTAGGCCGTTCTAGTTATTCGTTTCGAGCATCAGAACTGCGATAATTTTGAGTTTCTCTAGCGTTTCTTACATCCAAACGGCCATATCTCGCGAACTGATTGACCAATCCGCATAATTTATGTTGCATCTGAAAGTAGAAACTCGCCCCATTACAACGGTATGTGTAGTTTTCCCCTAGGCCGTTCCTGTTATTCGTTTCGAGCATCAGAACAGCGAAAATTTTGAGTTTCTCAAGCTCTTCTTACCTCCAAACTGCCATATCTCGCGAACGGATTGACCAATCCGCAAAATTTCTGTTGCCTTTGAAAGTAGAAACTCGCCTGATTACAACGGTATGTGTAGTTTTCCCCTAGATCGTTCCAGTTATTCGTTTCGAGCACCAGAACTGCGAAAATTTTGAGTTTCTCAAGCGTTTCTTACCTCCAAACTGCCATATCTCGCGAACGGATTGACCAATCCGCAAAATTTCTGTTGCATTTGAAAGTAGAAACTCGCCCGATGACAACGGTATTCGCACTTTTCCCCTGGGCCGTTCTAGTTATTCGTTTCGAGCATAAAACTCCGAAAATTTTGAGTTTCTAAAGCGTTTCTTATCTCCAAACTGCCATATCTCGCGAACGGATTGAACAATCCGCAAAATTTCTGTTGCGTTTGAAAGTAGAAACTCGCCCGATTACAACGGTGTGCGTACTTTTCCCCTGGGCCGTTCTAGTTATTCGTTTCGAGCATAAAACTGCGAAAATTTTGAGTTTCTAAAGCGTTTCTTATCTCCAAACTGCCATATCTCGCGAACGGATTGATCCATCCGCAAAATTTCTGTCGCATCTGAAAGTAGAAACTCGCCCGATTACAACGGTATGCGCACTTTTCCCCTGGGCCGTTCTAGTTATTCGTTTCGAGGATCAGAACTGCGAAAATTTTGAGTTTCTCAAGCGTTTCTTACCTCCATACTGCCATATCTCGCGAACGGATTGAACAATCCGCAAAATTTCTGTTGCATTTGAAAGTAGAAACTTGCCCGATTACAACGGTATGCGCACTTTTCCCCTAGGCCGTTCTAGTTATTCGTTTCGAGCATCAGAACTGCGAAAATTTTGAGTTTCTCAAGCGTTTCTTACATCCAAACGACCATATCTCGCGAACGGATTGACCAATCCGCATAATTTCTGTTGCATCTGAAAGTAGAAACTCGCCCGATTACAACGGTATGTGTAGTTTTCCCCTAGGCCGTTCCAGTTATTCGTTTCGAGCATCAGAACTGCGAAAATTTTGAGTTTCTCAAGCGTTTCTTACCTCCGAACTCCCATATCTCGCGAACAGATTGACCAATCCGCAAAATTTCTGCTGCATCTGAAAGTAGAAACTCGCCCGATTACAACGGTATGTGTAGTTTTCCTCTAGGCCGTTCCAGTTATTCGTTTCGAGCATCAGAACTGCGAAAATTATGAGTTTCTCAAGCGTTTCTTACATCCAAACGGCCATATCTCGCGAACTGATTGACCAATCCGCATAATTTATGTTGCATCTGAAAGTAGAAACTCGCCCGATTAAAACGGTATGTGTAGTTTTCCCCTAGGCCGTTCCAGTTATTCGTTTCGAGTATCAGAACTGCGAAAATTTTGAGTGTCTCAAGCTCTTCTTACCTCCAAACTGCCATATCTCGCGAACGGATTGACCAATCCGCAAAATTTCTGTTGCGTTTGAAAGTAGAAACTCGCCTGATTACAACGCTATGTGTAGTTTTCCCCTGGATCGTTCCAGTTACTCGTTTCGAGCACCAGAACTGCGAAAATTTTGAGTTTCTCAAGCGTTTCTTACCTCCAAACTGCCATATCTCGCGAACGGATTGACCAATCCGCAAAATTTCTGTTGCATTTGAAAGTAGAAACTCGCCCGATTACAACGGTATTCGCACTTTTCCCCTGGGCCGTTCTAGTTATTCGTTCGAGCATAAAACTCCGAAAATTTTGAGTTTCTAAAGCGTTTCTTATCTCCAAACTGCCATATCTCGCGAACGGATTGATCAATCCGCAAAATTTCTGTTGCATTTGAAAGTAGAAACTCGCCCGATTACAGCGGTATGCGCACTTTTCCCCTGGGCCGTTCTAGTTATTCGTTTCGAGCATCAGAACTGCGAAAATTTTGAGTTTCTAAAGCGTTTCTTATCTCCAAACTGCCATACCTCGCGAACGGATTGATCAATCCGCAAAATTTCTGTTGCATTTGAAAGTAAAAACTCGCCCGACTACAACGGTATGCGCACTTTTCCCCTGGGCCGTTCTAGTTATTCGTTTCGAGGATCAGAACTGCGAAAATTTTGAGTTTCTCAAGCGTTTCTTACCTCCAAACTGCCATATCTCGCGAACGGATTGACCAATCCGCAAAATTTCTGTTGCATTTGAAAGTAGAAACTCGCCCGATTACAACGGTATGCGCACTTTTCCCCTGGGCCGTTCTAGTTATTCGTTTCGAGCATAAAACTGCGAAAATTTTGAGTTTCTAAAGCGTTTCTTATCTCCAAACTGCCATATCTCGCGAACGGATTAATACATCCGCAAAATTTCTGTCGCATCTGAAAGTAGAAACTCGCCCGATTACAACGGTATGTGTAGTTTTCCCCTAGGCCGTTCCAGTTATTCGTTTCGAGCATCAGAACTGCGAAAATTTTGAGTGTCTCAAGCTCTTCTTACCTCCAAACTGCCATATCTCGCGAACGGATTGACCAATCCGCAAAATTTCTGTTGCGTTTGAAAGTAGAAACTCGCCTGATTACAACGGTATGTGTAGTTTTCCCCTAGATCGTTCCAGTTATTCGTTTCGAGCACCAGAACTGCGAGAATTTTGAGTTTCTCAAGCGTTTCTTACCTCCAAACTGCCATATCTCGCGAACGGATTGACCAATCCGCAAAATTTCTGTTGCATTTGAAAGTAGAAACTCGCCCGATGACAACGGTATTCGCACTTTTCCCCTGGGCCGTTCTAGTTATTCGTTTCGAGCATCAGAACTGCGAAAATTTTGAGTTTCTAAAGCGTTTCTTATCTCCAAACTGCCATACCTCGCGAACGGATTGATCAATCCGCAAAATTTCTGTTGCATTTGAAAGTAAAAACTCGCCCGATTACAACGGTATGCGCACTTTTCCCCTGGGCCGTTCTAGTTATTCGTTTCGAGGATCAGAACTGCGAAAATTTTGAGTTTCTCAAGCGTTTCTTACCTCCAAACTGCCATATCTCGCGAACGGATTGACCAATCCGCAAAATTTCTGTTGCATTTGAAAGTAGAAACTCGCCCGATTACAACGGTATGCGCACTTTTCCCCTGGGCCGTTCTAGTTATTCGTTTCGAGCATAAAACTGCGAAAATTTTGAGTTTCTAAAGCGTTTCTTATCTCCAAACTGCCATATCTCGCGAACGGATTAATACATCCGCAAAATTTCTGTCGCATCTGAAAGTAGAAACTCGCCCGATTACAACGGTATGTGTAGTTTTCCCCTAGGCCGTTCCAGTTATTCGTTTCGAGCATCAGAACTGCGAAAATTTTGAGTGTCTCAAGCTCTTCTTACCTCCAAACTGCCATATCTCGCGAACGGATTGACCAATCCGCAAAATTTCTGTTGCGTTTGAAAGTAGAAACTCGCCTGATTACAACGGTATGTGTAGTTTTCCCCTAGATCGTTCCAGTTATTCGTTTCGAGCACCAGAACTGCGAGAATTTTGAGTTTCTCAAGCGTTTCTTACCTCCAAACTGCCATATCTCGCGAACGGATTGACCAATCCGCAAAATTTCTGTTGCGTTTGAAAGTAGAAACTCGCCTGATTACAACGCTATGTGTAGTTTTCCCCTAGATCGTTCCAGTTACTCGTTTCGAGCACCAGAACTGCGAAAATTTTGAGTTTCTCAAGCGTTTCTTACCTCCAAACTGCCATATCTCGCGAACGGATTGACCAATCCGCAAAATTTCTGTTGCATTTGAAAGTAGAAACTCGCCCGATTACAACGGTATTCGCACTTTTCCCCTGGGCCGTTCTAGTTATTCGTTTCGAGCATAAAACTGCGAAAATTTTGAGTTTCTAAAGCGTTTCTTATCTCCAAACTGCCATATCTCGCGAACGGATTAATACATCCGCAAAATTTCTGTCGCATCTGAAAGTAGAAACTCGCCCGATTACAACGGTATGTGTAGTTTTCCCCTAGGCCGTTCCAGTTATTCGTTTCGAGCATCAGAACTGCGAAAATTTTGAGTGTCTCAAGCTCTTCTTACCTGCAAACTGCCATATCTCGCGAACGGATTGACCAATCCGCAAAATTTCTGTTGCGTTTGAAAGTAGAAACTCGCCTGATTACAACGGTATGTGTAGTTTTCCCCTAGATCGTTCCAGTTATTCGTTTCGAGCACCAGAACTGCGAGAATTTTGAGTTTCTCAAGCGTTTCTTACCTCCAAACTGCCATATCTCGCGAACGGATTGACCAATCCGCAAAATTTCTGTTGCATTTGAAAGTAGAAACTCGCCCGATGACAACGGTATTCGCACTTTTCCCCTGGGCCGTTCTAGTTATTCGTTTCGAGCATCAGAACTGCGAAAATTTTGAGTTTCTAAAGCGTTTCTTATCTCCAAACTGCCATACCTCGCGAACGGATTGATCAATCCGCAAAATTTCTGTTGCATTTGAAAGTAAAAACTCGCCCGATTACAACGGTATGCGCACTTTTCCCCTGGGCCGTTCTAGTTATTCGTTTCGAGGATCAGAACTGCGAAAATTTTGAGTTTCTCAAGCGTTTCTTACCTCCAAACTGCCATATCTCGCGAACGGATTGACCAATCCGCAAAATTTCTGTTGCATTTGAAAGTAGAAACTCGCCCGATGACAACGGTATTCGCACTTTTCCCCTGGGCCGTTCTAGTTATTCGTTTCGAGCATCAGAACTGCGAAAATTTTGAGTTTCTAAAGCGTTTCTTATCTCCAAACTGCCATACCTCGCGAACGGATTGATCAATCCGCAAAATTTCTGTTGCATTTGAAAGTAAAAACTCGCCCGATTACAACGGTATGCGCACTTTTCCCCTGGGCCGTTCTAGTTATTCGTTTCGAGGATCAGAACTGCGAAAATTTTGAGTTTCTCAAGCGTTTCTTACCTCCAAACTGCCATATCTCGCGAACGGATTGACCAATCCGCAAAATTTCTGTTGCATTTGAAAGTAGAAACTCGCCCGATTACAACGGTATGCGCACTTTTCCCCTGGGCCGTTCTAGTTATTCGTTTCGAGCATAAAACTGCGAAAATTTTGAGTTTCTAAAGCGTTTCTTATCTCCAAACTGCCATATCTCGCGAACGGATTAATACATCCGCAAAATTTCTGTCGCATCTGAAAGTAGAAACTCGCCCGATTACAACGGTATGTGTAGTTTTCCCCTAGGCCGTTCCAGTTATTCGTTTCGAGCATCAGAACTGCGAAAATTTTGAGTGTCTCAAGCTCTTCTTACCTCCAAACTGCCATATCTCGCGAACGGATTGACCAATCCGCAAAATTTCTGTTGCGTTTGAAAGTAGAAACTCGCCTGATTACAACGGTATGTGTAGTTTTCCCCTAGATCGTTCCAGTTATTCGTTTCGAGCACCAGAACTGCGAGAATTTTGAGTTTCTCAAGCGTTTCTTACCTCCAAACTGCCATATCTCGCGAACGGATTGACCAATCCGCAAAATTTCTGTTGCGTTTGAAAGTAGAAACTCGCCTGATTACAACGCTATGTGTAGTTTTCCCCTAGATCGTTCCAGTTACTCGTTTCGAGCACCAGAACTGCGAAAATTTTGAGTTTCTCAAGCGTTTCTTACCTCCAAACTGCCATATCTCGCGAACGGATTGACCAATCCGCAAAATTTCTGTTGCATTTGAAAGTAGAAACTCGCCCGATTACAACGGTATTCGCACTTTTCCCCTGGGCCGTTCTAGTTATTCGTTTCGAGCATAAAACTGCGAAAATTTTGAGTTTCTAAAGCGTTTCTTATCTCCAAACTGCCATATCTCGCGAACGGATTAATACATCCGCAAAATTTCTGTCGCATCTGAAAGTAGAAACTCGCCCGATTACAACGGTATGTGTAGTTTTCCCCTAGGCCGTTCCAGTTATTCGTTTCGAGCATCAGAACTGCGAAAATTTTGAGTGTCTCAAGCTCTTCTTACCTCCAAACTGCCATATCTCGCGAACGGATTGACCAATCCGCAAAATTTCTGTTGCGTTTGAAAGTAGAAACTCGCCTGATTACAACGGTATGTGTAGTTTTCCCCTAGATCGTTCCAGTTATTCGTTTCGAGCACCAGAACTGCGAGAATTTTGAGTTTCTCAAGCGTTTCTTACCTCCAAACTGCCATATCTCGCGAACGGATTGACCAATCCGCAAAATTTCTGTTGCATTTGAAAGTAGAAACTCGCCCGATGACAACGGTATTCGCACTTTTCCCCTGGGCCGTTCTAGTTATTCGTTTCGAGCATCAGAACTGCGAAAATTTTGAGTTTCTAAAGCGTTTCTTATCTCCAAACTGCCATACCTCGCGAACGGATTGATCAATCCGCAAAATTTCTGTTGCATTTGAAAGTAAAAACTCGCCCGATTACAACGGTATGCGCACTTTTCCCCTGGGCCGTTCTAGTTATTCGTTTCGAGGATCAGAACTGCGAAAATTTTGAGTTTCTCAAGCGTTTCTTACCTCCAAACTGCCATATCTCGCGAACGGATTGACCAATCCGCAAAATTTCTGTTGCATTTGAAAGTAGAAACTCGCCCGATTACAACGGTATGCGCACTTTTCCCCTGGGCCGTTCTAGTTATTCGTTTCGAGCATAAAACTGCGAAAATTTTGAGTTTCTAAAGCGTTTCTTATCTCCAAACTGCCATATCTCGCGAACGGATTAATACATCCGCAAAATTTCTGTCGCATCTGAAAGTAGAAACTCGCCCGATTACAACGGTATGCGCACTTTTCCCCTGGGCCGTTCTAGTTATTCGTTTCGAGCATCAGAACTGCGAAAATTTTGAGTTTCTCAAGCGTTTCTTACATCCAAACGGCCATATCTCGCGAACGGATTGACCAATCCGCAAAATTTCTGTTGCATTTGAAAGTAGAAACTCGCCCGATTACAACGGTATGCGCACTTTTCCCCTGGGCCGTTCTAGTTATTCGTTTCGCGCATAAAACTGCGAAAATTTTGAATTTCTAAAGCGTTTCTTATCTCCAAACTGCCATATCTCGCGAACGGATTGATCCATCCGCAAAATTTCTGTCGCATCTGAAAGTAGAAACTCGACCGATTACAACGGTATGCGCACTTTTCCCCTATGCCGTTCTAGTTATTCGTTTCGAGCATCAGAACTGCGAAAATTTTGAGTTTCTCAAGCGTTTCTTACATCCAAACGGCCATATCTCGCGAACGGATTGACCAATCCGCATGATTTCTGTTGCATCTGAAAGTAGAAACTCGCCCGATTACAACGGTATGCGTACTTCTCCCCTAGGCCGTTCTAGTCATTCGTTTCGAGCATCAGAACTGCGAAAATTTTGAGTTTCTCAAGCGTTTCTTACCTCCAAACTGCCATATCTCGCGAACGGATTGATCAATCCGCAAAATTTCTGTTGCATTTGAATGTAAAAACTCGCCCGATCACAACGGTATGCGCACTTTTCCCCTGGGCCGTTCTAGTCATTCGTTTCGAGCATCAGAACTGCGAAAATTTTGAGTTTCTCAAGCGTTTCTTACATCCAAACGGCCATATCTCGCGAACTGATTGACCAATCCGCATGATTTCTGTTGCATCTGAAAGTAGAAACTCGCCCGATTACAACGGTATGTAGAGTTTTCCCCTAGGCCGTTCCAGTTATTCGTTTCGAGCATCAGAACTGCGAAAATTTTGAGTTTCTCAAGCGTTTCTTACCTCCGAACTGCCATATCTCGCGAACGGATTGACCAATCCGCAAAATTTCTGTTGCTTCTGAAAGTAGAAACTCGCCCGATTACAACGGTATTCGCACTTTTCCCCTGGGCCGTTCTAGTTATTCGTTTCGAGCATAAAACTCCGAAAATTTTGAGTTTCTAAAGCGTTTCTTATATCCAAACTGCCATATCTCGCGAACGGATTGATCAATCCGCAAAATTTCTGTTGCATTTGAAAGCAGAAACTCGCCCGATTACAACGGTATGCGCACTTTTCCCCTGGGCCGTTCTAGTTATTCGTTTCGAGGATCAGAACTGCGAAAATTTTGAGTTTCTGAAGCGTTTCTTACCTCCAAACTGCCATATCTCGCGAACGGATTGACCAATCCGCAAAATTTCTGTTGCATTTGAAAGTAGAAACTCGCCCGATTACAACGCTATGCGCACTTTTCCCCTGGGCCGTTCTAGTTATTCGTTTCGAGCATAAAACTGCGAAAATTTTGAGTTTCTAAAGCGTTTCTTATCTCCAAACTGCCATATCTCGCGAACGGATTAATACATCCGCAAAATTTCTGTCGCATCTGAAAGTAGAAACTCGCCCGATTACAACGGTATGCGCACTTTTCCCCTAGGCCGTTCTAGTTATTCGTTTCGAGCATCAGAACTGCGAAAATTTTGAGTTTCTCAAGCGTTTCTTACATCCAAACGGCCATATCTCGCGAACGGATTGACCAATCCGCAAAATTTCTGTTGCATTTGAAAGTAGAAACTCGCCCGATTACAACGGTATGCGCACTTTTCCCCTGGGCCGTTCTAGTTATTCGTTTCGCGCATAAAACTGCGAAAATTTTGAATTTCTAAAGCGTTTCTTATCTCCAAACTGCCATATCTCGCGAACGGATTGATCCATCCGCAAAATTTCTGTCGCATCTGAAAGTAGAAACTCGACCGATTACAACGGTATGCGCACTTTTCCCCTATGCCGTTCTAGTTATTCGTTTCGAGCATCAGAACTGCGAAAATTTTGAGTTTCTCAAGCGTTTCTTACATCCAAACGGCCATATCTCGCGAACGGATTGACCAATCCGCATGATTTCTGTTGCATCTGAAAGTAGAAACTCGCCCGATTACAACGGTATGCGTACTTCTCCCCTAGGCCGTTCTAGTCATTCGTTTCGAGCATCAGAACTGCGAAAATTTTGAGTTTCTCAAGCGTTTCTTACCTCCAAACTGCCATATCTCGCGAACGGATTGATCAATCCGCAAAATTTCTGTTGCATTTGAATGTAAAAACTCGCCCGATTACAACGGTATGCGCACTTTTCCCCTGGGCCGTTCTAGTCATTCGTTTCGAGCATCAGAACTGCGAAAATTTTGAGTTTCTCAAGCGTTTCTTACATCCAAACGGCCATATCTCGCGAACTGATTGACCAATCCGCATGATTTCTGTTGCATCTGAAAGTAGAAACTCGCCCGATTACAACGGTATGTAGAGTTTTCCCCTAGGCCGTTCCAGTTATTCGTTTCGAGCATCAGAACTGCGAAAATTTTGAGTTTCTCAAGCGTTTCTTACCTCCAAACTGCCATATCTCGCGAACGGATTGACCAATCCGCAAAATTTCTGTTGCGTTTGAAAGTAGAAACTCGCCCGATTACAACGGTGTGCGCACTTTTCCCCTGGGCCGTTCTAGTTATTCGTTTCGAGCATCAGAACTGCGAAAATTTTGAGTTTCTCAAGCGTTTCTTAACTCCAAACTGCCATATGTCGCGAACGGATTGACCAATCCGCAAAATTTCTGTTGCATTTGAAAGTAGAAACTCGCCCGATTACAACGGTATGCGCACTTTTCCCCTGGGCCGTTCTAGTTATTCGTTTCGAGCATCAGAACTGCGAAAATTTTGAGTTTCTCAAGCGTTTCTTACCTCCAAACTGCCATATCTCGCGAACGGATTGACCAATCCGCAAAATTTCTGTTGCGTTTGAAAGTAGAAACTCGCCCGATTACAACGGTGTGCGCACTTTTCCCCTGGGCCGTTCTAGTTATTCGTTTCGAGCATCAGAACTGCGAAAATTTTGAGTTTCTCAAGCGTTTCTTACATCCAAACGACCATATCTCGCGAACGGATTGACCAATCCGCATAATTTCTGTTGCATCTGAAAGTAGAAACTCGCCCGATAACAACGGTATGTGTAGTTTTCCCCTAGGCCGTTCCAGTTATTCGTTTCGAGCATCAGAACTGCGAAAATTTTGAGTTTCTCAAGCGTTTCTTACCTCCGAACTGCCATATCTCGCGAACGGATTGACCAATCCGCAAAATTTCTGTTGCTTCTGAAAGTAGAAACTCGCCCGATTACAACGGTATTCGCACTTTTCCCCTGGGCCGTTCTAGTTATTCGTTTCGAGCATAAAACTCCGAAAATTTTGAGTTTCTAAAGCGTTTCTTATCTCCAAACTGCCATATCTCGCGAACGGATTGATCAATCCGCAAAATTTCTGTTGCATTTGAAAGCAGAAACTCGCCCGATTACAACGGTATGCGCACTTTTCCCCTGGGCCGTTCTAGTTATTCGTTTCGAGGATCAGAACTGCGAAAATTTTGAGTTTCTGAAGCGTTTCTTACCTCCAAACTGCCATATCTCGCGAACGGATTGACCAATCCGCAAAATTTCTGTTGCATTTGAAAGTAGAAACTCGCCCGATTACAACGCTATGCGCACTTTTCCCCTGGGCCGTTCTAGTTATTCGTTTCGAGCATAAAACTGCGAAAATTTTGAGTTTCTAAAGCGTTTCTTATCTCCAAACTGCCATATCTCGCGAACGGATTAATACATCCGCAAAATTTCTGTCGCATCTGAAAGTAGAAACTCGCCCGATTACAACGGTATGCGCACTTTTCCCCTAGGCCGTTCTAGTTATTCGTTTCGAGCATCAGAACTGCGAAAATTTTGAGTTTCTCAAGCGTTTCTTACATCCAAACGGCCATATCTCGCGAACGGATTGACCAATCCGCAAAATTTCTGTTGCATTTGAAAGTAGAAACTCGCCCGATTACAACGGTATTGCGCACTTTTCCCCTGGGCCGTTCTAGTTATTCGTTTCGCGCATAAAACTGCGAAAATTTTGAATTTCTAAAGCGTTTCTTATCTCCAAACTGCCATATCTCGCGAACGGATTGATCCATCCGCAAAATTTCTGTCGCATCTGAAAGTAGAAACTCGACCGATTACAACGGTATGCGCACTTTTCCCCTATGCCGTTCTAGTTATTCGTTTCGAGCATCAGAACTGCGAAAATTTTGAGTTTCTCAAGCGCTCCTTACCTCCAAACGGCCATATCTCGCGAACGGATTGACCAATCCGCATGATTTCTGTTGCATTTGAAAGTAGAAACTCGCTCGATTACAACGGTATGCGTACTTCTCCCCTAGGCCGTTCTAGTCATTCGTTTCGAGCACCAGAACTGCGAAAATTTTGAGTTTCTCAAGCGTTTCTTACCTCCAAACTGCCATATCTCGCGAACGGATTGACCAATCCGCAAAATTTCTGTTGCATTTGAAAGTAGAAACTCGCCCGATTACAACGGTATGCGCACTTTTCCCCTGGGCCGTTCCAGTTATTCATTTCGAGCATAAAACTGCGAAAATTTTGAGTTTCTCAAGCGTTTCTTAACTCCAAACTGCCATATGTCGCGAACGGATTGACCAATCCGCAAAATTTCTGTTGCATTTGAAAGTAGAAACTCGCCCGATTACAACGGTATGCGCACTTTTCCCCTGGGCCGTTCTAGTTATTCGTTTCGAGCATCAGAACTGCGAAAATTTTGAGTTTCTCAAGCGTTTCTTACCTCCAAACTGCCATATCTCGCGAACGGATTGACCAATCCGCAAAATTTCTGTTGCGTTTGAAAGTAGAAACTCGCCCGATTACAACGGTATTCGCACTTTTCCCCTGGGCCGTTCTAGTTATTCGTTTCGAGCATAAAACTCCGAAAATTTTGAGTTTCTAAAGCGTTTCTTATCTCCAAACTGCCATATCTCGCGAACGGATTGATCAATCCGCAAAATTTCTGTTGCATTTGAAAGCAGAAACTCGCCCGATTACAACGGTATGCGCACTTTTCCCCTGGGCCGTTCTAGTTATTCGTTTCGAGGATCAGAACTGCGAAAATTTTGAGTTTCTGAAGCGTTTCTTACCTCCAAACTGCCATATCTCGCGAACGGATTGACCAATCCGCAAAATTTCTGTTGCATTTGAAAGTAGAAACTCGCCCGATTACAACGCTATGCGCACTTTTCCCCTGGGCCGTTCTAGTTATTCGTTTCGAGCATAAAACTGCGAAAATTTTGAGTTTCTAAAGCGTTTCTTATCTCCAAACTGCCATATCTCGCGAACGGATTAATACATCCGCAAAATTTCTGTCGCATCTGAAAGTAGAAACTCGCCCGATTACAACGGTATGCGCACTTTTCCCCTAGGCCGTTCTAGTTATTCGTTTCGAGCATCAGAACTGCGAAAATTTTGAGTTTCTCAAGCGTTTCTTACATCCAAACGGCCATATCTCGCGAACGGATTGACCAATCCGCAAAATTTCTGTTGCATTTGAAAGTAGAAACTCGCCCGATTACAACGGTATGCGCACTTTTCCCCTGGGCCGTTCTAGTTATTCGTTTCGCGCATAAAACTGCGAAAATTTTGAATTTCTAAAGCGTTTCTTATCTCCAAACTGCCATATCTCGCGAACGGATTGATCCATCCGCAAAATTTCTGTCGCATCTAAAAGTAGAAACTCGACCGATTACAACGGTATGCGCACTTTTCCCCTATGCCGTTCTAGTTATTCGTTTCGAGCATCAGAACTGCGAAAATTTTGAGTTTCTCAAGCGTTTCTTACATCCAAACGGCCATATCTCGCGAACGGATTGACCAATCCGCATGATTTCTGTTGCATCTGAAAGTAGAAACTCGCCCGATTACAACGGTATGCGTACTTCTCCCCTAGGCCGTTCTAGTCATTCGTTTCGAGCATCAGAACTGCGAAAATTTTGAGTTTCTCAAGCGTTTCTTACCTCCAAACTGCCATATCTCGCGAACGGATTGATCAATCCGCAAAATTTCTGTTGCATTTGAATGTAAAAACTCGCCCGATTACAACGGTATGCGCACTTTTCCCCTGGGCCGTTCTAGTCATTCGTTTCGAGCATCAGAACTGCGAAAATTTTGAGTTTCTCAAGCGTTTCTTACATCCAAACGGCCATATCTCGCGAACTGATTGACCAATCCGCATGATTTCTGTTGCATCTGAAAGTAGAAACTCGCCCGATTACAACGGTATGTAGAGTTTTCCCCTAGGCCGTTCCAGTTATTCGTTTCGAGCATCAGAACTGCGAAAATTTTGAGTTTCTCAAGCGCTCCTTACCTCCAAACGGCCATATCTCGCGAACGGATTGACCAATCCGCATGATTTCTGTTGCATTTGAAAGTAGAAACTCGCTCGATTACAACGGTATGCGTACTTCTCCCCTAGGCCGTTCTAGTCATTCGTTTCGAGCACCAGAACTGCGAAAATTTTGAGTTTCTCAAGCGTTTCTTACCTCCAAACTGCCATATCTCGCGAACGGATTGACCAATCCGCAAAATTTCTGTTGCATTTGAAAGTAGAAACTCGCCCGATTACAACGGTATGCGCACTTTTCCCCTGGGCCGTTCCAGTTATTCATTTCGAGCATAAAACTGCGAAAATTTTGAGTTTCTCAAGCGTTTCTTAACTCCAAACTGCCATATGTCGCGAACGGATTGACCAATCCGCAAAATTTCTGTTGCATTTGAAAGTAGAAACTCGCCCGATTACAACGGTATGCGCACTTTTCCCCTGGGCCGTTCTAGTTATTCGTTTCGAGCATCAGAACTGCGAAAATTTTGAGTTTCTCAAGCGTTTCTTACCTCCAAACTGCCATATCTCGCGAACGGATTGACCAATCCGCAAAATTTCTGTTGCGTTTGAAAGTAGAAACTCGCCCGATTACAACGGTGTGCGCACTTTTCCCCTGGGCCGTTCTAGTTATTCGTTTCGAGCATCAGAACTGCGAAAATTTTGAGTTTCTCAAGCGTTTCTTACATCCAAACGACCATATCTCGCGAACGGATTGACCAATCCGCATAATTTCTGTTGCATCTGAAAGTAGAAACTCGCCCGATTACAACGGTATGTGTAGTTTTCCCCTAGGCCGTTCCAGTTATTCGTTTCGAGCATCAGAACTGCGAAAATTTTGAGTTTCTCAAGCGTTTCTTACCTCCGAACTGCCATATCTCGCGAACGGATTGACCAATCCGCAAAATTTCTGTTGCTTCTGAAAGTAGAAACTCGCCCGATTACAACGGTATTCGCACTTTTCCCCTGGGCCGTTCTAGTTATTCGTTTCGAGCATAAAACTCCGAAAATTTTGAGTTTCTAAAGCGTTTCTTATCTCCAAACTGCCATATCTCGCGAACGGATTGATCAATCCGCAAAATTTCTGTTGCATTTGAAAGCAGAAACTCGCCCGATTACAACGGTATGCGCACTTTTCCCCTGGGCCGTTCTAGTTATTCGTTTCGAGGATCAGAACTGCGAAAATTTTGAGTTTCTGAAGCGTTTCTTACCTCCAAACTGCCATATCTCGCGAACGGATTAATACATCCGCAAAATTTCTGTCGCATCTGAAAGTAGAAACTCGCCCGATTACAACGCTATGCGCACTTTTCCCCTGGGCCGTTCTAGTTATTCGTTTCGAGCATAAAACTGCGAAAATTTTGAGTTTCTGAAGCGTTTCTTACCTCCAAACTGCCATATCTCGCGAACGGATTAATACATCCGCAAAATTTCTGTCGCATCTGAAAGTAGAAACTCGCCCGATTACAACGGTATGCGCACTTTTCCCCTAGGCCGTTCTAGTTATTCGTTTCGAGCATCAGAACTGCGAAAATTTTGAGTTTCTCAAGCGTTTCTTACATCCAAACGGCCATATCTCGCGAACGGATTGACCAATCCGCAAAATTTCTGTTGCATTTGAAAGTAGAAACTCGCCCGATTACAACGGTATGCGCACTTTTCCCCTGGGCCGTTCTAGTTATTCGTTTCGCGCATAAAACTGCGAAAATTTTGAATTTCTAAAGCGTTTCTTATCTCCAAACTGCCATATCTCGCGAACGGATTGATCCATCCGCAAAATTTCTGTCGCATCTGAAAGTAGAAACTCGACCGATTACAACGGTATGCGCACTTTTCCCCTATGCCGTTCTAGTTATTCGTTTCGAGCATCAGAACTGCGAAAATTTTGAGTTTCTCAAGCGTTTCTTACATCCAAACGGCCATATCTCGCGAACGGATTGACCAATCCGCATGATTTCTGTTGCATCTGAAAGTAGAAACTCGCCCGATTACAACGGTATGCGTACTTCTCCCCTAGGCCGTTCTAGTCATTCGTTTCGAGCATCAGAACTGCGAAAATTTTGAGTTTCTCAAGCGTTTCTTACCTCCAAACTGCCATATCTCGCGAACGGATTGATCAATCCGCAAAATTTCTGTTGCATTTGAATGTAAAAACTCGCCCGATTACAACGGTATGCGCACTTTTCCCCTGGGCCGTTCTAGTCATTCGTTTCGAGCATCAGAACTGCGAAAATTTTGAGTTTCTCAAGCGTTTCTTACATCCAAACGGCCATATCTCGCGAACTGATTGACCAATCCGCATGATTTCTGTTGCATCTGAAAGTAGAAACTCGCCCGATTACAACGGTATGTAGAGTTTTCCCCTAGGCCGTTCCAGTTATTCGTTTCGAGCATCAGAACTGCGAAAATTTTGAGTTTCTCAAGCGCTCCTTACCTCCAAACGGCCATATCTCGCGAACGGATTGACCAATCCGCATGATTTCTGTTGCATTTGAAAGTAGAAACTCGCTCGATTACAACGGTATGCGTACTTCTCCCCTAGGCCGTTCTAGTCATTCGTTTCGAGCACCAGAACTGCGAAAATTTTGAGTTTCTCAAGCGTTTCTTACCTCCAAACTGCCATATCTCGCGAACGGATTGACCAATCCGCAAAATTTCTGTTGCATTTGAAAGTAGAAACTCGCCCGATTACAACGGTATGCGCACTTTTCCCCTGGGCCGTTCCAGTTATTCATTTCGAGCATAAAACTGCGAAAATTTTGAGTTTCAAAAGCGTTTCTTATCTCCAAACTGCCATATCTCGCGAACGGATTGATCAATCCGCAAAATTTCCGTTGCATCTGAAAGTAGAAACTCGCCCGATTACAACGGTTTGCGCACTTTTCCCCTAGGCCGTTCTAGTTATTCGTTTCGAGCATCAGAACTGCGAAAATTTTGAGTTTCTCAAGCGTTTCTTACATCCAAACGGCCATATCTCGCGAACGGATTGACCAATCCGCATGATTTCTGTTGCATCTGAAAGTAGAAACTCGCCCGATTACAACGGTATGCGCACTTTTCCCCTGGGCCGTTCTAGTTATTCGTTTCGAGCATAAAACTGCGAAAATTTTGAGTTTCTAAAGCGTTTCTTATCTCCAAACTGCCATATCTCGCGAACGGATTGATCCATCCGCAAAATTTCTGTCGCATCTGAAAGTAGAGACTCGCCCGATTACAACGGTATGCGTACTTCTCCCCTAGGCCGTTCTAGTCATTCGTTTCGAGCATCAGAACTGCGAAAATTTTGAGTTTCTCAAGCGTTTCTTACCGCCAAACTGCCATATCTCGCGAACGGATTGATCAATCCGCAAAATTTCTGTTGCATTTGAAAGTAAAAACTCGCCCGATTACAACGGTATGCGCACTTCTCCCCTGGGCCGTTCTAGTCATTCGTTTCGAGCATCAGAACTGCGAAAATTTTGAGTTTCTCAAGCGTTTCTTACCTCCAAACTGCCATATCTCGCGAACGGATTGATCAATCCGCAAAATTTCTGTTGCATTTGAAAGTAGAAACTCGCCTGATTACAACAGTATGTGTAGTTTTCCCCTAGACCGTTCCAGTTATTCGTTTCGAGCACCAGAACTGCGAAAATTTTGAGTTACTCAAGCGTTTCTTACCTCCAAACTGCCATATCTCGCGAACGGATTGACCAATCCGCAAAATTTCTGTTGCGTTTGAAAGTAGAAACTCGCCCGATTACAACGGTGTGCGTACTTTTCCCCTGGGCCGTTCTAGTTATTCGTTTCGAGCATAAAACTGCGAAAATTTTGAGTTTCTAAAGCGTTTCTTATCTCCAAACTGCCATATCTCGCGAACGGATTGATGCATCCGCAAAATTTCTGTCGCATCTGAAAGTAGAAACTCGCCCGATTACAACGGTATGCGCACTTTTCCCCTGGGCCGTTCCAGTTATTCGTTTCGAGCATAAAACTGCGAAAATTTTGAGTTTCTAAAGCGTTTCTTATCTCCAAACTGCCATATCTCGCGAACGGATTGACCAATCCGCAAAATTTCTGTTGCATTTGAAAGTAGAAACTCGCCTGATTACAACGGTATGTGTAGTTTTCCCCTATACCGTTCCAGTTATTCGTTTCGAGCACCAGAACTGCGAAAATTTTGAGTTTCTCAAGCGTTTCTTAACTCCAAACTGCCATATCTCGCGAACGGATTGACCAATCCGCAAAATTTCTGTTGCATTTGAAAGTAGAAACTCGCCCGATTACAACGGTATGCGCACTTTTCCCCTGGGCCGTTCCAGTTATTCGTTTCGAGCACAAAACTGCGAAAATTTTGAGTTTCTAAAGCGTTTCTTATCTCCAAACTGCCATATCTCGCGAACGGATTGACCAATCCGCAAAATTTCTGTTGCTTCTGAAAGTAGAAACTCGCCCGATTACAACGGCATGCGCACTTTTCCCCTAGGCCGTTCTGGTTATTCGTTTCGAGCATCAGAACTGCGAAAATTTTGAGTTTCTCAAGCGTTTCTTACATCCAAACGGCCATATCTTGCGAACTGATTGACCAATCCGCATGATTTCTGTTGCATCTGAAAGTAGAAACTCGCCCGATTACAACGGTATGTGTAGTTTTCCCCTAGGCCGTTCCAGTTATTCGTTTCGAGCATCAGAACTGCGAAAATTTTGAGTTTCTCAAGCGCTTCTTACCTCCAAACTGCCATATCTCGCGAACGGATTGACCAATCCGCAAAATTTTTGTTGCATTTGAAAGTAGAAACTCGCCTGATTACAACGGTATGTGTAGTTTTCCCCTCGACCGTTCCAGTTATTCGTTTCGAGCACCAGAACTGCGAAAATTTTGAGTTTCTCAAGCGTTTCTTACCTCCAAACTGCCATATCTCGCGAACGGATTGACCAATCCGCAAAATTTCTGTTGCGTTTGAAAGTAGAAACTCGCCCGATTACAACGGTGTGCGTACTTTTCCCCTGGGCCGTTCTAGTTATTCGTTTCGAGCATAAAACTGCGAAAATTTTGAGTTTCTAAAGCGTTTCTTATCTCCAAACTGCCATATCTCGCGAACGGATTGATCCATCCGCAAAATTTCTGTCGCATCTGAAAGTAGAAACTCGCCCGATTACAACGGTATGCGCACTTTTCCCCTAGGCCGTTCTAGTTATTCGTTTCGAGCATCAGAACTGCGAAAATTTTGAGTTTCTCAAGCGTTTCTTACATCCAAACGGCCATATCTCGCGAACTGATTGACCAATCCGCAAAATTTCTGTTGCATTTGAAAGTAGAAACTCGCCCGATTACAACGGTATGCGCACTTTTCCCCTGGGCCGTTCTAGTTATTCGTTTCGAGCATCAGAACTGCGAACATTTTGAGTTTCTAAAGCGTTTCTTATTTCCAAACTGCCATATCTCGCGAACGGATTGATCAATCCGCAAAATTTCTGTTGCATTTGAAAGTAAAAACTGGACCGATTACAACGGTATGCGCACTTTTCCCCTGGGCCGTTCTAGTTATTCGTTTCGAGCATCAGAACTGCGAAAATTTTGAGTTTCTCAAGCGTTTCTTACCTCCAAACTGCCATATCTCGCGAACGGATTGATCAATCCGCAAAATTTCTGTTGCATTTGAAAGTAAAAACTCGCCCGATTACAACGGTATGCGCACTTTTCACCTGGGCCGTTCTAGTCATTCGTTTCGAGCATCAGAACTGCGAAAATTTTGAGTTTCTCAAGCGTTTCTTACCTCCAAACTGCCATATCTCGCGAACGGATTGACCAATCCGCAAAATTTCTGTTGCATTTGAAAGTAGAAACTCGCCTGATTACAACGGTATGTGTAGTATTCCCCTCGACCGTTCCAGTTATTCGTTTCGAGCACCAGAACTGCGAAAATTTTGAGTTTCTCAAGCGTTTCTTACCTCCAAACTGCCATATCTCTCGAACGGATTGACCAATCCGCAAAATTTCTGTTGCTTCTGAAAGTAGAAACTCGCCCGATTACAACGGTATGCGCACTTTTCCCCTGGACCGTTCTAGTCATTCGTTTCGAGCATCAGAACTGCGAAAATTTTGAGTTTCTCAAGCGTTTCTTACATCCAAACGGCCATATCTCGCGAACGGATTGACCAATCCGCAAAATTTCTGTTGCATTTGAAAGTAGAAACTCGCCCGATTACATCGGTATGCGTACTTCTCCCCTAGGCCGTTCTAGTCATTCGTTTCGAGCATCAGAACTGCGAAAATGTTGAGTTTCTCAAGCGTTTCTTACCTCCAAACTGCCATATCTCTCGAACGGATTGACCAATCCGCAAAATTTCTGTTGCTTCTGAAAGTAGAAACTCGCCCGATTACAACGGTATGCGCACTTTTCCCCTAGGCCGTTCTAGTTATTCGTTCCGAGCATCGGAACTGCGAAAATTTTGAGTTTCTCAAGCGTTTCTTACATCCAAACGGCTATATCTCGCGAACGGATTGACCAATCCGCAAAATTTCTGTTGCATCTGAAAGTAGAAACTCGCCCGATTACAACGGTATGTGTAGTTTTCCCCTAGTCCGTTCCAGTTATTCGTTTCGAGCATCAGAACTGCGAAAATTTTGAGTTCCTCAAGCGTTTCTTACCTCCAAACTGCCATATCTCGCGAACGGATTGACCAATCCGCTAAGTTTCTGTTGCATCTGAAAGTAGAAAGTCGCCCGATTACAACGGTGGGTGTAGTTTTCCCCTAGGCCGTTCTAGTTATTCGTTTCGAGCATAAAACTGCGAAAATTTTGAGTTTCTAAAGCGTTTCTTATCTCCAAACTGCCATATCTCGCGAAGGGATTGATCAATCCGCAAAATTTCTGTTGCATTTGAAAGTAGAAACTCGCCCGATTACAACGGTATGCGCACTTTTCCCCTGGGCCGTTCCAGTTATTCGTTTCGAGCATAAAACTGCGAAAATTTTGAGTTTCTAAAGCGTTTCTTACCTCCAAACTGCCATATCTCGCGAACGGATTGACCAATCCGCAAAATTTCTGTTGCGTTTGAAAGTAGAAACTCGCCCGATTACAACGGTGTGCGTACTTTTCCCCTGGGCCGTTCTAGTTATTCGTTTCGAGCATAAAACTGCGAAAATTTTGAGTTTCTAAAGCGTTTCTTATCTCCAAACTGCCATATCTCGCGAACGGATTGATCCATCCGCAAAATTTCTGTCGCATCTGAAAGTAGAAACTCGCCCGATTACAACGGTATGCGCACTTTTCCCCTAGGCCGTTCTAGTTATTCGTTTCGAGCATCAGAACTGCGAAAATTTTGAGTTTCTCAAGCGTTTCTTACCTCCAAACTGCCATATCTCGCGAACGGATTGACCAATCCGCAAAATTTCTGTTGCATTTGAAAGTAGAAACTCGCCCGATTACAACGGTATGCGCACTTTTCCCCTGGGCCGTTCTAGTTATTCGTTTCGAGCATCAGAACTGCGAAAATTTTGAGTTTCTAAAGCGTTTCTTATTTCCAAACTGCCATATCTCGCGAACGGATTGATCAATCCGCAAAATTTCTGTTGCATTTGAAAGTAAAAACTGGACCGATTACAACGGTATGCGCACTTTTCCCCTGGGCCGTTCTAGTTATTCGTTTCGAGCATCAGAACTGCGAAAATTTTGAGTTTCTCAAGCGTTTCTTACCTCCAAACTGCCATATCTCGCGAACGGATTGATCAATCCGCAAAATTTCTGTTGCATTTGAAAGTAAAAACTCGCCCGATTACAACGGTATGCGCACTTTTCACCTGGGCCGTTCTAGTCATTCGTTTCGAGCATCAGAACTGCGAAAATTTTGAGTTTCTCAAGCGTTTCTTACCTCCAAACTGCCATATCTCGCGAACGGATTGACCAATCCGCAAAATTTCTGTTGCATTTGAAAGTAGAAACTCGCCTGATTACAACGGTATGTGTAGTATTCCCCTCGACCGTTCCAGTTATTCGTTTCGAGCACCAGAACTGCGAAAATTTTGAGTTTCTCAAGCGTTTCTTACCTCCAAACTGCCATATCTCTCGAACGGATTGACCAATCCGCAAAATTTCTGTTGCTTCTGAAAGTAGAAACTCGCCCGATTACAACGGTATGCGCACTTTTCCCCTGGACCGTTCTAGTCATTCGTTTCGAGCATCAGAACTGCGAAAATTTTGAGTTTCTCAAGCGTTTCTTACATCCAAACGGCCATATCTCGCGAACGGATTGACCAATCCGCAAAATTTCTGTTGCATTTGAAAGTAGAAACTCGCCCGATTACATCGGTATGCGTACTTCTCCCCTAGGCCGTTCTAGTCATTCGTTTCGAGCATCAGAACTGCGAAAATGTTGAGTTTCTCAAGCGTTTCTTACCTCCAAACTGCCATATCTCTCGAACGGATTGACCAATCCGCAAAATTTCTGTTGCTTCTGAAAGTAGAAACTCGCCCGATTACAACGGTATGCGCACTTTTCCCCTAGGCCGTTCTAGTTATTCGTTCCGAGCATCAGAACTGCGAAAATTTTGAGTTTCTCAAGCGTTTCTTACATCCAAACGGCTATATCTCGCGAACGGATTGACCAATCCGCAAAATTTCTGTTGCATCTGAAAGTAGAAACTCGCCCGATTACAACGGTATGTGTAGTTTTCCCCTAGTCCGTTCCAGTTATTCGTTTCGAGCATCAGAACTGCGAAAATTTTGAGTTCCTCAAGCGTTTCTTACCTCCAAACTGCCATATCTCGCGAACGGATTGACCAATCCGCAAAGTTTCTGTTGCATCTGAAAGTAGAAAGTCGCCCGATTACAACGGTGGGTGTAGTTTTCCCCTAGGCCGTTCTAGTTATTCGTTTCGAGCATAAAACTGCGAAAATTTTGAGTTTCTAAAGCGTTTCTTATCTCCAAACTGCCATATCTCGCGAAGGGATTGATCAATCCGCAAAATTTCTGTTGCATTTGAAAGTAGAAACTCGCCCGATTACAACGGTATGCGCACTTTTCCCCTGGGCCGTTCCAGTTATTCGTTTCGAGCATAAAACTGCGAAAATTTTGAGTTTCTAAAGCGTTTCTTATCTCCAAACTGCCATATCTCGCGAACGGATTGACCAATCCGCAAAATTTCTGTTGCATTTGAAAGTAGAAACTCGCCTGATTACAACGGTATGTGTAGTTTTCCCCTATTCCGCTCCAGTTATTCGTTTCGAGCACCAGAACTGCGAAAATTTTGAGTTTCTCAAGCGTTTCTTAACTCCAAACTGCCATATCTCGCGAACGGATTGACCAATCCGCAAAATTTCTGTTGCATTTGAAAGTAGAAACTCGTCCGATTACAACGGTATGCGCACTTTTCCCCTGGGCCGTTCCAGTTATTCGTTTCGAGCACAAAACTGCGAAAATTTTGAGTTTCTAAAGCGTTTCTTATCTCCAAACTGCCATATCTCGCGAACGGATTGACCAATCCGCAAAATTTCTGTTGCTTCTGAAAGTAGAAACTCGCCCGATTACAACGGCATGCGCACTTTTCCCCTAGGCCGTTCTAGTTATTCGTTTCGAGCATCAGAACTGCGAAAATTTTGAGTTTCTCAAGCGTTTCTTACATCCAAACGGCCATATCTCGCGAACTGATTGACCAATCCGCATGATTTCTGTTGCATCTGAAAGTAGAAACTCGCCTGATTACAACGGTATGTGTAGTTTTCCCCTAGGCCGTTCCAGTTATTCGTTTCGAGCATCAGAACTGCGAAAATTTTGAGTTTCTCAAGCGCTTCTTTCCTCCAAACTGCCATATCTCGCGAACGGATTGACCAATCCGCAAAATTTTTGTTGCATTTGAAAGTAGAAACTCGCCTGATTACAACGGTATGTGTAGCTTTCCCCTCGACCGTTCCAGTTATTCGTTTCGAGCACCAGAACTGCGAAAATTTTGAGTTTCTCAATCGTTTCTTACCTCCAAACTGCCATATCTCGCGAACGGATTGATCAATCCGCAAAATTTCTGTTGCATTTGAAAGTAGAAACTCGCCTGATTACAACAGTATGTGTAGTTTTCCCCTAGACCGTTCCAGTTATTCGTTTCGAGCACCAGAACTGCGAAAATTTTGAGTTTCTCAAGCGTTTCTTACCTCCAAACTGCCATATCTCGCGAACGGATTGACCAATCCGCAAAATTTCTGTTGCGTTTGAAAGTAGAAACTCGCCCGATTACAACGGTGTGCGTACTTTTCCCCTGGGCCGTTCTAGTTATTCGTTTCGAGCATAAAACTGCGAAAATTTTGAGTTTCTAAAGCGTTTCTTATCTCCAAACTGCCATATCTCGCGAACGGATTGATCCATCCGCAAAATTTCTGTCGCATCTGAAAGTAGAAACTCGCCCGATTACAACGGTATGCGCACTTTTCCCCTAGGCCGTTCTAGTTATTCGTTTCGAGCATCAGAACTGCGAAAATTTTGAGTTTCTCAAGCGTTTCTTACCTCCAAACTGCCATATCTCGCGAACGGATTGACCAATCCGCAAAATTTCTGTTGCATTTGAAAGTAGAAACTCGCCCGATTACAACGGTATGCGCACTTTTCCCCTCGACCGTTCTAGTTATTCGTTTCGAGCATCAGAACTGCGAAAATTTTGAGTTTCTCAAGCGTTTCTTACATCCAAACGGCCATATCTCGCGAACGGATTGGCCAATCCGCATAATTTCTGTTGCATCTGAAAGTAGAAACTCGCCCGATTACAACGGTATGTGTAGTTTTCCCCTAGGCCGTTCCAGTTATTCGTTTCGAGCATCAGAACTGCGAAAATTTTGAGTTTCTCAAGCGTTTCTCACCTCCAAACTGCCATATCTCGCGAAGGGATTGACCAACCCGCAAAATTTCTGTTGCTTCTGAAAGTAGAAACTCGCCCGATTACAACGGTATGCGCACTTTTCCCCTAGGCCGTTCTAGTTATTCGTTTATAGCATCAGAACTGCGAAAATTTTGAGTTTCTCTAGCGTTTCTTACATCCAAACGGCCATATCTCGCGAACTGATTGACCAATCCGCATAATTTCTGTTGCATCTGAAAGTAGAAACTCGCCCGATTACAACGGTATGTGTAGTTTTCCCCTAGGCCGTTCCAGTTATTCGTTTCGAGCATCAGAACTGCGAAAATTTTGAGTTTCTCAAGCGCTACTTACTTCCAAACTGCCATATCTCGCGAACGGATTGACCAATCCGCAAAATTTCTGTTGCGTTTGAAAGTAGAAACTCGCCTGATTACAACGGTATGTGTAGTTTTCCCCTAGATCGTTCCAGTTATTCGTTTAGAGCACCAGAACTGCGAAAATTTTGAGTTTCTCAAGCGTTTCTTACCTCCAAACTGCCATATCTCGCGAACGGATTGACCAATCCGCAAAATTTCTGTTGCATTTGAAAGTAGAAACTCGCCCGATTACAACGGTATGCGTACTTCTCCCCTAGGCCGTTCTAGTCATTCGTTTCGAGCATCAGAACTGCGAAAATGTTGAGTTTCTCAAGCGTTTCTTACCTCCAAACTGCCATATCTCTCGAACGGATTGACCAATCCGCAAAATTTCTGTTGCTTCTGAAAGTAGAAACTCGCCCGATTACAACGGTATGCGCACTTTTCCCCTGGACCGTTCTAGTCATTCGTTTCGAGCATCAGAACTGCGAAAATTTTGAGTTTCTCAAGCGTTTCTTACCTCCAAACTGCCATATCTCGCGAACGGATTGACCAATCCGCAAAATTTCTGTTGCTTCTGAAAGTAGAAACTCGCCCGATTACAACGGTATGCGCACTTTTCCCCTAGGCCGTTCTAGTTATTCGTTTCGAGCATCAGAACTGCGAAAATTTTGAGTTTCTCAAGCGTTTCTTACATCCAAACGGCTATATCTCGCGAACGGATTGACCAATCCGCATAATTTCTGTTGCATCTGAAAGTAGAAACTCGTCCGATTGCAACGGTATGTGTAGTTTTCCCCTAGGCCGTTCTAGTCATTCGTTTCGAGCATCAGAACTGCGAAAATTTTGAGTTTCTCAAGCGTTTCTTACATCCAAACGGCCATATCTCGCTAACGGATTGACCAATCCGCATGATTTCTGTTGCATCTGAAAGTAGAAACTCGCCCGTTTACATCGGTATGCGTACTTTTCCCCTAGGCCGTTCTAGTTATTCGTTTCGAGCATCAGAACTGCGAAAATTTTGAGTTTCTCAAGCGTTTCTTGCCTCCAAACTGCCACATCTCGCGAACGGATTGACCAATCCGCAAAATTTCTGTTGCATTTGAAAGTAGAAACTCGCCCGATTACAACGGTATGCGTACTTCTCCCCTAGGCCGTTCTAGTCATTCGTTTCGAGCATCAGAACTGCGAAAATGTTGAGTTTCTCAAGCGTTTCTTACCTCCAAACTGCCATATCTCTCGAACGGATTGACCAATCCGCAAAATTTCTGTTGCATCTGAAAGTAGAAACTCGCCCGATTACAACGGTAAGTGTAGTTATTCCCTAGGCCGTTCTAGTTATTCGTTTCGAGCTTCAGAACTGCGAAAATTTTGAGTTTCTCAAGCGTTTCTTACCTCCAAACTGCCATATCTCGCGAACGGATTGACCAACCGCAAAATTTCTGTTGCATTTGAAAGTAGAAACTCGCCCGATTACAACGGTATGCGTACTTTTCCCCCAGGCCTTTCTAGTTATTCGTTTCGAGCATCAGAACTGCGAAAATTTTGAGTTTCTCAAGCGTTTCTTACCTCCAAACTGCCATATCTCGCGAACGGATTGACCAATCCGCAAAATTTCTGTTGCTTCTGAAAGTAGAAACTCGCCCGATTACAACGGTATGCGCACTTTTCCCCTAGGCCGTTCTAGTTATTCGTTTCGAGCATCAGAACTGCGAAAATTTTGAGTTTCTCAAGCGTTTCTTACCTCCAAACTGCCATATCTCGCGAACGGATTGACCAATCCGCAAAATTTCTGTTGCATTTGAAAGTAGAAACTCGCCCGATTACAACGGTATGCGCACTTTTCCCCTAGCCCGTTCTAGTTATTCGTTTCGAGCATCAGAACTGCGAAAATTTTGAGTTTCTCAAGCGTTTCTTACATCCAAACGGCCATATCTCGCGAACGGATTGGCCAATCCGCATAATTTCTGTTGCATCTGAAAGTAGAAACTCGCCCGATTACAACGGTATGCGCACTTTTCCCCTGGGCCGTTCTAGTTATTCGTTTCGAGCATCAGAACTGCGAAAATTTTGAGTTTCTAAAGCGTTTCTTATTTCCAAACTGCCATATCTCGCGAACGGATTGATCAATCCGCAAAATTTCTGTTGCATTTGAAAGTAAAAACTGGACCGATTACAACGGTATGCGCACTTTTCCCCTGGGCCGTTCTAGTTATTCGTTTCGAGCATAAAACTCCGAAAATTTTGAGTTTCATAAGCGTTTCTTATCTCCAAACTGCCATATCTCGCGAACGGATTGGCCAATCCGCATAATTTCTGTTGCATCTGAAAGTAGAAACTCGCCCGATTACAACGGTATGCGCACTTTTCCCCTAGGCCGTTCCAGTTATTCGTTTCGAGCATCAGAACTGCGAAAATTTTGAGTTTCTCAAGCGTTTCTCACCTCCAAACTGCCATATCTCGCGAACTGATTGACCAATCCGCATAATTTCTGTTGCATCTGAAAGTAGAAACTCGCCCGATTACAACGGTATGCGCACTTTTCCCCTGGGCCGTTCTAGTTATTCGTTTCGAGCATAAAACTCCGAAAATTTTGAGTTTCATAAGCGTTTCTTATCTCCAAACTGCCATATCTCGCGAACGGATTGATCAATCCGCAAAATTTCTGTTGCATTTGAAAGTAGAAACTCGCCCGATTACAACGGTATGCGCACTTTTCCCCTGGGCCGTTCTAGTTATTCGTTTCGAGCATCAGAACTGCGAAAATTTTGAGTTTCTAAAGCGTTTCTTATTTCCAAACTGCCATATCTCGCGAACGGATTGATCAATCCGCAAAATTTCTGTTGCATTTGAAAGTAAAAACTGGACCGATTACAACGGTATGCGCACTTTTCCCCTGGGCCGTTCTAGTTATTCGTTTCGAGCATCAGAACTGCGAAAATTTTGAGTTTCTCAAGCGTTTCTTACCTCCAAACTGCCATATCTCGCGAACGGATTGATCAATCCGCAAAATTTCTGTTGCATTTGAAAGTAAAAACTCGCCCGATTACAACGGTATGCGCACTTTTCACCTGGGCCGTTCTAGTCATTCGTTTCGAGCATCAGAACTGCGAAAATTTTGAGTTTCTCAAGCGTTTCTTACCTCCAAACTGCCATATCTCGCGAACGGATTGACCAATCCGCAAAATTTCTGTTGCATTTGAAAGTAGAAACTCGCCTGATTACAACGGTATGTGTAGTATTCCCCTCGACCGTTCCAGTTATTCGTTTCGAGCACCAGAACTGCGAAAATTTTGAGTTTCTCAAGCGTTTCTTACCTCCAAACTGCCATATCTCGCGAACGGATTGACCAATCCGCAAAATTTCTGTTGCATTTGAAAGTAGAAACTCGCCCGATTACAACGGTATGCGTACTTCTCCCCTAGGCCGTTCTAGTCATTCGTTTCGAGCATCAGAACTGCGAAAATGTTGAGTTTCTCAAGCGTTTCTTACCTCCAAACTGCCATATCTCTCGAACGGATTGACCAATCCGCAAAATTTCTGTTGCTTCTGAAAGTAGAAACTCGCCCGATTACAACGGTATGCGCACTTTTCCCCTGGACCGTTCTAGTCATTCGTTTCGAGCATCAGAACTGCGAAAATTTTGAGTTTCTCAAGCGTTTCTTACCTCCAAACTGCCATATCTCGCGAACGGATTGACCAATCCGCAAAATTTCTGTTGCTTCTGAAAGTAGAAACTCGCCCGATTACAACGGTATGCGCACTTTTCCCCTAGGCCGTTCTAGTTATTCGTTTCGAGCATCAGAACTGCGAAAATTTTGAGTTTCTCAAGCGTTTCTTACATCCAAACGGCTATATCTCGCGAACGGATTGACCAAACCGCATAATTTCTGTTGCATCTGAAAGTAGAAACTCGTCCGATTGCAACGGTATGTGTAGTTTTCCCCTAGGCCGTTCTAGTCATTCGTTTCGAGCATCAGAACTGCGAAAATTTTGAGTTTCTCAAGCGTTTCTTACATCCAAACGGCCATATCTCGCGAACGGATTGACCAATCCGCATGATTTCTGTTGCATCTGAAAGTAGAAACTCGCCCGTTTACATCGGTATGCGTACTTTTCCCCTAGGCCGTTCTAGTTATTCGTTTCGAGCATCAGAACTGCGAAAATTTTGAGTTTCTCAAGCGTTTCTTGCCTCCAAACTGCCACATCTCGCGAACGGATTGACCAATCCGCAAAATTTCTGTTGCATTTGAAAGTAGAAACTCGCCCGATTACAACGGTATGCGTACTTCTCCCCTAGGCCGTTCTAGTCATTCGTTTGGAGCATCAGAACTGCGAAAATGTTGAGTTTCTCAAGCGTTTCTTACCTCCAAACTGCCATATCTCTCGAACGGATTGACCAATCCGCAAAATTTCTGTTGCATCTGAAAGTAGAAACTCGCCCGATTACAACGGTAAGTGTAGTTATCCCCTAGGCCGTTCTAGTTATTCGTTTCGAGCTTCAGAACTGCGAAAATTTTGAGTTTCTCAAGCGTTTCTTACCTCCAAACTGCCATATCTCGCGAACGGATTGACCAACCGCAAAATTTCTGTTGCATTTGAAAGTAGAAACTCGCCCGATTACAACGGTATGCGTACTTTTCCCCCAGGCCTTTCTAGTTATTCGTTTCGAGCATCAGAACTGCGAAAATTTTGAGTTTCTCAAGCGTTTCTTACCTCCAAACTGCCATATCTCGCGAACGGATTGACCAATCCGCAAAATTTCTGTTGCTTCTGAAAGTAGAAACTCGCCCGATTACAACGGTATGCGCACTTTTCCCCTAGGCCGTTCTAGTTATTCGTTTCGAGCATCAGAACTGCGAAAATTTTGAGTTTCTCAAGCGTTTCTTACCTCCAAACTGCCATATCTCGCGAACGGATTGACCAATCCGCAAAATTTCTGTTGCATTTGAAAGTAGAAACTCGCCCGATTACAACGGTATGCGCACTTTTCCCCTGGGCCGTTCTAGTTATTCGTTTCGAGCATCAGAACTGCGAAAATTTTGAGTTTCTAAAGCGTTTCTTACATCCAAACGGCCATATCTCGCGAACGGATTGGCCAATCCGCATAATTTCTGTTGCATCTGAAAGTAGAAACTCGCCCGATTACAACGGTATGCGCACTTTTCCCCTGGGCCGTTCTAGTTATTCGTTTCGAGCATCAGAACTGCGAAAATTTTGAGTTTCTAAAGCGTTTCTTATTTCCAAACTGCCATATCTCGCGAACGGATTGATCAATCCGCAAAATTTCTGTTGCATTTGAAAGTAAAAACTGGACCGATTACAACGGTATGCGCACTTTTCCCCTGGGCCGTTCTAGTTATTCGTTTCGAGCATAAAACTCCGAAAATTTTGAGTTTCATAAGCGTTTCTTATCTCCAAACTGCCATATCTCGCGAACGGATTGGCCAATCCGCATAATTTCTGTTGCATCTGAAAGTAGAAACTCGCCCGATTACAACGGTATGCGCACTTTTCCCCTAGGCCGTTCCAGTTATTCGTTTCGAGCATCAGAACTGCGAAAATTTTGAGTTTCTCAAGCGTTTCTCACCTCCAAACTGCCATATCTCGCGAACTGATTGACCAATCCGCATAATTTCTGTTGCATCTGAAAGTAGAAACTCGCCCGATTACAACGGTATGCGCACTTTTCCCCTGGGCCGTTCTAGTTATTCGTTTCGAGCATAAAACTCCGAAAATTTTGAGTTTCATAAGCGTTTCTTATCTCCAAACTGCCATATCTCGCGAACGGATTGATCAATCCGCAAAATTTCTGTTGCATTTGAAAGTAGAAACTCGCCCGATTACAACGGTATGCGCACTTTTCCCCTAGGCCGTTCTAGTTATTCGTTTCGAGCATCAGAACTGCGAAAATTTTGAGTTTCTCAAGCGTTTCTTGCCTCCAAACTGCCACATCTCGCGAACGGATTGACCAATCCGCAAAATTTCTGTTGCATTTGAAAGTAGAAACTCGCCCGATTACAACGGTATGCGTACTTCTCCCCTAGGCCGTTCTAGTCATTCGTTTCGAGCATCAGAACTGCGAAAATGTTGAGTTTCTCAAGCGTTTCTTACCTCCAAACTGCCATATCTCTCGAACGGATTGACCAATCCGCAAAATTTCTGTTGCATCTGAAAGTAGAAACTCGCCCGATTACAACGGTAAGTGTAGTTATCCCCTAGGCCGTTCTAGTTATTCGTTTCGAGCATCAGAACTGCGAAAATTTTGAGTTTCTCAAGCGTTTCTTACCTCCAAACTGCCATATCTCGCGAACGGATTGACCAATCCGCAAAATTTCTGTTGCTTCTGAAAGTAGAAACTCGCCCGATTACAACGGTATGCGCACTTTTCCCCTAGGCCGTTCTAGTTATTCGTTTCGAGCATCAGAACTGCGAAAATTTTGAGTTTCTCAAGCGTTTCTTACATCCAAACGGCCATATCTCGCGAACGGATTGGCCAATCCGCATAATTTCTGTTGCATCTGAAAGTAGAAACTCGCCCGATTACAACGGTATGCGCACTTTTCCCCTGGGCCGTTCTAGTTATTCGTTTCGAGCATCAGAACTGCGAAAATTTTGAGTTTCTAAAGCGTTTCTTATTTCCAAACTGCCATATCTCGCGAACGGATTGATCAATCCGCAAAATTTCTGTTGCATTTGAAAGTAAAAACTGGACCGATTACAACGGTATGCGCACTTTTCCCCTGGGCCGTTCTAGTTATTCGTTTCGAGCATAAAACTCCGAAAATTTTGAGTTTCATAAGCGTTTCTTATCTCCAAACTGCCATATCTCGCGAACGGATTGGCCAATCCGCATAATTTCTGTTGCATCTGAAAGTAGAAACTCGCCCGATTACAACGGTATGCGCACTTTTCCCCTAGGCCGTTCCAGTTATTCGTTTCGAGCATCAGAACTGCGAAAATTTTGAGTTTCTCAAGCGTTTCTCACCTCCAAACTGCCATATCTCGCGAACTGATTGACCAATCCGCATAATTTCTGTTGCATCTGAAAGTAGAAACTCGCCCGATTACAACGGTATGCGCACTTTTCCCCTGGGCCGTTCTAGTTATTCGTTTCGAGCATAAAACTCCGAAAATTTTGAGTTTCATAAGCGTTTCTTATCTCCAAACTGCCATATCTCGCGAACGGATTGATCAATCCGCAAAATTTCTGTTGCATTTGAAAGTAGAAACTCGCCCGATTACAACGGTATGCGCACTTTTCCCCTGGGCCGTTCTAGTTATTCGTTTCGAGCATCAGAACTGCGAAAATTTTGAGTTTCTAAAGCGTTTCTTATTTCCAAACTGCCATATCTCGCGAACGGATTGATCAATCCGCAAAATTTCTGTTGCATTTGAAAGTAAAAACTGGACCGATTACAACGGTATGCGCACTTTTCCCCTGGGCCGTTCTAGTTATTCGTTTCGAGCATCAGAACTGCGAAAATTTTGAGTTTCTCAAGCGTTTCTTACCTCCAAACTGCCATATCTCGCGAACGGATTGATCAATCCGCAAAATTTCTGTTGCATTTGAAAGTAAAAACTCGCCCGATTACAACGGTATGCGCACTTTTCACCTGGGCCGTTCTAGTCATTCGTTTCGAGCATCAGAACTGCGAAAATTTTGAGTTTCTCAAGCGTTTCTTACCTCCAAACTGCCATATCTCGCGAACGGATTGACCAATCCGCAAAATTTCTGTTGCATTTGAAAGTAGAAACTCGCCTGATTACAACGGTATGTGTAGTATTCCCCTCGACCGTTCCAGTTATTCGTTTCGAGCACCAGAACTGCGAAAATTTTGAGTTTCTCAAGCGTTTCTTACCTCCAAACTGCCATATCTCGCGAACGGATTGACCAATCCGCAAAATTTCTGTTGCATTTGAAAGTAGAAACTCGCCCGATTACAACGGTATGCGTACTTCTCCCCTAGGCCGTTCTAGTCATTCGTTTCGAGCATCAGAACTGCGAAAATGTTGAGTTTCTCAAGCGTTTCTTACCTCCAAACTGCCATATCTCTCGAACGGATTGACCAATCCGCAAAATTTCTGTTGCTTCTGAAAGTAGAAACTCGCCCGATTACAACGGTATGCGCACTTTTCCCCTGGACCGTTCTAGTCATTCGTTTCGAGCATCAGAACTGCGAAAATTTTGAGTTTCTCAAGCGTTTCTTACCTCCAAACTGCCATATCTCGCGAACGGATTGACCAATCCGCAAAATTTCTGTTGCTTCTGAAAGTAGAAACTCGCCCGATTACAACGGTATGCGCACTTTTCCCCTAGGCCGTTCTAGTTATTCGTTTCGAGCATCAGAACTGCGAAAATTTTGAGTTTCTCAAGCGTTTCTTACATCCAAACGGCTATATCTCGCGAACGGATTGACCAATCCGCATAATTTCTGTTGCATCTGAAAGTAGAAACTCGTCCGATTGCAACGGTATGTGTAGTTTTCCCCTAGGCCGTTCTAGTCATTCGTTTCGAGCATCAGAACTGCGAAAATTTTGAGTTTCTCAAGCGTTTCTTACATCCAAACGGCCATATCTCGCGAACGGATTGACCAATCCGCATGATTTCTGTTGCATCTGAAAGTAGAAACTCGCCCGTTTACATCGGTATGCGTACTTTTCCCCTAGGCCGTTCTAGTTATTCGTTTCGAGCATCAGAACTGCGAAAATTTTGAGTTTCTCAAGCGTTTCTTGCCTCCAAACTGCAACATCTCGCGAACGGATTGACCAATCCGCAAAATTTCTGTTGCATTTGAAAGTAGAAACTCGCCCGATTACAACGGTATGCGTACTTCTCCCCTAGGCCGTTCTAGTCATTCGTTTGGAGCATCAGAACTGCGAAAATGTTGAGTTTCTCAAGCGTTTCTTACCTCCAAACTGCCATATCTCTCGAACGGATTGACCAATCCGCAAAATTTCTGTTGCATCTGAAAGTAGAAACTCGCCCGATTACAACGGTAAGTGTAGTTATCCCCTAGGCCGTTCTAGTTATTCGTTTCGAGCTTCAGAACTGCGAAAATTTTGAGTTTCTCAAGCGTTTCTTACCTCCAAACTGCCATATCTCGCGAACGGATTGACCAACCGCAAAATTTCTGTTGCATTTGAAAGTAGAAACTCGCCCGATTACAACGGTATGCGTACTTTTCCCCCAGGCCTTTCTAGTTATTCGTTTCGAGCATCAGAACTGCGAAAATTTTGAGTTTCTCAAGCGTTTCTTACCTCCAAACTGCCATATCTCGCGAACGGATTGACCAATCCGCAAAATTTCTGTTGCTTCTGAAAGTAGAAACTCGCCCGATTACAACGGTATGCGCACTTTTCCCCTAGGCCGTTCTAGTTATTCGTTTCGAGCATCAGAACTGCGAAAATTTTGAGTTTCTCAAGCGTTTCTTACCTCCAAACTGCCATATCTCGCGAACGGATTGACCAATCCGCAAAATTTCTGTTGCATTTGAAAGTAGAAACTCGCCCGATTACAACGGTATGCGCACTTTTCCCCTGGGCCGTTCTAGTTATTCGTTTCGAGCATCAGAACTGCGAAAATTTTGAGTTTCTAAAGCGTTTCTTACATCCAAACGGCCATATCTCGCGAACGGATTGGCCAATCCGCATAATTTCTGTTGCATCTGAAAGTAGAAACTCGCCCGATTACAACGGTATGCGCACTTTTCCCCTGGGCCGTTCTAGTTATTCGTTTCGAGCATCAGAACTGCGAAAATTTTGAGTTTCTAAAGCGTTTCTTATTTCCAAACTGCCATATCTCGCGAACGGATTGATCAATCCGCAAAATTTCTGTTGCATTTGAAAGTAAAAACTGGACCGATTACAACGGTATGCGCACTTTTCCCCTGGGCCGTTCTAGTTATTCGTTTCGAGCATAAAACTCCGAAAATTTTGAGTTTCATAAGCGTTTCTTATCTCCAAACTGCCATATCTCGCGAACGGATTGGCCAATCCGCATAATTTCTGTTGCATCTGAAAGTAGAAACTCGCCCGATTACAACGGTATGCGCACTTTTCCCCTAGGCCGTTCCAGTTATTCGTTTCGAGCATCAGAACTGCGAAAATTTTGAGTTTCTCAAGCGTTTCTCACCTCCAAACTGCCATATCTCGCGAACTGATTGACCAATCCGCATAATTTCTGTTGCATCTGAAAGTAGAAACTCGCCCGATTACAACGGTATGCGCACTTTTCCCCTGGGCCGTTCTAGTTATTCGTTTCGAGCATAAAACTCCGAAAATTTTGAGTTTCATAAGCGTTTCTTATCTCCAAACTGCCATATCTCGCGAACGGATTGATCAATCCGCAAAATTTCTGTTGCATTTGAAAGTAGAAACTCGCCCGATTACAACGGTATGCGCACTTTTCCCCTGGGCCGTTCTAGTTATTCGTTTCGAGCATCAGAACTGCGAAAATTTTGAGTTTCTAAAGCGTTTCTTATTTCCAAACTGCCATATCTCGCGAACGGATTGATCAATCCGCAAAATTTCTGTTGCATTTGAAAGTAAAAACTGGACCGATTACAACGGTATGCGCACTTTTCCCCTGGGCCGTTCTAGTTATTCGTTTCGAGCATCAGAACTGCGAAAATTTTGAGTTTCTCAAGCGTTTCTTACCTCCAAACTGCCATATCTCGCGAACGGATTGATCAATCCGCAAAATTTCTGTTGCATTTGAAAGTAAAAACTCGCCCGATTACAACGGTATGCGCACTTTTCACCTGGGCCGTTCTAGTCATTCGTTTCGAGCATCAGAACTGCGAAAATTTTGAGTTTCTCAAGCGTTTCTTACCTCCAAACTGCCATATCTCGCGAACGGATTGACCAATCCGCAAAATTTCTGTTGCATTTGAAAGTAGAAACTCGCCTGATTACAACGGTATGTGTAGTATTCCCCTCGACCGTTCCAGTTATTCGTTTCGAGCACCAGAACTGCGAAAATTTTGAGTTTCTCAAGCGTTTCTTACCTCCAAACTGCCATATCTCTCGAACGGATTGACCAATCCGCAAAATTTCTGTTGCTTCTGAAAGTAGAAACTCGCCCGATTACAACGGTATGCGCACTTTTCCCCTGGACCGTTCTAGTCATTCGTTTCGAGCATCAGAACTGCGAAAATTTTGAGTTTCTCAAGCGTTTCTTACCTCCAAACTGCCATATCTCGCGAACGGATTGACCAATCCGCAAAATTTCTGTTGCTTCTGAAAGTAGAAACTCGCCCGATTACAACGGTATGCGCACTTTTCCCCTAGGCCGTTCTAGTTATTCGTTTCGAGCATCAGAACTGCGAAAATTTTGAGTTTCTCAAGCGTTTCTTACATCCAAACGGCTATATCTCGCGAACGGATTGACCAATCCGCATAATTTCTGTTGCATCTGAAAGTAGAAACTCGTCCGATTGCAACGGTATGTGTAGTTTTCCCCTAGGCCGTTCTAGTCATTCGTTTCGAGCATCAGAACTGCGAAAATTTTGAGTTTCTCAAGCGTTTCTTACATCCAAACGGCCATATCTCGCGAACGGATTGACCAATCCGCATGATTTCTGTTGCATCTGAAAGTAGAAACTCGCCCGTTTACATCGGTATGCGTACTTTTCCCCTAGGCCGTTCTAGTTATTCGTTTCGAGCATAAGAACTGCGAAAATTTTGAGTTTCTCAAGCGTTTCTTACCTCCAAACTGCCACATCTCGCGAACGGATTGACCAATCCGCAAAACTTCTGTTGCATTTGAAAGTAGAAACTCGCCCGATTACAACGGTATGCGTACTTCTCCCCTAGGCCGTTCTAGTCATTCGTTTCGAGCATCAGAACTGCGAAAATGTTGAGTTTCTCAAGCGTTTCTTACCTCCAAACTGCCATATCTCTCGAACGGATTGACCAATCCGCAAAATTTCTGTTGCTTCTGAAAGTAGAAACTCGCCCGATTACAACGGTAAGCGCACTTTTCCCCTAGGCCGTTCTAGTTATTCGTTTCGAGCATCAGAACTGCGAAAATTTTGAGTTTCTCAAGCGTTTCTTACATCCAAACGGCTATATCTCGCGAACGGATTGACCAATCCGCAAAATTTCTGTTGCATCTGAAAGTAGAAACTCGCCCGATTACAACGGTATGTGTAGTTTTCCCCTAGTCCGTTCCAGTTATTCGTTTCGAGCATCAGAACTGCGAAAATTTTGAGTTCCTCGAGCGTTTCTTACCTCCAAACTGCCATATCTCGCGAACGGATTGACCAATCCGCAAAGTTTCTGTTGCATCTGAAAGTAGAAAGTCGCCCGATTACAACGGTGGGTGTAGTTTTCCCCTAGGCCGTTCTAGTTATTCGTTTCGAGCATCAGAACTGCGAAAATTTTGAGTTTCTCAAGCGTTTCTTACCTCCAAACTGCCATATCTCGCGAACGGATTGACCAATCCGCAAAATTTCTGTTGCATTTGAAAGTAGAAACTCGCCTGATTACAACGGTATGTGTAGTTTTCCCCTATTCCGTTCCAGTTATTCGTTTCGAGCACCAGAACTGCGAAAATTTTGAGTTTCTCAAGCGTTTCTTAACTCCAAACTGCCATATCTCGCGAACGGATTGACCAATCCGCAAAATTTCTGTTGCATTTGAAAGTAGAAACTCGTCCGATTACAACGGTATGCGCACTTTTCCCCTGGGCCGTTCCAGTTATTCGTTTCGAGCACAAAACTGCGAAAATTTTGAGTTTCTAAAGCGTTTCTTATCTCCAAACTGCCATATCTCGCGAACGGATTGACCAATCCGCAAAATTTCTGTTGCTTCTGAAAGTAGAAACTCGCCCGATTACAACGGCATGCGCACTTTTCCCCTAGGCCGTTCTAGTTATTCGTTTCGAGCATCAGAACTGCGAAAATTTTGAGTTTCTCAAGCGTTTCTTACATCCAAACGGCCATATCTCGCGAACTGATTGACCAATCCGCATGATTTCTGTTGCATCTGAAAGTAGAAACTCGCCTGATTACAACGGTATGTGTAGTTTTCCCCTAGGCCGTTCCAGTTATTCGTTTCGAGCATCAGAACTGCGAAAATTTTGAGTTTCTCAAGCGCTTCTTTCCTCCAAACTGCCATATCTCGCGAACGGATTGACCAATCCGCAAAATTTTTGTTGCATTTGAAAGTAGAAACTCGCCTGATTACAACGGTATGTGTAGTTTTCCCCTCGACCGTTCCAGTTATTCGTTTCGAGCACCAGAACTGCGAAAATTTTGAGTTTCTCAATCGTTTCTTACCTCCAAACTGCCATATCTCGCGAACGGATTGATCAATCCGCAAAATTTCTGTTGCATTTGAAAGTAGAAACTCGCCTGATTACAACAGTATGTGTAGTTTTCCCCTAGACCGTTCCAGTTATTCGTTTCGAGCACCAGAACTGCGAAAATTTTGAGTTTCTCAAGCGTTTCTTACCTCCAAACTGCCATATCTCGCGAACGGATTGACCAATCCGCAAAATTTCTGTTGCGTTTGAAAGTAGAAACTCGCCCGATTACAACGGTGTGCGTACTTTTCCCCTGGGCCGTTCTAGTTATTCGTTTCGAGCATAAAACTGCGAAAATTTTGAGTTTCTAAAGCGTTTCTTATCTCCAAACTGCCATATCTCGCGAACGGATTGATCCATCCGCAAAATTTCTGTCGCATCTGAAAGTAGAAACTCGCCCGATTACAACGGTATGCGCACTTTTCCCCTAGGCCGTTCTAGTTATTCGTTTCGAGCATCAGAACTGCGAAAATTTTGAGTTTCTCAAGCGTTTCTTACCTCCAAACTGCCATATCTCGCGAACGGATTGACCAATCCGCAAAATTTCTGTTGCATTTGAAAGTAGAAACTCGCCCGATTACAACGGTATGCGCACTTTTCCCCTCGACCGTTCTAGTTATTCGTTTCGAGCATCAGAACTGCGAAAATTTTGAGTTTCTCAAGCGTTTCTTACATCCAAACGGCCATATCTCGCGAACGGATTGGCCAATCCGCATAATTTCTGTTGCATCTGAAAGTAGAAACTCGCCCGATTACAACGGTATGTGTAGTTTTCCCCTAGGCCGTTCCAGTTATTCGTTTCGAGCATCAGAACTGCGAAAATTTTGAGTTTCTCAAGCGTTCCTCACCTCCAAACTGCCATATCTCGCGAAGGGATTGACCAACCCGCAAAATTTCTGTTGCTTCTGAAAGTAGAAACTCGCCCGATTACAACGGTATGCGCACTTTTCCCCTAGGCCGTTCTAGTTATTCGTTTATAGCATCAGAACTGCGAAAATTTTGAGTTTCTCTAGCGTTTCTTACATCCAAACGGCCATATCTCGCGAACTGATTGACCAATCCGCATAATTTCTGTTGCATCTGAAAGTAGAAACTCGCCCGATTACAACGGTATGTGTAGTTTTCCCCTAGGCCGTTCCAGTTATTCGTTTCGAGCATCAGAACTGCGAAAATTTTGAGTTTCTCAAGCGCTACTTACCTCCAAACTGCCATATCTCGCGAACGGATTGACCAATCCGCAAAATTTCTGTTGCGTTTGAAAGTAGAAACTCGCCTGATTACAACGGTATGTGTAGTTTTCCCCTAGATCGTTCCAGTTATTCGTTTAGAGCACCAGAACTGCGAAAATTTTGAGTTTCTCAAGCGTTTCTTACCTCCAAACTGCCATATCTCGCGAACGGATTGACCAATCCGCAAAATTTCTGTTGCATTTGAAAGTAGAAACTCGCCCGATTACAACGGTATGCGTACTTCTCCCCTAGGCCGTTCTAGTCATTCGTTTCGAGCATCAGAACTGCGAAAATTTTGAGTTTCTCAAGCGTTTCTTACCTCCAAACTGCCATATCTCGCGAACGGATTGACCAATCCGCAAAATTTCTGTTGCATTTGAAAGTAGAAACTCGCCTGATTACAACGGTATGTGTAGTATTCCCCTCGACCGTTCCAGTTATTCGTTTCGAGCACCAGAACTGCGAAAATTTTGAGTTTCTCAAGCGTTTCTTACCTCCAAACTGCCATATCTCTCGAACGGATTGACCAATGCGCAAAATTTCTGTTGCTTCTGAAAGTAGAAACTCGCCCGATTACAACGGTATGCGCACTTTTCCCCTGGACCGTTCTAGTCATTCGTTTCGAGCATCAGAACTGCGAAAATTTTGAGTTTCTCAAGCGTTTCTTACCTCCAAACTGCCATATCTCGCGAACGGATTGACCAATCCGCAAAATTTCTGTTGCTTCTGAAAGTAGAAACTCGCCCGATTACAACGGTATGCGCACTTTTCCCCTAGGCCGTTCTAGTTATTCGTTTCGAGCATCAGAACTGCGAAAATTTTGAGTTTCTCAAGCGTTTCTTACATCCAAACGGCTATATCTCGCGAACGGATTGACCAATCCGCATAATTTCTGTTGCATCTGAAAGTAGAAACTCGTCCGATTGCAACGGTATGTGTAGTTTTCCCCTAGGCCGTTCTAGTCATTCGTTTCGAGCATCAGAACTGCGAAAATTTTGAGTTTCTCAAGCGTTTCTTACATCCAAACGGCCATATCTCGCGAACGGATTGACCAATCCGCATGATTTCTGTTGCATCTGAAAGTAGAAACTCGCCCGTTTACATCGGTATGCGTACTTTTCCCCTAGGCCGTTCTAGTTATTCGTTTCGAGCATAAGAACTGCGAAAATTTTGAGTTTCTCAAGCGTTTCTTATCTCCAAACTGCCACATCTCGCGAACGGATTGACCAATCCGCAAAATTTCTGTTGCATTTGAAAGTAGAAACTCGCCCGATTACAACGGTATGCGTACTTCTCCCCTAGGCCGTTCTAGTCATTCGTTTCGAGCATCAGAACTGCGAAAATGTTGAGTTTCTCAAGCGTTTCTTACCTCCAAACTGCCATATCTCTCGAACGGATTGACCAATCCGCAAAATTTCTGTTGCTTCTGAAAGTAGAAACTCGCCCGATTACAACGGTATGCGCACTTTTCCCCTAGGCCGTTCTAGTTATTCGTTTCGAGCATCAGAACTGCGAAAATTTTGAGTTTCTCAAGCGTTTCTTACATCCAAACGGCTATATCTCGCGAACGGATTGACCAATCCGCAAAATTTCTGTTGCATCTGAAAGTAGAAACTCGCCCGATTACAACGGTATGTGTAGTTTTCCCCTAGTCCGTTCCAGTTATTCGTTTCGAGCATCAGAACTGCGAAAATTTTGAGTTCCTCAAGCGTTTCTTACCTCCAAACTGCCATATCTCGCGAACGGATTGACCAATCCGCAAAGTTTCTGTTGCATCTGAAAGTAGAAAGTCGCCCGATTACAACGGTGGGTGTAGTTTTCCCCTAGGCCGTTCTAGTTATTCGTTTCGAGCATAAAACTGCGAAAATTTTGAGTTTCTAAAGCGTTTCTTATCTCCAAACTGCCATATCTCGCGAAGGGATTGATCAATCCGCAAAATTTCTGTTGCATTTGAAAGTAGAAACTCGCCCGATTACAACGGTATGCGCACTTTTCCCCTGGGCCGTTCCAGTTATTCGTTTCGAGCATAAAACTGCGAAAATTTTGAGTTTCTAAAGCGTTTCTTATCTCCAAACTGCCATATCTCGCGAACGGATTGACCAATCCGCAAAATTTCTGTTGCATTTGAAAGTAGAAACTCGCCTGATTACAACGGTGTGTGTAGTTTTCCCCTATTCCGTTCCAGTTATTCGTTTCGAGCACCAGAACTGCGAAAATTTTGAGTTTCTCAAGCGTTTCTTAACTCCAAACTGCCATATCTCGCGAACGGATTGACCAATCCGCAAAATTTCTGTTGCATTTGAAAGTAGAAACTCGTCCGATTACAACGGTATGCGCACTTTTCCCCTGGGCCGTTCCAGTTATTCGTTTCGAGCACAAAACTGCGAAAATTTTGAGTTTCTAAAGCGTTTCTTATCTCCAAACTGCCATATCTCGCGAACGGATTGACCAATCCGCAAAATTTCTGTTGCTTCTGAAAGTAGAAACTCGCCCGATTACAACGGCATGCGCACTTTTCCCCTAGGCCGTTCTAGTTATTCGTTTCGAGCATCAGAACTGCGAAAATTTTGAGTTTCTCAAGCGTTTCTTACATCCAAACGGCCATATCTCGCGAACTGATTGACCAATCCGCATGATTTCTGTTGCATCTGAAAGTAGAAACTCGCCTGATTACAACGCTATGTGTAGTTTTCCCCTAGGCCGTTCCAGTTATTCGTTTCGAGCATCAGAACTGCGAAAATTTTGAGTTTCTCAAGCGCTTCTTTCCTCCAAACTGCCATATCTCGCGAACGGATTGACCAATCCGCAAAATTTTTGTTGCATTTGAAAGTAGAAACTCGCCTGATTACAACGGTATGTGTAGTTTTCCCCTCGACCGTTCCAGTTATTCGTTTCGAGCACCAGAACTGCGAAAATTTTGAGTTTCTCAATCGTTTCTTACCTCCAAACTGCCATATCTCGCGAACGGATTGATCAATCCGCAAAATTTCTGTTGCATTTGAAAGTAGAAACTCGCCTGATTACAACAGTATGTGTAGTTTTCCCCTAGACCGTTCCAGTTATTCGTTTCGAGCACCAGAACTGCGAAAATTTTGAGTTTCTCAAGCGTTTCTTACCTCCAAACTGCCATATCTCGCGAACGGATTGACCAATCCGCAAAATTTCTGTTGCGTTTGAAAGTAGAAACTCGCCCGATTACAACGGTGTGCGTACTTTTCCCCTGGGCCGTTCTAGTTATTCGTTTCGAGCATAAAACTGCGAAAATTTTGAGTTTCTAAAGCGTTTCTTATCTCCAAACTGCCATATCTCTCGAAGGGATTGATCAATCCGCAAAATTTCTGTTGCATTTGAAAGTAGAAACTCGCCCGATTACAACGGTATGCGCACTTTTCCCCTGGGCCGTTCCAGTTATTCGTTTCGAGCATAAAACTGCGAAAATTTTGAGTTTCTAAAGCGTTTCTTATCTCCAAACTGCCATATCTCGCGAACGGATTGACCAATCCGCAAAATTTCTGTTGCATTTGAAAGTAGAAACTCGCCTGATTACAACGGTATGTGTAGTTTTCCCCTATTCCGTTCCAGTTATTCGTTTCGAGCACCAGAACTGCGAAAATTTTGAGTTTCTCAAGCGTTTCTTAACTCCAAACTGCCATATCTCGCGAACGGATTGACCAATCCGCAAAATTTCTGTTGCATTTGAAAGTAGAAACTCGTCCGATTACAACGGTATGCGCACTTTTCCCCTGGGCCGTTCCAGTTATTCGTTTCGAGCACAAAACTGCGAAAATTTTGAGTTTCTAAAGCGTTTCTTATCTCCAAACTGCCATATCTCGCGAACGGATTGACCAATCCGCAAAATTTCTGTTGCTTCTGAAAGTAGAAACTCGCCCGATTACAACGGCATGCGCACTTTTCCCCTAGGCCGTTCTAGTTATTCGTTTCGAGCATCAGAACTGCGAAAATTTTGAGTTTCTCAAGCGTTTCTTACATCCAAACGGCCATATCTCGCGAACTGATTGACCAATCCGCATGATTTCTGTTGCATCTGAAAGTAGAAACTCGCCTGATTACAACGGTATGTGTAGTTTTCCCCTAGGCCGTTCCAGTTATTCGTTTCGAGCATCAGAACTGCGAAAATTTTGAGTTTCTCAAGCGCTTCTTTCCTCCAAACTGCCATATCTCGCGAACGGATTGACCAATCCGCAAAATTTTTGTTGCATTTGAAAGTAGAAACTCGCCTGATTACAACGGTATGTGTAGTTTTCCCCTCGACCGTTCCAGTTATTCGTTTCGAGCACCAGAACTGCGAAAATTTTGAGTTTCTCAATCGTTTCTTACCTCCAAACTGCCATATCTCGCGAACGGATTGATCAATCCGCAAAATTTCTGTTGCATTTGAAAGTAGAAACTCGCCTGATTACAACAGTATGTGTAGTTTTCCCCTAGACCGTTCCAGTTATTCGTTTCGAGCACCAGAACTGCGAAAATTTTGAGTTTCTCAAGCGTTTCTTACCTCCAAACTGCCATATCTCGCGAACGGATTGACCAATCCGCAAAATTTCTGTTGCGTTTGAAAGTAGAAACTCGCCCGATTACAACGGTGTGCGTACTTTTCCCCTGGGCCGTTCTAGTTATTCGTTTCGAGCATAAAACTGCGAAAATTTTGAGTTTCTAAAGCGTTTCTTATCTCCAAACTGCCATATCTCGCGAACGGATTGATCCATCCGCAAAATTTCTGTCGCATCTGAAAGTAGAAACTCGCCCGATTACAACGGTATGCGCACTTTTCCCCTAGGCCGTTCTAGTTATTCGTTTCGAGCATCAGAACTGCGAAAATTTTGAGTTTCTCAAGCGTTTCTTACCTCCAAACTGCCATATCTCGCGAACGGATTGACCAATCCGCAAAATTTCTGTTGCATTTGAAAGTAGAAACTCGCCCGATTACAACGGTATGCGCACTTTTCCCCTCGACCGTTCTAGTTATTCGTTTCGAGCATCAGAACTGCGAAAATTTTGAGTTTCTCAAGCGTTTCTTACATCCAAACGGCCATATCTCGCGAACGGATTGGCCAATCCGCATAATTTCTGTTGCATCTGAAAGTAGAAACTCGCCCGATTACAACGGTATGTGTAGTTTTCCCCTAGGCCGTTCCAGTTATTCGTTTCGAGCATCAGAACTGCGAAAATTTTGAGTTTCTCAAGCGTTCCTCACCTCCAAACTGCCATATCTCGCGAAGGGATTGACCAACCCGCAAAATTTCTGTTGCTTCTGAAAGTAGAAACTCGCCCGATTACAACGGTATGCGCACTTTTCCCCTAGGCCGTTCTAGTTATTCGTTTATAGCATCAGAACTGCGAAAATTTTGAGTTTCTCTAGCGTTTCTTACATCCAAACGGCCATATCTCGCGAACTGATTGACCAATCCGCATAATTTCTGTTGCATCTGAAAGTAGAAACTCGCCCGATTACAACGGTATGTGTAGTTTTCCCCTAGGCCGTTCCAGTTATTCGTTTCGAGCATCAGAACTGCGAAAATTTTGAGTTTCTCAAGCGCTACTTACCTCCAAACTGCCATATCTCGCGAACGGATTGACCAATCCGCAAAATTTCTGTTGCGTTTGAAAGTAGAAACTCGCCTGATTACAACGGTATGTGTAGTTTTCCCCTAGATCGTTCCAGTTATTCGTTTAGAGCACCAGAACTGCGAAAATTTTGAGTTTCTCAAGCGTTTCTTACCTCCAAACTGCCATATCTCGCGAACGGATTGACCAATCCGCAAAATTTCTGTTGCATTTGAAAGTAGAAACTCGCCCGATTACAACGGTATGCGTACTTCTCCCCTAGGCCGTTCTAGTCATTCGTTTCGAGCATCAGAACTGCGAAAATTTTGAGTTTCTCAAGCGTTTCTTACCTCCAAACTGCCATATCTCGCGAACGGATTGACCAATCCGCAAAATTTCTGTTGCATTTGAAAGTAGAAACTCGCCTGATTACAACGGTATGTGTAGTATTCCCCTCGACCGTTCCAGTTATTCGTTTCGAGCACCAGAACTGCGAAAATTTTGAGTTTCTCAAGCGTTTCTTACCTCCAAACTGCCATATCTCTCGAACGGATTGACCAATGCGCAAAATTTCTGTTGCTTCTGAAAGTAGAAACTCGCCCGATTACAACGGTATGCGCACTTTTCCCCTGGACCGTTCTAGTCATTCGTTTCGAGCATCAGAACTGCGAAAATTTTGAGTTTCTCAAGCGTTTCTTACCTCCAAACTGCCATATCTCGCGAACGGATTGACCAATCCGCAAAATTTCTGTTGCTTCTGAAAGTAGAAACTCGCCCGATTACAACGGTATGCGCACTTTTCCCCTAGGCCGTTCTAGTTATTCGTTTCGAGCATCAGAACTGCGAAAATTTTGAGTTTCTCAAGCGTTTCTTACATCCAAACGGCTATATCTCGCGAACGGATTGACCAATCCGCATAATTTCTGTTGCATCTGAAAGTAGAAACTCGTCCGATTGCAACGGTATGTGTAGTTTTCCCCTAGGCCGTTCTAGTCATTCGTTTCGAGCATCAGAACTGCGAAAATTTTGAGTTTCTCAAGCGTTTCTTACATCCAAACGGCCATATCTCGCGAACGGATTGACCAATCCGCATGATTTCTGTTGCATCTGAAAGTAGAAACTCGCCCGTTTACATCGGTATGCGTACTTTTCCCCTAGGCCGTTCTAGTTATTCGTTTCGAGCATAAGAACTGCGAAAATTTTGAGTTTCTCAAGCGTTTCTTATCTCCAAACTGCCACATCTCGCGAACGGATTGACCAATCCGCAAAATTTCTGTTGCATTTGAAAGTAGAAACTCGCCCGATTACAACGGTATGCGTACTTCTCCCCTAGGCCGTTCTAGTCATTCGTTTCGAGCATCAGAACTGCGAAAATGTTGAGTTTCTCAAGCGTTTCTTACCTCCAAACTGCCATATCTCTCGAACGGATTGACCAATCCGCAAAATTTCTGTTGCTTCTGAAAGTAGAAACTCGCCCGATTACAACGGTATGCGCACTTTTCCCCTAGGCCGTTCTAGTTATTCGTTTCGAGCATCAGAACTGCGAAAATTTTGAGTTTCTCAAGCGTTTCTTACATCCAAACGGCTATATCTCGCGAACGGATTGACCAATCCGCAAAATTTCTGTTGCATCTGAAAGTAGAAACTCGCCCGATTACAACGGTATGTGTAGTTTTCCCCTAGTCCGTTCCAGTTATTCGTTTCGAGCATCAGAACTGCGAAAATTTTGAGTTCCTCAAGCGTTTCTTACCTCCAAACTGCCATATCTCGCGAACGGATTGACCAATCCGCAAAGTTTCTGTTGCATCTGAAAGTAGAAAGTCGCCCGATTACAACGGTGGGTGTAGTTTTCCCCTAGGCCGTTCTAGTTATTCGTTTCGAGCATAAAACTGCGAAAATTTTGAGTTTCTAAAGCGTTTCTTATCTCCAAACTGCCATATCTCGCGAAGGGATTGATCAATCCGCAAAATTTCTGTTGCATTTGAAAGTAGAAACTCGCCCGATTACAACGGTATGCGCACTTTTCCCCTGGGCCGTTCCAGTTATTCGTTTCGAGCATAAAACTGCGAAAATTTTGAGTTTCTAAAGCGTTTCTTATCTCCAAACTGCCATATCTCGCGAACGGATTGACCAATCCGCAAAATTTCTGTTGCATTTGAAAGTAGAAACTCGCCTGATTACAACGGTGTGTGTAGTTTTCCCCTATTCCGTTCCAGTTATTCGTTTCGAGCACCAGAACTGCGAAAATTTTGAGTTTCTCAAGCGTTTCTTAACTCCAAACTGCCATATCTCGCGAACGGATTGACCAATCCGCAAAATTTCTGTTGCATTTGAAAGTAGAAACTCGTCCGATTACAACGGTATGCGCACTTTTCCCCTGGGCCGTTCCAGTTATTCGTTTCGAGCACAAAACTGCGAAAATTTTGAGTTTCTAAAGCGTTTCTTATCTCCAAACTGCCATATCTCGCGAACGGATTGACCAATCCGCAAAATTTCTGTTGCTTCTGAAAGTAGAAACTCGCCCGATTACAACGGCATGCGCACTTTTCCCCTAGGCCGTTCTAGTTATTCGTTTCGAGCATCAGAACTGCGAAAATTTTGAGTTTCTCAAGCGTTTCTTACATCCAAACGGCCATATCTCGCGAACTGATTGACCAATCCGCATGATTTCTGTTGCATCTGAAAGTAGAAACTCGCCTGATTACAACGCTATGTGTAGTTTTCCCCTAGGCCGTTCCAGTTATTCGTTTCGAGCATCAGAACTGCGAAAATTTTGAGTTTCTCAAGCGCTTCTTTCCTCCAAACTGCCATATCTCGCGAACGGATTGACCAATCCGCAAAATTTTTGTTGCATTTGAAAGTAGAAACTCGCCTGATTACAACGGTATGTGTAGTTTTCCCCTCGACCGTTCCAGTTATTCGTTTCGAGCACCAGAACTGCGAAAATTTTGAGTTTCTCAATCGTTTCTTACCTCCAAACTGCCATATCTCGCGAACGGATTGATCAATCCGCAAAATTTCTGTTGCATTTGAAAGTAGAAACTCGCCTGATTACAACAGTATGTGTAGTTTTCCCCTAGACCGTTCCAGTTATTCGTTTCGAGCACCAGAACTGCGAAAATTTTGAGTTTCTCAAGCGTTTCTTACCTCCAAACTGCCATATCTCGCGAACGGATTGACCAATCCGCAAAATTTCTGTTGCGTTTGAAAGTAGAAACTCGCCCGATTACAACGGTGTGCGTACTTTTCCCCTGGGCCGTTCTAGTTATTCGTTTCGAGCATAAAACTGCGAAAATTTTGAGTTTCTAAAGCGTTTCTTATCTCCAAACTGCCATATCTCGCGAACGGATTGATCCATCCGCAAAATTTCTGTCGCATCTGAAAGTAGAAACTCGCCCGATTACAACGGTATGCGCACTTTTCCCCTAGGCCGTTCTAGTTATTCGTTTCGAGCATCAGAACTGCGAAAATTTTGAGTTTCTCAAGCGTTTCTTACCTCCAAACTGCCATATCTCGCGAACGGATTGACCAATCCGCAAAATTTCTGTTGCATTTGAAAGTAGAAACTCGCCCGATTACAACGGTATGCGCACTTTTCCCCTCGACCGTTCTAGTTATTCGTTTCGAGCATCAGAACTGCGAAAATTTTGAGTTTCTCAAGCGTTTCTTACATCCAAACGGCCATATCTCGCGAACGGATTGGCCAATCCGCATAATTTCTGTTGCATCTGAAAGTAGAAACTCGCCCGATTACAACGGTATGTGTAGTTTTCCCCTAGGCCGTTCCAGTTATTCGTTTCGAGCATCAGAACTGCGAAAATTTTGAGTTTCTCAAGCGTTCCTCACCTCCAAACTGCCATATCTCGCGAAGGGATTGACCAACCCGCAAAATTTCTGTTGCTTCTGAAAGTAGAAACTCGCCCGATTACAACGGTATGCGCACTTTTCCCCTAGGCCGTTCTAGTTATTCGTTTATAGCATCAGAACTGCGAAAATTTTGAGTTTCTCTAGCGTTTCTTACATCCAAACGGCCATATCTCGCGAACTGATTGACCAATCCGCATAATTTCTGTTGCATCTGAAAGTAGAAACTCGCCCGATTACAACGGTATGTGTAGTTTTCCCCTAGGCCGTTCCAGTTATTCGTTTCGAGCATCAGAACTGCGAAAATTTTGAGTTTCTCAAGCGCTACTTACCTCCAAACTGCCATATCTCGCGAACGGATTGACCAATCCGCAAAATTTCTGTTGCGTTTGAAAGTAGAAACTCGCCTGATTACAACGGTATGTGTAGTTTTCCCCTAGATCGTTCCAGTTATTCGTTTAGAGCACCAGAACTGCGAAAATTTTGAGTTTCTCAAGCGTTTCTTACCTCCAAACTGCCATATCTCGCGAACGGATTGACCAATCCGCAAAATTTCTGTTGCATTTGAAAGTAGAAACTCGCCCGATTACAACGGTATGCGTACTTCTCCCCTAGGCCGTTCTAGTCATTCGTTTCGAGCATCAGAACTGCGAAAATTTTGAGTTTCTCAAGCGTTTCTTACCTCCAAACTGCCATATCTCGCGAACGGATTGACCAATCCGCAAAATTTCTGTTGCATTTGAAAGTAGAAACTCGCCTGATTACAACGGTATGTGTAGTATTCCCCTCGACCGTTCCAGTTATTCGTTTCGAGCACCAGAACTGCGAAAATTTTGAGTTTCTCAAGCGTTTCTTACCTCCAAACTGCCATATCTCTCGAACGGATTGACCAATGCGCAAAATTTCTGTTGCTTCTGAAAGTAGAAACTCGCCCGATTACAACGGTATGCGCACTTTTCCCCTGGACCGTTCTAGTCATTCGTTTCGAGCATCAGAACTGCGAAAATTTTGAGTTTCTCAAGCGTTTCTTACCTCCAAACTGCCATATCTCGCGAACGGATTGACCAATCCGCAAAATTTCTGTTGCTTCTGAAAGTAGAAACTCGCCCGATTACAACGGTATGCGCACTTTTCCCCTAGGCCGTTCTAGTTATTTGTTTCGAGCATCAGAACTGCGAAAATTTTGAGTTTCTCAAGCGTTTCTTACATCCAAACGGCTATATCTCGCGAACGGATTGACCAATCCGCATAATTTCTGTTGCATCTGAAAGTAGAAACTCGTCCGATTGCAACGGTATGTGTAGTTTTCCCCTAGGCCGTTCTAGTCATTCGTTTCGAGCATCAGAACTGCGAAAATTTTGAGTTTCTCAAGCGTTTCTTACATCCAAACGGCCATATCTCGCGAACGGATTGACCAATCCGCATGATTTCTGTTGCATCTGAAAGTAGAAACTCGCCCGTTTACATCGGTATGCGTACTTTTCCCCTAGGCCGTTCTAGTTATTCGTTTCGAGCATAAGAACTGCGAAAATTTTGAGTTTCTCAAGCGTTTCTTATCTCCAAACTGCCACATCTCGCGAACGGATTGACCAATCCGCAAAATTTCTGTTGCATTTGAAAGTAGAAACTCGCCCGATTACAACGGTATGCGTACTTCTCCCCTAGGCCGTTCTAGTCATTCGTTTCGAGCATCAGAACTGCGAAAATGTTGAGTTTCTCAAGCGTTTCTTACCTCCAAACTGCCATATCTCTCGAACGGATTGACCAATCCGCAAAATTTCTGTTGCTTCTGAAAGTAGAAACTCGCCCGATTACAACGGTATGCGCACTTTTCCCCTAGGCCGTTCTAGTTATTCGTTTCGAGCATCAGAACTGCGAAAATTTTGAGTTTCTCAAGCGTTTCTTACATCCAAACGGCTATATCTCGCGAACGGATTGACCAATCCGCAAAATTTCTGTTGCATCTGAAAGTAGAAACTCGCCCGATTACAACGGTATGTGTAGTTTTCCCCTAGTCCGTTCCAGTTATTCGTTTCGAGCATCAGAACTGCGAAAATTTTGAGTTCCTCAAGCGTTTCTTACCTCCAAACTGCCATATCTCGCGAACGGATTGACCAATCCGCAAAGTTTCTGTTGCATCTGAAAGTAGAAAGTCGCCCGATTACAACGGTGGGTGTAGTTTTCCCCTAGGCCGTTCTAGTTATTCGTTTCGAGCATAAAACTGCGAAAATTTTGAGTTTCTAAAGCGTTTCTTATCTCCAAACTGCCATATCTCGCGAAGGGATTGATCAATCCGCAAAATTTCTGTTGCATTTGAAAGTAGAAACTCGCCCGATTACAACGGTATGCGCACTTTTCCCCTGGGCCGTTCCAGTTATTCGTTTCGAGCATAAAACTGCGAAAATTTTGAGTTTCTAAAGCGTTTCTTATCTCCAAACTGCCATATCTCGCGAACGGATTGACCAATCCGCAAAATTTCTGTTGCATTTGAAAGTAGAAACTCGCCTGATTACAACGGTGTGTGTAGTTTTCCCCTATTCCGTTCCAGTTATTCGTTTCGAGCACCAGAACTGCGAAAATTTTGAGTTTCTCAAGCGTTTCTTAACTCCAAACTGCCATATCTCGCGAACGGATTGACCAATCCGCAAAATTTCTGTTGCATTTGAAAGTAGAAACTCGTCCGATTACAACGGTATGCGCACTTTTCCCCTGGGCCGTTCCAGTTATTCGTTTCGAGCACAAAACTGCGAAAATTTTGAGTTTCTAAAGCGTTTCTTATCTCCAAACTGCCATATCTCGCGAACGGATTGACCAATCCGCAAAATTTCTGTTGCTTCTGAAAGTAGAAACTCGCCCGATTACAACGGCATGCGCACTTTTCCCCTAGGCCGTTCTAGTTATTCGTTTCGAGCATCAGAACTGCGAAAATTTTGAGTTTCTCAAGCGTTTCTTACATCCAAACGGCCATATCTCGCGAACTGATTGACCAATCCGCATGATTTCTGTTGCATCTGAAAGTAGAAACTCGCCTGATTACAACGCTATGTGTAGTTTTCCCCTAGGCCGTTCCAGTTATTCGTTTCGAGCATCAGAACTGCGAAAATTTTGAGTTTCTCAAGCGCTTCTTTCCTCCAAACTGCCATATCTCGCGAACGGATTGACCAATCCGCAAAATTTTTGTTGCATTTGAAAGTAGAAACTCGCCTGATTACAACGGTATGTGTAGTTTTCCCCTCGACCGTTCCAGTTATTCGTTTCGAGCACCAGAACTGCGAAAATTTTGAGTTTCTCAATCGTTTCTTACCTCCAAACTGCCATATCTCGCGAACGGATTGATCAATCCGCAAAATTTCTGTTGCATTTGAAAGTAGAAACTCGCCTGATTACAACAGTATGTGTAGTTTTCCCCTAGACCGTTCCAGTTATTCGTTTCGAGCACCAGAACTGCGAAAATTTTGAGTTTCTCAAGCGTTTCTTACCTCCAAACTGCCATATCTCGCGAACGGATTGACCAATCCGCAAAATTTCTGTTGCGTTTGAAAGTAGAAACTCGCCCGATTACAACGGTGTGCGTACTTTTCCCCTGGGCCGTTCTAGTTATTCGTTTCGAGCATAAAACTGCGAAAATTTTGAGTTTCTAAAGCGTTTCTTATCTCCAAACTGCCATATCTCGCGAACGGATTGATCCATCCGCAAAATTTCTGTCGCATCTGAAAGTAGAAACTCGCCCGATTACAACGGTATGCGCACTTTTCCCCTAGGCCGTTCTAGTTATTCGTTTCGAGCATCAGAACTGCGAAAATTTTGAGTTTCTCAAGCGTTTCTTACCTCCAAACTGCCATATCTCGCGAACGGATTGACCAATCCGCAAAATTTCTGTTGCATTTGAAAGTAGAAACTCGCCCGATTACAACGGTATGCGCACTTTTCCCCTCGACCGTTCTAGTTATTCGTTTCGAGCATCAGAACTGCGAAAATTTTGAGTTTCTCAAGCGTTTCTTACATCCAAACGGCCATATCTCGCGAACGGATTGGCCAATCCGCATAATTTCTGTTGCATCTGAAAGTAGAAACTCGCCCGATTACAACGGTATGTGTAGTTTTCCCCTAGGCCGTTCCAGTTATTCGTTTCGAGCATCAGAACTGCGAAAATTTTGAGTTTCTCAAGCGTTTCTCACCTCCAAACTGCCATATCTCGCGAAGGGATTGACCAACCCGCAAAATTTCTGTTGCTTCTGAAAGTAGAAACTCGCCCGATTACAACGGTATGCGCACTTTTCCCCTAGGCCGTTCTAGTTATTCGTTTATAGCATCAGAACTGCGAAAATTTTGAGTTTCTCTAGCGTTTCTTACATCCAAACGGCCATATCTCGCGAACTGATTGACCAATCCGCATAATTTCTGTTGCATCTGAAAGTAGAAACTCGCCCGATTACAACGGTATGTGTAGTTTTCCCCTAGGCCGTTCCAGTTATTCGTTTCGAGCATCAGAACTGCGAAAATTTTGAGTTTCTCAAGCGCTACTTACCTCCAAACTGCCATATCTCGCGAACGGATTGACCAATCCGCAAAATTTCTGTTGCGTTTGAAAGTAGAAACTCGCCTGATTACAACGGTATGTGTAGTTTTCCCCTAGATCGTTCCAGTTATTCGTTTAGAGCACCAGAACTGCGAAAATTTTGAGTTTCTCAAGCGTTTCTTACCTCCAAACTGCCATATCTCGCGAACGGATTGACCAATCCGCAAAATTTCTGTTGCATTTGAAAGTAGAAACTCGCCCGATTACAACGGTATGCGTACTTCTCCCCTAGGCCGTTCTAGTCATTCGTTTCGAGCATCAGAACTGCGAAAATGTTGAGTTTCTCAAGCGTTTCTTACCTCCAAACTGCCATATCTCTCGAACGGATTGACCAATCCGCAAAATTTCTGTTGCTTCTGAAAGTAGAAACTCGCCCGATTACAACGGTATGCGCACTTTTCCCCTGGACCGTTCTAGTCATTCGTTTCGAGCATCAGAACTGCGAAAATTTTGAGTTTCTCAAGCGTTTCTTGCCTCCAAACTGCCACATCTCGCGAACGGATTGACCAATCCGCAAAATTTCTGTTGCATTTGAAAGTAGAAACTCGCCCGATTACAACGGTATGCGTACTTCTCCCCTAGGCCGTTCTAGTCATTCGTTTCGAGCATCAGAACTGCGAAAATGTTGAGTTTCTCAAGCGTTTCTTACCTCCAAACTGCCATATCTCTCGAACGGATTGACCAATCCGCAAAATTTCTGTTGCATCTGAAAGTAGAAACTCGCCCGATTACAACGGTAAGTGTAGTTATCCCCTAGGCCGTTCTAGTTATTCGTTTCGAGCTTCAGAACTGCGAAAATTTTGAGTTTCTCAAGCGTTTCTTACCTCCAAACTGCCATATCTCGCGAACGGATTGACCAATCCGCAAAATTTCTGTTGCATTTGAAAGTAGAAACTCGCCCGATTACAACGGTATGCGTACTTTTCCCCCAGGCCTTTCTAGTTATTCGTTTCGAGCATCAGAACTGCGAAAATTTTGAGTTTCTCAAGCGTTTCTTACCTCCAAACTGCCATATCTCGCGAACGGATTGACCAATCCGCAAAATTTCTGTTGCATTTGAAAGTAGAAACTCGCCCGATTACAACGGCATGCGCACTTTTCCCCTGGGCCGTTCTAGTTATTCGTTTCGAGCATCGGAACTGCGAAAATTTTGAGTTTCTAAAGCGTTTCTTATCTCCAAACTTCCATATCTCGCGAACGGATTGATCAATCCGCAAAATTTCTGTTGCATCTGAAAGTAGAAACTCGCCCGATTACAACGGTAGGTGTAGTTTTCCCCTAGGCCGTTCTAGTTATTCGTTTCGAGCATGAGAACTGCGAAAATTTTGAGTTCCTCAAGCGTTTCTTACCTCCAAACTGCCATATCACGCGAACGGATTGACCAATCCGCAAAATTTCTGTTGCATCTGAAAGTAGAAACTCGCCCGATTACAACGGTATGCGTACTTTTCCCCTAGGCCGTTCTAGTTATTCGTTTCGAGCATCAGAACTGCGAAAATTTTGAGTTTCTCAAGCGTTTCTTACCTCCAAACTGCCATATCTCGCGAACGGATTGACCAATCCGCAAGATTTCTGTTGCATCTGAAAGTAGAAACTCGCCCGTTTACATCGGTATGCGTACTTTTCCCCTAGGCCGTTCTAGTTATTTGTTTCGAGCATCAGCACTGCGAAAATTTTGAGTTTCTCAAGCGTTTCTTACATCCAAACGGCCATATCTCGCGAACGGATTGACCAATCCGCATGATTTCTGTTGCATCTGAAAGTAGAAACTCGCCCGATTACAACGGTATGCGTACTTCTCCCCTAGGCCGTTCTAGTCATTCGTTTCGAGCATCAGAACTGCGAAAATTTTGAGTTTCACAAGCGTTTCTTACCTCCAAACTGCCATATCTCGCGAACGGATTGACCAATCCGCAAAATTTCTGTTGCTTCTGAAAGTAGAAACTCGCCCGATTACAACGGTATGCGCACTTTACCCCTGGGCCGTTCTGGTTATTCGTTTCGAGCATCAGAACTGCGAAAATTTTGAGTTCCTCAAGCGTTTCTTACCTCCAAACTGCCATATCACGCGAACGGATTGACCAATCCGCAAAATTTCTGTTGCATCTGAAAGTAGAAACTCGCCCGATTACAACGGTATGCGTACTTTTCCCCCAGGCCTGTCTAGTTATTCGTTTCGAGCATCAGAACTGCGAAAATTTTGAGTTTCACAAGCGTTTCTTACCTCCAAACTGCCATATCTCGCGAACGGATTGACCAATCCGCAAAATTTCTGTTGCTTCTGAAAGTAGAAGCTCGCCCGATTACAACGGTGTGCGCACTTTTCCCCTGGGCCGTTCTAGTTATTCGTTTCGAGCATCGGAACTGCGAAAATTTTGAGTTTCTAAAGCGTTTCTTATCTCCAAACTGCCATATCTCGCGAACGGATTGATCAATCCGCAAAATTTCTGTTGCATCTGAAAGTAGAAACTCGCCCGATTACAACGGTAGGTGTAGTTTTCCCCTAGGCCGTTCTAATTATTCGTTTCGAGCATCAGAACTGCGAAAATTTTGAGTTCCTCAAGCGTTTCTTACCTCCAAACTGCCATATCACGCGAACGGATTGACCAATCCGCAAAATTTCTGTTGCATCTGAAAGTAGAAACTCGCCCGATTACAACGGTATGCGTACTTTTCCCCCAGGCCTTTCTAGTTATTCGTTTCGAGCATCAGAACTGCGAAAATTTTGAGTTTCTCAAGCGTTTCTTACATCCAAACTGCCACATCTCGCGAACGGATTGACCAATCCACAAAATTTCTGTTGCATTTGAAAGTAGAAACTCGCCCGATTACAACGGTATGCGCACTTTTCCCCTGGGCCGTTCTAGTTCTTCGTTTCGAGCATAAAACTGCGAAAATTTTGAGTTTCTAAAGCGTTTCTTATCTCCAAACTGCCATATCTCGCGAAGGGATTGATCAATCCGCAAAATTTCTGCTGCATCTGAAAGTAGAAACTCGCCCGTTTACAACAGTATACGCACTTTTCCCCTAGGCCGTTCTAGTTATTCGTTTCGAGCATCAGAACAGCGAAAATTTCGAGTTTTTCAAGCGTTTCTTACATCCAAACGGCCATATCTCGCGAACGGATTGACCAATCCGCATGATTTCTGTTGCATCTGAAAGTAGAAACTCGCCCGATTACAACGGTATGCGTACATCTCCCCTAGGCCGTTCTAGTCATTCGTTTCGAGCATCAGAACTGCGAAAATTTTGAGTTTCTCAACCGTTTCTTACCTCCAAACTGCCATATCTCGCGAACGGATTGACCAATCCGCAAAATTTCTGTTGCTCCTGAAAGCAGAAACTCGCCCGATTACAACGGTATGCGCACTTTTCCCCTAGGCCGTTCTAGATATTCGTTTCGAGCATCAGAACTGCGAAAATTTTGAGTTTCTCAAGCGTTTCTTACATCCAAACGGCTATATCTCGCGAACGGATTGACCAATCCGCATAATTTCTGTTGCATCTGAAAGTAGAAACTCGCCCGATTGCAACGGTATGTGTAGTTTTCCCCTAGGCCGTTCTAGTCATTCGTTTCGAGCATCAGAACTGCGAAAATTTTGAGTTTCACAAGCGTTTCTTACCTCCAAACTGCCATATCTCGCGAACGGATTGACCAATCCGCAAAATTTCTGTTGCTTCTGAAAGTAGAAACTCGCCCGATTACAACGGTGTGCGCACTTTTCCCCTGGGCCGTTCTAGTTATTCGTTTCGAGCATCAGAACTGCGAAAATTTTGAGTTTCTAAAGCGTTTCTTATCTCCAAACTGCCATATCTCGCGAACGGATTGATCAATCCGCAAAATTTCTGTTGCATCTGAAAGTAGAAACTCGCCCGATTACAACGGTAGGTGTAGTTTTCCCCTAGGCCGTTCTAATTATTCGTTTCGAGCATCAGAACTGCGAAAATTTTGAGTTCCTCAAGCGTTTCTTACCTCCAAACTGCCATATCACGCGAACGGATTGACCAATCCGCAAAATTTCTGTTGCATCTGAAAGTAGAAACTCGCCCGATTACAACGGTATGCGTACTTTTCCCCCAGGCCTTTCTAGTTATTCGTTTCGAGCATCAGAACTGCGAAAATTTTGAGTTTCTCAAGCGTTTCTTACCTCCAAACTGCCACATCTCGCGAACGGATTGACCAATCCACAAAATTTCTGTTGCATTTGAAAGTAGAAACTCGCCCGATTACAACGGTATGCGCACTTTTCCCCTGGGCCGTTCTAGTTCTTCGTTTCGAGCATAAAACTGCGAAAATTTTGAGTTTCTAAAGCGTTTCTTATCTCCAAACTGCCATATCTCGCGAAGGGATTGATCAATCCGCAAAATTTCTGCTGCATCTGAAAGTAGAAACTCGCCCGTTTACAACAGTATACGCACTTTTCCCCTAGGCCGTTCTAGTTATTCGTTTCGAGCATCAGAACAGCGAAAATTTCGAGTTTTTCAAGCGTTTCTTACATCCAAACGGCCATATCTCGCGAACGGATTGACCAATCCGCATGATTTCTGTTGCATCTGAAAGTAGAAACTCGCCCGATTACAACGGTATGCGTACATCTCCCCTAGGCCGTTCTAGTCATTCGTTTCGAGCATCAGAACTGCGAAAATTTTGAGTTTCTCAACCGTTTCTTACCTCCAAACTGCCATATCTCGCGAACGGATTGACCAATCCGCAAAATTTCTGTTGCTCCTGAAAGCAGAAACTCGCCCGATTACAACGGTATGCGCACTTTTCCCCTAGGCCGTTCTAGATATTCGTTTCGAGCATCAGAACTGCGAAAATTTTGAGTTTCTCAAGCGTTTCTTACATCCAAACGGCTATATCTCGCGAACGGATTGACCAATCCGCATAATTTCTGTTGCATCTGAAAGTAGAAACTCGCCCGATTGCAACGGTATGTGTAGTTTTCCCCTAGGCCGTTCTAGTCATTCGTTTCGAGCTTCAGAACTGCGAAAATTTTGAGTTTCTCAAGCGTTTCTTACATCCAAACGGCGATTTCTCGCGAACGGATTGAACAATCCGCATGATTTCTGTTGCATCTGGAAGTAGAAACTCGCCCGATTACAACGGTATGCGTACTTCTCCCCTAGGCCATTCTAGTCATTCGTTTCGAGCATCAGAACTGCGAAAATTTTGAGTTTCTCAAGCGTTTCTTACCTCCAAACTGCCATATCTCGCGAACGGATTGACCAATCCGCAAAATTTCTGTTGCTTCTGAAAGTAGAAACTCGCCCGATTACAACGGTATGCGCACTTTTCCCCTAGGCCGTTCTAGTTATTCGTTTCGAGCATCAGAACTGCGAAAATTTTTAGTTTCTCAAGCGTTTCTTACATCCAAACGGCTATATCTCGCGAACGGATTGACCAATCCGCATAATTTTTGTTGCATCTGAAAGTAGAAACTCGCCCGATTGCAACGGTATGTGTAGTTTTCCCCTAGGCCGTTCTAGTCATTCGTTTCGAGCATCAGAACTGCGAAGATTTTGATTTTCTCAAGCGTTTCTTACCTCCAAACTGCCATATCTCGCGAACGGATTGACCAATCCGCATAATTTCTGTTGCATCTGAAAGTAGAAACTCGCCCGATTGCAACGGTAGGTGTAGTTTTCCCCTAGGCCGTTCTAGTTATTCGTTTCGAGCATCAGAACTGCGAAAATTTTGAGTTTCTCAAGCGTTTCTTACATCCAAACGGCTATATCTCGCGAACGGATTGACCAATCCGCATAATTTCTGTTGCATCTGAAAGTAGAAACTCGCCCGATTGCAACGGTATGTGTAGTTTTCCCCTAGGCCGTTCTAGTCATTCGTTTCGAGCATCAGAACTGCGAAGATTTTGATTTTCTCAAGCGTTTCTTACCTCCAAACTGCCATATCTCGCGAACGGATTGACCAATCCGCAAAATTTCTGTTGCTTCTGAAAGTAGAAACTCGCCCGATTACAACGGTATGCGCACTTTTCCCCTGGGCCGTTCTAGTTATTCGTTTCGAGCATCGGAACTGCGAAAATTTTGAGTTTCTAAAGCGTTTCTTATCTCCAAACTGCCATATCTCGCGAACGGATTGATCAATCCGCAAAATTTCTGTTGCATCTGAAAGTAGAAACTCGCCCGATTACAACGGTAGGTGTAGTTTTCCCCTAGGCCGTTCTAATTATTCGTTTCGAGCATCAGAACTGCGAAAATTTTGAGTTCCTCAAGCGTTTCTTACCTCCAAACTGCCATATCACGCGAACGGATTGACCAATCCGCAAAATTTCTGTTGCATCTGAAAGTAGAAACTCGCCCGATTACAACGGTATGCGTACTTTTCCCCCAGGCCTTTCTAGTTATTCGTTTCGAGCATCAGAACTGCGAAAATTTTGAGTTTCTCAAGCGTTTCTTACCTCCAAACTGCCATATCTCGCGAACGGATTGACCAATCCGCAAAATTTCTGTTGCTTCTGAAAGTAGAAACTCGCCCGATTACAACGGTATGCGCACTTTTCCCCTGGGCCGTTCTAGTTCTTCGTTTCGAGCATAAAACTGCGAAAATTTTGAGTTTCTAAAGCGTTTCTTATCTCCAAACTGCCATATCTCGCGAAGGGATTGATCAATCCGCAAAATTTCTGCTGCATCTGAAAGTAGAAACTCGCCCGTTTACAACAGTATACGCACTTTTCCCCTAGGCCGTTCTAGTTATTCGTTTCGAGCATCAGAACTGCGAAAATTTTGAGTTTCTCAAGCGTTTCTTACATCCAAACGGCTATATCTCGCGAACGGATTGACCAATCCGCATAATTTCTGTTGCATCTGAAAGTAGAAACTCGCCCGATTGCAACGGTATGTGTAGTTTTCCCCTAGGCCGTTCTAGTCATTCGTTTCGAGCATCAGAACTGCGAAGATTTTGATTTTCTCAAGCGTTTCTTACCTCCAAACTGCCATATCTCGCGAACGGATTGACCAATCCGCAAAATTTCTGTTGCATCTGAAAGTAGAAACTCGCCCGATTGCAACGGTAGGTGTAGTTTTCCCCTAGGCCGTTCTAGTTATTCGTTTCGAGCATCAGAACTGCGAAAATTTTGAGTTTCTCAAGCGTTTCTTACATCCAAACGGCTATATCTCGCGAACGGATTGACCAATCCGCATAATTTCTGTTGCATCTGAAAGTAGAAACTCGCCCGATTGCAACGGTATGTGTAGTTTTCCCCTAGGCCGTTCTAGTCATTCGTTTCGAGCATCAGAACTGCGAAGATTTTGATTTTCTCAAGCGTTTCTTACCTCCAAACTGCCATATCTCGCGAACGGATTGACCAATCCGCAAAATTTCTGTTGCTTCTGAAAGTAGAAACTCGCCCGATTACAACGGTATGCGCACTTTTCCCCTGGGCCGTTCTAGTTATTCGTTTCGAGCATCGGAACTGCGAAAATTTTGAGTTTCTAAAGCGTTTCTTATCTCCAAACTGCCATATCTCGCGAACGGATTGATCAATCCGCAAAATTTCTGTTGCATCTGAAAGTAGAAACTCGCCCGATTACAACGGTAGGTGTAGTTTTCCCCTAGGCCGTTCTAATTATTCGTTTCGAGCATCAGAACTGCGAAAATTTTGAGTTCCTCAAGCGTTTCTTACCTCCAAACTGCCATATCACGCGAACGGATTGACCAATCCGCAAAATTTCTGTTGCATCTGAAAGTAGAAACTCGCCCGATTACAACGGTATGCGTACTTTTCCCCCAGGCCTTTCTAGTTATTCGTTTCGAGCATCAGAACTGCGAAAATTTTGAGTTTCTCAAGCGTTTCTTACCTCCAAACTGCCATATCTCGCGAACGGATTGACCAATCCGCAAAATTTCTGTTGCTTCTGAAAGTAGAAACTCGCCCGATTACAACGGTATGCGCACTTTTCCCCTGGGCCGTTCTAGTTCTTCGTTTCGAGCATAAAACTGCGAAAATTTTGAGTTTCTAAAGCGTTTCTTATCTCCAAACTGCCATATCTCGCGAAGGGATTGATCAATCCGCAAAATTTCTGCTGCATCTGAAAGTAGAAACTCGCCCGTTTACAACAGTATACGCACTTTTCCCCTAGGCCGTTCTAGTTATTCGTTTCGAGCATCAGAACTGCGAAAATTTTGAGTTTCTCAAGCGTTTCTTACATCCAAACTGCCATATCTCGCGAACGGATTGACCAATCCGCAAAATTTCTGTTGCATTTGAAAGTAGAAACTCGCCCGATTACAACGGTAGGTGTAGTTTTCCCCTAGGCCGTTCTAGTTATTCGTTTCGAGCATCAGAACTGCGAAAATTTTGAGTTCCTCAAGCGTTTCTTACCTCCAAACTGCCATATCACGCGAACGGATTGACCAATCCGCAAAATTTCTGTTGCATCTGAAAGTAGAAACTCGCCCGATTACAACGGTATGCGTACTTTTCCCCCAGGCCTTTCTAGTTATTCGTTTCGAGCATCAGAACTGCGAAAATTTTGAGTTTCACAAGCGTTTCTTACCTCCAAACTGCCATATCTCGCGAACGGATTGACCAATCCGCAAAATTTCTGTTGCTTCTGAAAGTAGAAACTCGCCCGATTACAACGGTATGCGCACTTTTCCCCTGGGCCGTTCTAGTTATTCGTTTCGAGCATCGGAACTGCGAAAATTTTGAGTTTCTAAAGCGTTTCTTATCTCCAAACTGCCATATCTCGCGAACGGATTGATCAATCCGCAAAATTTCTGTTGCATCTGAAAGTAGAAACTCGCCCGATTACAACGGTAGGTGTAGTTTTCCCCTAGGCCGTTCTAGTTATTCGTTTCGAGCATCAGAACTGCGAAAATTTTGAGTTCCTCAAGCGTTTCTTACCTCCAAACTGCCATATCACGCGAACGGATTGACCAATCCGCAAAATTTCTGTTGCATCTGAAAGTAGAAACTCGCCCGATTACAACGGTATGCGTACTTTTCCCCCAGTCCTTTCTAGTTATTCGTTTCGAGCATCAGAACTGCGAAAATTTTGAGTTTCTCAAGCGTTTCTTACCTCCAAACTGCCACATCTCGCGAACGGATTGACCAATCCACAAAATTTCTGTTGCATTTGAAAGTAGAAACTCGCCCGATTACAACGGTATGCGCACTTTTCCCCTGGTCCGTTCTAGTTCTTCGTTTCGAGCATAAAACTGCGAAAATTTTGAGTTTCTAAAGCGTTTCTTATCTCCAAACTGCCATATCTCGCGAAGGGATTGATCAATCCGCAAAATTTCTGCTGCATCTGAAAGTAGAAACTCGCCCGTTTACAACAGTATACGCACTTTTCCCCTAGGCCGTTCTAGTTATTCGTTTCGAGCATCAGAACAGCGAAAATTTCGAGTTTTTCAAGCGTTTCTTACATCCAAACGGCCATATCTCGCGAACGGATTGAACAATCCGCATGATTTCTGTTGCATCTGAAAGTAGAAACTCGCCCGATTACAACGGTATGCGTACTTCTCCCCTAGGCCGTTCTAGTCATTCGTTTCGAGCATCAGAACTGCGAAAATTTTGAGTTTCTCAACCGTTTCTTACCTCCAAACTGCCATATCTCGCGAACGGATTGACCAATCCGCAAAATTTCTGTTGCTCCTGAAAGCAGAAACTCGCCCGATTACAACGGTATGCGCACTTTTCCCCTAGGCCGTTCTAGATATTCGTTTCGAGCATCAGAACTGCGAAAATTTTTAGTTTCTCAAGCGTTTCTTACATCCAAACGGCTATATCTCGCGAACGGATTGACCAATCCGCATAATTTCTGTTGCATCTGAAAGTAGAAACTCGCCCGATTGCAACGGTATGTGTAGTTTTCCCCTAGGCCGTTCTAGTCATTCGTTTCGAGCTTCAGAACTGCGAAAATTTTGAGTTTCTCAAGCGTTTCTTACATCCAAACGGCGATTTCTCGCGAACGGATTGAACAATCCGCATGATTTCTGTTGCATCTGGAAGTAGAAACTCGCCCGATTACAACGGTATGCGTACTTCTCCCCTAGGCCGTTCTAGTCATTCGTTTCGAGCATCAGAACTGCGAAAATTTTGAGTTTCTCAAGCGTTTCTTACCTCCAAACTGCCATATCTCGCGAACGGATTGACCAATCCGCAAAATTTCTGTTGCTTCTGAAAGTAGAAACTCGCCCGATTACAACGGTATGCGCACTTTTCCCCTAGGCCGTTCTAGTTATTCGTTTCGAGCATCAGAACTGCGAAAATTTTTAGTTTCTCAAGCGTTTCTTACATCCAAACGGCTATATCTCGCGAACGGATTGACCAATCCGCATAATTTTTGTTGCATCTGAAAGTAGAAACTCGCCCGATTGCAACGGTATGTGTAGTTTTCCCCTAGGCCGTTCTAGTCATTCGTTTCGAGCATCAGAACTGCGAAGATTTTGATTTTCTCAAGCGTTTCTTACCTCCAAAGTGCCATATCTCGCGAACGGATTGACCAATCCGCAAAATTTCTGTTGCATCTGAAAGTAGAAACTCGCCCGATTGCAACGGTAGGTGTAGTTTTCCCCTAGGCCGTTCTAGTTATTCGTTTCGAGCATCAGAACTGCGAAAATTTTGAGTTTCTCAAGCGTTTCTTACATCCAAACGGCTATATCTCGCGAACGGATTGACCAATCCGCATAATTTCTGTTGCATCTGAAAGTAGAAACTCGCCCGATTGCAACGGTATGTGTAGTTTTCCCCTAGGCCGTTCTAGTCATTCGTTTCGAGCATCAGAACTGCGAAGATTTTGATTTTCTCAAGCGTTTCTTACCTCCAAACTGCCATATCTCGCGAACGGATTGACCAATCCGCAAAATTTCTGTTGCTTCTGAAAGTAGAAACTCGCCCGATTACAACGGTATGCGCACTTTTCCCCTGGGCCGTTCTAGTTATTCGTTTCGAGCATCGGAACTGCGAAAATTTTGAGTTTCTAAAGCGTTTCTTATCTCCAAACTGCCATATCTCGCGAACGGATTGATCAATCCGCAAAATTTCTGTTGCATCTGAAAGTAGAAACTCGCCCGATTACAACGGTAGGTGTAGTTTTCCCCTAGGCCGTTCTAGTTATTCGTTTCGAGCATCAGAACTGCGAAAATTTTGAGTTTCTCAACCGTTTCTTACCTCCAAACTGCCATATCTCGCGAACGGATTGACCAATCCGCAAAATTTCTGTTGCTCCTGAAAGCAGAAACTCGCCCGATTACAACGGTATGCGCACTTTTCCCCTAGGCCGTTCTAGATATTCGTTTCGAGCATCAGAACTGCGAAAATTTTTAGTTTCTCAAGCGTTTCTTACATCCAAACGGCTATATCTCGCGAACGGATTGACCAATCCGCATAATTTCTGTTGCATCTGAAAGTAGAAACTCGCCCGATTGCAACGGTATGTGTAGTTTTCCCCTAGGCCGTTCTAGTCATTCGTTTCGAGCTTCAGAACTGCGAAAATTTTGAGTTTCTCAAGCGTTTCTTACATCCAAACGGCGATTTCTCGCGAACGGATTGAACAATCCGCATGATTTCTGTTGCATCTGGAAGTAGAAACTCGCCCGATTACAACGGTATGCGTACTTCTCCCCTAGGCCGTTCTAGTCATTCGTTTCGAGCATCAGAACTGCGAAAATTTTGAGTTTCTCAAGCGTTTCTTACCTCCAAACTGCCATATCTCGCGAACGGATTGACCAATCCGCAAAATTTCTGTTGCTTCTGAAAGTAGAAACTCGCCCGATTACAACGGTATGCGCACTTTTCCCCTAGGCCGTTCTAGTTATTCGTTTCGAGCATCAGAACTGCGAAAATTTTTAGTTTCTCAAGCGTTTCTTACATCCAAACGGCTATATCTCGCGAACGGATTGACCAATCCGCATAATTTTTGTTGCATCTGAAAGTAGAAACTCGCCCGATTGCAACGGTATGTGTAGTTTTCCCCTAGGCCGTTCTAGTCATTCGTTTCGAGCATCAGAACTGCGAAGATTTTGATTTTCTCAAGCGTTTCTTACCTCCAAAGTGCCATATCTCGCGAACGGATTGACCAATCCGCAAAATTTCTGTTGCATCTGAAAGTAGAAACTCGCCCGATTGCAACGGTAGGTGTAGTTTTCCCCTAGGCCGTTCTAGTTATTCGTTTCGAGCATCAGAACTGCGAAAATTTTGAGTTTCTCAAGCGTTTCTTACATCCAAACGGCTATATCTCGCGAACGGATTGACCAATCCGCATAATTTCTGTTGCATCTGAAAGTAGAAACTCGCCCGATTGCAACGGTATGTGTAGTTTTCCCCTAGGCCGTTCTAGTCATTCGTTTCGAGCATCAGAACTGCGAAGATTTTGATTTTCTCAAGCGTTTCTTACCTCCAAACTGCCATATCTCGCGAACGGATTGACCAATCCGCAAAATTTCTGTTGCTTCTGAAAGTAGAAACTCGCCCAATTACAACGGTATGCGCACTTTTCCCCTGGGCCGTTCTAGTTATTCGTTTCGAGCATCGGAACTGCGAAAATTTTGAGTTTCTAAAGCGTTTCTTATCTCCAAACTGCCATATCTCGCGAACGGATTGATCAATCCGCAAAATTTCTGTTGCATCTGAAAGTAGAAACTCGCCCGATTACAACGGTAGGTGTAGTTTTCCCCTAGGCCGTTCTAGTTATTCGTTTCGAGCATCAGAACTGCGAAAATTTTGAGTTTCTCAAGCGTTTCTTACCTCCAAACTGCCACATCTCGCGAACGGATTGACCAATCCGCAAAATTTCTGTTGCATTTGAAAGTAGAAACTCGCCCGATTACAACGGTATGCGCACTTTTCCCTGGGCCGTTCTAGTTATTCGTTTCGAGCATAAAACTGCGAAAATTTTGAGTTTCTAAAGCGTTTCTTATCTCCAAACTTCCATATCTCGCGAAGGGATTGATCAATCCGCAAAATTTCTGTTGCATCTGAAAGTAGAAACTCGCCCGTTTACAACAGTATGCGCACTTTTCCCCTAGGCCGTTCTAGTTATTCGTTTCGGTCATCAGAACTGCGAAAATTTTGAGTTTCTCAAGCGTTTCTTACATCCAAACGGCCATATCTCGCGAACGGATTGACCAATCCGCATGATTTCTGTTGCATCTGAAAGTAGAAACTCGCCCGATTACAACGGTGTGCGTACTTCTCCCCTAGGCCGTTCTAGTCATTCGTTTCGAGCATCAGAACTGCGAAAATTTTGAGTTTCTCAAGCGTTTCTTACCTCCAAACTGCCATATCTCGCGAACGGATTGACCAATCCGCAAAATTTCTGTTGCATTTGAAAGTAGAAACTCGCCCGATTACAACGGTATGCGCACTTTTCCCCTGGGCCGTTCTGGTTATTCGTTTCGAGCATCAGAACTGCGAAAATTTTGAGTTTCTCAAGCGTTTCTTACTTCCAAACTGCCACATCTCGCGAACGGATCGACCAATCCGCAAAATTTCTGTTGCATTTGAAAGTAGAAACTCGCCCTATTACAACGGTATGCGCACTTTTCCCCTGGGCCGTTCTAGTTATTCGTTTCGAGCATCGGAACTGCGAAAATTTTGAGTTTCTAAAGCGTTTCTTATCTCCAAACTGCCATATCTCGCGAACGGATTGATCAATCCGCAAAATTTCTGTTGCATCTGAAAGTAGAAACTCGCCCGATTACAACGGTAGGTGTAGTTTTCCCCTAGGCCGTCCTAGTTATTCGTTTCGAGCATCAGAACTGCGAAAATTTTGAGTTTCTCAAGCGTTTCTTACCTCCAAACTGCCACATCTCGCGAACGGATTGACCAATCCGCAAAATTTCTGTTGCATTTGAAAGTACAAACTCGCCCGATTACAACGGTATGCGTACTTCTCCCCTAGGCCGTTCTAGTCATTCGTTTCGAGCATCAGAACTGCGAAAATTTTGAGTTTCTCAACCGTTTCTTACCTCCAAACTGCCATATCTCGCGAACGGATTGACCAATCCGCAAAATTTCTGTTGCTCCTGAAAGCAGAAACTCGCCCGATTACAACGGTATGCGCACTTTTCCCCTAGGCCGTTCTAGATATTCGTTTCGAGCATCAGAACTGCGAAAATTTTTAGTTTCTCAAGCGTTTCTTACATCCAAACGGCTATATCTCGCGAACGGATTGACCAATCCGCATAATTTCTGTTGCATCTGAAAGTAGAAACTCGCCCGATTGCAACGGTATGTGTAGTTTTCCCCTAGGCCGTTCTAGTCATTCGTTTCGAGCTTCAGAACTGCGAAAATTTTGAGTTTCTCAAGCGTTTCTTACATCCAAACGGCGATTTCTCGCGAACGGATTGAACAATCCGCATGATTTCTGTTGCATCTGGAAGTAGAAACTCGCCCGATTACAACGGTATGCGTACTTCTCCCCTAGGCCGTTCTAGTCATTCGTTTCGAGCATCAGAACTGCGAAAATTTTGAGTTTCTCAAGCGTTTCTTACCTCCAAACTGCCATATCTCGCGAACGGATTGACCAATCCGCAAAATTTCTGTTGCTTCTGAAAGTAGAAACTCGCCCGATTACAACGGTATGCGCACTTTTCCCCTAGGCCGTTCTAGTTATTCGTTTCGAGCATCAGAACTGCGAAAATTTTTAGTTTCTCAAGCGTTTCTTACATCCAAACGGCTATATCTCGCGAACGGATTGACCAATCCGCATAATTTTTGTTGCATCTGAAAGTAGAAACTCGCCCGATTGCAACGGTATGTGTAGTTTTCCCCTAGGCCGTTCTAGTCATTCGTTTCGAGCATCAGAACTGCGAAGATTTTGATTTTCTCAAGCGTTTCTTACCTCCAAAGTGCCATATCTCGCGAACGGATTGACCAATCCGCAAAATTTCTGTTGCATCTGAAAGTAGAAACTCGCCCGATTGCAACGGTAGGTGTAGTTTTCCCCTAGGCCGTTCTAGTTATTCGTTTCGAGCATCAGAACTGCGAAAATTTTGAGTTTCTCAAGCGTTTCTTACATCCAAACGGCTATATCTCGCGAACGGATTGACCAATCCGCATAATTTCTGTTGCATCTGAAAGTAGAAACTCGCCCGATTGCAACGGTATGTGTAGTTTTCCCCTAGGCCGTTCTAGTCATTCGTTTCGAGCATCAGAACTGCGAAGATTTTGATTTTCTCAAGCGTTTCTTACCTCCAAACTGCCATATCTCGCGAACGGATTGACCAATCCGCAAAATTTCTGTTGCTTCTGAAAGTAGAAACTCGCCCGATTACAACGGTATGCGCACTTTTCCCCTGGGCCGTTCTAGTTATTCGTGTCGAGCATCGGAACTGCGAAAATTTTGAGTTTCTAAAGCGTTTCTTATCTCCAAACTGCCATATCTCGCGAACGGATTGATCAATCCGCAAAATTTCTGTTGCATCTGAAAGTAGAAACTCGCCCGATTACAACGGTAGGTGTAGTTTTCCCCTAGGCCGTTCTAGTTATTCGTTTCGAGCATCAGAACTGCGAAAATTTTGAGTTTCTCAAGCGTTTCTTACCTCCAAACTGCCACATCTCGCGAACGGATTGACCAATCCGCAAAATTTCTGTTGCATTTGAAAGTAGAAACTCGCCCGATTACAACGGTATGCGCACTTTTCCCCTGGGCCGTTCTAGTTATTCGTTTCGAGCATAAAACTGCGAAAATTTTGAGTTTCTAAAGCGTTTCTTATCTCCAAACTTCCATATCTCGCGAAGGGATTGATCAATCCGCAAAATTTCTGTTGCATCTGAAAGTAGAAACTCGCCCGTTTACAACAGTATGCGCACTTTTCCCCTAGGCCGTTCTAGTTATTCGTTTCGGTCATCAGAACTGCGAAAATTTTGAGTTTCTCAAGCGTTTCTTACATCCAAACGGCCATATCTCGCGAACGGATTGACCAATCCGCATGATTTCTGTTGCATCTGAAAGTAGAAACTCGCCCGATTACAACGGTGTGCGTACTTCTCCCCTAGGCCGTTCTAGTCATTCGTTTCGAGCATCAGAACTGCGAAAATTTTGAGTTTCTCAAGCGTTTCTTACCTCCAAACTGCCATATCTCGCGAACGGATTGACCAATCCGCAAAATTTCTGTTGCATTTGAAAGTAGAAACTCGCCCGATTACAACGGTATGCGCACTTTTCCCCTGGGCCGTTCTGGTTATTCGTTTCGAGCATCAGAACTGCGAAAATTTTGAGTTTCTCAAGCGTTTCTTACTTCCAAACTGCCACATCTCGCGAACGGATCGACCAATCCGCAAAATTTCTGTTGCATTTGAAAGTAGAAACTCGCCCTATTACAACGGTATGCGCACTTTTCCCCTGGGCCGTTCTAGTTATTCGTTTCGAGCATCGGAACTGCGAAAATTTTGAGTTTCTAAAGCGTTTCTTATCTCCAAACTGCCATATCTCGCGAACGGATTGATCAATCCGCAAAATTTCTGTTGCATCTGAAAGTAGAAACTCGCCCGATTACAACGGTAGGTGTAGTTTTCCCCTAGGCCGTCCTAGTTATTCGTTTCGAGCATCAGAACTGCGAAAATTTTGAGTTTCTCAAGCGTTTCTTACCTCCAAACTGCCACATCTCGCGAACGGATTGACCAATCCGCAAAATTTCTGTTGCATTTGAAAGTACAAACTCGCCCGATTACAACGGTATGCGTACTTCTCCCCTAGGCCGTTCTAGTCATTCGTTTCGAGCATCAGAACTGCGAAAATTTTGAGTTTCTCAAGCGTTTCTTACCTCCAAACTGCCATATCTCGCGAACGGATTGACCAATCCGCAAAATTTCTGTTGCTTCTGAAAGTAGAAACTCGCCCGATTACAACGGCATGCGCACTTTTCCCCTAGGCCGTTCTAGTTATTCGTTTCGAGCATCAGAACTGCGAAAATTTTGAGTTTCTCAAGCGTTTCTTACATCCAAACGGCTATATCTCGCGAACGGATTGACCAATCCGCATAATTTCTGTTGCATCTGAAAGTAGAAACTCGCCCGATTGCAACGGTATGTGTAGTTTTCCCCTAGGCCGTTCTAGTCATTCGTTTCGAGCATCAGAACTGCGAAAATTTTGAGTTTCTCAAGCGTTTCTTACCTCCAAACTGCCATATCTCGCGAACGGATTGACCAATCCGCAAAATTTCTGTTGCATTTGAAAGTAGAAACTCGCCCGATTACAACGGTATGCGCACTTTTCCCCTGGGCCGTTCTGGTTATTCGTTTCGAGCATCAGAACTGCGAAAATTTTGAGTTTCTCTAGCGTTTCTTACTTCCAAACTGCCACATCTCGCGAACGGATCGACCAATCCGCAAAATTTCTGTTGCATTTGAAAGTAGAAACTCGCCCTATTACAACGGTATGCGCACTTTTCCCCTGGGCCGTTCTAGTTATTCGTTTCGAGCATCGGAACTGCGAAAATTTTGAGTTTCTAAAGCGTTTCTTATCTCCAAACTGCCATATCTCGCGAACGGATTGATCAATCCGCAAAATTTCTGTTGCATCTGAAAGTAGAAACTCGCCCGATTACAACGGTGGGTGTAGTTTTCCCCTAGGCCGTCCTAGTTATTCGTTTCGAGCATCAGAACTGCGAAAATTTTGAGTTTCTCAAGCGTTTCTTACCTCCAAACTACCACATCTCGCGAACGGATTGACCAATCCGCAAAATTTCTGTTGCATTTGAAAGTACAAACTCGCCCGATTACAACGGTAGGTGTAGTTTTCCCCTAGGCCGTTCTAGTTATTCGTTTCGAGCATCGGAACTGCGAAAATTTTGAGTTTCTAAAGCGTTTCTTACCTCCAAACTGCCACATCTCGCGAACGGATTGACCAATCCGCAAAATTTCTGTTGCATTTGAAAGTACAAACTCGCCCGATTACAACGGTATGCGTACTTCTCCCCTAGGCCGTTCTAGTCATTCGTTTCGAGCATCAGAACTGCGAAAATTTTGAGTTTCTCAAGCGTTTCTTACCTCCAAACTGCCATATCTCGCGAACGGATTGACCAATCCGCAAAATTTCTGTTGCTTCTGAAAGTAGAAACTCGCCCGATTACAACGGTATGCGCACTTTTCCCCTAGGCCGTTCTAGTTATTCGTTTCGAGCATCAGAACTGCGAAAATTTTGAGTTTCTCAAGCGTTTCTTACATCCAAACGGCTATATCTCGCGAACGGATTGACCAATCCGCATAATTTTTGTTGCATCTGAAAGTAGAAACTCGCCCGATTGCAACGGTATGTGTAGTTTTCCCCTAGGCCGTTCTAGTCATTCGTTTCGAGCATCAGAACTGCGAAGATTTTGATTTTCTCAAGCGTTTCTTACCTCCAAACTGCCATATCTCGCGAACGGATTGACCAATCCGCAAAATTTCTGTTGCTTCTGAAAGTAGAAACTCGCCCGATTACAACGGTATGCGCACTTTTCCCCTGGGCCGTTCTAGTTATTCGTTTCGAGCATCGGAACTGCGAAAATTTTGAGTTTCTAAAGCGTTTCTTATCTCCAAACTGCCATATCTCGCGAACGGATTGACCAATCCGCAAAATTTCTGTTGCATTTGAAAGTAGAAACTCGCCCGATTACAACGGTATGCGCACTTTTCCCCTGGGCCGTTCTGGTTATTCGTTTCGAGCATCAGAACTGCGAAAATTTTGAGTTTCTCAAGCGTTTCTTACATCCAAACGGCTATATCTCGCGAACGGATTGACCAATCCGCAAAATTTCTGTTGCTTCTGAAAGTAGAAACTCGCCCGATTACAACGGTATGCGCACTTTTCCCCTGGGCCGTTCTAGTTATTCGTTTCGAGCATCGGAACTGCGAAAATTTTGAGTTTCTAAAGCGTTTCTTATCTCCAAACTGCCATATCTCGCGAACGGATTGATCAATCCGCAAAATTTCTGTTGCATCTGAAAGTAGAAACTCGCCCGATTACAACGGTAGGTGTAGTTTTCCCCTAGGCCGTTCTAGTTATTCGATTCGAGGATCAGAACTGCGAAAATTTTGAGTTTCTCAAGCGTTTCTTACCTCCAAACTGCCACATCTAGCGAACGGATTGACCAATCCGCAAAATTTCTGTTGCATTTGAAAGTAGAAACTCGCCCGATTACAACGGTATGCGCACTTTTCCCCTGGGCCGTTCTAGTTATTCGTTTCGAGCATAAAACTGCGAAAATTTTGAGTTTCTAAAGCGTTTCTTATCTCCAAACTTCCATATCTTGCGAAGGGATTGATCAATCCGCAAAATTTCTGTTGCATCTGAAAGTAGAAACTCGCCCGTTTACAACAGTATGCGCACTTTTCCCCTAGGCCGTTCTAGTTATTCGTTTCGGTCATCAGAACTGCGAAAATTTTGAGTTTCTCAAGCGTTTCTTACATCCAAACGGCCATATCTCGCGAACGGATTGACCAATCCGCATGATTTCTGTTGCATCTGAAAGTAGAAACTCGCCCGATTACAACGGTGTGCGTACTTCTCCCCTAGGCCGTTCTAGTCATTCGTTTCGAGCATCAGAACTGCGAAAATTTTGAGTTTCTCAAGCGTTTCTTACTTCCAAACTGCCACATCTCGCGAACGGATCGACCAATCCGCAAAATTTCTGTTGCATTTGAAAGTAGAAACTCGCCCTATTACAACGGTATGCGCACTTTTCCCCTGGGCCGTTCTTGTTATTCGTTTCGAGCATCGGAACTGCGAAAATTTTGAGTTTCTAAAGCGTTTCTTATCTCCAAACTGCCATATCTCGCGAACGGATTGATCAATCCGCAAAATTTCTGTTGCATCTGAAAGTAGAAACTCGCCCGATTACAACGGTAGGTGTAGTTTTCCCCTAGGCCGTCCTAGTTATTCGTTTCGAGCATCAGAACTGCGAAAATTTTGAGTTTCTCAAGCGTTTCTTACCTCCAAACTGCCACATCTCGCGAACGGATTGACCAATCCGCAAAATTTCTGTTGCATTTGAAAGTAGAAACTCGCCCGATTACAACGGTATGCGCACTTTTCCCCTGGGCCGTTCTAGTTATTCGTTTCGAGCATAAAACTGCGAAAATTTTGAGTTTCTAAAGCGTTTCTTATCTCCAAACTTCCATATCTTGCGAAGGGATTGATCAATCCGCAAAATTTCTGTTGCATCTGAAAGTAGAAACTCGCCCGTTTACAACAGTATGCGCACTTTTCCCCTAGGCCGTTCTAGTTATTCGTTTCGGTCATCAGAACTGCGAAAATTTTGAGTTTCTCAAGCGTTTCTTACATCCAAACGGCCATATCTCGCGAACGGATTGACCAATCCGCATGATTTCTGTTGCATCTGAAAGTAGAAACTCGCCCGATTACAACGGTGTGCGTACTTCTCCCCTAGGCCGTTCTAGTCATTCGTTTCGAGCATCAGAACTGCGAAAATTTTGAGTTTCTCAAGCGTTTCTTACTTCCAAACTGCCACATCTCGCGAACGGATCGACCAATCCGCAAAATTTCTGTTGCATTTGAAAGTAGAAACTCGCCCTATTACAACGGTATGCGCACTTTTCCCCTGGGCCGTTCTTGTTATTCGTTTCGAGCATCGGAACTGCGAAAATTTTGAGTTTCTAAAGCGTTTCTTATCTCCAAACTGCCATATCTCGCGAACGGATTGATCAATCCGCAAAATTTCTGTTGCATCTGAAAGTAGAAACTCGCCCGATTACAACGGTAGGTGTAGTTTTCCCCTAGGCCGTCCTAGTTATTCGTTTCGAGCATCAGAACTGCGAAAATTTTGAGTTTCTCAAGCGTTTCTTACCTCCAAACTGCCACATCTCGCGAACGGATTGACCAATCCGCAAAATTTCTGTTGCATTTGAAAGTACAAACTCGCCCGATTACAACGGTATGCGTACTTCTCCCCTAGGCCGTTCTAGTCATTCGTTTCGAGCATCAGAACTGCGAAAATTTTGAGTTTCTCAAGCGTTTCTTACCTCCAAACTGCCATATCTCGCGAACGGATTGACCAATCCGCAAAATTTCTGTTGCTTCTGAAAGTAGAAACTCGGCCGATTACAACGGTATGCGCACTTTTCCCCTAGGCCGTTCTAGTTATTCGTTTCGAGCATCAGAACTGCGAAAATTTTGAGTTTCTCAAGCGTTTCTTACATCCAAACGGCTATATCTCGCGAACGGATTGACCAATCCGCATAATTTCTGTTGCATCTGAAAGTAGAAACTCGCCCGATTGCAACGGTATGTGTAGTTTTCCCCTAGGCCGTTCTAGTCATTCGTTTCGAGCATCAGTACTGCGAAAATTTTGAGTTTCTCAAGCGTTTCTTACCTCCAAACTGCCATATCTCGCGAACGGATTGACCAATCCGCAAAATTTCTGTTGCATTTGAAAGTAGAAACTCGCCCGATTACAACGGTATGCGCACTTTTCCCCTGGGCCGTTCTAGTTATTCGTTTCGAGCATCGGAACTGCGAAAATTTTGAGTTTCTAAAGCGTTTCTTATCTCCAAACTGCCATATCTCGCGAACGGATTGATCAATCCGCAAAATTTCTGTTGCATCTGAAAGTAGAAACTCGCCCGATTACAACGGTGGGTGTAGTTTTCCCCTAGGCCGTCCTAGTTATTCGTTTCGAGCATCAGAACTGCGAAAATTTTGAGTTTCTCAAGCGTTTCTTACCTCCAAACTGCCACATCTCGCGAACGGATTGACCAATCCGCAAAATTTCTGTTGCATTTGAAAGTACAGACTCGCCCGATTACAACGGTATGCGTACTTCTCCCCTAGGCCGTTCTAGTCATTCGTTTCGAGCATCAGAACTGCGAAAATTTTGAGTTTCTCAAGCGTTTCTTACCTCCAATCTGCCATATCTCGCGAACGGATTGACCAATCCGCAAAATTTCTGTTGCTTCTGAAAGTAGAAACTCTCCCGATTACAACGGTATGCGCACTTTTCCCCTAGGCCGTTCTAGTTATTCGTTTCGAGCATCAGAACTGCGAAAATTTTGAGTTTCTCAAGCGTTTCTTACATCCAAACGGCTATATCTCGCGAACGGATTGACCAATCCGCATAATTTCTGTTGCATCTGAAAGTAGAAACTCGCCCGATTGCAACGGTATGTGTAGTTTTCCCCTAGGCCGTTCTAGTCATTCGTTTCGAGCATCAGAACTGCGAAAATTTTGAGTTTCTCAAGCGTTTCTTACCTCCAAACTACAATATCTCGCGAACGGATTGACCAATCCGCAAAATTTCTGTTGCTTCTGAAAGTAGAAACTCGCCCGATTGCAACGGTGGGTGTAGTTTTCCCCTAGGCCGTTCTAGTTATTTGTTTCGAGCATCAGAACTGCGAAAATTTTGAGTTTCTCAAGCGTTTCTTACATCCAAACGGCGATTTCTCGCGAACGGATTGAACAATCCGCATGATTTCTGTTGCATCTGGAAGTAGAAACTCGCCCGATTACAACGGTATGCGTACTTCTCCCCTAGGCCGTTCTAGTCATTCGTTTCGAGCATCAGAACTGCGAAAATTTTGAGTTTCTCAAGCGTTTCTTACCTCCAAACTGCCATATCTCGCGAACGGATTGACCAATCCGCAAAATTTCTGTTGCTTCTGAAAGTAGAAACTCGCCCGATTACAACGGTATGCGCACTTTTCCCCTAGGCCGTTCTAGTTATTCGTTTCGAGCATCAGAACTGCGAAAATTTTTAGTTTCTCAAGCGTTTCTTACATCCAAACGGCTATATCTCGCGAACGGATTGACCAATCCGCATAATTTTTGTTGCATCTGAAAGTAGAAACTCGCCCGATTGCAACGGTATGTGTAGTTTTCCCCTAGGCCGTTCTAGTCATTCGTTTCGAGCATCAGAACTGCGAAGATTTTGATTTTCTCAAGCGTTTCTTACCTCCAAAGTGCCATATCTCGCGAACGGATTGACCAATCCGCAAAATTTCTGTTGCATCTGAAAGTAGAAACTCGCCCGATTGCAACGGTAGGTGTAGTTTTCCCCTAGGCCGTTCTAGTTATTCGTTTCGAGCATCAGAACTGCGAAAATTTTGAGTTTCTCAAGCGTTTCTTACATCCAAACGGCTATATCTCGCGAACGGATTGACCAATCCGCATAATTTCTGTTGCATCTGAAAGTAGAAACTCGCCCGATTGCAACGGTATGTGTAGTTTTCCCCTAGGCCGTTCTAGTCATTCGTTTCGAGCATCAGAACTGCGAAGATTTTGATTTTCTCAAGCGTTTCTTACCTCCAAACTGCCATATCTCGCGAACGGATTGACCAATCCGCAAAATTTCTGTTGCTTCTGAAAGTAGAAACTCGCCCGATTACAACGGTATGCGCACTTTTCCCCTGGGCCGTTCTAGTTATTCGTGTCGAGCATCGGAACTGCGAAAATTTTGAGTTTCTAAAGCGTTTCTTATCTCCAAACTGCCATATCTCGCGAACGGATTGATCAATCCGCAAAATTTCTGTTGCATCTGAAAGTAGAAACTCGCCCGATTACAACGGTAGGTGTAGTTTTCCCCTAGGCCGTTCTAGTTATTCGTTTCGAGCATCAGAACTGCGAAAATTTTGAGTTTCTCAAGCGTTTCTTACCTCCAAACTGCCACATCTCGCGAACGGATTGACCAATCCGCAAAATTTCTGTTGCATTTGAAAGTAGAAACTCGCCCGATTACAACGGTATGCGCACTTTTCCCCTGGGCCGTTCTAGTTATTCGTTTCGAGCATAAAACTGCGAAAATTTTGAGTTTCTAAAGCGTTTCTTATCTCCAAACTTCCATATCTCGCGAAGGGATTGATCAATCCGCAAAATTTCTGTTGCATCTGAAAGTAGAAACTCGCCCGTTTACAACAGTATGCGCACTTTTCCCCTAGGCCGTTCTAGTTATTCGTTTCGGTCATCAGAACTGCGAAAATTTTGAGTTTCTCAAGCGTTTCTTACATCCAAACGGCCATATCTCGCGAACGGATTGACCAATCCGCATGATTTCTGTTGCATCTGAAAGTAGAAACTCGCCCGATTACAACGGTGTGCGTACTTCTCCCCTAGGCCGTTCTAGTCATTCGTTTCGAGCATCAGAACTGCGAAAATTTTGAGTTTCTCAAGCGTTTCTTACCTCCAAACTGCCATATCTCGCGAACGGATTGACCAATCCGCAAAATTTCTGTTGCATTTGAAAGTAGAAACTCGCCCGATTACAACGGTATGCGCACTTTTCCCCTGGGCCGTTCTGGTTATTCGTTTCGAGCATCAGAACTGCGAAAATTTTGAGTTTCTCAAGCGTTTCTTACTTCCAAACTGCCACATCTCGCGAACGGATCGACCAATCCGCAAAATTTCTGTTGCATTTGAAAGTAGAAACTCGCCCTATTACAACGGTATGCGCACTTTTCCCCTGGGCCGTTCTAGTTATTCGTTTCGAGCATCGGAACTGCGAAAATTTTGAGTTTCTAAAGCGTTTCTTATCTCCAAACTGCCATATCTCGCGAACGGATTGATCAATCCGCAAAATTTCTGTTGCATCTGAAAGTAGAAACTCGCCCGATTACAACGGTAGGTGTAGTTTTCCCCTAGGCCGTCCTAGTTATTCGTTTCGAGCATCAGAACTGCGAAAATTTTGAGTTTCTCAAGCGTTTCTTACCTCCAAACTGCCACATCTCGCGAACGGATTGACCAATCCGCAAAATTTCTGTTGCATTTGAAAGTACAAACTCGCCCGATTACAACGGTATGCGTACTTCTCCCCTAGGCCGTTCTAGTCATTCGTTTCGAGCATCAGAACTGCGAAAATTTTGAGTTTCTCAAGCGTTTCTTACCTCCAAACTGCCATATCTCGCGAACGGATTGACCAATCCGCAAAATTTCTGTTGCTTCTGAAAGTAGAAACTCGCCCGATTACAACGGCATGCGCACTTTTCCCCTAGGCCGTTCTAGTTATTCGTTTCGAGCATCAGAACTGCGAAAATTTTGAGTTTCTCAAGCGTTTCTTACATCCAAACGGCTATATCTCGCGAACGGATTGACCAATCCGCATAATTTCTGTTGCATCTGAAAGTAGAAACTCGCCCGATTGCAACGGTATGTGTAGTTTTCCCCTAGGCCGTTCTAGTCATTCGTTTCGAGCATCAGAACTGCGAAAATTTTGAGTTTCTCAAGCGTTTCTTACCTCCAAACTGCCATATCTCGCGAACGGATTGACCAATCCGCAAAATTTCTGTTGCATTTGAAAGTAGAAACTCGCCCGATTACAACGGTATGCGCACTTTTCCCCTGGGCCGTTCTGGTTATTCGTTTCGAGCATCAGAACTGCGAAAATTTTGAGTTTCTCTAGCGTTTCTTACTTCCAAACTGCCACATCTCGCGAACGGATCGACCAATCCGCAAAATTTCTGTTGCATTTGAAAGTAGAAACTCGCCCTATTACAACGGTATGCGCACTTTTCCCCTGGGCCGTTCTAGTTATTCGTTTCGAGCATCGGAACTGCGAAAATTTTGAGTTTCTAAAGCGTTTCTTATCTCCAAACTGCCATATCTCGCGAACGGATTGATCAATCCGCAAAATTTCTGTTGCATCTGAAAGTAGAAACTCGCCCGATTACAACGGTGGGTGTAGTTTTCCCCTAGGCCGTCCTAGTTATTCGTTTCGAGCATCAGAACTGCGAAAATTTTGAGTTTCTCAAGCGTTTCTTACCTCCAAACTACCACATCTCGCGAACGGATTGACCAATCCGCAAAATTTCTGTTGCATTTGAAAGTACAAACTCGCCCGATTACAACGGTAGGTGTAGTTTTCCCCTAGGCCGTTCTAGTTATTCGTTTCGAGCATCGGAACTGCGAAAATTTTGAGTTTCTAAAGCGTTTCTTACCTCCAAACTGCCACATCTCGCGAACGGATTGACCAATCCGCAAAATTTCTGTTGCATTTGAAAGTACAAACTCGCCCGATTACAACGGTATGCGTACTTCTCCCCTAGGCCGTTCTAGTCATTCGTTTCGAGCATCAGAACTGCGAAAATTTTGAGTTTCTCAAGCGTTTCTTACCTCCAAACTGCCATATCTCGCGAACGGATTGACCAATCCGCAAAATTTCTGTTGCTTCTGAAAGTAGAAACTCGCCCGATTACAACGGTATGCGCACTTTTCCCCTAGGCCGTTCTAGTTATTCGTTTCGAGCATCAGAACTGCGAAAATTTTGAGTTTCTCAAGCGTTTCTTACATCCAAACGGCTATATCTCGCGAACGGATTGACCAATCCGCATAATTTTTGTTGCATCTGAAAGTAGAAACTCGCCCGATTGCAACGGTATGTGTAGTTTTCCCCTAGGCCGTTCTAGTCATTCGTTTCGAGCATCAGAACTGCGAAGATTTTGATTTTCTCAAGCGTTTCTTACCTCCAAACTGCCATATCTCGCGAACGGATTGACCAATCCGCAAAATTTCTGTTGCTTCTGAAAGTAGAAACTCGCCCGATTACAACGGTATGCGCACTTTTCCCCTGGGCCGTTCTAGTTATTCGTTTCGAGCATCGGAACTGCGAAAATTTTGAGTTTCTAAAGCGTTTCTTATCTCCAAACTGCCATATCTCGCGAACGGATTGACCAATCCGCAAAATTTCTGTTGCATTTGAAAGTAGAAACTCGCCCGATTACAACGGTATGCGCACTTTTCCCCTGGGCCGTTCTGGTTATTCGTTTCGAGCATCAGAACTGCGAAAATTTTGAGTTTCTCAAGCGTTTCTTACATCCAAACGGCTATATCTCGCGAACGGATTGACCAATCCGCAAAATTTCTGTTGCTTCTGAAAGTAGAAACTCGCCCGATTACAACGGTATGCGCACTTTTCCCCTGGGCCGTTCTAGTTATTCGTTTCGAGCATCGGAACTGCGAAAATTTTGAGTTTCTAAAGCGTTTCTTATCTCCAAACTGCCATATCTCGCGAACGGATTGATCAATCCGCAAAATTTCTGTTGCATCTGAAAGTAGAAACTCGCCCGATTACAACGGTAGGTGTAGTTTTCCCCTAGGCCGTTCTAGTTATTCGATTCGAGGATCAGAACTGCGAAAATTTTGAGTTTCTCAAGCGTTTCTTACCTCCAAACTGCCACATCTAGCGAACGGATTGACCAATCCGCAAAATTTCTGTTGCATTTGAAAGTAGAAACTCGCCCGATTACAACGGTATGCGCACTTTTCCCCTGGGCCGTTCTAGTTATTCGTTTCGAGCATAAAACTGCGAAAATTTTGAGTTTCTAAAGCGTTTCTTATCTCCAAACTTCCATATCTTGCGAAGGGATTGATCAATCCGCAAAATTTCTGTTGCATCTGAAAGTAGAAACTCGCCCGTTTACAACAGTATGCGCACTTTTCCCCTAGGCCGTTCTAGTTATTCGTTTCGGTCATCAGAACTGCGAAAATTTTGAGTTTCTCAAGCGTTTCTTACATCCAAACGGCCATATCTCGCGAACGGATTGACCAATCCGCATGATTTCTGTTGCATCTGAAAGTAGAAACTCGCCCGATTACAACGGTGTGCGTACTTCTCCCCTAGGCCGTTCTAGTCATTCGTTTCGAGCATCAGAACTGCGAAAATTTTGAGTTTCTCAAGCGTTTCTTACTTCCAAACTGCCACATCTCGCGAACGGATCGACCAATCCGCAAAATTTCTGTTGCATTTGAAAGTAGAAACTCGCCCTATTACAACGGTATGCGCACTTTTCCCCTGGGCCGTTCTTGTTATTCGTTTCGAGCATCGGAACTGCGAAAATTTTGAGTTTCTAAAGCGTTTCTTATCTCCAAACTGCCATATCTCGCGAACGGATTGATCAATCCGCAAAATTTCTGTTGCATCTGAAAGTAGAAACTCGCCCGATTACAACGGTAGGTGTAGTTTTCCCCTAGGCCGTCCTAGTTATTCGTTTCGAGCATCAGAACTGCGAAAATTTTGAGTTTCTCAAGCGTTTCTTACCTCCAAACTGCCACATCTCGCGAACGGATTGACCAATCCGCAAAATTTCTGTTGCATTTGAAAGTAGAAACTCGCCCGATTACAACGGTATGCGCACTTTTCCCCTGGGCCGTTCTAGTTATTCGTTTCGAGCATAAAACTGCGAAAATTTTGAGTTTCTAAAGCGTTTCTTATCTCCAAACTTCCATATCTTGCGAAGGGATTGATCAATCCGCAAAATTTCTGTTGCATCTGAAAGTAGAAACTCGCCCGTTTACAACAGTATGCGCACTTTTCCCCTAGGCCGTTCTAGTTATTCGTTTCGGTCATCAGAACTGCGAAAATTTTGAGTTTCTCAAGCGTTTCTTACATCCAAACGGCCATATCTCGCGAACGGATTGACCAATCCGCATGATTTCTGTTGCATCTGAAAGTAGAAACTCGCCCGATTACAACGGTGTGCGTACTTCTCCCCTAGGCCGTTCTAGTCATTCGTTTCGAGCATCAGAACTGCGAAAATTTTGAGTTTCTCAAGCGTTTCTTACTTCCAAACTGCCACATCTCGCGAACGGATCGACCAATCCGCAAAATTTCTGTTGCATTTGAAAGTAGAAACTCGCCCTATTACAACGGTATGCGCACTTTTCCCCTGGGCCGTTCTTGTTATTCGTTTCGAGCATCGGAACTGCGAAAATTTTGAGTTTCTAAAGCGTTTCTTATCTCCAAACTGCCATATCTCGCGAACGGATTGATCAATCCGCAAAATTTCTGTTGCATCTGAAAGTAGAAACTCGCCCGATTACAACGGTAGGTGTAGTTTTCCCCTAGGCCGTCCTAGTTATTCGTTTCGAGCATCAGAACTGCGAAAATTTTGAGTTTCTCAAGCGTTTCTTACCTCCAAACTGCCACATCTCGCGAACGGATTGACCAATCCGCAAAATTTCTGTTGCATTTGAAAGTACAAACTCGCCCGATTACAACGGTATGCGTACTTCTCCCCTAGGCCGTTCTAGTCATTCGTTTCGAGCATCAGAACTGCGAAAATTTTGAGTTTCTCAAGCGTTTCTTACCTCCAAACTGCCATATCTCGCGAACGGATTGACCAATCCGCAAAATTTCTGTTGCTTCTGAAAGTAGAAACTCGGCCGATTACAACGGTATGCGCACTTTTCCCCTAGGCCGTTCTAGTTATTCGTTTCGAGCATCAGAACTGCGAAAATTTTGAGTTTCTCAAGCGTTTCTTACATCCAAACGGCTATATCTCGCGAACGGATTGACCAATCCGCATAATTTCTGTTGCATCTGAAAGTAGAAACTCGCCCGATTGCAACGGTATGTGTAGTTTTCCCCTAGGCCGTTCTAGTCATTCGTTTCGAGCATCAGTACTGCGAAAATTTTGAGTTTCTCAAGCGTTTCTTACCTCCAAACTGCCATATCTCGCGAACGGATTGACCAATCCGCAAAATTTCTGTTGCATTTGAAAGTAGAAACTCGCCCGATTACAACGGTATGCGCACTTTTCCCCTGGGCCGTTCTAGTTATTCGTTTCGAGCATCGGAACTGCGAAAATTTTGAGTTTCTAAAGCGTTTCTTATCTCCAAACTGCCATATCTCGCGAACGGATTGATCAATCCGCAAAATTTCTGTTGCATCTGAAAGTAGAAACTCGCCCGATTACAACGGTGGGTGTAGTTTTCCCCTAGGCCGTCCTAGTTATTCGTTTCGAGCATCAGAACTGCGAAAATTTTGAGTTTCTCAAGCGTTTCTTACCTCCAAACTGCCACATCTCGCGAACGGATTGACCAATCCGCAAAATTTCTGTTGCATTTGAAAGTACAGACTCGCCCGATTACAACGGTATGCGTACTTCTCCCCTAGGCCGTTCTAGTCATTCGTTTCGAGCATCAGAACTGCGAAAATTTTGAGTTTCTCAAGCGTTTCTTACCTCCAATCTGCCATATCTCGCGAACGGATTGACCAATCCGCAAAATTTCTGTTGCTTCTGAAAGTAGAAACTCTCCCGATTACAACGGTATGCGCACTTTTCCCCTAGGCCGTTCTAGTTATTCGTTTCGAGCATCAGAACTGCGAAAATTTTGAGTTTCTCAAGCGTTTCTTACATCCAAACGGCTATATCTCGCGAACGGATTGACCAATCCGCATAATTTCTGTTGCATCTGAAAGTAGAAACTCGCCCGATTGCAACGGTATGTGTAGTTTTCCCCTAGGCCGTTCTAGTCATTCGTTTCGAGCATCAGAACTGCGAAAATTTTGAGTTTCTCAAGCGTTTCTTACCTCCAAACTACAATATCTCGCGAACGGATTGACCAATCCGCAAAATTTCTGTTGCTTCTGAAAGTAGAAACTCGCCCGATTGCAACGGTGGGTGTAGTTTTCCCCTAGGCCGTTCTAGTTATTTGTTTCGAGCATCAGCACTGCGAAAATTTTGAGTTTCTCAAGCGTTTCTTACATCCAAACGGCCATATCTCGCGAACGGATTGACCAATCCGCATGATTTCTGTTGCATCTGAAAGTAGAAACTCGCCCGATTACAACGGTATGCGTACTTCTCCCCTAGGCCGTTCTAGTCATTCGTTTCGAGCATCAGAACTGCGAAAATTTTGAGTTTCTCTAGCGTTTCTTACCTCCAAACTGCCATATCTCGCGAACGGATTGACCAATCCGCAAAATTTCTGTTGCTTCTGAAAGTAGAAACTCGCCCGATTACAACGGTATGCGCACTTTTCCCCTAGGCCGTTCTAGTTATTCGTTTCGAGCATCAGAACTGCGAAAACTTTGAGTTCCTCAAGCGTTTCTTACATCCAAACGGCTATATCTCGCGAACGGATTAACCAATCCGCATAATTTCTGTTGCATCTGAAAGTAGAAACTCGCCCGATTGCAACGGTATGTGTAGTTTTCCCCTAGGCCGTTCTAGTCATTCGTTTCGAGCATCAGAACTGCGAAAATTTTGAGTTTCTCAAGCGTTTCTTACCTCCAAACTGCCATATCTCGCGAACGGATTGACCAATCCGCAAAATTTCTGTTGCTTCTGAAAGTAGAAACTCGCCCGATTACAACGGTGGGTGTAGTTTTCCCCTAGGCCGTTCTAGTTATTTGTTTCGAGCATCAGCACTGCGAAAATTTTGAGTTTCTCAAGCGTTTCTTACATCCAAACGGCCATATCTCGCGAACGGATTGACCAATCCGCATGATTTCTGTTGCATCTGAAAGTAGAAACTCGCCCGATTACAACGGTATGCGTACTTCTCCCCTAGGCCGTTCTAGTCATTCGTTTCGAGCATCAGAACTGCGAAAATTTTGAGTTTCTCTAGCGTTTCTTACCTCCAAACTGCCATATCTCGCGAACGGATTGACCAATCCGCAAAATTTCTGTTGCTTCTGAAAGTAGAAACTCGCCCGATTACAACGGTATGCGCACTTTTCCCCTAGGCCGTTCTAGTTATTCGTTTCGAGCATCAGAACTGCGAAAACTTTGAGTTTCTCAAGCGTTTCTTACATCCAAACGGCTATATCTCGCGAACGGATTGACCAATCCGCATAATTTCTGTTGCATCTGAAAGTAGAAACTCGCCCGATTGCAACGGTATGTGTAGTTTTCCCCTGGGCCGTTCTAGTCATTCGTTTCGAGCATCAGAACTGCGAAAATTTTGAGTTTCTCAAGCGTTTCTTACCTCCAAACTGCCATATCTCGCGAACGGATTGACCAATCCGCAAAATTTCTGTTGCATTTGAAAGTAGAAACTCGCCCGATTACAACGTTATGCGCCCTTTTCCCCTGGGCCGTTCTAGTTATTCGTTTCGAGCATCGGAAATGCGAAAATTTTGAGTTTCTAATGCGTTTCTTATCTCCAAACTTCCATATCTCGCGAACGGATTGATCTATCCGCAAAATTTCTGTTGCATCTGAAAGTAGAAACTCGCCCGATTGCAACGGTAGGTGTAGTTATCCCCTAGGCCGTTCTAGTTATTCGTTTCGAGCATCAGAACTGCGAAAATTTTGCGTTCCTCAAGCGTTTCTTACCTCCAAACGGCCATATCACGCGAACGGATTGACCAATCCGCAAAATTTCTGTTGCATCTGAAAGTAGAAACTCGCCCGATTACAACGGCATGCGTACTTTTCCCCCACGCCCTTCTAGTTATTCGTTTCGAGCATCAGAACTGCGAAAATTTTGAGTTTCTCAAGCGTTTCTTACCTCCAAACTGCCATATCTCGCGAACGGATTGACCAATCCGCATGATTTCTGTTGCTTCTGAAAGTAGAAACTCGCCCGATTACAACGGTATGCGTACTTCTCCCCTAGGCCGTTCTTGTCATTCGTTTCGAGCATCAGCACTGCGAAAATTTTGAGTTTCTCAAGCGTTTCTTACATCCAAACGGCCATATCTCGCGAACGGATTGACCAATCCGCAAAATTTCTGTTGCTTCTGAAAGTAGAAACTCGCCCGATTACAACGGTATGCGCACTTTTCCCCTAGGCCGTTCTAGTTATTCGTTTCGAGCATCAGAACTGCGAAAATTTTGAGTTTCTCAAGCGTTTCTTACCTCCAAACTGCCATATCTCGCGAACGGACTGATCAATCCGCAAAATTTCTGTTGCATCTGAAAGTAGAAACTCGCCCGATTACAACGGTAGGTGTAGTTTTCCCCTAGGCCGTTCTAGTTATTCGTTTCGCGCATCAGAACTGCGAAAATTTTGAGTTCCTCAAGCGTTTCTTACCTCCAAACTGCCATATCTCACGAACGGATTGACCAATCCGCAAAATTTCTGTTGCATCTGAAAGTAGAAACTCGCCCGATGACAACGGTGTGTGTAGTTTTCCCCTAGGCCGTTCTAGTTATTTGTTTCGAGCATCAGCACTGCGCAAGTTTTTACTTTCTCAAGCGCTTCTTACATCCAAACTGCCATATCTCGCGAACGGATTGACCAATCCGCAAAATTTCTGTTGCATTTGAAAGTAGAAACTCGCCTGATTACAACGGTATGTGTACTTCTCCCCTAGGCCGTTCTAGTCATTTGTGTCGAGCATCAGAACTGCGAAAATTTTGAGTTTCTCAAGCGTTTCTTACCTCCAAACTGCCATATCTCGCGAACGGATTGACCAATCCGCAAAATTTCTGTTGCTTCTGAAAGTAGAAACTCGCCCGATTACAACGGTATGCGCACTTTTCCCCTAGGCCGTTCTAGTTATTTGTTTCGAACATCAGAACTGCGAAAATTTTGAGTTTCTCAAGCGTTTCTTACATCCAAACGGCTATATCTCGCGAACGGATTGACCAATCCGCATAATTTCTGTTGCATCTGAAAGTAGAAACTCGCCCGATTGCAACGGTATGTGTACTTTTCCCCTAGGCCGTTCTAGTTATTCGTTTCGATCATCAGAACTGCGAAAATTTTGAGTTTCTCAAGCGTTTCTTACATCCAAACGGCCATATCTCGCGAACGGATTGACCAATCCGCATGACATCTGTTGCATCTGAAAGTAGAAACTCGCCCGATTACAACGGTATGCGTACTTCTCCCCTAGGCCGTTCTAGTCATTCGTTTCGAGCATCAGAACTGCGAAAATTTTGAGTTTCTCAAGCGTTTCTTACCTCCAAACTGCCATATCTCGCGAACGGACTGATCAATCCGCAAAATTTCTGTTGCATCTGAAAGTAGAAACTCGCCCGATTACAACGGTAGGTGTAGTTTTCCCCTAGGCCGTTCTAGTTATTCGTTTCGCGCATCAGAACTGCGAAAATTTTGAGTTCCTCAAGCGTTTCTTACCTCCAAACTGCCATATCTCACGAACGGATTGACCAATCCGCAAAATTTCTGTTGCATCTGAAAGTAGAAACTCGCCCGATGACAACGGTGTGTGTAGTTTTCCCCTAGGCCGTTCTAGTTATTTGTTTCGAGCATCAGCACTGCGCAAGTTTTTACTTTCTCAAGCGCTTCTTACATCCAAACTGCCATATCTCGCGAACGGATTGACCAATCCGCAAAATTTCTGTTGCATTTGAAAGTAGAAACTCGCCTGATTACAACGGTATGTGTACTTCTCCCCTAGGCCGTTCTAGTCATTCGTGTCGAGCATCAGAACTGCGAAAATTTTGAGTTTCTCAAGCGTTTCTTACCTCCAAACTGCCATATCTCGCGAACGGATTGACCAATCCGCAAAATTTCTGTTGCTTCTGAAAGTAGAAACTCGCCCGATTACAACGGTATGCGCACTTTTCCCCTAGGCCGTTCTAGTTATTTGTTTCGAGCATCAGAACTGCGAAAACTTTGAGTTTCTCAAGCGTTTCTTACATCCAAACGGCTATATCTCGCGAACGGATTGACCAATCCGCATAATTTCTGTTGCATCTGAAAGTAGAAACTCGCCCGATTGCAACGGTATGTGTAGTTTTCCCCTGGGCCGTTCTAGTCATTCGTTTCGAGCATCAGAACTGCGAAAATTTTGAGTTTCTCAAGCGTTTCTTACCTCCAAACTGCCATATCTCGCGAACGGATTGACCAATCCGCAAAATTTCTGTTGCATTTGAAAGTAGAAACTCGCCCGATTACAACGTTATGCGCCCTTTTCCCCTGGGCCGTTCTAGTTATTCGTTTCGAGCATCGGAAATGCGAAAATTTTGAGTTTCTAATGCGTTTCTTATCTCCAAACTTCCATATCTCGCGAACGGATTGATCTATCCGCAAAATTTCTGTTGCATCTGAAAGTAGAAACTCGCCCGATTGCAACGGTAGGTGTAGTTATCCCCTAGGCCGTTCTAGTTATTCGTTTCGAGCATCAGAACTGCGAAAATTTTGCGTTCCTCAAGCGTTTCTTACCTCCAAACGGCCATATCACGCGAACGGATTGACCAATCCGCAAAATTTCTGTTGCATCTGAAAGTAGAAACTCGCCCGATTACAACGGCATGCGTACTTTTCCCCCACGCCCTTCTAGTTATTCGTTTCGAGCATCAGAACTGCGAAAATTTTGAGTTTCTCAAGCGTTTCTTACCTCCAAACTGCCATATCTCGCGAACGGATTGACCAATCCGCATGATTTCTGTTGCTTCTGAAAGTAGAAACTCGCCCGATTACAACGGTATGCGTACTTCTCCCCTAGGCCGTTCTTGTCATTCGTTTCGAGCATCAGCACTGCGAAAATTTTGAGTTTCTCAAGCGTTTCTTACATCCAAACGGCCATATCTCGCGAACGGATTGACCAATCCGCAAAATTTCTGTTGCTTCTGAAAGTAGAAACTCGCCCGATTACAACGGTATGCGCACTTTTCCCCTAGGCCGTTCTAGTTATTCGTTTCGAGCATCAGAACTGCGAAAATTTTGAGTTTCTCAAGCGTTTCTTACCTCCAAACTGCCATATCTCGCGAACGGACTGATCAATCCGCAAAATTTCTGTTGCATCTGAAAGTAGAAACTCGCCCGATTACAACGGTAGGTGTAGTTTTCCCCTAGGCCGTTCTAGTTATTCGTTTCGCGCATCAGAACTGCGAAAATTTTGAGTTCCTCAAGCGTTTCTTACCTCCAAACTGCCATATCTCACGAACGGATTGACCAATCCGCAAAATTTCTGTTGCATCTGAAAGTAGAAACTCGCCCGATGACAACGGTGTGTGTAGTTTTCCCCTAGGCCGTTCTAGTTATTTGTTTCGAGCATCAGCACTGCGCAAGTTTTTACTTTCTCAAGCGCTTCTTACATCCAAACTGCCATATCTCGCGAACGGATTGACCAATCCGCAAAATTTCTGTTGCATTTGAAAGTAGAAACTCGCCTGATTACAACGGTATGTGTACTTCTCCCCTAGGCCGTTCTAGTCATTTGTGTCGAGCATCAGAACTGCGAAAATTTTGAGTTTCTCAAGCGTTTCTTACCTCCAAACTGCCATATCTCGCGAACGGATTGACCAATCCGCAAAATTTCTGTTGCTTCTGAAAGTAGAAACTCGCCCGATTACAACGGTATGCGCACTTTTCCCCTAGGCCGTTCTAGTTATTTGTTTCGAACATCAGAACTGCGAAAATTTTGAGTTTCTCAAGCGTTTCTTACATCCAAACGGCTATATCTCGCGAACGGATTGACCAATCCGCATAATTTCTGTTGCATCTGAAAGTAGAAACTCGCCCGATTGCAACGGTATGTGTACTTTTCCCCTAGGCCGTTCTAGTTATTCGTTTCGATCATCAGAACTGCGAAAATTTTGAGTTTCTCAAGCGTTTCTTACATCCAAACGGCCATATCTCGCGAACGGATTGACCAATCCGCATGACATCTGTTGCATCTGAAAGTAGAAACTCGCCCGATTACAACGGTATGCGTACTTCTCCCCTAGGCCGTTCTAGTCATTCGTTTCGAGCATCAGAACTGCGAAAATTTTGAGTTTCTCAAGCGTTTCTTACCTCCAAACTGCCATATCTCGCGAACGGACTGATCAATCCGCAAAATTTCTGTTGCATCTGAAAGTAGAAACTCGCCCGATTACAACGGTAGGTGTAGTTTTCCCCTAGGCCGTTCTAGTTATTCGTTTCGCGCATCAGAACTGCGAAAATTTTGAGTTCCTCAAGCGTTTCTTACCTCCAAACTGCCATATCTCACGAACGGATTGACCAATCCGCAAAATTTCTGTTGCATCTGAAAGTAGAAACTCGCCCGATGACAACGGTGTGTGTAGTTTTCCCCTAGGCCGTTCTAGTTATTTGTTTCGAGCATCAGCACTGCGCAAGTTTTTACTTTCTCAAGCGCTTCTTACATCCAAACTGCCATATCTCGCGAACGGATTGACCAATCCGCAAAATTTCTGTTGCATTTGAAAGTAGAAACTCGCCTGATTACAACGGTATGTGTACTTCTCCCCTAGGCCGTTCTAGTCATTCGTGTCGAGCATCAGAACTGCGAAAATTTTGAGTTTCTCAAGCGTTTCTTACCTCCAAACTGCCATATCTCGCGAACGGATTGACCAATCCGCAAAATTTCTGTTGCTTCTGAAAGTAGAAACTCGCCCGATTACAACGGTATGCGCACTTTTCCCCTAGGCCGTTCTAGTTATTTGTTTCGAACATCAGAACTGCGAAAATTTTGAGTTTCTCAAGCGTTTCTTACATCCAAACGGCTATATCTCGCGAACGGATTGACCAATCCGCATAATTTCTGTTGCATCTGAAAGTAGAAACTCGCCCGATTGCAACGGTATGTGTACTTTTCCCCTAGGCCGTTCTAGTTATTCGTTTCGATCATCAGAACTGCGAAAATTTTGAGTTTCTCAAGCGTTTCTTACATCCAAACGGCCATATCTCGCGAACGGATTGACCAATCCGCATGACATCTGTTGCATCTGAAAGTAGAAACTCGCCCGATTACAACGGTATGCGTACTTCTCCCCTAGGCCGTTCTAGTCATTCGTTTCGAGCATCAGAACTGCGAAAATTTTGAGTTCCTCAAGCGTTTCTTACCTCCAAACTGCCATATCACGCGAACGGATTGACCAATCCGCAAAATTTCTGTTGCATCTGAAAGTAGAAACTCGCCCGATTACAACGGTATGCGTACTTTTCCCCCAGGCCTTTCTAGTTATTCGTTTCGAGCATCAGAACTGCGAAAATTTTGAGTTTCTCAAGCGTTTCTTACCTCCAAACTGCCACATCTCGCGAACGGATTGACCAATCCACAAAATTTCTGTTGCATTTGAAAGTAGAAACTCGCCCGATTACAACGGTATGCGCACTTTTCCCCTGGGCCGTTCTAGTTCTTCGTTTCGAGCATAAAACTGCGAAAATTTTGAGTTTCTAAAGCGTTTCTTATCTCCAAACTGCCATATCTCGCGAAGGGATTGATCAATCCGCAAAATTTCTGCTGCATCTGAAAGTAGAAACTCGCCCGTTTACAACAGTATGCGCACTTTTCCCCCAGGCCGTTCTAGTTATTCGTTTCGAGCATCAGAACAGCGAAAATTTTGAGTTTTTCAAGCGTTTCTTACATCCAAACGGCCATATCTCGCGAACGGATTGACCAATCCGCATGATTTCTGTTGCATCTGAAAGTAGAAACTCGCCCGATTACAACGGTATGCGTACTTCTCCCCTAGGCCGTTCTAGATATTCGTTTCGAGCATCAGAACTGCGAAAATTTTGAGTTTCTCAAGCGTTTCTTACATCCAAACGGCTATATCGCGCGAACGGATTGACCAATCCGCATAATTTCTGTTGCATCTGAAAGTAGAAACTCGCCCGATTGCAACGGTATGTGTAGTTTTCCCCTAGGCCGTTCTAGTCATTCGTTTCGAGCTTCAGAACTGCGAAAATTTTGAGTTTCTCAAGCGTTTCTTACATCCAAACGGCTATATCTCGCGAACGGATTGACCAATCCGCATAATTTCTGTTGCATCTGAAAGTAGAAACTCGCCCGATTGCAACGGTATGTGTAGTTTTCCCCTAGGCCGTTCTAGTCATTCGTTTCGAGCTTCAGAACTGCGAAAATTTTGAGTTTCTCAAGCGTTTCTTACATCCAAACGGCTATATCGCGCGAACGGATTGACCAATCCGCATAATTTCTGTTGCATCTGAAAGTAGAAACTCGCCCGATTGCAACGGTATGTGTAGTTTTCCCCTAGGCCGTTCTAGTCATTCGTTTCGAGCTTCAGAACTGCGAAAATTTTGAGTTTCTCAAGCGTTTCTTACCTCCAAACTGCCATATCTCGCGAACGGATTGACCAATCCGCAAAATTTCTGTTGCTTCTGAAAGTAGAAGCTCGCCCGATTACAACGGTATGCGCACTTTTCCCCTGGGCCGTTCTAGATATTCGTTTCGAGCATCAGAACTGCGAAAATTTTGAGTTTCTCAAGCGTTTCTTACATCCAAACGGCTATATCTCGCGAACGGATTGACCAATCCGCATAATTTCTGTTGCATCTGAAAGTAGAAACTCGCCCGATTGCAACGGTATGTGTAGTTTTCCCCTAGGCCGTTCTAGTCATTCGTTTCGAGCTTCAGAACTGCGAAAATTTTGAGTTTCTCAAGCGTTTCTTACCTCCAAACTGCCATATCTCGCGAACGGATTGACCAATCCGCATAATTTCTGTTGCATCTGAAAGTAGAAACTCGCCCGATTGCAACGGTATGTGTAGTTTTCCCCTAGGCCGTTCTAGTCATTCGTTTCGAGCTTCAGAACTGCGAAAATTTTGAGTTTCTCAAGCGTTTCTTACCTCCAAACTGCCATATCTCGCGAACGGATTGACCAATCCGCAAAATTTCTGTTGCTTCTGAAAGTAGAAACTCGCCCGATTACAACGGTATGCGCACTTTTCCCCTGGGCCGTTCTAGTTATTCGTTTCGAGCATCGGAACTGCGAAAATTTTGAGTTTCTAAAGCGTTTCTTATCTCCAAACTGCCATATCTCGCGAACGGATTGATCAATCCGCAAAATTTCTGTTGCATCTGAAAGTAGAAACTCGCCCGATTACAACGGTGGGTGTAGTTTTCCCCTAGGCCGTCCTAGTTATTCGTTTCGAGCATCAGAACTGCGAAAATTTTGAGTTTCTCAAGCGTTTCTTTCCTCCAAACTGCCACATCTCGCGAACGGATTGACCAATCCGCAAAATTTCTGTTGCATTTGAAAGTACAAGCTCGCCCGATTACAACGGTATGCGCACTTTTCCCCTGGGCCGTTCTAGTTATTCATTTCGAGCATCGGAACTGCGAAAATTTTGAGTTTCTCAAGCGTTTCTTACATCCAAACGGCTATATCTCGCGAACGGATTGACCAATCCGTATAATTTCTGTTGCATCTGAAAGTAGAAACTCGCCCGATTGCAACGGTAGGTGTAGTTATCCCCTAGGCCGTTCTAGTTATTCGTTTCGAGCATCAGAACTGCGAAAATTTTGAGTTCCTCAAGCGTTTCTTACCTCCAAACTGCCATATCTCGCGAACGGATTGACCAATCCGCAAAATTTCTGTTGCATCTGAAAGTAGAAACTCGCCCGATTAGAACGGCATGCGTACTTTTCCCCTAGGCCGTTCTAGTTATTTGTTTCGAGCATCAGCACTGCGAAAATTTTGAGTTTCTCAAGCGTTTCTTACATCCAAACGGCCATATCTCGCTAACGGATTGACCAATCCGCATGATTTCTGTTGCATCTGAAAGTAGAAACTCGCCCGATTACAACGGTATGCGTACTTCTCCCCTAGGCAGTTCTAGTCATTCGTTTCGAGCATCAGAACTGCGAAAATTTTGAGTTTGTCAAGCGTTTCTTACCTCCAAACTGCCATATCTCGCGAACGGATTGACCAATCCGCAAAATTTCTGTTGCATCTGAAAGTAGAAACTCGCCCGATTACAACGGCATGCGTACTTTTCCCCCAGGCCTTTCTAGTTATTCGTTTCGAGCATCAGAACTGCGAAAATTTTGAGTTTCTCAAGCGTTTCTTACCTCCAAACTGCCACATCTCGCGAACGGATTGACCAATCCGCAAAATTTCTGTTGCATTTGAAAGTAGAAACTCGCCCGATTACAACGGTATGCGCACTTTTCCCCTGGGCCGTTCTAGTCATTCGTTTCGAGCATCAGAACTGCGAAAATTTTGAGTTTGTCAAGCGTTTCTTACCTCCAAACTGCCATATCTCGCGAACGGATTGACCAATCCGCAAGATTTCTGCTGCATCTGAAAGTAGAAACTCGTCCGATTGCAACGGAATGTGTAGTTTTCCCCTAGGCCGTTCTAGTCATTCGTTTCGAGCATCAGAACTGCGAAAATTTTGAGTTTCTCAAGCGTTTCTTACATCCAAAAGGCCATATCTCGCGAACGGATTGACCAATCCGCATGATTTCTGTTGCATTTGAAAGTAGAAACTCGCCCGATTACAACGGTAGGTGTAGTTTTCCCCTAGGCCGTTCTAGTTATTCGTTTCGAGCATCAGAACTGCGAAAATTTTGAGTTCCTCAAGCGTTTCTTACCTCCAAACTGCCACATCACGCGAACGGATTGACCAATCCGCAAAATTTCTGTTGCATCTGAAAGTAGAAACTCGCCCGATTACAACGGCATGCGTACTTTTCCCCCAGGCCTTTCTAGTTATTCGTTTCGAGCATCAGAACTGCGAAAATTTTGAGTTTCTCAAGCGTTTCTTACCTCCAAACTGCCACATCTCGCGAACGGATTGACCAATCCGCAAAATTTCTGTTGCATTTGAAAGTAGAAACTCGCCCGATTACAACGGTATGCGCACTTTTCCCCTATGCCGTTCTAGTCATTCGTTTCGAGCATCAGAACTGCGAAAATTTTGAGTTTCTCAAGCGTTTCTTACCTCCAAACTGCCATATCTCGCGAACGGATTGATCGATCCGCAAAATTTCTGTTGCATCTGAAAGTAGAAACTCGCCCGATTACAACGGTAGGAGTAGTTTTCCCCTAGGCCGTTCTAGTTATTCGTTTCGAGCATCAGAACTGCGAAAATTTTGAGTTCCTCAAGCGTTTCTTACCTCCAAACTGCCATATCTCGCGAACGGATTGACCAATCCGCAAAATTTCTGTTGCATCTGAAAGTAGAAACTCGCCCGATTAGAACGGCATGCGTACTTTTCCCCTAGGCCGTTCTAGTTATTTGTTTCGAGCATCAGCACTGCGTAAATTTTGAGTTTCTCAAGCGTTTCTTACCTCCAAACCGCCATATCTCGCGAACGGACTGACCAATCCGCAAAATTTCTGTTGCTTCTGAAAGTAGAAACTCCCCGATTACAACGGTATGCGCACTTTTCCCCTGGGCCGTTCTAGTTATTCGTTTCGAGCATCGGAACTGCGAAAATTTTGAGTTTCTAAAGCGTTTCTTATCTCCAAACTGCCATATCTCGCGAACGGATTGATCAATCCGCAAAATTTCTGTTGCATCTGAAAGTAGAAACTCGCCCGATTACAACGGTGGGTGTAGTTTTCCCCTAGGCCGTCCTAGTTATTCGTTTCGAGCATCAGAACTGCGAAAATTTTGAGTTTCTCAAGCGTTTCTTTCCTCCAAACTGCCACATCTCGCGAACGGATTGACCAATCCGCAAAATTTCTGTTGCATTTGAAAGTACAAGCTCGCCCGATTACAACGGTATGCGCACTTTTCCCCTGGGCCGTTCTAGTTATTCATTTCGAGCATCGGAACTGCGAAAATTTTGAGTTTCTCAAGCGTTTCTTACATCCAAACGGCTATATCTCGCGAACGGATTGACCAATCCGTATAATTTCTGTTGCATCTGAAAGTAGAAACTCGCCCGATTGCAACGGTAGGTGTAGTTATCCCCTAGGCCGTTCTAGTTATTCGTTTCGAGCATCAGAACTGCGAAAATTTTGAGTTCCTCAAGCGTTTCTTACCTCCAAACTGCCATATCTCGCGAACGGATTGACCAATCCGCAAAATTTCTGTTGCATCTGAAAGTAGAAACTCGCCCGATTACAACGGCATGCGTACTTTTCCCCCAGGCCTTTCTAGTTATTCGTTTCGAGCATCAGAACTGCGAAAATTTTGAGTTTCTCAAGCGTTTCTTACCTCCAAACTGCCACATCTCGCGAACGGATTGACCAATCCGCAAAATTTCTGTTGCATTTGAAAGTAGAAACTCGCCCGATTACAACGGTATGCGCACTTTTCCCCTGGGCCGTTCTAGTCATTCGTTTCGAGCATCAGAACTGCGAAAATTTTGAGTTTGTCAAGCGTTTCTTACCTCCAAACTGCCATATCTCGCGAACGGATTGACCAATCCGCATGATTTCTGCTGCATCTGAAAGTAGAAACTCGTCCGATTGCAACGGAATGTGTAGTTTTCCCCTAGGCCGTTCTAGTCATTCGTTTCGAGCATCAGAACTGCGAAAATTTTGAGTTTCTCAAGCGTTTCTTACATCCAAAAGGCCATATCTCGCGAACGGATTGACCAATCCGCATGATTTCTGTTGCATTTGAAAGTAGAAACTCGCCCGATTACAACGGTAGGTGTAGTTTTCCCCTAGGCCGTTCTAGTTATTCGTTTCGAGCATCAGAACTGCGAAAATTTTGAGTTCCTCAAGCGTTTCTTACCTCCAAACTGCCACATCACGCGAACGGATTGACCAATCCGCAAAATTTCTGTTGCATCTGAAAGTAGAAACTCGCCCGATTACAACGGCATGCGTACTTTTCCCCCAGGCCTTTCTAGTTATTCGTTTCGAGCATCAGAACTGCGAAAATTTTGAGTTTCTCAAGCGTTTCTTACCTCCAAACTGCCACATCTCGCGAACGGATTGACCAATCCGCAAAATTTCTGTTGCATTTGAAAGTAGAAACTCGCCCGATTACAACGGTATGCGCACTTTTCCCCTATGCCGTTCTAGTCATTCGTTTCGAGCATCAGAACTGCGAAAATTTTGAGTTTCTCAAGCGTTTCTTACCTCCAAACTGCCATATCTCGCGAACGGATTGATCGATCCGCAAAATTTCTGTTGCATCTGAAAGTAGAAACTCGCCCGATTACAACGGTAGGAGTAGTTTTCCCCTAGGCCGTTCTAGTTATTCGTTTCGAGCATCAGAACTGCGAAAATTTTGAGTTCCTCAAGCGTTTCTTACCTCCAAACTGCCATATCTCGCGAACGGATTGACCAATCCGCAAAATTTCTGTTGCATCTGAAAGTAGAAACTCGCCCGATTAGAACGGCATGCGTACTTTTCCCCTAGGCCGTTCTAGTTATTTGTTTCGAGCATCAGCACTGCGAAAATTTTGAGTTTCTCAAGCGTTTCTTACATCCAAACGGCCATATCTCGCGAACGGATTGACCAATCCGCATGATTTCTGTTGCATCTGAAAGTAGAAACTCGCCCGATTACAACGGTATGCGTACTTCTCCCCTAGGCAGTTCTAGTCATTCGTTTCGAGCATCAGAACTGCGAAAATTTTGAGTTTCTAAAGCGTTTCTTATCTCCAAACTGCCATATCTCGCGAACGGATTGATCAATCCGCAAAATTTCTGTTGCATCTGAAAGTAGAAACTCGCCCGATTACAACGGTGGGTGTAGTTTTCCCCTAGGCCGTCCTAGTTATTCGTTTCGAGCATCAGAACTGCGAAAATTTTGAGTTTCTCAAGCGTTTCTTTCCTCCAAACTGCCACATCTCGCGAACGGATTGACCAATCCGCAAAATTTCTGTTGCATTTGAAAGTACAAGCTCGCCCGATTACAACGGTATGCGCACTTTTCCCCTGGGCCGTTCTAGTTATTCATTTCGAGCATCGGAACTGCGAAAATTTTGAGTTTCTCAAGCGTTTCTTACATCCAAACGGCTATATCTCGCGAACGGATTGACCAATCCGCATAATTTCTGTTGCATCTGAAAGTAGAAACTCGCCCGATTGCAACGGTATGTGTAGTTTTCCCCTGGGCCGTTCTAGTCATTCGTTTCGAGCATCAGAACTGCGAAAATTTTGAGTTTCTCAAGCGTTTCTTACCTCCAAACTGCTATATCTCGCGAACGGATTGACCAATCCGAAAAATTTCTGTTGCATTTGAAAGTAGAAACTCGCCCGATTACAACGTTATGCGCCCTTTTCCCCTGGGCCGTTCTAGTTATTCGTTTCGAGCATCGGAAATGCGAAAATTTTGAGTTTCTAAAGCGTTTCTTATCTCCAAACTTCCATATCTCGCGAACGGATTGATCAATCCGCAAAGTTTCTGTTGCATCTGAAAGTAGAAACTCGCCCGATTGCAACGGTAGGTGTAGTTATCCCCTAGGCCGTTCTAGTTATTCGTTTCGAGCATCAGAACTGCGAAAATTTTGAGTTCCTCAAGCGTTTCTTACCTCCAAACTGCCATATCACGCGAACGGATTGACCAATCCGCAAAATTTCTGTTGCATCTGAAAGTAGAAACTCGCCCGATTACAACGGCATGCGTACTTCTCCCCTAGGCCGTTCTGGTTATTCGTTGCGAGCATCTGAACTGCGAAAATTTTGAGTTTCTCAAGCGTTTCTTACCTCCAAACTGCCACATCTCGCGAACGGATTGACCAATCCGCAAAATTTCTGTTGCATTTGAAAGTAGAAACTCGCCCGATTACAACGGTATGCGCACTTTTCCCCCAGGCCTTTCTAGTTATTCGTTTCGAGCATCAGAACAGCGAAAATTTTGAGTTTCTCAAGCGTTTCTTACCTCCAAACTGCCACATCTCGCGAACGGATTGACCAATCCGCAAAATTTCTGTTGCATTTGAAAGTAGAAACTCGCCCGATTACAACGGTATGCGCACTTTTCCCCTATGCCGTTCTAGTCATTCGTTTCGAGCATCAGAACTGCGAAAATTTTGAGTTTCTCAAGCGTTTCTTACCTCCAAACTGCCATATCTCGCGAACGGATTGATCGATCCGCAAAATTTCTGTTGCATCTGAAAGTAGAAACTCGCCCGATTACAACGGTAGGAGTAGTTTTCCCCTAGGCCGTTCTAGTTATTCGTTTCGAGCATCAGAACTGCGAAAATTTTGAGTTCCTCAAGCGTTTCTTACCTCCAAACTGCCATATCTCGCGAACGGATTGACCAATCCGCAAAATTTCTGTTGCATCTGAAAGTAGAAACTCGCCCGATTAGAACGGCATGCGTACTTTTCCCCTAGGCCGTTCTAGTTATTTGTTTCGAGCATCAGCACTGCGAAAATTTTGAGTTTCTCAAGCGTTTCTTACATCCAAACGGCCATATCTCGCTAACGGATTGACCAATCCGCATGATTTCTGTTGCATCTGAAAGTAGAAACTCGCCCGATTACAACGGCATGCGTACTTTTCCCCCAGGCCTTTCTAGTTATTCGTTTCGAGCATCAGAACAGCGAAAATTTTGAGTTTCTCAAGCGTTTCTTACCTCCAAACTGCCACATCTCGCGAACGGATTGACCAATCCGCAAAATTTCTGTTGCATTTGAAAGTAGAAACTCGCCCGATTACAACGGTATGCGCACTTTTCCCCTATGCCGTTCTAGTCATTCGTTTCGAGCATCAGAACTGCGAAAATTTTGAGTTTCTCAAGCGTTTCTTACCTCCAAACTGCCATATCTCGCGAACGGATTGATCGATCCGCAAAATTTCTGTTGCATCTGAAAGTAGAAACTCGCCCGATTACAACGGTAGGAGTAGTTTTCCCCTAGGCCGTTCTAGTTATTCGTTTCGAGCATCAGAACTGCGAAAATTTTGAGTTCCTCAAGCGTTTCTTACCTCCAAACTGCCATATCTCGCGAACGGATTGACCAATCCGCAAAATTTCTGTTGCATCTGAAAGTAGAAACTCGCCCGATTAGAACGGCATGCGTACTTTTCCCCTAGGCCGTTCTAGTTATTTGTTTCGAGCATCAGCACTGCGAAAATTTTGAGTTTCTCAAGCGTTTCTTACATCCAAACGGCCATATCTCGCTAACGGATTGACCAATCCGCATGATTTCTGTTGCATCTGAAAGTAGAAACTCGCCCGATTACAACGGTATGCGTACTTCTCCCCTAGGCAGTTCTAGTCATTCGTTTCGAGCATAAAACTGCGAAAATTTTGAGTTTCTCAAGCGTTTCTTACATCCAAACTGCCACATCTCGCGAACGGATTGACCAATCCGCAAAATTTCTGTTGCATTTGAAAGTACAAGCTCGCCCGATTACAACGGTATGCGCACTTTTCCCCTGGGCCGTTCTAGTTATTCATTTCGAGCATCGGAACTGCGAAAATTTTGAGTTTCTCAAGCGTTTCTTACATCCAAACGGCTATATCTCGCGAACGGATTGACCAATCCGCATAATTTCTGTTGCATCTGAAAGTAGAAACTCGCCCGATTGCAACGGTATGTGTAGTTTTCCCCTGGGCCGTTCTAGTCATTCGTTTCGAGCATCAGAACTGCGAAAATTTTGAGTTTCTCAAGCGTTTCTTACCTCCAAACTGCTATATCTCGCGAACGGATTGACCAATCCGCAAAATTTCTGTTGCATTTGAAAGTAGAAACTCGCCCGATTACAACGTTATGCGCCCTTTTCCCCTGGGCCGTTCTAGTTATTCGTTTCGAGCATCGGAAATGCGAAAATTTTGAGTTTCTAAAGCGTTTCTTATCTCCAAACTTCCATATCTCGCGAACGGATTGATCAATCCGCAAAGTTTCTGTTGCATCTGAAAGTAGAAACTCGCCCGATTGCAACGGTAGGTGTAGTTATCCCCTAGGCCGTTCTAGTTATTCGTTTCGAGCATCAGAACTGCGAAAATTTTGAGTTCCTCAAGCGTTTCTTACCTCCAAACTGCCATATCACGCGAACGGATTGACCAATCCGCAAAATTTCTGTTGCATCTGAAAGTAGAAACTCGCCCGATTACAACGGCATGCGTACTTTTCCCCCAGGCCTTTCTAGTTATTCGTTTCGAGCATCAGAACAGCGAAAATTTTGAGTTTCTCAAGCGTTTCTTACCTCCAAACTGCCACATCTCGCGAACGGATTGACCAATCCGCAAAATTTCTGTTGCATTTGAAAGTAGAAACTCGCCCGATTACAACGGTATGCGCACTTTTCCCCTATGCCGTTCTAGTCATTCGTTTCGAGCATCAGAACTGCGAAAATTTTGAGTTTCTCAAGCGTTTCTTACCTCCAAACTGCCATATCTCGCGAACGGATTGATCGATCCGCAAAATTTCTGTTGCATCTGAAAGTAGAAACTCGCCCGATTACAACGGTAGGAGTAGTTTTCCCCTAGGCCGTTCTAGTTATTCGTTTCGAGCATCAGAACTGCGAAAATTTTGAGTTCCTCAAGCGTTTCTTACCTCCAAACTGCCATATCTCGCGAACGGATTGACCAATCCGCAAAATTTCTGTTGCATCTGAAAGTAGAAACTCGCCCGATTAGAACGGCATGCGTACTTTTCCCCTAGGCCGTTCTAGTTATTTGTTTCGAGCATCAGCACTGCGAAAATTTTGAGTTTCTCAAGCGTTTCTTACATCCAAACGGCCATATCTCGCTAACGGATTGACCAATCCGCATGATTTCTGTTGCATCTGAAAGTAGAAACTCGCCCGATTACAACGGTATGCGTACTTCTCCCCTAGGCAGTTCTAGTCATTCGTTTCGAGCATCAGAACTGCGAAAATTTTGAGTTTGTCAAGCGTTTCTTACCTCCAAACTGCCATATCTCGCGAACGGATTGACCAATCCGCAAAATTTCTGTTGCATCTGAAAGTAGAAACTCGCCCGATTACAACGGCATGCGTACTTTTCCCCCAGGCCTTTCTAGTTATTCGTTTCGAGCATCAGAACTGCGAAAATTTTGAGTTTCTCAAGCGTTTCTTACCTCCAAACTGCCACATCTCGCGAACGGATTGACCAATCCGCAAAATTTCTGTTGCATTTGAAAGTAGAAACTCGCCCGATTACAACGGTAGGAGTAGTTTTCCCCTAGGCCGTTCTAGTTATTCGTTTCGAGCATCAGAACTGCGAAAATTTTGAGTTCCTCAAGCGTTTCTTACCTCCAAACTGCCATATCTCGCGAACGGATTGACCAATCCGCAAAATTTCTGTTGCATCTGAAAGTAGAAACTCGCCCGATTAGAACGGCATGCGTACTTTTCCCCTAGGCCGTTCTAGTTATTTGTTTCGAGCATCAGCACTGCGAAAATTTTGAGTTTCTCAAGCGTTTCTTACATCCAAACGGCCATATCTCGCTAACGGATTGACCAATCCGCATGATTTCTGTTGCATCTGAAAGTAGAAACTCGCCCGATTACAACGGTATGCGTACTTCTCCCCTAGGCAGTTCTAGTCATTCGTTTCGAGCATAAAACTGCGAAAATTTTGAGTTTCTCAAGCGTTTCTTACATCCAAACTGCCACATCTCGCGAACGGATTGACCAATCCGCAAAATTTCTGTTGCATTTGAAAGTACAAGCTCGCCCGATTACAACGGTATGCGCACTTTTCCCCTGGGCCGTTCTAGTTATTCATTTCGAGCATCGGAACTGCGAAAATTTTGAGTTTCTCAAGCGTTTCTTACATCCAAACGGCTATATCTCGCGAACGGATTGACCAATCCGCATAATTTCTGTTGCATCTGAAAGTAGAAACTCGCCCGATTGCAACGGTATGTGTAGTTTTCCCCTGGGCCGTTCTAGTCATTCGTTTCGAGCATCAGAACTGCGAAAATTTTGAGTTTCTCAAGCGTTTCTTACCTCCAAACTGCTATATCTCGCGAACGGATTGACCAATCCGCAAAATTTCTGTTGCATTTGAAAGTAGAAACTCGCCCGATTACAACGTTATGCGCCCTTTTCCCCTGGGCCGTTCTAGTTATTCGTTTCGAGCATCGGAAATGCGAAAATTTTGAGTTTCTAAAGCGTTTCTTATCTCCAAACTTCCATATCTCGCGAACGGATTGATCAATCCGCAAAGTTTCTGTTGCATCTGAAAGTAGAAACTCGCCCGATTGCAACGGTAGGTGTAGTTATCCCCTAGGCCGTTCTAGTTATTCGTTTCGAGCATCAGAACTGCGAAAATTTTGAGTTCCTCAAGCGTTTCTTACCTCCAAACTGCCATATCACGCGAACGGATTGACCAATCCGCAAAATTTCTGTTGCATCTGAAAGTAGAAACTCGCCCGATTACAACGGCATGCGTACTTTTCCCCCAGGCCTTTCTAGTTATTCGTTTCGAGCATCAGAACAGCGAAAATTTTGAGTTTCTCAAGCGTTTCTTACCTCCAAACTGCCACATCTCGCGAACGGATTGACCAATCCGCAAAATTTCTGTTGCATTTGAAAGTAGAAACTCGCCCGATTACAACGGTATGCGCACTTTTCCCCTATGCCGTTCTAGTCATTCGTTTCGAGCATCAGAACTGCGAAAATTTTGAGTTTCTCAAGCGTTTCTTACCTCCAAACTGCCATATCTCGCGAACGGATTGATCGATCCGCAAAATTTCTGTTGCATCTGAAAGTAGAAACTCGCCCGATTACAACGGTAGGAGTAGTTTTCCCCTAGGCCGTTCTAGTTATTCGTTTCGAGCATCAGAACTGCGAAAATTTTGAGTTCCTCAAGCGTTTCTTACCTCCAAACTGCCATATCTCGCGAACGGATTGACCAATCCGCAAAATTTCTGTTGCATCTGAAAGTAGAAACTCGCCCGATTAGAACGGCATGCGTACTTTTCCCCTAGGCCGTTCTAGTTATTTGTTTCGAGCATCAGCACTGCGAAAATTTTGAGTTTCTCAAGCGTTTCTTACATCCAAACGGCCATATCTCGCTAACGGATTGACCAATCCGCATGATTTCTGTTGCATCTGAAAGTAGAAACTCGCCCGATTACAACGGTATGCGTACTTCTCCCCTAGGCAGTTCTAGTCATTCGTTTCGAGCATCAGAACTGCGAAAATTTTGAGTTTGTCAAGCGTTTCTTACCTCCAAACTGCCATATCTCGCGAACGGATTGACCAATCCGCAAAATTTCTGTTGCATCTGAAAGTAGAAACTCGCCCGATTACAACGGCATGCGTACTTTTCCCCCAGGCCTTTCTAGTTATTCGTTTCGAGCATCAGAACTGCGAAAATTTTGAGTTTCTCAAGCGTTTCTTACCTCCAAACTGCCACATCTCGCGAACGGATTGACCAATCCGCAAAATTTCTGTTGCATTTGAAAGTAGAAACTCGCCCGATTACAACGGTATGCGCACTTTTCCCCTGGGCCGTTCTAGTCATTCGTTTCGAGCATCAGAACTGCGAAAATTTTGAGTTTGTCAAGCGTTTCTTACCTCCAAACTGCCATATCTCGCGAACGGATTGACCAATCCGCATGATTTCTGCTGCATCTAAAAGTAGAAACTCGTCCGATTGCAACGGTATGTGTAGTTTTCCCCTAGGCCGTTCTAGTCATTCGTTTCGAGCATCAGAACTGCGAAAATTTTGAGTTTCTCAAGCGTTTCTTACATCCAAAAGGCCATATCTCGCGAACGGATTGACCAATCCGCATGATTTCCGTTGCATTTGAAAGTAGAAACTCGCCCGATTACAACGGTAGGTGTAGTTTTCCCCTAGGCCGTTCTAGTTATTCGTTTCGAGCATCAGAACTGCGAAAATTTTGAGTTCCTCAAGCGTTTCTTACCTCCAAACTGCCACATCACGCGAACGGATTGACCAATCCGCAAAATTTCTGTTGCATCTGAAAGTAGAAACTCGCCCGATTACAACGGCATGCGTACTTTTTCCCCAGGCCTTTCTAGTTATTCGTTTCGAGCATCAGAACTGCGAAAATTTTGAGTTTCTCAAGCGTTTCTTACCTCCAAACTGCCACATCTCGCGAACGGATTGACCAATCCGCAAAATTTCTGTTGCATTTGAAAGTAGAAACTCGCCCGATTACAACGGTATGCGCACTTTTCCCCTATGCCGTTCTAGTCATTCGTTTCGAGCATCAGAACTGCGAAAATTTTGAGTTTCTCAAGCGTTTCTTACCTCCAAACTGCCATATCTCGCGAACGGATTGATCGATCCGCAAAATTTCTGTTGCATCTGAAAGTAGAAACTCGCCCGATTACAACGGTAGGAGTAGTTTTCCCCTAGGCCGTTCTAGTTATTCGTTTCGAGCATCAGAACTGCGAAAATTTTGAGTTCCTCAAGCGTTTCTTACCTCCAAACTGCCATATCTCGCGAACGGATTGACCAATCCGCAAAATTTCTGTTGCATCTGAAAGTAGAAACTCGCCCGATTAGAACGGCATGCGTACTTTTCCCCTAGGCCGTTCTAGTTATTTGTTTCGAGCATCAGCACTGCGAAAATTTTGAGTTTCTCAAGCGTTTCTTACATCCAAACGGCCATATCTCGCGAACGGATTGACCAATCCGCATGATTTCTGTTGCATCTGAAAGTAGAAACTCGCCCGATTACAACGGTATGCGTACTTCTCCCCTAGGCAGTTCTAGTCATTCGTTTCGAGCATCAGAACTGCGAAAATTTTGAGTTTGTCAAGCGTTTCTTACCTCCAAACTGCCATATCTCGCGAACGGATTGACCAATCCGCAAAATTTCTGTTGCATCTGAAAGTAGAAACTCGCCCGATTACAACGGCATGCGTACTTTTCCCCCAGGCCTTTCTAGTTATTCGTTTCGAGCATCAGAACTGCGAAAATTTTGAGTTTCTCAAGCGTTTCTTACCTCCAAACTGCCACATCTCGCGAACGGATTGACCAATCCGCAAAATTTCTGTTGCATTTGAAAGTAGAAACTCGCCCGATTACAACGGTATGCGCACTTTTCCCCTGGGCCGTTCTAGTCATTCGTTTCGAGCATCAGAACTGCGAAAATTTTGAGTTTGTCAAGCGTTTCTTACCTCCAAACTGCCATATCTCGCGAACGGATTGACCAATCCGCATGATTTCTGCTGCATCTGAAAGTAGAAACTCGTCCGATTGCAACGGTATGTGTAGTTTTCCCCTAGGCCGTTCTAGTCATTCGTTTCGAGCATCAGAACTGCGAAAATTTTGAGTTTCTCAAGCGTTTCTTACATCCAAAAGGCCATATCTCGCGAACGGATTGACCAATCCGCATGATTTCTGTTGCATTTGAAAGTAGAAACTCGCCCGATTACAACGGTAGGTGTAGTTTTCCCCTAGGCCGTTCTAGTTATTCGTTTCGAGCATCAGAACTGCGAAAATTTTGAGTTCCTCAAGCGTTTCTTACCTCCAAACTGCCATATCTCGCGAACGGATTGATCGATCCGCAAAATTTCTGTTGCATCTGAAAGTAGAAACTCGCCCGATTACAACGGTAGGAGTAGTTTTCCCCTAGGCCGTTCTAGTTATTCGTTTCGAGCATCAGAACTGCGAAAATTTTGAGTTCCTCAAGCGTTTCTTACCTCCAAACTGCCATATCTCGCGAACGGATTGACCAATCCGCAAAATTTCTGTTGCATCTGAAAGTAGAAACTCGCCCGATTAGAACGGCATGCGTACTTTTCCCCTAGGCCGTTCTAGTTATTTGTTTCGAGCATCAGCACTGCGAAAATTTTGAGTTTCTCAAGCGTTTCTTACCTCCAAACTGCCACATCTCGCGAACGGATTGACCAATCCGCATGATTTCTGTTGCATCTGAAAGTAGAAACTCGCCCGATTACAACGGTATGCGTACTTCTCCCCTAGGCAGTTCTAGTCATTCGTTTCGAGCATCAGAACTGCGAAAATTTTGAGTTTGTCAAGCGTTTCTTACCTCCAAACTGCCATATCTCGCGAACGGATTGACCAATCCGCAAAATTTCTGTTGCATCTGAAAGTAGAAACTCGCCCGATTACAACGGCATGCGTACTTTTCCCCCAGGCCTTTCTAGTTATTCGTTTCGAGCATCAGAACTGCGAAAATTTTGAGTTTCTCAAGCGTTTCTTACCTCCAAACTGCCACATCTCGCGAACGGATTGACCAATCCGCAAAATTTCTGTTGCATTTGAAAGTAGAAACTCGCCCGATTACAACAGTATGCGCACTTTTCCCCTGGGCCCTTCTAGTCATTCGTTTCGAGCATCAGAACTGCGAAAATTTTGAGTTTGTCAAGCGTTTCTTACCTCCAAACTGCCATATCTCGCGAACGGATTGACCAATCCGCATGATTTCTGTTGCATCTGAAAGTAGAAACTCGTCCGATTGCAACGGTATGTGTAGTTCTCCCCTAGGCCGTTCTAGTCATTCGTTTCGAGCATCAGAACTGCGAAAATTTTGAGTTTCTCAAGCGTTTCTTACATCCAAAAGGCCATATCTCGCGAACGGATTGACCAATCCGCATGATTTCTGTTGCATTTGAAAGTAGAAACTCGCCCGATTACAACGGTAGGTGTAGTTTTCCCCTAGGCCGTTCTAGTTATTCGTTTCGAGCATCAGAACTGCGAAAATTTTGAGTTCCTCAAGCGTTTCTTACCTCCAAACTGCCATATCACGCGAACGGATTGACCAATCCGCAAAATTTCTGTTGCATCTGAAAGTAGAAACTCGCCCGATTACAACGGTATGCGTACTTCTCCCCTAGGCAGTTCTAGTCATTCGTTTCGAGCATCAGAACTGTGAAAATTTTGAGTTTGTCAAGCGTTTCTTACCTCCAAACTGCCATATCTCGCGAACGGATTGACCAATCCGCATGATTTCTGTTGCATCTGAAAGTAGAAACTCGTCCGATTGCAACGGTATGCGCACTTTTCCCCTAGGCCGTTCTAGTTATTCGTTTCGAGCATCAGAACTGCGAAAATTTTGAGTTTCTTAAGCGTTTCTTACATCCAAACGGCCATATCTCGCGAACGGATTGACCAATCCGCATGATTTCTGTTGCATCTGATAGTAGAAACTCGCCCGTTTACATCGGTATGCGTACTTTTCTCCTAGGCCGTTCTAGTTATTCGTTTCGAGCATCAGAACTGCGAAAATTTTGAGTTTCTAAAGCGTTTCTTATCTCCAAACTTCTATATCTCGCGAACGGATTGATCGATCCGCAAAATTTCTGTTGCATCTGAAAGTAGAAACTCGTCCGATTACAACGGTAGGAGTAGTTTTCCCCTAGGCCGTTCTAGTTATTCGTTTCGAGCATCAGAACTGCGAAAATTTTGAGTTTCTCAAGCGTTTCTTACCTCCAAACTGCCATATCTCGCGAACGGATTGACCAATCCGCAAAATTTCTGTTGCATCTGAAAGTAGAAACTCGCCCGATTACAACGGCATGCGTACTGTTCCCCTAGGCCGTTCTAGTTATTTGTTTCGAGCATCAGCACTGCGAAAATTTTGAGTTTCTCAAGCGTTTCTTACATCCAAACGGCCATATCTCGCGAACGGATTGACCAATCCGCATGATTTCTGTTGCATCTGAAAGTAGAAACTCGCCCGATTACAACGGTATGCGTACTTCTCCCCTAGGCAGTTCTAGTCATTCGTTTCGAGCATCAGAACTGCGAAAATTTTGAGTTTCTCAAGCGTTTCTTACCTCCAAACTGCCATATCTCGCGAACGGATTGACCAATCCGCAAAATTTCTGTTGCATCTGAAAGTAGAAACTCGCCCGATTACAACGGCATGCGTACTTTTCCCCCAGGCCTTTCTAGTTATTCGTTTCGAGCATCAGAACTGCGAAAATTTTGAGTTTCTCAAGCGTTTCTTACCTCCAAACTGCCACATCTCGCGAACGGATTGACCAATCCGCAAAATTTCTGTTGCATTTGAAAGTAGAAACTCGCCCGATTACAACGGTATGCGCACTTTTCCCCTGGGCCGTTCTAGTTATTCGTTTCGAGGATAAAACTGCGAAAATTTTGAGTTTCTAAAGCGTTTCTTATCTCCAAACTGCCATATCTCGCGAAGGGATTGACCAATCCGCAAAATTTCTGTTGCATCTGAAAGTAGAAACTCGCCCGATTACAACGGTATGCGTACTTCTCCCCTAGGCCGTTCTAGTCAGTCGTTTCGAGCATCAGAACTGCGAAAATTTTGAGTTTCTAAAGCGTTTCTTATCTCCAAACTGCCATATCTCGCGAACGGATTGATCAATCCGTAAAATTTCTGTTGCATCTGAAAGTAGAAAATAGCCCGATTACAACGGTAGGTGTAGTCTTCCCCTAGGCCGTTCTAGTTATTCGTTTCGCGCATCAGAACTGCGAAAATTTTGAGTTTCTCAAGCGTTTCTTACCTCCAAACTGCCATATCTCGCGAACGGATTGACCAATCCGCAAAATTTCTGTTGCATCTGAAAGTAGAAACTCGCCCGATTACAACGGTATGCGCACTTTTCCCCTAGGCCGTTCTGGTTATTCGTTTCGAGCATCAGAACTGCGAAAATTTTGAGTTTCTCAAGCGTTTCTTACATCCAAACGGCTATATCTCGCGAACGGATTGACCAATCCGCATAATTTCTGTTGCATCTGAAAGTAGAAACTCGCCCGATTGCAACGGTATGTGTAGTTTTCCCCTAGGCCGTTCTAGTTATTCGTTTCGAGCATCAGAACTGCGAAAATTTTGAGTTTCTTAAGCGTTTCTTACATCCAAACGGCCATATCTCGCGAACGGATTGACCAATCCGCATGATTTCTGTTGCATCTGATAGTAGAAACTCGCCCGTTTACATCGGTATGCGTACTTTTCTCCTAGGCCGTTCTAGTTATTCGTTTCGAGCATCAGAACTGCGAAAATTTTGAGTTTCTAAAGCGTTTCTTATCTCCAAACTTCTATATCTCGCGAACGGATTGATCGATCCGCAAAATTTCTGTTGCATCTGAAAGTAGAAACTCGTCCGATTACAACGGTAGGAGTAGTTTTCCCCTAGGCCGTTCTAGTTATTCGTTTCGAGCATCAGAACTGCGAAAATTTTGAGTTTCTCAAGCGTTTCTTACCTCCAAACTGCCATATCTCGCGAACGGATTGACCAATCCGCAAAATTTCTGTTGCATCTGAAAGTAGAAACTCGCCCGATTACAACGGCATGCGTACTGTTCCCCTAGGCCGTTCTAGTTATTTGTTTCGAGCATCAGCACTGCGAAAATTTTGAGTTTCTCAAGCGTTTCTTACATCCAAACGGCCATATCTCGCGAACGGATTGACCAATCCGCATGATTTCTGTTGCATCTGAAAGTAGAAACTCGCCCGATTACAACGGTATGCGTACTTCTCCCCTAGGCAGTTCTAGTCATTCGTTTCGAGCATCAGAACTGCGAAAATTTTGAGTTTCTCAAGCGTTTCTTACCTCCAAACTGCCATATCTCGCGAACGGATTGACCAATCCGCAAAATTTCTGTTGCATCTGAAAGTAGAAACTCGCCCGATTACAACGGCATGCGTACTTTTCCCCCAGGCCTTTCTAGTTATTCGTTTCGAGCATCAGAACTGCGAAAATTTTGAGTTTCTCAAGCGTTTCTTACCTCCAAACTGCCACATCTCGCGAACGGATTGACCAATCCGCAAAATTTCTGTTGCATTTGAAAGTAGAAACTCGCCCGATTACAACGGTATGCGCACTTTTCCCCTGGGCCGTTCTAGTTATTCGTTTCGAGGATAAAACTGCGAAAATTTTGAGTTTCTAAAGCGTTTCTTATCTCCAAACTGCCATATCTCGCGAAGGGATTGACCAATCCGCAAAATTTCTGTTGCATCTGAAAGTAGAAACTCGCCCGATTACAACGGTATGCGTACTTCTCCCCTAGGCCGTTCTAGTCAGTCGTTTCGAGCATCAGAACTGCGAAAATTTTGAGTTTCTAAAGCGTTTCTTATCTCCAAACTGCCATATCTCGCGAACGGATTGATCAATCCGTAAAATTTCTGTTGCATCTGAAAGTAGAAAATAGCCCGATTACAACGGTAGGTGTAGTCTTCCCCTAGGCCGTTCTAGTTATTCGTTTCGCGCATCAGAACTGCGAAAATTTTGAGTTTCTCAAGCGTTTCTTACCTCCAAACTGCCATATCTCGCGAACGGATTGACCAATCCGCAAAATTTCTGTTGCATCTGAAAGTAGAAACTCGCCCGATTACAACGGTATGCGCACTTTTCCCCTAGGCCGTTCTGGTTATTCGTTTCGAGCATCAGAACTGCGAAAATTTTGAGTTTCTCAAGCGTTTCTTACATCCAAACGGCTATATCTCGCGAACGGATTGACCAATCCGCATAATTTCTGTTGCATCTGAAAGTAGAAACTCGCCCGATTGCAACGGTATGTGTAGTTTTCCCCTAGGCCGTTCTAGTTATTCGTTTCGATCATCAGAACTGCGAAAATTTTGAGTTTTTCAAGCGTTTCTTACATCCAAACGGCCATATCTCGCGAACGGATTGACCAATCCGCATGATTTCTGTTGCATCTTAAAGTAGAAACTCGCCCGATTACAACGGTATGCGTACTTCTCCCCTAGGCCGTTCTAGTCATTCGTTTCGAGCATCAGCACTGCGAAAATTTTGAGTTCCTCAAGCGTTTCTTACATCCAAACGGCCATATCTCGCGAACGGATTGACCAATCCGCAAAATTTCTGTTGCTTCTGAAAGTAGAAACTCGCCCGATTACAACGGTATGCGCACTTTTCCCCTAGGCCGTTCTAGTTATTCGTTTCGAGCATCAGAACTGCGAAAATTTTGAGTTTCTCAAGCGTTTCTTACATCCAAACGGCTATATCTCGCGAACGGATTGACCAATGCGCATAATTTCTGTTGCATCTGAAAGTAGAAACTCGTCCGATTGCAACGGTATGTGTAGTTTTCCCCTAGGCCGTTCTAGTCATTCCTTTCGAGCATCAGAACTGCGAAAATTTTGAGTTTCTCAAGCGTTTCTTACATCCAAACGGCCATATCTCGCGAACGGATTGACCAATCCGCATGATTTCTGTTGCATCTGATAGTAGAAACTCGCCCGTTTACCTCGGTATGCGTACTTTTCCCCTAGGCCGTTCTAGTTATTCGTTTCGAGCATCAGAACTGCGAAAATTTTGAGTTTCTCTAGCGTTTCTTACCTCCAAACTGCCACATCTCGCGAACGGATTGACCAATCCGCAAAATTTCTGTTGCATCTGAAAGTAGAAACTCGCCCGATTACAACGGTATGTGTAGTTTTCCCCTAGGTCGTTCTAGTTATTCGTGTCGAGCATCAGAACTGCGAAAATTTTGAGTTTCTCAAGCGTTTCTTACCTCCAAACTGCCATATCTCGCGAACGGATTGACCAATCCGCAAAATTTCTGTTGCATCTGAAAGTAGAAACTCGCCCGATTACAACGTTATGCGTACTTCTCCCCTAGGCCGTTCTAGTCAGTCGTTTCGAGCATCAGAACTGCGAAAATTTTGAGTTTCTAAAGCGTTTCTTATCTCCAAACTGCCATATCTCGCGAACGGATTGATCAATCCGTAAAATTTCTGTTGCATCTGAAAGTAGAAACTCGCCCGATTACAAAGGTAGGTGTAGTTTTCCCCTAGGCCGTTCTAGTTATTCGTTTCGCGCATCAGAACTGCGAAAATTTTGAGTTCTTCAAGCGTTTCTTACCTCCAAACTGCCATATCTCACGAACGGATTGACCAATCCGCAAAATTTCTGTTGCATCTGAAAGTAGAAACTCGCCCGATGACAACGGTGTGTGTAGTTTTCCCCTAGGCCGTTCTAGTTATTTGTTTCGAGCATCAGCACTGCGCAAATTTTGAGTTTCTCAAGCGTTTCTTACATCCAAACGGCGATTTCTCGCGAACGGATTGACCAATCCGCATGATTTCTGTTGCATCTGAAAGTAGAAACTCGCCCGATTACAAAGGTATGCGTACTTCTCCCCTAGGTCGTTCTAGTCATTCGTTTCGAGCATCAGAACTGCGAAAATTTTGAGTTTCTCAAGCGTTTCTTACATCTAAACTGCCATATCTCGCGAACGGATTGACCAATTCGCAAAATTTCTGTTGCATTTGAAAGTAGAAACTCGCCCGATTACAACGGTATGCGCACTTTTCCCCTGGGCCGTTCTGGTTATTCGTTTCGAGCATCAGAACTGCGAAAATTTTGAGTTTCTCAAGCGTTTCTTACTTCCAAACTGCCACATCTCGCGAACGGATCGACCAATCCGCAAAATTTCTGTTGCATTAGAAAGTAGAAACTCGCCCTATTACAACGGTATGCGCACTTTTCCCCTGGGCCGTTCTAGTTATTCGTTTCGAGCATCGGAACTGCGAAAATTTTGAGTTTCTAAAGCGTTTCTTATCTCCAAACTGCCATATCTCGCGAACGGATTGATCAATCCGCAAAATTTCTGTTGCATCTGAAAGTAGAAACTCGCCCGATTACAACGGTGGGTGTAGTTTTCCCCTAGGCCATCCTAGTTATTCGTTTCGAGCATCAGAACTGCGAAAATTTTGAGTTTCTCAAGCGTTTCTTACATCCAAACTGCCACATCTCGCGAACGGATTGACCAATCCGCAAAATTTCTGTTGCATTTGAAAGTACAAACTCGCCCGATTACAACGGTATGCGCACTTTTCCTCTGGGCCGTTCTAGTTATTCGTTTCCTGCATCGGAACTGCGAAAATTTTGAGTTTCTAAAGCGTTTCTTATCTCCAAACTGCCATATCTCGCGAAGGGATTGACCAATCCGCAAAATTTCTGTTGCATCTGAAAGTAGAAACTCGCCCGATTACAACGGTATGCGTACTTCTCCCCTAGGCCGTTCTAGTCAGTCGTTTCGAGCATCAGAACTGCGAAAATTTTGAGTTTCTAAAGCGTTTCTTATCTCCAAACTGCCATATCTCGCGAACGGATTGATCAATCCGTAAAATTTCTGTTGCATCTGAAAGTAGAAAATAGCCCGATTACAACGGTAGGTGTAGTCTTCCCCTAGGCCGTTCTAGTTATTCGTTTCGCGCATCAGAACTGCGAAAATTTTGAGTTTCTCAAGCGTTTCTTACCTCCAAACTGCCATATCTCGCGAACGGATTGACCAATCCGCAAAATTTCTGTTGCATCTGAAAGTAGAAACTCGCCCGATTACAACGGTATGCGCACTTTTCCCCTAGGCCGTTCTGGTTATTCGTTTCGAGCATCAGAACTGCGAAAATTTTGAGTTTCTCAAGCGTTTCTTACATCCAAACGGCTATATCTCGCGAACGGATTGACCAATCCGCATAATTTCTGTTGCATCTGAAAGTAGAAACTCGCCCGATTGCAACGGTATGTGTAGTTTTCCCCTAGGCCGTTCTAGTTATTCGTTTCGATCATCAGAACTGCGAAAATTTTGAGTTTCTCAAGCGTTTCTTACATCCAAACGGCCATATCTCGCGAACGGATTGACCAATCCGCATGATTTCTGTTGCATCTTAAAGTAGAAACTCGCCCGATTACAACGGTATGCGTACTTCTCCCCTAGGCCGTTCTAGTCATTCGTTTCGAGCATCAGCACTGCGAAAATTTTGAGTTCCTCAAGCGTTTCTTACATCCAAACGGCCATATCTCGCGAACGGATTGACCAATCCGCAAAATTTCTGTTGCTTCTGAAAGTAGAAACTCGCCCGATTACAACGGTATGCGCACTTTTCCCCTAGGCCGTTCTAGTTATTCGTTTCGAGCATCAGAACTGCGAAAATTTTGAGTTTCTCAAGCGTTTCTTACATCCAAACTGCCACATCTCGCGAACGGATTGACCAATCCGCAAAATTTCTGTTGCATTTGAAAGTACAAACTCGCCCGATTACAACGGTATGCGCACTTTTCCCCTGGGCCGTTCTAGTTATTCGTTTCCTGCATCGGAACTGCGAAAATTTTGAGTTTCTAAAGCGTTTCTTATCTCCAAACTGCCATATCTCGCGAAGGGATTGACCAATCCGCAAAATTTCTGTTGCATCTGAAAGTAGAAACTCGCCCGATTACAACGGTATGCGTACTTCTCCCCTAGGCCGTTCTAGTCAGTCGTTTCGAGCATCAGAACTGCGAAAATTTTGAGTTTCTAAAGCGTTTCTTATCTCCAAACTGCCATATCTCGCGAACGGATTGATCAATCCGTAAAATTTCTGTTGCATCTGAAAGTAGAAAATAGCCCGATTACAACGGTAGGTGTAGTCTTCCCCTAGGCCGTTCTAGTTATTCGTTTCGCGCATCAGAACTGCGAAAATTTTGAGTTTCTCAAGCGTTTCTTACCTCCAAACTGCCATATCTCGCGAACGGATTGACCAATCCGCAAAATTTCTGTTGCATCTGAAAGTAGAAACTCGCCCGATTACAACGGTATGCGCACTTTTCCCCTAGGCCGTTCTGGTTATTCGTTTCGAGCATCAGAACTGCGAAAATTTTGAGTTTCTCAAGCGTTTCTTACATCCAAACGGCTATATCTCGCGAACGGATTGACCAATCCGCATAATTTCTGTTGCATCTGAAAGTAGAAACTCGCCCGATTGCAACGGTATGTGTAGTTTTCCCCTAGGCCGTTCTAGTTATTCGTTTCGATCATCAGAACTGCGAAAATTTTGAGTTTCTCAAGCGTTTCTTACATCCAAACGGCCATATCTCGCGAACGGATTGACCAATCCGCATGATTTCTGTTGCATCTTAAAGTAGAAACTCGCCCGATTACAACGGTATGCGTACTTCTCCCCTAGGCCGTTCTAGTCATTCGTTTCGAGCATCAGCACTGCGAAAATTTTGAGTTCCTCAAGCGTTTCTTACATCCAAACGGCCATATCTCGCGAACGGATTGACCAATCCGCAAAATTTCTGTTGCTTCTGAAAGTAGAAACTCGCCCGATTACAACGGTATGCGCACTTTTCCCCTAGGCCGTTCTAGTTATTCGTTTCGAGCATCAGAACTGCGAAAATTTTGAGTTTCTCAAGCGTTTCTTACATCCAAACGGCTATATCTCGCGAACGGATTGACCAATGCGCATAATTTCTGTTGCATCTGAAAGTAGAAACTCGTCCGATTGCAACGGTATGTGTAGTTTTCCCCTAGGCCGTTCTAGTCATTCGTTTCGAGCATCAGAACTGCGAAAATTTTGAGTTTCTCAAGCGTTTCTTACATCCAAACGGCCATATCTCGCGAACGGATTGACCAATCCGCATGATTTCTGTTGCATCTGATAGTAGAAACTCGCCCGTTTACCTCGATATGCGTACTTTTCCCCTAGGCCGTTCTAGTTATTCGTTTCGAGCATCAGAACTGCGAAAATTTTGAGTTTCTCTAGCGTTTCTTACCTCCAAACTGCCACATCTCGCGAACGGATTGACCAATCCGCAAAATTTCTGTTGCATCTGAAAGTAGAAACTCGCCCGATTACAACGGTATGTGTAGTTTTCCCCTAGGTCGTTCTAGTTATTCGTGTCGAGCATCAGAACTGCGAAAATTTTGAGTTTCTCAAGCGTTTCTTACCTCCAAACTGCCATATCTCGCGAACGGATTGACCAATCCGCAAAATTTCTGTTGCATCTGAAAGTAGAAACTCGCCCGATTACAACGTTATGCGTACTTCTCCCCTAGGCCGTTCTAGTCAGTCGTTTCGAGCATCAGAACTGCGAAAATTTTGAGTTTCTAAAGCGTTTCTTATCTCCAAACTGCCATATCTCGCGAACGGATTGATCAATCCGTAAAATTTCTGTTGCATCTGAAAGTAGAAACTCGCCCGATTACAACGGTAGGTGTAGTTTTCCCCTAGGCCGTTCTAGTTATTCGTTTCGCGCATCAGAACTGCGAAAATTTTGAGTTCTTCAAGCGTTTCTTACCTCCAAACTGCCATATCTCACGAACGGATTGACCAATCCGCAAAATTTCTGTTGCATCTGAAAGTAGAAACTCGCCCGATGACAACGGTGTGTGTAGTTTTCCCCTAGGCCGTTCTAGTTATTTGTTTCGAGCATCAGCACTGCGCAAATTTTGAGTTTCTCAAGCGTTTCTTACATCCAAACGGCGATTTCTCGCGAACGGATTGACCAATCCGCATGATTTCTGTTGCATCTGAAAGTAGAAACTCGCCCGATTACAAAGGTATGCGTACTTCTCCCCTAGGCCGTTCTAGTCATTCGTTTCGAGCACCAGAACTGCGAAAATTTTGAGTTTCTCAAGCGTTTCTTACATCTAAACTGCCATATCTCGCGAACGGATTGACCAATTCGCAAAATTTCTGTTGCATTTGAAAGTAGAAACTCGCCCGATTACAACGGTATGCGCACTTTTCCCCTGGGCCGTTCTGGTTATTCGTTTCGAGCATCAGAACTGCGAAAATTTTGAGTTTCTCAAGCGTTTCTTACTTCCAAACTGCCACATCTCGCGAACGGATCGACCAATCCGCAAAATTTCTGTTGCATTAGAAAGTAGAAACTCGCCCTATTACAACGGTATGCGCACTTTTCCCCTGGGCCGTTCTAGTTATTCGTTTCGAGCATCGGAACTGCGAAAATTTTGAGTTTCTAAAGCGTTTCTTATCTCCAAACTGCCATATCTCGCGAACGGATTGATCAATCCGCAAAATTTCTGTTGCATCTGAAAGTAGAAACTCGCCCGATTACAACGGTGGGTGTAGTTTTCCCCTAGGCCATCCTAGTTATTCGTTTCGAGCATCAGAACTGCGAAAATTTTGAGTTTCTCAAGCGTTTCTTACATCCAAACTGCCACATCTCGCGAACGGATTGACCAATCCGCAAAATTTCTGTTGCATTTGAAAGTACAAACTCGCCCGATTACAACGGTATGCGCACTTTTCCCCTGGGCCGTTCTAGTTATTCGTTTCCTGCATCGGAACTGCGAAAATTTTGAGTTTCTAAAGCGTTTCTTATCTCCAAACTGCCATATCTCGCGAAGGGATTGACCAATCCGCAAAATTTCTGTTGCATCTGAAAGTAGAAACTCGCCCGATTACAACGGTATGCGTACTTCTCCCCTAGGCCGTTCTAGTCAGTCGTTTCGAGCATCAGAACTGCGAAAATTTTGAGTTTCTAAAGCGTTTCTTATCTCCAAACTGCCATATCTCGCGAACGGATTGATCAATCCGTAAAATTTCTGTTGCATCTGAAAGTAGAAAATAGCCCGATTACAACGGTAGGTGTAGTCTTCCCCTAGGCCGTTCTAGTTATTCGTTTCGCGCATCAGAACTGCGAAAATTTTGAGTTTCTCAAGCGTTTCTTACATCCAAACTGCCATATCTCGCGAACGGATTGACCAATCCGCAAAATTTCTGTTGCATCTGAAAGTAGAAACTCGCCCGATTACAACGGTATGCGCACTTTTCCCCTAGGCCGTTCTGGTTATTCGTTTCGAGCATCAGAACTGCGAAAATTTTGAGTTTCTCAAGCGTTTCTTACATCCAAACGGCTATATCTCGCGAACGGATTGACCAATCCGCATAATTTCTGTTGCATCTGAAAGTAGAAACTCGCCCGATTGCAACGGTATGTGTAGTTTTCCCCTAGGCCGTTCTAGTTATTCGTTTCGATCATCAGAACTGCGAAAATTTTGAGTTTCTCAAGCGTTTCTTACATCCAAACGGCCATATCTCGCGAACGGATTGACCAATCCGCATGATTTCTGTTGCATCTTAAAGTAGAAACTCGCCCGATTACAACGGTATGCGTACTTCTCCCCTAGGCCGTTCTAGTCATTCGTTTCGAGCATCAGCACTGCGAAAATTTTGAGTTCCTCAAGCGTTTCTTACATCCAAACGGCCATATCTCGCGAACGGATTGACCAATCCGCAAAATTTCTGTTGCTTCTGAAAGTAGAAACTCGCCCGATTACAACGGTATGCGCACTTTTCCCCTAGGCCGTTCTAGTTATTCGTTTCGAGCATCAGAACTGCGAAAATTTTGAGTTTCTCAAGCGTTTCTTACATCCAAACGGCTATATCTCGCGAACGGATTGACCAATGCGCATAATTTCTGTTGCATCTGAAAGTAGAAACTCGTCCGATTGCAACGGTATGTGTAGTTTTCCCCTAGGCCGTTCTAGTCATTCGTTTCGAGCATCAGAACTGCGAAAATTTTGAGTTTCTCAAGCGTTTCTTACATCCAAACGGCCATATCTCGCGAACGGATTGACCAATCCGCATGATTTCTGTTGCATCTGATAGTAGAAACTCGCCCGTTTACCTCGATATGCGTACTTTTCCCCTAGGCCGTTCTAGTTATTCGTTTCGAGCATCAGAACTGCGAAAATTTTGAGTTTCTCTAGCGTTTCTTACCTCCAAACTGCCACATCTCGCGAACGGATTGACCAATCCGCAAAATTTCTGTTGCATCTGAAAGTAGAAACTCGCCCGATTACAACGGTATGTGTAGTTTTCCCCTAGGTCGTTCTAGTTATTCGTGTCGAGCATCAGAACTGCGAAAATTTTGAGTTTCTCAAGCGTTTCTTACCTCCAAACTGCCATATCTCGCGAACGGATTGACCAATCCGCAAAATTTCTGTTGCATCTGAAAGTAGAAACTCGCCCGATTACAACGTTATGCGTACTTCTCCCCTAGGCCGTTCTAGTCAGTCGTTTCGAGCATCAGAACTGCGAAAATTTTGAGTTTCTAAAGCGTTTCTTATCTCCAAACTGCCATATCTCGCGAACGGATTGATCAATCCGTAAAATTTCTGTTGCATCTGAAAGTAGAAACTCGCCCGATTACAACGGTAGGTGTAGTTTTCCCCTAGGCCGTTCTAGTTATTCGTTTCGCGCATCAGAACTGCGAAAATTTTGAGTTCTTCAAGCGTTTCTTACCTCCAAACTGCCATATCTCACGAACGGATTGACCAATCCGCAAAATTTCTGTTGCATCTGAAAGTAGAAACTCGCCCGATGACAACGGTGTGTGTAGTTTTCCCCTAGGCCGTTCTAGTTATTTGTTTCGAGCATCAGCACTGCGCAAATTTTGAGTTTCTCAAGCGTTTCTTACATCCAAACGGCGATTTCTCGCGAACGGATTGACCAATCCGCATGATTTCTGTTGCATCTGAAAGTAGAAACTCGCCCGATTACAAAGGTATGCGTACTTCTCCCCTAGGCCGTTCTAGTCATTCGTTTCGAGCACCAGAACTGCGAAAATTTTGAGTTTCTCAAGCGTTTCTTACATCTAAACTGCCATATCTCGCGAACGGATTGACCAATTCGCAAAATTTCTGTTGCATTTGAAAGTAGAAACTCGCCCGATTACAACGGTATGCGCACTTTTCCCCTGGGCCGTTCTGGTTATTCGTTTCGAGCATCAGAACTGCGAAAATTTTGAGTTTCTCAAGCGTTTCTTACTTCCAAACTGCCACATCTCGCGAACGGATCGACCAATCCGCAAAATTTCTGTTGCATTAGAAAGTAGAAACTCGCCCTATTACAACGGTATGCGCACTTTTCCCCTGGGCCGTTCTAGTTATTCGTTTCGAGCATCGGAACTGCGAAAATTTTGAGTTTCTAAAGCGTTTCTTATCTCCAAACTGCCATATCTCGCGAACGGATTGATCAATCCGCAAAATTTCTGTTGCATCTGAAAGTAGAAACTCGCCCGATTACAACGGTGGGTGTAGTTTTCCCCTAGGCCGTCCTAGTTATTCGTTTCGAGCATCAGAACTGCGAAAATTTTGAGTTTCTCAAGCGTTTCTTACATCCAAACTGCCACATCTCGCGAACGGATTGACCAATCCGCAAAATTTCTGTTGCATTTGAAAGTACAAACTCGCCCGATTACAACGGTATGCGCACTTTTCCCCTGGGCCGTTCTAGTTATTCGTTTCCTGCATCGGAACTGCGAAAATTTTGAGTTTCTAAAGCGTTTCTTATCTCCAAACTGCCATATCTCGCGAACGGATTGATCAATCCGCAAAATTTCTGTTGCATCTGAAAGTAGAAACTCGCCCGATTACAACGGTAGGTGTAGTTTTCCCCTAGGCGGTTCTAGTTATTCGTTTCGCGCATCAGAACTGCGAAAATTTTGAGTTCCTCAAGCGTTTCTTACCTCCAAACTGCCATATCTCGCGAACGGATTGACCAATCCGCAAAATTTCTGTTGCATCTGAAAGTAGAAACTCGCCCGATGACAACGGTGTGTGTAGTTTTCCCCTAGGCCGTTCTAGTTATTTGTTTCGAGCATCAGCACTGCGAAAATTTTGAGTTTCTCAATCGTTTCTTACCTCCAAACTGCCATATCTCGCGAACGGATTGACCAATCCGCAAAATTTCTGTTGCTTCTGAAAGTAGAAACTCGCCCGATTACAACGGTATGCGCACTTTTCCCCTAGGCCGTTCTAGTTATTCGTTTCGAGCACCAGAACTGCGAAAATTTTGAGTTTCTCAAGCGTTTCTTACATCCAAACGGCTATATCTCGCGAACGGATTGACCAATCCGCATAATTTCTGTTGCATCTGAAAGTAGAAACTCGCCCGATTGCAACAGTATGTGTAGTTTTCCCCTAGGCCGTTCTAGTTATTCGTTTCGATCATCAGAACTGCGAAAATTTTGAGTTTCTCAAGCGTTTCTTACATCCAAACGGCCATATCTCGCGAACGGATTGACCAATCCGCATGATTTCTGTTGCATCTTAAAGTAGAAACTCGCCCGATTACAACGGTATGCGTACTTCTCCCCTAGGCCGTTCTAGTCATTCGTTTCGAGCATCAGCACTGCGAAAATTTTGAGTTCCTCAAGCGTTTCTTACATCCAAACGGCCATATCTCGCGAACGGATTGACCAATCCGCAAAATTTCTGTTGCTTCTGAAAGTAGAAACTCGCCCGATTACAACGGTATGCGCACTTTTCCCCTAGGCCGTTCTAGTTATTCGTTTCGAGCATCAGAACTGCGAAAATTTTGAGTTCCTCAAGCGTTTCTTACATCCAAACGGCTATATCTCGCGAACGGATTGACCAATGCGCATAATTTCTGTTGCATCTGAAAGTAGAAAATCGTCCGATTGCAACGGTATGTGTAGTTTTCCCCTAGGCCGTTCTAGTCATTCGTTTCGAGCATCAGAACTGCGAAAATTTTGAGTTTCTCAAGCGTTTCTTACATCCAAACGGCCATATCTCGCGAACGGATTGACCAATCCGCATGATTTCTGTTGCATCTGATAGTAGAAACTCGCCCGTTTACCTCGGTATGCGTACTTTTCCCCTAGGCCGTTCTAGTTATTCGTTTCGAGCATCAGAACTGCGAAAATTTTGAGTTTCTCTAGCGTTTCTTACCTCCAAACTGCCACATCTCGCGAACGGATTGACCAATCCGCAAAATTTCTGTTGCATCTGAAAGTAGAAACTCGCCCGATTACAACGGTGTGTGTAGTTTTCCCCTAGGCCGTTCTAGTTATTTGTTTCGAGCATCAGCACTGCGAAAATTTTGAGTTTCTCAATCGTTTCTTACCTCCAAACTGCCATATCTCGCGAACGGATTGACCAATCCGCAAAATTTCTGTTGCTTCTGAAAGTAGAAACTCGCCCGATTACAACGGTATGCGCACTTTTCCCCTAGGCCGTTCTAGTTATTCGTTTCGAGCACCAGAACTGCGAAAATTTTGAGTTTCTCAAGCGTTTCTTACATCCAAACGGCTATATCTCGCGAACGGATTGACCAATCCGCATAATTTCTGTTGCATCTGAAAGTAGAAACTCGCCCGATTGCAACGGTATGTGTAGTTTTCCCCTAGGCCGTTCTAGTTATTCGTTTCGATCATCAGAACTGCGAAAATTTTGAGTTTCTCAAGCGTTTCTTACATCCAAACGGCCATATCTCGCGAACGGATTGACCAATCCGCATGATTTCTGTTGCATCTTAAAGTAGAAACTCGCCCGATTACAACGGTATGCGTACTTCTCCCCTAGGCCGTTCTAGTCATTCGTTTCGAGCATCAGCACTGCGAAAATTTTGAGTTCCTCAAGCGTTTCTTACATCCAAACGGCCATATCTCGCGAACGGATTGACCAATCCGCAAAATTTCTGTTGCTTCTGAAAGTAGAAACTCGCCCGATTACAACGGTATGCGCACTTTTCCCCTAGGCCGTTCTAGTTATTCGTTTCGAGCATCAGAACTGCGAAAATTTTGAGTTCCTCAAGCGTTTCTTACATCCAAACGGCTATATCTCGCGAACGGATTGACCAATGCGCATAATTTCTGTTGCATCTGAAAGTAGAAAATCGTCCGATTGCAACGGTATGTGTAGTTTTCCCCTAGGCCGTTCTAGTCATTCGTTTCGAGCATCAGAACTGCGAAAATTTTGAGTTTCTCAAGCGTTTCTTACATCCAAACGGCCATATCTCGCGAACGGATTGACCAATCCGCATGATTTCTGTTGCATCTGAAAGTAGAAACTCGCCCGATTACAAAGGTATGCGTACTTCTCCCCTAGGCCGTTCTAGTCATTCGTTTCGAGCACCAGAACTGCGAAAATTTTGAGTTTCTCAAGCGTTTCTTACATCTAAACTGCCATATCTCGCGAACGGATTGACCAATTCGCAAAATTTCTGTTGCATTTGAAAGTAGAAACTCGCCCGATTACAACGGTATGCGCACTTTTCCCCTGGGCCGTTCTGGTTATTCGTTTCGAGCATCAGAACTGCGAAAATTTTGAGTTTCTCAAGCGTTTCTTACTTCCAAACTGCCACATCTCGCGAACGGATCGACCAATCCGCAAAATTTCTGTTGCATTAGAAAGTAGAAACTCGCCCTATTACAACGGTATGCGCACTTTTCCCCTGGGCCGTTCTAGTTATTCGTTTCGAGCATCGGAACTGCGAAAATTTTGAGTTTCTAAAGCGTTTCTTATCTCCAAACTGCCATATCTCGCGAACGGATTGATCAATCCGCAAAATTTCTGTTGCATCTGAAAGTAGAAACTCGCCCGATTACAACGGTGGGTGTAGTTTTCCCCTAGGCCGTCCTAGTTATTCGTTTCGAGCATCAGAACTGCGAAAATTTTGAGTTTCTCAAGCGTTTCTTACATCCAAACTGCCACATCTCGCGAACGGATTGACCAATCCGCAAAATTTCTGTTGCATTTGAAAGTACAAACTCGCCCGATTACAACGGTATGCGCACTTTTCCCCTGGGCCGTTCTAGTTATTCGTTTCCTGCATCGGAACTGCGAAAATTTTGAGTTTCTAAAGCGTTTCTTATCTCCAAACTGCCATATCTCGCGAACGGATTGATCAATCCGCAAAATTTCTGTTGCATCTGAAAGTAGAAACTCGCCCGATTACAACGGTAGGTGTAGTTTTCCCCTAGGCGGTTCTAGTTATTCGTTTCGCGCATCAGAACTGCGAAAATTTTGAGTTCCTCAAGCGTTTCTTACCTCCAAACTGCCATATCTCGCGAACGGATTGACCAATCCGCAAAATTTCTGTTGCATCTGAAAGTAGAAACTCGCCCGATGACAACGGTGTGTGTAGTTTTCCCCTAGGCCGTTCTAGTTATTTGTTTCGAGCATCAGCACTGCGAAAATTTTGAGTTTCTCAATCGTTTCTTACCTCCAAACTGCCATATCTCGCGAACGGATTGACCAATCCGCAAAATTTCTGTTGCTTCTGAAAGTAGAAACTCGCCCGATTACAACGGTATGCGCACTTTTCCCCTAGGCCGTTCTAGTTATTCGTTTCGAGCACCAGAACTGCGAAAATTTTGAGTTTCTCAAGCGTTTCTTACATCCAAACGGCTATATCTCGCGAACGGATTGACCAATCCGCATAATTTCTGTTGCATCTGAAAGTAGAAACTCGCCCGATTGCAACGGTATGTGTAGTTTTCCCCTAGGCCGTTCTAGTTATTCGTTTCGATCATCAGAACTGCGAAAATTTTGAGTTTCTCAAGCGTTTCTTACATCCAAACGGCCATATCTCGCGAACGGATTGACCAATCCGCATGATTTCTGTTGCATCTTAAAGTAGAAACTCGCCCGATTACAACGGTATGCGTACTTCTCCCCTAGGCCGTTCTAGTCATTCGTTTCGAGCATCAGCACTGCGAAAATTTTGAGTTCCTCAAGCGTTTCTTACATCCAAACGGCTATATCTCGCGAACGGATTGACCAATGCGCATAATTTCTGTTGCATCTGAAAGTAGAAAATCGTCCGATTGCAACGGTATGTGTAGTTTTCCCCTAGGCCGTTCTAGTCATTCGTTTCGAGCATCAGAACTGCGAAAATTTTGAGTTTCTCAAGCGTTTCTTACATCCAAACGGCCATATCTCGCGAACGGATTGACCAATCCGCATGATTTCTGTTGCATCTGATAGTAGAAACTCGCCCGTTTACCTCGGTATGCGTACTTTTCCCCTAGGCCGTTCTAGTTATTCGTTTCGAGCATCAGAACTGCGAAAATTTTGAGTTTCTCTAGCGTTTCTTACCTCCAAACTGCCACATCTCGCGAACGGATTGACCAATCCGCAAAATTTCTGTTGCATCTGAAAGTAGAAACTCGCCCGATTACAACGGTATGTGTAGTTTTCCCCTAGGTCGTTCTAGTTATTCGTTTCGAGCATCAGAACTGCGAAAATTTTGAGTTTCTCAAGCGTTTCTTACCTCCAAACTGCCATATCTCGCGAACGGATTGACCAATCCGCAAAATTTCTGTTGCATCTGAAAGTAGAAACTCGCCCGATTACAACGGTATGCGTACTTCTCCCCTAGGCCGTTCTAGTCAGTCGTTTCGAGCATCAGAACTGCGAAAATTTTGAGTTTCTAAAGCGTTTCTTATCTCCAAACTGCCATATCTCGCGAACGGATTGATCAATCCGTAAAATTTCTGTTGCATCTGAAAGTAGAAACTCGCCCGATTACAACGGTAGGTGTAGTTTTCCCCTAGGCCGTTCTAGTTATTCGTTTCGCGCATCAGAACTGCGAAAATTTTGAGTTCTTCAAGCGTTTCTTACCTCCAAACTGCCATATCTCACGAACGGATTGACCAATCCGCAAAATTTCTGTTGCATCTGAAAGTAGAAACTCGCCCGATGACAACGGTGTGTGTAGTTTTCCCCTAGGCCGTTCTAGTTATTTGTTTCGAGCATCAGCACTGCGCAAATTTTGAGTTTCTCAAGCGTTTCTTACATCCAAACGGCGATTTCTCGCGAACGGATTGACCAATCCGCATGATTTCTGTTGCATCTGAAAGTAGAAACTCGCCCGATTACAAAGGTAAGCGTACTTCTCCCCTAGGCCGTTCTAGTCATTCGTTTCGAGCATCAGAACTGCGAAAATTTTGAGTTTCTCAAGCGTTTCTTACCTCCAAACTGCCATATCTCGCGAACGGATTGACCAATCCGCAAAATTTCTGTTGCTTCTGAAAGTAGAAACTCGCCCGATTACAACGGTATGCGCACTTTTCCCCTAGGCCGTTCTAGTTATTCGTTTCGAGCATCAGAACTGCGAAAATTTTGAGTTTCTCAAGCGTTTCTTACATCCAAACGGCTATATCTCGCGAACGGATTGACCAATCCGCATAATTTCTGTTGCATCTGAAAGTAGAAACTCGCCCGATTGCAACGGTATGTGTAGTTTTCCCCTAGGCCGTTCTAGTTATTCGTTTCGATCATCAGAACTGCGAAAATTTTGAGTTTCTCAAGCGTGTCTTACATCCAAACGGCCATATCTCGCGAACGGATTGACCAATCCGCATGATTTCTGTTGCATCTTAAAGTAGAAACTCGCCCGATTACAACGGTATGCGTACTTCTCCTCTAGGCCGTTCTAGTCATTCGTTTCGAGCATCAGAACTGCGAAAATTTTGAGTTTCTCAAGCGTTTCTTACATCCAAACTGCCATATCTCGCGAACGGATTGACCAATTCGCAAAATTTCTGTTGCATTTGAAAGTAGAAACTCGCCCGATTACAACGGTATGCGCACTTTTCCCCTGGGCCGTTCTGGTTATTCGTTTCGAGCATCAGAACTGCGAAAATTTTGAGTTTCTCAAGCGTTTCTTACTTCCAAACTGCCACATCTCGCGAACGGATCGACCAATCCGCAAAATTTCTGTTGCATTTGAAAGTAGAAACTCGCCCTATTACAACGGTATGCGCACTTTTCCCCTGGGCCGTTCTAGTTATTCGTTTCGAGCATCGGAACTGCGAAAATTTTGAGTTTCTAAAGCGTTTCTTATCTCCAAACTGCCATATCTCGCGAACGGATTGATCAATCCGCAAAATTTCTGTTGCATCTGAAAGTAGAAACTCGCCCGATTACAACGGTGGGTGTAGTTTTCCCCTAGGCCGTCCTAGTTATTCGTTTCGAGCATCAGAACTGCGAAAATTTTGAGTTTCTCAAGCGTTTCTTACCTCCAAACTGCCACATCTCGCGAACGGATTGACCAATCCGCAAAATTTCAGTTGCATTTGAAAGTACAAACTCGCCCGATTACAACGGTATGCGCACTTTTCCCCTGGGCCGTTCTAGTTATTCGTTTCCTGCATCGGAACTGCGAAAATTTTGAGTTTCTAAAGCGTTTCTTATCTCCAAACTGCCATATCTCGCGAACGGATTGATCAATCCGCAAAATTTCTGTTGCATCTGAAAGTAGAAACTCGCCCGATTACAACGGTAGGTGTAGTTTTCCCCTAGGCGGTTCTAGTTATTCGTTTCGCGCATCAGAACTGCGAAAATTTTGAGTTCCTCAAGCGTTTCTTACCTCCAAACTGCCATATCTCGCGAACGGATTGACCAATCCGCAAAATTTCTGTTGCATCTGAAAGTAGAAACTCGCCCGATGACAACGGTGTGTGTAGTTTTCCCCTAGGCCGTTCTAGTTATTTGTTTCGAGCATCAGCACTGCGAAAATTTTGAGATTCTCAAGCGTTTCTTACATCCAAACGGCCATATCTCGCGAACGGATTGACCAATCCGCATGATTTCTGTTGCATTTGAAAGTACAAACTCGCCCGATTACAACGGTATGCGTACTTCTCCCCTAGGCCGTTCTAGTCATTCGTTTCGAGCATCAGAACTGCGAAGATTTTGAGTTTCTCAAGCGTTTCTTACCTCCAAACTGCCATATCTCGCGAACGGATTGACCAATCCGCAAAATTTCTGTTGCATTTGAAAGTAGAAACTCGCCCTATTACAACGGTATGCGCACTTTTCCCCTGGGCCGTTCTAGTTATTCGTTTCGAGCATCGGAACTGCGAAAATTTTGAGTTTCTAAAGCGTTTCTTATCTCCAAACTGCCATATCTCGCGAACGGATTGATCAATCCGCAAAATTTCTGTTGCATCTGAAAGTAGAAACTCGCCCGATTACAACGGTGGGTGTAGTTTTCCCCTAGGCCGTCCTAGTTATTCGTTTCGAGCATCAGAACTGCGAAAATTTTGAGCTTCTCAAGCGTTTCTTACCTCCAAACTGCCACATCTCGCGAACGGATTGACCAATCCGCAAAATTTCTGTTGCATTTGAAAGTACAAACTCGCCCGATTACAACGGTATGCGCACTTTCCCCCTGGGCCGTTCTAGTTATTCGTTTCCTGCATCGGAACTGCGAAAATTTTGAGTTTCTAAAGCGTTTCTTATCTCCAAACTGCCATATCTCGCGAACGGATTGATCAATCCGCAAAATTTCTGTTGCATCTGAAAGTAGAAACTCGCCCGATTACAACGGTAGGTGTAGTTTTCCCCTAGGCCGTTCTAGTTATTCGTTTCGCGCATCAGAACTGCGAAAATTTTGAGTTCCTCAAGCGTTTCTTACCTCCAAACTGCCATATCTCGCGAACGGATTGACCAATCCGCAAAATTTCTGTTGCATCTGAAAGTAGAAACTCGCCCGATGACAACGGTGTGTGTAGTTTTCCCCTAGGCCGTTCTAGTTATTTGTTTCGAGCATCAGCACTGCGAAAATTTTGAGATTCTCAAGCGTTTCTTACATCCAAACGGCCATATCTCGCGAACGGATAGACCAATCCGCATGATTTCTGTTGCATCTGAAAGTAGAAACTCGCCCGATTACAACGGTATGCGTACTTCTCTCCTAGGCCGTTCTAGTCATTCGTTTCGAGCATCAGAACTGCGAAAATTTTGAGTCTCTCAAGCGTTACTTACCTCCAAACTGCCATATCTCGCGAACGGATTGACCAATCCGCAAAATTTCTGTTGCTTCTGAAAGTAGAAACTCGCCCGATTACAACGGTATGCGCACTTTTCCCCTAGGCCGTTCTAGGTATTCGTTTCGAGCATCAGAACTTCGAAAATTTTGAGTTTCTCAAGCGTTTCTTACATCCAAACGGCTATATCTCGCGAACGGATTGACCAATCCGCATAATTTCTGTTGCATCTTAAAGTAGAAACTCGCCCGATTGCAACGGTATGTGTAGTTTTCCCCTAGGCCGTTCTAGTCATTCGTTTCGAGCATCAGAACTGCGAAAATTTTGAGTTTCTCAAGCGCTTCTTACCTCCAAACTGCCATATCTCGCGAACGGATTGACCAATCCGCAAAATTTCTGTTGCATCTGAAAGTAGAAACTCGCCCGATTACAACGGTAGGAGTAGTTTTCCCCTAGACCGTTCTAGTTATTCGTTTCGAGCATCAGAACTGCGAAAATTTTGAGTTCCTCAAGCGTTTCTTACCTCCAAACTGCCATATCTCGCGAACGGATTGACCAATCCGCAAAATTTCTGTTGCATCTGAAAGTAGAAACTCGCCCGATTACAACGGTGGGTGTAGTTTTCCCCTAGGCCGTTCTAGTTATTTGTTTCGAGCATCAGCACTGCGAAAATTTTGAGTTTCTCAAGCGTTTCTTACATCCAAACGGCCATATCTCGCGAACGGATTGACCAATCCGCATGATTTCTGTTGCATCTGAAAGTAGAAACTCGCCCGATTACAACGGTATGCGTACTTCTCCCCTAGGCCGTTCTAGTCATTCGTTTCGAGCATCAGAACTGCGAAAATTTTGAGTTTCTCAAGCGTTTCTTACCTCCAAACTGCTATATCTCGCGAACGGATTGACCAATCCGCAAAATTTCTGTTGCTTCTGAAAGTAGAAACTCGCCCGATTACAACGGTATGCGCACTTTTCCCCTAGGCCGTTCTAGTTATTCGTTTCGAGCATCAGAACTGCGAAAATTTTGAGTTTCTCAAGCGTTTCTTACCTCCAAACTGCCACATCTCGCGAACGGATTGACCAATCCGCAAAATTTCTGTTGCTTCTGAAAGTAGAAACTCGCCCGATTACAACGGTATGCGCACTTTTCCCCTAGGCCGTTCTAGTTATTCGTTTCGAGCGTCAGAACTGCGAAAATTTTGAGTTTCTCAAGCGTTTCTTACATCCAAACGGCTATATCTCGCGAACGGATTGACCAATCCGCATAATTTCTGTTGCATCTGAAAGTAGAAACTCGCCCGATTGCAACGGTATGTGTAGTTTTCCCCTAGGCCGTTCTAGTTATTCGTTTCGATCATCAGAACTGCGAAAATTTTGAGTTTCTCAAGCGTTTCTTACATCCAAACGGCCATATCTCGCGAACGGATTGATCAATCCGCAAAATTTCTGTTGCGTCTGAAAGTAGAAACTCGCCCGATTACAACGGTGGGTGTAGTTTTCCCCTAGGCCGTCCTAGTTATTCGTTTCGAGCATCAGAACTGCGAAAATTTTGAGTTTCTCAAGCGTTTCTTACCTCCAAACTGCCACATCTCGCGAACGGATTGACCAATCCGCAAAATTTCTGTTGCATTTGAAAGTACAAACTCGCCCGATTACAACGGTATGCGCACTTTTCCCCTGGGCCGTTCTAGTTATTCGTTTCCTGCATCGGAACTGCGAAAATTTTGAGTTTCTAAAGCGTTTCTTATCTCCAAACTGCCATATCTCGCGAACGGATTGATCAATCCGCAAAATTTCTGTTGCATCTGAAAGTAGAAACTCGCCCGATTACAACGGTAGGTGTAGTTTTCCCCTAGGCGGTTCTAGTTATTCGTTTCGCGCATCAGAACTGCGAAAATTTTGAGTTCCTCAAGCGTTTCTTACCTCCAAACTGCCATATCTCGCGAACGGATTGACCAATCCGCAAAATTTCTGTTGCTTCTGAAAGTAGAAACTCGCCCGATTACAACGGTATGCGCACTTTTCCCCTAGGCCGTTCTAGTTATTCGTTTCGAGCATCAGAACTGCGAAAATTTTGAGTTTCTCAAGCGTTTCTTACCTCCAAACTGCCACATCTCGCGAACGGATTGACCAATCCGCAAAATTTCTGTTGCTTCTGAAAGTAGAAACTCGCCCGATTACAACGGTATGCGCACTTTTCCCCTAGGCCGTTCTAGTTATTCGTTTCGAGCGTCAGAACTGCGAAAATTTTGAGTTTCTCAAGCGTTTCTTACATCCAAACGGCTATATCTCGCGAACGGATTGACCAATCCGCATAATTTCTGTTGCATCTGAAAGTAGAAACTCGCCCGATTGCAACGGTATGTGTAGTTTTCCCCTAGGCCGTTCTAGTTATTCGTTTCGATCATCAGAACTGCGAAAATTTTGAGTTTCTCAAGCGTTTCTTACATCCAAACGGCCATATCTCGCGAACGGATTGATCAATCCGCAAAATTTCTGTTGCGTCTGAAAGTAGAAACTCGCCCGATTACAACGGTGGGTGTAGTTTTCCCCTAGGCCGTCCTAGTTATTCGTTTCGAGCATCAGAACTGCGAAAATTTTGAGTTTCTCAAGCGTTTCTTACCTCCAAACTGCCACATCTCGCGAACGGATTGACCAATCCGCAAAATTTCTGTTGCATTTGAAAGTACAAACTCGCCCGATTACAACGGTATGCGCACTTTTCCCCTGGGCCGTTCTAGTTATTCGTTTCCTGCATCGGAACTGCGAAAATTTTGAGTTTCTAAAGCGTTTCTTATCTCCAAACTGCCATATCTCGCGAACGGATTGATCAATCCGCAAAATTTCTGTTGCATCTGAAAGTAGAAACTCGCCCGATTACAACGGTAGGTGTAGTTTTCCCCTAGGCGGTTCTAGTTATTCGTTTCGCGCATCAGAACTGCGAAAATTTTGAGTTCCTCAAGCGTTTCTTACCTCCAAACTGCCATATCTCGCGAACGGATTGACCAATCCGCAGAATTTCTGTTGCATCTGAAAGTAGAAACTCGCCCGATGACAACGGTGTGTGTAGTTTTCCCCTAGGCCGTTCTAGTTATTTGTTTCGAGCATCAGCACTGCGAAAATTTTGAGATTCTCAAGCGTTTCTTACATCCAAACGGCCATATCTCGCGAACGGATTGACCAATCCGCATGATTTCTGTTGCATTTGAAAGTACAAACTCGCCCGATTACAACGGTATGCGTACTTCTCCCCTAGGCCGTTCTAGTCATTCGTTTCGAGCATCAGAACTGCGAAAATTTTGAGTTTCTCAAGCGTTTCTTACCTCCAAACTGCCATATCTCGCGAACGGATTGACCAATCCGCAAAATTTCTGTTGCTTCTGAAAGTAGAAACTCGCCCGATTACAACGGTATGCGCACTTTTCCCCTAGGCCGTTCTAGTTATTCGTTTCGAGCATCAGAACTGCGAAAATTTTGAGTTTCTCAAGCGTTTCTTACATCCAAACGGCTATATCTCGCGAACGGATTGACCAATCCGCATAATTTCTGTTGCATCTGAAAGTAGAAACTCGCCCGATTGCAACGGTATGTGTAGTTTTCCCCTAGGCCGTTCTAGTAATTCGTTTCGAGCATCAGAACTGCGAAAATTTTGAGTTTCTCAAGCGTTTCTTACATCCAAACGGCCATATCTCGCGAACGGATTGACCAATCCGCATGATTTCTGTTGCATCTGATAGTAGAAACTCGCCCGTTTACCTCGGTATGCGTACTTTTCCCCTAGGCCGTTCTAGTTATTCGTTTCGAGCATCAGAACTGCGAAAATTTTGAGTTTCTCTAGCGTTTCTTACCTCCAAACTGCCACATCTCGCGAACGGATTGACCAATCCGCAAAATTTCTGTTGCATCTGAAAGTAGAAACTCGCCCGATTACAACGGTATGTGTAGTTTTCCCCTAGGTCGTTCTAGTTATTCGTTTCCTGCATCGGAACTGCGAAAATTTTGAGTTTCTAAAGCGTTTCTTACCTCCAAACTGCCATATCTCGCGAACGGATTGACCAATCCGCAAAATTTCTGTTGCATCTGAAAGTAGAAACTCGCCCGATTACAACGGTATGCGTACTTCTCCCCTAGGCCGTTCTAGTCAGTCGTTTCGAGCATCAGAACTGCGAAAATTTTGAGTTTCTAAAGCGTTTCTTATCTCCAAACTGCCATATCTCGCGAACGGATTGATCAATCCGTAAAATTTCTGTTGCATCTGAAAGTAGAAACTCGCCCGATTACAACGGTAGGTGTAGTTTTCCCCTAGGCCGTTCTAGTTATTCGTTTCGCGCATCAGAACTGCGAAAATTTTGAGTTCTTCAAGCGTTTCTTACCTCCAAACTGCCATATCTCACGAACGGATTGACCAATCCGCAAAATTTCTGTTGCATCTGAAAGTAGAAACTCGCCCGATGACAACGGTGTGTGTAGTTTTCCCCTAGGCCGTTCTAGTTATTTGTTTCGAGCATCAGCACTGCGCCAATTTTGAGTTTCTCAAGCGTTTCTTACATCCAAACGGCGATTTCTCGCGAACGGATTGACCAATCCGCATGATTTCTGTTGCATCTGAAAGTAGAAACTCGCCCGATTACAAAGGTATGCGTACTTCTCCCCTAGGCCGCTCTGGTCATTCGTTTCGAGCATCAGATCTGCGAAAATTTTGAGTTTCTCAAGCGTTTCTTACCTCCAAAGTGCCATATCTCGCGAACGGATTGACCAATCCTCAAAATTTCTGTTGCTTCTGAAAGTAGAAACTCGCCCGATTACAACGGTATGCGCACTTTTCCCCTAGGCCGTTCTAGTTATTCGTTTCGAGCATCAGAACTGCGAAAATTTTGAGTTTCTCAAGCGTTTCTTACATCCAAACGGCTATATCTCGCGAACGGATTGACCAATCCGCATAATTTCTGTTGCATCTGAAAGTAGAAACTCGCCCGATTGCAACGGTATGTGTAGTTTTCCCCTAGGTCGTTCTAGTTATTCGTGTCGAGCATCAGAACTGCGAAAATTTTGAGTTTCTCAAGCGTTTCTTACCTCCAAACTGCCATATCTCGCGAACGGATTGACCAATCCGCAAAATTTCTGTTGCATCTGAAAGTAGAAACTCGCCCGATTACAACGGTATGCGTACTTCTCCCCTAGGCCGTTCTAGTCAGTCGTTTCGAGCATCAGAACTGCGAAAATTTTGAGTTTCTAAAGCGTTTCTTATCTCCAAACTGCCATATCTCGCGAACGGATTGATCAATCCGTAAAATTTCTGTTGCATCTGAAAGTAGAAACTCGCCCGATTACAACGGTAGGTGTAGTTTTCCCCTAGGCCGTTCTAGTTATTCGTTTCGCGCATCAGAACTGCGAAAATTTTGAGTTCTTCAAGCGTTTCTTACCTCCAAACTGCCATATCTCACGAACGGATTGACCAATCCGCAAAATTTCTGTTGCATCTGAAAGTAGAAACTCGCCCGATGACAACGGTGTGTGTAGTTTTCCCCTAGGCCGTTCTAGTTATTTGTTTCGAGCATCAGCACTGCGCAAATTTTGAGTTTCTCAAGCGTTTCTTACATCCAAACGGCGATTTCTCGCGAACGGATTGACCAATCCGCATGATTTCTGTTGCATCTGAAAGTAGAAACTCGCCCGATTACAAAGGTATGCGTACTTCTCCCCTAGGCCGTTCTAGTCATTCGTTTCGAGCATCAGAACTGCGAAAATTTTGAGTTTCTCAAGCGTTTCTTACCTCCAAACTGCCATATCTCGCGAACGGATTGACCAATCCGCAAAATTTCTGTTGCTTCTGAAAGTAGAAACTCGCCCGATTACAACGGTATGCGCACTTTTCCCCTAGGCCGTTCTAGTCATTCGTTTCGAGCATCAGAACTGCGAAAATTTTGAGTTTCTCAAGCGCTTCTTACCTACAAACTGCCATATCTCGCGAACGGATTGACCAATCCGCAAAATTTCTGTTGCATCTGAAAGTAGAAACTCGCCCGATTACAACGGTAGGAGTAGTTTTCCCCTAGACCGTTCTAGTTATTCGTTTCGAGCATCAGAACTGCGAAAATTTTGAGTTCCTCAAGCGTTTCTTACCTCCAAACTGCCATATCTCGCGAACGGATTGACCAATCCGCAAAATTTCTGTTGCATCTGAAAGTAGAAACTCGCCCGATTACAACGGTATGCGTACTTCTCCCCTAGGCCGTTCTAGTCAGTCGTTTCGAGCATCAGAACTGCGAAAATTTTGAGTTTCTAAAGCGTTTCTTATCTCCAAACTGCCATATCTCGCGAACGGATTGATCAATCCGTAAAATTTCTGTTGCATCTGAAAGTAGAAACTCGCCCGATTACAACGGTAGGTGTAGTTTTCCCCTAGGCCGTTCTAGTTATTCGTTTCGCGCATCAGAACTGCGAAAATTTTGAGTTCTTCAAGCGTTTCTTACCTCCAAACTGCCATATCTCACGAACGGATTGACCAATCCGCAAAATTTCTGTTGCATCTGAAAGTAGAAACTCGCCCGATGACAACGGTGTGTGTAGTTTTCCCCTAGGCCGTTCTAGTAATTTGTTTCGAGCATCAGCACTGCGCAAATTTTGAGTTTCTCAAGCGTTTCTTACATCCAAACGGCGATTTCTCGCGAACGGATTGACCAATCCGCATGATTTCTGTTGCATCTGAAAGTAGAAACTCGCCCGATTACAAAGGTATGCGTACTTCTCCCCTAGGCCGTTCTAGTCATTCGTTTCGAGCATCAGAACTGCGAAAATTTTGAGTTTCTCAAGCGTTTCTTACCTCCAAACTGCCATATCTCGCGAACGGATTGACCAATCCGCAAAATTTCTGTTGCTTCTGAAAGTAGAAACTCGCCCGATTACAACGGTATGCGCACTTTTCCCCTAGGCCGTTCTAGTCATTCGTTTCGAGCATCAGAACTGCGAAAATTTTGAGTTTCTCAAGCGCTTCTTACCTACAAACTGCCATATCTCGCGAACGGATTGACCAATCCGCAAAATTTCTGTTGCATCTGAAAGTAGAAACTCGCCCGATTACAACGGTAGGAGTAGTTTTCCCCTAGACCGTTCTAGTTATTCGTTTCGAGCATCAGAACTGCGAAAATTTTGAGTTCCTCAAGCGTTTCTTACCTCCAAACTGCCATATCTCGCGAACGGATTGAACAATCCGCAAAATTTCTGTTGCATCTGAAAGTAGAAACTCGCCCGATTACAACGGTGGGTGTAGTTTTCCCCTAGGCCGTTCTAGTTATTTGTTTCGAGCATCAGCACTGCGAAAATTTTGAGTTTCTCAAGCGTTTCTTACATCCAAACGGCCATATCTCGCGAACGGATTGACCAATCCGCATGATTTCTGTTGCATCTGAAAGTAGAAACTCGCCCGATTACAACGGTATGCGTACTTCTCCCCTAGGCCGTTCTAGTCATTCGTTTCGAGCATCAGAACTGCGAAAATTTTGAGTTTCTCAAGCGTTTCTTACCTCCAAACTGCTATATCTCGCGAACGGATTGACCAATCCGCAAAATTTCTGTTGCTTCTGAAAGTAGAAACTCGCCCGATTACAACGGTATGCGCACTTTTCCCCTAGGCCGTTCTAGTTATTCGTTTCGAGCATCAGAACTGCGAAAATTTTGAGTTTCTCAAGCGTTTCTTACCTCCAAACTGCCACATCTCGCGAACGGATTGACCAATCCGCAAAATTTCTGTTGCTTCTGAAAGTAGAAACTCGCCCGATTACAACGGTATGCGCACTTTTCCCCTAGGCCGTTCTAGTTATTCGTTTCGAGCATCAGAACTGCGAAAATTTTGAGTTTCTCAAGCGTTTCTTACATCCAAACGGCTATATCTCGCGAACGGATTGACCAATCCGCATAATTTCTGTTGCATCTGAATGTAGAAACTCGCCCGATTGCAACGGTATGTGTAGTTTTCCCCTAGGCCGTTCTAGTTATTCGTTTCGATCATCAGAACTGCGAAAATTTTGAGTTTCTCAAGCGTTTCTTACATCCAAACGGCCATATCTCGCGAACGGATTGATCAATCCGTAAAATTTCTGTTGCATCTGAAAGTAGAAACTCGCCCGATTACAACGGTGGGTGTAGTTTTCCCCTAGGCCGTCCTAGTTATTCGTTTCGAGCATCAGAACTGCGAAAATTTTGAGTTTCTCAAGCGTTTCTTACCTCCAAACTGCCACATCTCGCGAACGGATTGACCAATCCGCAAAATTTCTGTTGCATTTGAAAGTACAAACTCGCCCGATTACAACGGTATGCGCACTTTTCCCCTGGGCCGTTCTAGTTATTCGTTTCCTGCATCGGAACTGCGAAAATTTTGAGTTTCTAAAGCGTTTCTTATCTCCAAACTGCCATATCTCGCGAACGGATTGATCAATCCGCAAAATTTCTGTTGCATCTGAAAGTAGAAACTCGCCCGATTACAACGGTAGGTGTAGTTTTCCCCTAGGCGGTTCTAGTTATTCGTTTCGCGCATCAGAACTGCGAAAATTTTGAGTTCCTCAAGCGTTTCTTACCTCCAAACTGCCATATCTCGCGAACGGATTGACCAATCCGCAAAATTTCTGTTGCATCTGAAAGTAGAAACTCGCCCGATGACAACGGTGTGTGTAGTTTTCCCCTAGGCCGTTCTAGTTATTTGTTTCGAGCATCAGCACTGCGAAAATTTTGAGATTCTCAAGCGTTTCTTACATCCAAACGGCCATATCTCGCGAACGGATTGACCAATCCGCATGATTTCTGTTGCATTTGAAAGTACAAACTCGCCCGATTACAACGGTATGCGTACTTCTCCCCTAGGCCGTTCTAGTCATTCGTTTCGAGCATCAGAACTGCGAAAATTTTGAGTTTCTCAAGCGTTTCTTACCTCCAAACTGCCATATCTCGCGAACGGATTGACCAATCCGCAAAATTTCTGTTGCTTCTGAAAGTAGAAACTCGCCCGATTACAACGGTATGCGCACTTTTCCCCTAGGCCGTTCTAGTTATTCGTTTCGAGCATCAGAACTGCGAAAATTTTGAGTTTCTCAAGCGTTTCTTACATCCAAACGGCTATATCTCGCGAACGGATTGACCAATCCGCATAATTTCTGTTGCATCTGAAAGTAGAAACTCGCCCGATTGCAACGGTATGTGTAGTTTTCCCCTAGGCCGTTCTAGTTATTCGTTTCGATCATCAGAACTGCGAAAATTTTGAGTTTCTCAAGCGTTTCTTACATCCAAACGGCCATATCTCGCGAACGGATTGACCAATCCGCATGATTTCTGTTGCATCTTAAAGTAGAAACTCGCCCGATTACAACGGTATGCGTACTTCTCCCCTAGGCCGTTCTAGTCATTCGTTTCGAGCATCAGCACTGCGAAAATTTTGAGTTCCTCAAGCGTTTCTTACATCCAAACGGCCATATCTCGCGAACGGATTGACCAATCCGCAAAATTTCTGTTGCTTCTGAAAGTAGAAACTCGCCCGATTACAACGGTATGCGCACTTTTCCCCTAGGCCGTTCTAGTTATTCGTTTCGAGCATCAGAACTGCGAAAATTTTGAGTTTCTCAAGCGTTTCTTACATCCAAACGGCTATATCTCGCGAACGGATTGACCAATGCGCATAATTTCTGTTGCATCTGAAAGTAGAAAATCGTCCGATTGCAACGGTATGTGTAGTTTTCCCCTAGGCCGTTCTAGTCATTCGTTTCGAGCATCAGAACTGCGAAAATTTTGAGTTTCTCAAGCGTTTCTTACATCCAAACGGCCATATCTCGCGAACGGATTGACCAATCCGCATGATTTCTGTTGCATCTGATAGTAGAAACTCGCCCGTTTACCTCGGTATGCGTACTCTTCCCCTAGGCCGTTCTAGTTATTCGTTTCGAGCATCAGAACTGCGAAAATTTTGAGTTTCTCAAGCGTTTCTTACATCCAAACTGCCATATCTCGCGAACGGATTGACCAATTCGCAAAATTTCTGTTGCATTTGAAAGTAGAAACTCGCCCGATTACAACGGTATGCGCACTTTTCCCCTGGGCCGTTCTGGTTATTCGTTTCGAGCATCAGAACTGCGAAAATTTTGAGTTTCTCAAGCGTTTCTTACTTCCAAACTGCCACATCTCGCGAACGGATCGACCAATCCGCAAAATTTCTGTTGCATTTGAAAGTAGAAACTCGCCCTATTACAACGGTATGCGCACTTTTCCCCTGGGCCGTTCTAGTTATTCGTTTCGAGCATCGGAACTGCGAAAATTTTGAGTTTCTAAAGCGTTTCTTATCTCCAAACTGCCATATCTCGCGAACGGATTGATCAATCCGCAAAATTTCTGTTGCATCTGAAAGTAGAAACTCGCCCGATTACAACGGTGGGTGTAGTTTTCCCCTAGGCCGTCCTAGTTATTCGTTTCGAGCATCAGAACTGCGAAAATTTTGAGTTTCTCAAGCGTTTCTTACCTCCAAACTGCCACATCTCGCGAACGGATTGACCAATCCGCAAAATTTCAGTTGCATTTGAAAGTACAAACTCGCCCGATTACAACGGTATGCGCACTTTTCCCCTGGGCCGTTCTAGTTATTCGTTTCCTGCATCGGAACTGCGAAAATTTTGAGTTTCTAAAGCGTTTCTTATCTCCAAACTGCCATATCTCGCGAACGGATTGATCAATCCGCAAAATTTCTGTTGCATCTGAAAGTAGAAACTCGCCCGATTACAACGGTGGGTGTAGTTTTCCCCTAGGCGGTTCTAGTTATTCGTTTCGCGCATCAGAACTGCGAAAATTTTGAGTTCCTCAAGCGTTTCTTACCTCCAAACTGCCATATCTCGCGAACGGATTGACCAATCCGCAAAATTTCTGTTGCATCTGAAAGTAGAAACTCGCCCGATGACAACGGTGTGTGTAGTTTTCCCCTAGGCCGTTCTAGTTATTTGTTTCGAGCATCAGCACTGCGAAAATTTTGAGATTCTCAAGCGTTTCTTACATCCAAACGGCCATATCTCGCGAACGGATTGACCAATCCGCATGATTTCTGTTGCATTTGAAAGTACAAACTCGCCCGATTACAACGGTATGCGTACTTCTCCCCTAGGCCGTTCTAGTCATTCGTTTCGAGCATCAGAACTGCGAAAATTTTGAGTTTCTCAAGCGTTTCTTACCTCCAAACTGCCATATCTCGCGAACGGATTGACCAATCCGCAAAATTTCTGTTGCATTTGAAAGTAGAAACTCGCCCTATTACAACGGTATGCGCACTTTTCCCCTGGGCCGTTCTAGTTATTCGTTTCGAGCATCGGAACTGCGAAAATTTTGAGTTTCTAAAGCGTTTCTTATCTCCAAACTGCCATATCTCGCGAACGGATTGATCAATCCGCAAAATTTCTGTTGCATCTGAAAGTAGAAACTCGCCCGATTACAACGGTGGGTGTAGTTTTCCCCTAGGCCGTCCTAGTTATTCGTTTCGAGCATCAGAACTGCGAAAATTTTGAGTTTCTCAAGCGTTTCTTACCTCCAAACTGCCACATCTCGCGAACGGATTGACCAATCCGCAAAATTTCTGTTGCATTTGAAAGTACAAACTCGCCCGATTACAACGGTATGCGCACTTTCCCCCTGGGCCGTTCTAGTTATTCGTTTCCTGCATCGGAACTGCGAAAATTTTGAGTTTCTAAAGCGTTTCTTATCTCCAAACTGCCATATCTCGCGTACGGATTGATCAATCCGCAAAATTTCTGTTGCATCTGAAAGTAGAAACTCGCCCGATTACAACGGTAGGTGTAGTTTTCCCCTAGGCCGTTCTAGTTATTCGTTTCGCGCATCAGAACTGCGAAAATTTTGAGTTCCTCAAGCGTTTCTTACCTCCAAACTGCCATATCTCGCGAACGGATTGACCAATCCGCAAAATTTCTGTTGCATCTGAAAGTAGAAACTCGCCCGATGACAACGGTGTGTGTAGTTTTCCCCTAGGCCGTTCTAGTTATTTGTTTCGAGCATCAGCACTGCGAAAATTTTGAGATTCTCAAGCGTTTCTTACATCCAAACGGCCATATCTCGCGAACGGATTGACCAATCCGCATGATTTCTGTTGCATCTGAAAGTAGAAACTCGCCCGATTACAACGGTATGCGTACTTCTCTCCTAGGCCGTTCTAGTCATTCGTTTCGAGCATCAGACCTGCGAAAATTTTGAGTCTCTCAAGCGTTACTTACCTCCAAACTGCCATATCTCGCGAACGGATTGACCAATCCGCAAAATTTCTGTTGCTTCTGAAAGTAGAAACTCGCCCGATTACAACGGTATGCGCACTTTTCCCCTAGGCCGTTCTAGGTATTCGTTTCGAGCATCAGAACTTCGAAAATTTTGAGTTTCTCAAGCGTTTCTTACATCCAAACGGCTATATCTCGCGAACGGATTGACCAATCCGCATAATTTCTGTTGCATCTTAAAGTAGAAACTCGCCCGATTGCAACGGTATGTGTAGTTTTCCCCTAGGCCGTTCTAGTCATTCGTTTCGAGCATCAGAACTGCGAAAATTTTGAGTTTCTCAAGCGCTTCTTACTTCCAAACTGCCATATCTCGCGAACGGATTGACCAATCCGCAAAATTTCTGTTGCATCTGAAAGTAGAAACTCGCCCGATTACAACGGTAGGAGTAGTTTTCCCCTAGACCGTTCTAGTTATTCGTTTCGAGCATCAGAACTGCGAAAATTTTGAGTTCCTCAAGCGTTTCTTACCTCCAAACTGCCATATCTCGCGAACGGATTGACCAATCCGCAAAATTTCTGTTGCATCTGAAAGTAGAAACTCGCCCGATTACAACGGTGGGTGTAGTTTTCCCCTAGGCCGTTCTAGTTATTTGTTTCGAGCATCAGCACTGCGAAAATTTTGAGTTTCTCAAGCGTTTCTTACATCCAAACGGCCATATCTCGCGAACGGATTGACCAATCCGCATGATTTCTGTTGCATCTGAAAGTAGAAACTCGCCCGATTACAACGGTATGCGCACTTTTCCCCTAGGCCGTTCTAGTTATTCGTTTCGAGCATCAGAACTGCGAAAATTTTGAGTTTCTCAAGCGTTTCTTACATCCAAACGGCTATATCTCGCGAACGGATTGACCAATCCGCATAATTTCTGTTGCATCTGAAAGTAGAAACTCGCCCGATTGCAACGGTATGTGTAGTTTTCCCCTAGGCCGTTCTAGTCATTCGTTTCGAGCATCAGAACTGCGAAAATTTTGAGTTTCTCAAGCGTTTCTTACCTCCAAACTGCTATATCTCGCGAACGGATTGACCAATCCGCAAAATTTCTGTTGCTTCTGAAAGTAGAAACTCGCCCGATTACAACGGTATGCGCACTTTTCCCCTAGGCCGTTCTAGTTATTCGTTTCGAGCATCAGAACTGCGAAAATTTTGAGTTTCTCAAGCGTTTCTTACCTCCAAACTGCCACATCTCGCGAACGGATTGACCAATCCGCAAAATTTCTGTTGCTTCTGAAAGTAGAAACTCGCCCGATTACAACGGTATGCGCACTTTTCCCCTAGGCCGTTCTAGTTATTCGTTTCGAGCATCAGAACTGCGAAAATTTTGAGTTTCTCAAGCGTTTCTTACATCCAAACGGCTATATCTCGCGAACGGATTGACCAATCCGCATAATTTCTGTTGCATCTGAAAGTAGAAACTCGCCCGATTGCAACGGTATGTGTAGTTTTCCCCTAGGCCGTTCTAGTTATTCGTTTCGATCATCAGAACTGCGAAAATTTTGAGTTTCTCAAGCGTTTCTTACATCCAAACGGCCATATCTCGCGAACGGATTGATCAATCCGCAAAATTTCTGTTGCATCTGAAAGTAGAAACTCGCCCGATTACAACGGTGGGTGTAGTTTTCCCCTAGGCCGTCCTAGTTATTCGTTTCGAGCATCAGAACTGCGAAAATTTTGAGTTTCTCAAGCGTTTCTTACCTCCAAACTGCCACATCTCGCGAACGGATTGACCAATCCGCAAAATTTCTGTTGCATTTGAAAGTACAAACTCGCCCGATTACACCGGTATGCGCACTTTTCCCCTGGGCCGTTCTAGTTATTCGTTTCCTGCATCGGAACTGCGAAAATTTTGAGTTTCTAAAGCGTTTCTTATCTCCAAACTGCCATATCTCGCGAACGGATTGATCAATCCGCAAAATTTCTGTTGCATCTGAAAGTAGAAACTCGCCCGATTACAACGGTAGGTGTAGTTTTCCCCTAGGCGGTTCTAGTTATTCGTTTCGCGCATCAGAACTGCGAAAATTTTGAGTTCCTCAAGCGTTTCTTACCTCCAAACTGCCATATCTCGCGAACGGATTGACCAATCCGCAAAATTTCTGTTGCATCTGAAAGTAGAAACTCGCCCGATGACAACGGTGTGTGTAGTTTTCCCCTAGGCCGTTCTAGTTATTTGTTTCGAGCATCAGCACTGCGAAAATTTTGAGATTCTCAAGCGTTTCTTACATCCAAACGGCCATATCTCGCGAACGGATTGACCAATCCGCATGATTTCTGTTGCATTTGAAAGTACAAACTCGCCCGATTGCAACGGTATGTGTAGTTTTCCCCTAGGCCGATCTAGTCGTTCGTTTCGAGCATCAGAACTGCGAAAATTTTGAGTTTCTAAAGCGTTTCTTATCTCCAAACTGCCATATCTCGCGAACGGATTGATCAATCCGCAAAATTTCTGTTGCATCTGAAAGTAGAAACTCGCCCGATGACAACGGTAGGTGTAGTTTTCCCCTAGGCCGTTCTAGTTATTTGTTTCGAGCATCAGCACTGCGAAAATTTTGAGATTCTCAAGCGTTTCTTACATCCAAACGGCCATATCTCGCGAACGGATTGACCAATCCGCATGATTTCTGTTGCATTTGAAAGTACAAACTCGCCCGATTACAACGGTATGCGTACTTCTCCCCTAGGCCGTTCTAGTCATTCGTTTCGAGCATCAGAACTGCGAAAATTTTGAGTTTCTCAAGCGTTTCTTACCTCCAAACTGCCATATCTCGCGAACGGATTGACCAATCCGCAAAATTTCTGTTGCATTTGAAAGTAGAAACTCGCCCTATTACAACGGTATGCGCACTTTTCCCCTGGGCCGTTCTAGTTATTCGTTTCGAGCATCGGAACTGCGAAAATTTTGAGTTTCTAAAGCGTTTCTTATCTCCAAACTGCCATATCTCGCGAACGGATTGATCAATCCGCAAAATTTCTGTTGCATCTGAAAGTAGAAACTCGCCCGATTACAACGGTGGGTGTAGTTTTCCCCTAGGCCGTCCTAGTTATTCGTTTCGAGCATCAGAACTGCGAAAATTTTGAGTTTCTCAAGCGTTTCTTACCTCCAAACTGCCACATCTCGCGAACGGATTGACCAATCCGCAAAATTTCTGTTGCATTTGAAAGTACAAACTCGCCCGATTACAACGGTATGCGCACTTTCCCCCTGGGCCGTTCTAGTTATTCGTTTCCTGCATCGGAACTGCGAAAATTTTGAGTTTCTAAAGCGTTTCTTATCTCCAAACTGCCATATCTCGCGAACGGATTGATCAATCCGCAAAATTTCTGTTGCATCTGAAAGTAGAAACTCGCCCGATTACAACGGTAGGTGTAGTTTTCCCCTAGGCCGTTCTAGTTATTCGTTTCGCGCATCAGAACTGCGAAAATTTTGAGTTCCTCAAGCGTTTCTTACCTCCAAACTGCCATATCTCGCGAACGGATTGACCAATCCGCAAAATTTCTGTTGCATCTGAAAGTAGAAACTCGCCCGATGACAACGGTGTGTGTAGTTTTCCCCTAGGCCGTTCTAGTTATTTGTTTCGAGCATCAGCACTGCGAAAATTTTGAGATTCTCAAGCGTTTCTTACATCCAAACGACCATATCTCGCGAACGGATTGACCAATCCGCATGATTTCTGTTGCATCTGAAAGTAGAAACTCGCCCGATTACAACGGTATGCGTACTTCTCTCCTAGGCCGTTCTAGTCATTCGTTTCGAGCATCAGAACTGCGAAAATTTTGAGTCTCTCAAGCGTTACTTACCTCCAAACTGCCATATCTCGCGAACGGATTGACCAATCCGCAAAATTTCTGTTGCTTCTGAAAGTAGAAACTCGCCCGATTACAGCGGTATGCGCACTTTTCCCCTAGGCCGTTCTAGGTATTCGTTTCGAGCATCAGAACTTCGAAAATTTTGAGTTTCTCAAGCGTTTCTTACATCCAAACGGCTATATCTCGCGAACGGATTGACCAATCCGCATAATTTCTGTTGCATCTTAAAGTAGAAACTCGCCCGATTGCAACGGTATGTGTAGTTTTCCCCTAGGCCGTTCTAGTCATTCGTTTCGAGCATCAGAACTGCGAAAATTTTGAGTTTCTCAAGCGTTTCTTACCTCCAAACTGCCATATCTCGCGAACGAATTGACCAATCCGCAAAATTTCTGTTGCATCTGAAAGTAGAAACTCGCCCGATTACAACGGTAGGAGTAGTTTTCCCCTAGACCGTTCTAGTTATTCGTTTCGAGCATCAGAACTGCGAAAATTTTGAGTTCCTCAAGCGTTTCTTACCTCCAAACTGCCATATCTCGCGAACGGATTGACCAATCCGCAAAATTTCTGTTGCATCTGAAAGTAGAAACTCGCCCGATTACAACGGTGGGTGTAGTTTTCCCCTAGGCCGTTCTAGTTATTTGTTTCGAGCATCAGCACTGCGAAAATTTTGAGTTTCTCAAGCGTTTCTTACATCCAAACGGCCATATCTCGCGAACGGATTGACCAATCCGCATGATTTCTGTTGCATCTGAAAGTAGAAACTCGCCCGATTACAACGGTATGCGTACTTCTCCCCTAGGCCGTTCTAGTCATTCGTTTCGAGCATCAGAACTGCGAAAATTTTGAGTTTCTCAAGCGTTTCTTACATCCAAACTGCCATATCTCGCGAACGGATTGACCAATCCGCAAAATTTCTGTTGCTTCTGAAAGTAGAAACTCGCCCGATTACAACGGTATGCGCACTTTTCCCCTAGGCCGTTCTAGTTATTCGTTTCGAGCATCAGAACTGCGAAAATTTTGAGTTTCTCAAGCGTTTCTTACCTCCAAACTGCCACATCTCGCGAACGGATTGACCAATCCGCAAAATTTCTGTTGCATCTGAAAGTAGAAACTCGCCCGATTACAACGGTATGCGTACTTCTCCCCTAGGCCGTTCTAGTCATTCGTTTCGAGCATCAGAACTGCGAAAATTTTGAGTTTCTCAAGCGTTTCTTACCTCCAAACTGCCATATCTCGCGAACGGATTGACCAATCCGCAAAATTTCTGTTGCTTCTGAAAGTAGAAACTCGCCCGATTACAACGGTATGCGCACTTTTCCCCTAGGCCGTTCTAGTTATTCGTTTCGAGCATCAGAACTGCGAAAATTTTGAGTTTCTCAAGCGTTTCTTACATCCAAACGGCTATATCTCGCGAACGGATTGACCAATCAGCATAATTTCTGTTGCATCTGAAAGTAGAAACTCGCCCGATTGCAACGGTATGTGTAGTTTTCCCCTAGGCCGTTCTAGTCATTCGTTTCGAGCATCAGAACTGCGAAAATTTTGAGTTTCTCAAGCGTTTCTTACCTCCAAACTGCCATATCTCGCGAACGGATTGACCAATCCGCAAAATTTCTGTTGCATCTGAAAGTAGAAACTCGCCCGATTACAACGGTAGGAGTAGTTTTCCCCTAGGCCGTTCTAGTTATTCGTTTCGAGCATCAGAACTGCGAAAATTTTGAGTTTCTCAAGCGTTTCTTACATCCAAACGGCCATATCTCGCGAACGGATTGACCAATCCGCATGATTTCTGTTGCATCTGAAAGTAGAAACTCGCCCGATTACAACGGTATGCGTACCTCTCCCCTAGGCCGTTCTAGTCATTCGTTTCGAGCATCAGAACTGCGAAAATTTTGAGTTTCTCAAGCGTTTCTTACATCCAAACTGCCATATCTCGCGAACGGATTGACCAATCCGCAAAATTTCTGTTGCTTCTGAAAGTAGAAACTCGCCCGATTACAACGGTATGCGCACTTTTCCCCTAGGCCGTTCTAGTTATTCGTTTCGAGCATCAGAACTGCGAAAATTTTGAGTTTCTCAAGCGTTTCTTACCTCCAAACTGCCACATCTCGCGAACGGATTGACCAATCCGCAAAATTTCTGTTGCATCTGAAAGTAGAAACTCGCCCGATTACAACGGTATGCGTACTTCTCCCCTAGGCCGTTCTAGTCATTCGTTTCGAGCATCAGAACTGCGAAAATTTTGAGTTTCTCAAGCGTTTCTTACCTCCAAACTGCCATATCTCGCGAACGGATTGACCAATCCGCAAAATTTCTGTTGCTTCTGAAAGTAGAAACTCGCCCGATTACAACGGTATGCGCACTTTTCCCCTAGGCCGTTCTAGTTATTCGTTTCGAGCATCAGAACTGCGAAAATTTTGAGTTTCTCAAGCGTTTCTTACATCCAAACGGCTATATCTCGCGAACGGATTGACCAATCAGCATAATTTCTGTTGCATCTGAAAGTAGAAACTCGCCCGATTGCAACGGTATGTGTAGTTTTCCCCTAGGCCGTTCTAGTCATTCGTTTCGAGCATCAGAACTGCGAAAATTTTGAGTTTCTCAAGCGTTTCTTACCTCCAAACTGCCATATCTCGCGAACGGATTGACCAATCCGCAAAATTTCTGTTGCATCTGAAAGTAGAAACTCGCCCGATTACAACGGTAGGAGTAGTTTTCCCCTAGGCCGTTCTAGTTATTCGTTTCGAGCATCAGAACTGCGAAAATTTTGAGTTCCTCAAGCGTTTCTTACATCCAAACTGCCATATCTCGCGAACGGATTGACCAATCCGCAAAATTTCTGTTGCATCTGAAAGTAGAAACTCGCCCGATTACAACGGTGGGGGTAGTTTTCCCCTAGGCCGTTCTAGTTATTTGTTTCGAGCATCAGCACTGCGAAAATTTTGAGTTTCTCAAGCGTTTCTTACATCCAAACGGCCATATCTCGCGAACGGATTGACCAATCCGCATGATTTCTGTTGCATCTGAAAGTAGAAACTCGCCCGATTACAACGGTATGCGTACTTCTACCCTAGGCCGTTCTAGTCATTCGTTTCGAGAATCAGAACTGCGAAAATTTTGAGTTTCTCAAGCGTTTCTTACATCCAAACTGCCATATCTCGCGAACGGATTGACCAATCCGCAAAATTTCTGTTGCTTCTGAAAGTAGAAACTCGCCCGATTACAACGGTATGCGTACTTCTCCCCTAGGCCGTTCTAGTCATTCGTTTCGAGCATCAGAACTGCGAAAATTTTGAGTTTCTCAAGCGTTTCTTACATCCAAACGGCCATATCTCGCGAACGGATTGACCAATCCGCATGATTTCTGTTGCATCTGAAAGTAGAAACTCGCCCGATTACAACGGTATGCGTACTTCTACCCTAGGCCGTTCTAGTCATTCGTTTCGAGAATCAGAACTGCGAAAATTTTGAGTTTCTCAAGCGTTTCTTACATCCAAACTGCCATATCTCGCGAACGGATTGACCAATCCGCAAAATTTCTGTTGCTTCTGAAAGTAGAAACTCGCCCGATTACAACGGTATGCGTACTTCTCCCCTAGGCCGTTCTAGTCATTCGTTTCGAGCATCAGAACTGCGAAAATTTTGAGTTCCTCAAGCGTTTCTTACATCCAAACTGCCATATCTCGCGAACGGATTGACCAATCCGCAAAATTTCTGTTGCATCTGAAAGTAGAAACTCGCCCGATTACAACGGTGGGTGTAGTTTTCCCCTAGGCCGTTCTAGTTATTTGTTTCGAGCATCAGCACTGCGAAAATTTTGAGTTTCTCAAGCGTTTCTTACATCCAAACGGCCATATCTCGCGAACGGATTGACCAATCCGCATGATTTCTGTTGCATCTGAAAGTAGAAACTCGCCCGATTACAACGGTATGCGTACTTCTCCCCTAGGCCGTTCTAGTCATTCGTTTCGAGCATCACAACTGCGAAAATTTTGAGTTTCTCAAGCGTTTCTTACCTCCAAACTGCCATATCTCGCGAACGGATTGACCAATCGGCAAAATTTCTGTTGCTTCTGAAAGTAGAAACTCGCCCGATTACAACGGTATGCGCACTTTTCCCCTGGGCCGTTCTAGTTATTTGTTTCGAGCATCGGAACTGCGAAAATTTTGAGTTTCTAAATCGTTTCTTATCTCTAAACTGCCATATCTCGCGAACGGATTGATCGATCCGCAAAATTTCTGTTGCATCTGAAAGTAGAAACTCGCCCGATTACAACGGTAGGAGTAGTTTTCCCCTAGGCCGTTCTAGTTATTCGTTTCGAGCATCAGAACTGCGAAAATTTTGAGTTCCTCAAGCGTTTCTTACCTCCAAACTGCCATATCTCGCGAACGGATTGACCAATCCGCAAAATTTCTGTTGCATCTGAAAGTAGAAACTCGCCCGATTACAACGGTGGGTGTAGTTTTCCCCTAGGCCGTTCTAGTCATTCGTTTCGAGCATCAGAACTGCGAAAATTTTGAGTTTCTCAAGCGTTTCTTACATCCAAACGGCTATATCTCGCGAACGGATTGACCAATCCGCATAATTTCTGTTGCATCTGAAAGTAGAAACTCGCCCGATTGCAACGGTATGTGTAGTTTTCCCCTGGGCCGTTCTAGTCATTCGTTTCGAGCATCAGAACTGCGAAAATTTTGAGTTTCTCAAGCGTTTCTTACCTCCAAACTGCCACATCTCGCGAACGGATTGACCAATCCGCAAAATTTCTGTTGCATTTGAAAGTACAAACTCGCCCGATTACAACGGTATGCGCACTTTCCCCCTGGGCCGTTCTAGTTATTCGTTTCCTGCATCGGAACTGCGAAAATTTTGAGTTTCTAAAGCGTTTCTTATCTCCAAACTGCCATATCTCGCGAACGGATTGATCAATCCGCAAAATTTCTGTTGCATCTGAAAGTAGAAACTCGCCCGATTACAACGGTAGGTGTAGTTTTCCCCTAGGCCGTTCTAGTTATTCGTTTCGCGCATCAGAACTGCGAAAATTTTGAGTTCCTCAAGCGTTTCTTACCTCCAAACTGCCATATCTCGCGAACGGATTGACCAATCCGCAAAATTTCTGTTGCATCTGAAAGTAGAAACTCGCCCGATGACAACGGTGTGTGTAGTTTTCCCCTAGGCCGTTCTAGTTATTTGTTTCGAGCATCAGCACTGCGAAAATTTTGAGATTCTCAAGCGTTTCTTACATCCAAACGGCCATATCTCGCGAACGGATTGACCAATCCGCATGATTTCTGTTGCATCTGAAAGTAGAAACTCGCCCGATTACAACGGTATGCGTACTTCTCTCCTAGGCCGTTCTAGTCATTCGTTTCGAGCATCAGAACTGCGAAAATTTTGAGTCTCTCAAGCGTTACTTACCTCCAAACTGCCATATCTCGCGAACGGATTGACCAATCCGCAAAATTTCTGTTGCTTCTGAAAGTAGAAACTCGCCCGATTACAACGGTATGCGCACTTTTCCCCTAGGCCGTTCTAGGTATTCGTTTCGAGCATCAGAACTTCGAAAATTTTGAGTTTCTCAAGCGTTTCTTACATCCAAACGGCTATATCTCGCGAACGGATTGACCAATCCGCATAATTTCTGTTGCATCTTAAAGTAGAAACTCGCCCGATTGCAACGGTATGTGTAGTTTTCCCCTAGGCCGTTCTAGTCATTCGTTTCGAGCATCAGAACTGCGAAAATTTTGAGTTTCTCAAGCGTTTCTTACCTCCAAACTGCCATATCTCGCGAACGGATTGACCAATCCGCAAAATTTCTGTTGCATCTGAAAGTAGAAACTCGCCCGATTACAACGGTGGGTGTAGTTTTCCCCTAGGCCGTTCTAGTTATTTGTTTCGAGCATCAGCACTGCGAAAATTTTGAGTTTCTCAAGCGTTTCTTACATCCAAACGGCCATATCTCGCGAACGGATTCACCAATCCGCATGATTTCTGTTGCATCTGAAAGTAGAAACTCGCCCGATTACAACGGTATGCGTACTTCTCCCCTAGGCCGTTCTAGTCATTCGTTTCGAGCATCAGAACTGCGAAAATTTTGAGTTTCTCAAGCGTTTCTTACCTCCAAACTGCTATATCTCGCGAACGGATTGACCAATCCGCAAAATTTCTGTTGCTTCTGAAAGTAGAAACTCGCCCGATTACAACGGTATGCGCACTTTTCCCCTAGGCCGTTCTAGTTATTCGTTTCGAGCATCAGAACTGCGAAAATTTTGAGTTTCTCAAGCGTTTCTTACCTCCAAACTGCCACATCTCGCGAACGGATTGACCAATCCGCAAAATTTCTGTTGCTTCTGAAAGTAGAAACTCGCCCGATTACAACGGTATGCGCACTTTTCCCCTAGGCCGTTCTAGTTATTCGTTTCGAGCATCAGAACTGCGAAAATTTTGAGTTTCTCAAGCGTTTCTTACATCCAAACGGCTATATCTCGCGAACGGATTGACCAATCCGCATAATTTCTGTTGCATCTGAAAGTAGAAACTCGCCCGATTGCAACGGTATGTGTAGTTTTCCCCTAGGCCGTTCTAGTTATTCGTTTCGATCATCAGAACTGCGAAAATTTTGAGTTTCTCAAGCGTTTCTTACATCCAAACGGCCATATCTCGCGAACGGATTGACCAATCCGCATGATTTCTGTTGCATCTTAAAGTAGAAACTCGCCCGATTACAACGGTATGCGTACTTCTCCCCTAGGCCGTTCTAGTCATTCGTTTCGAGCATCAGAACTGCGAAAATTTTGAGTTTCTCAAGCGTTTCTTACTTCCAAACTGCCACATCTCGCGAACGGATCGACCAATCCGCAAAATTTCTGTTGCATTTGAAAGTAGAAACTCGCCCTATTACAACCGTATGCGCACTTTTCCCCTGGGCCGTTCTAGTTATTCGTTTCGAGCATCGGAACTGCGAAAATTTTGAGTTTCTAAAGCGTTTCTTATCTCCAAACTGCCATATCTCGCGAACGGATTGATCAATCCGCAAAATTTCTGTTGCATCTGAAAGTAGAAACTCGCCCGATTACAACGGTGGGTGTAGTTTTCCCCTAGGCCGTCCTAGTTATTCGTTTCGAGCATCAGCACTGCGAAAATTTTGAGATTCTCAAGCGTTTCTTACATCCAAACGGCCATATCTCGCGAACGGATTGACCAATCCGCATGATTTCTGTTGCATTTGAAAGTACAAACTCGCCCGATTACAACGGTATGCGTACTTCTCCCCTAGGCCGTTCTAGTCATTCGTTTCGAGCATCAGAACTGCGAAAATTTTGAGTTTCTCAAGCGTTTCTTATCTCCAAACTGCCATATCTCGCGAACGGATTGATCAATCCGCAAAATTTCTGTTGCATCTGAAAGTAGAAACTCGCCCGATTACAACGGTAGGAGTAGTTTTCCCCTAGACCGTTCTAGTTATTCGTTTCGAGCATCAGAACTGCGAAAATTTTGAGTTCCTCAAGCGTTTCTTACCTCCAAACTGCCATATCTCGCGAACGGATTGACCAATCCGCAAAATTTCTGTTGCATTTGAAAGTAGAAACTCGCCCTATTACAACGGTATGCGCACTTTTCCCCTGGGCCGTTCTAGTTATTCGTTTCGAGCATCGGAACTGCGAAAATTTTGAGTTTCTAAAGCGTTTCTTATCTCCAAACTGCCATATCTCGCGAACGGATTGATCAATCCGCAAAATTTCTGTTGCATCTGAAAGTAGAAACTCGCCCGATTACAACGGTGGGTGTAGTTTTCCCCTAGGCCGTCCTAGTTATTCGTTTCGAGCATCAGAACTGCGAAAATTTTGAGTTTCTCAAGCGTTTCTTACCTCCAAACTGCCACATCTCGCGAACGGATTGACCAATCCGCAAAATTTCTGTTGCATTTGAAAGTACAAACTCGCCCGATTACAACGGTATGCGCACTTTCCCCCTGGGCCGTTCTAGTTATTCGTTTCCTGCATCGGAACTGCGAAAATTTTGAGTTTCTAAAGCGTTTCTTATCTCCAAACTGCCATATCTCGCGAACGGATTGATCAATCCGCAAAATTTCTGTTGCATCTGAAAGTAGAAACTCGCCCGATTACAACGGTAGGTGTAGTTTTCCCCTAGGCCGTTCTAGTTATTCGTTTCGCGCATCAGAACTGCGAAAATTTTGAGTTCCTCAAGCGTTTCTTACCTCCAAACTGCCATATCTCGCGAACGGATTGACCAATCCGCAAAATTTCTGTTGCATTTGAAAGTAGAAACTCGCCCGATGACAACGGTGTGTGTAGTTTTCCCCTAGGCCGTTCTAGTTATTTGTTTCGAGCATCAGCACTGCGAAAATTTTGAGATTCTCAAGCGTTTCTTACATCCAAACGACCATATCTCGCGAACGGATTGACCAATCCGCATGATTTCTGTTGCATCTGAAAGTAGAAACTCGCCCGATTACAACGGTATGCGTACTTCTCTCCTAGGCCGTTCTAGTCATTCGTTTCGAGCATCAGAACTGCGAAAATTTTGAGTCTCTCAAGCGTTACTTACCTCCAAACTGCCATATCTCGCGAACGGATTGACCAATCCGCAAAATTTCTGTTGCTTCTGAAAGTAGAAACTCGCCCGATTACAGCGGTATGCGCACTTTTCCCCTAGGCCGTTCTAGGTATTCGTTTCGAGCATCAGAACTTCGAAAATTTTGAGTTTCTCAAGCGTTTCTTACATCCAAACGGCTATATCTCGCGAACGGATTGACCAATCCGCATAATTTCTGTTGCATCTTAAAGTAGAAACTCGCCCGATTGCAACGGTATGTGTAGTTTTCCCCTAGGCCGTTCTAGTCATTCGTTTCGAGCATCAGAACTGCGAAAATTTTGAGTTTCTCAAGCGTTTCTTACCTCCAAACTGCCATATCTCGCGAACGAATTGACCAATCCGCAAAATTTCTGTTGCATCTGAAAGTAGAAACTCGCCCGATTACAACGGTAGGAGTAGTTTTCCCCTAGACCGTTCTAGTTATTCGTTTCGAGCATCAGAACTGCGAAAATTTTGAGTTCCTCAAGCGTTTCTTACCTCCAAACTGCCATATCTCGCGAACGGATTGACCAATCCGCAAAATTTCTGTTGCATCTGAAAGTAGAAACTCGCCCGATTACAACGGTGGGTGTAGTTTTCCCCTAGGCCGTTCTAGTTATTTGTTTCGAGCATCAGCACTGCGAAAATTTTGAGTTTCTCAAGCGTTTCTTACATCCAAACGGCCATATCTCGCGAACGGATTGACCAATCCGCATGATTTCTGTTGCATCTGAAAGTAGAAACTCGCCCGATTACAACGGTATGCGTACTTCTCCCCTAGGCCGTTCTAGTCATTCGTTTCGAGCATCAGAACTGCGAAAATTTTGAGTTTCTCAAGCGTTTCTTACATCCAAACTGCCATATCTCGCGAACGGATTGACCAATCCGCAAAATTTCTGTTGCTTCTGAAAGTAGAAACTCGCCCGATTACAACGGTATGCGCACTTTTCCCCTAGGCCGTTCTAGTTATTCGTTTCGAGCATCAGAACTGCGAAAATTTTGAGTTTCTCAAGCGTTTCTTACCTCCAAACTGCCACATCTCGCGAACGGATTGACCAATCCGCAAAATTTCTGTTGCATCTGAAAGTAGAAACTCGCCCGATTACAACGGTATGCGTACTTCTCCCCTAGGCCGTTCTAGTCATTCGTTTCGAGCATCAGAACTGCGAAAATTTTGAGTTTCTCAAGCGTTTCTTACCTCCAAACTGCCATATCTCGCGAACGGATTGACCAATCCGCAAAATTTCTGTTGCTTCTGAAAGTAGAAACTCGCCCGATTACAACGGTATGCGCACTTTTCCCCTAGGCCGTTCTAGTTATTCGTTTCGAGCATCAGAACTGCGAAAATTTTGAGTTTCTCAAGCGTTTCTTACATCCAAACGGCTATATCTCGCGAACGGATTGACCAATCAGCATAATTTCTGTTGCATCTGAAAGTAGAAACTCGCCCGATTGCAACGGTATGTGTAGTTTTCCCCTAGGCCGTTCTAGTCATTCGTTTCGAGCATCAGAACTGCGAAAATTTTGAGTTTCTCAAGCGTTTCTTACCTCCAAACTGCCATATCTCGCGAACGGATTGACCAATCCGCAAAATTTCTGTTGCATCTGAAAGTAGAAACTCGCCCGATTACAACGGTAGGAGTAGTTTTCCCCTAGGCCGTTCTAGTTATTCGTTTCGAGCATCAGAACTGCGAAAATTTTGAGTTTCTCAAGCGTTTCTTACATCCAAACGGCCATATCTCGCGAACGGATTGACCAATCCGCATGATTTCTGTTGCATCTGAAAGTAGAAACTCGCCCGATTACAACGGTATGCGTACTTCTCCCCTAGGCCGTTCTAGTCATTCGTTTCGAGCATCAGAACTGCGAAAATTTTGAGTTTCTCAAGCGTTTCTTACATCCAAACTGCCATATCTCGCGAACGGATTGACCAATCCGCAAAATTTCTGTTGCTTCTGAAAGTAGAAACTCGCCCGATTACAACGGTATGCGCACTTTTCCCCTAGGCCGTTCTAGTTATTCGTTTCGAGCATCAGAACTGCGAAAATTTTGAGTTTCTCAAGCGTTTCTTACCTCCAAACTGCCACATCTCGCGAACGGATTGACCAATCCGCAAAATTTCTGTTGCATCTGAAAGTAGAAACTCGCCCGATTACAACGGTATGCGTACTTCTCCCCTAGGCCGTTCTAGTCATTCGTTTCGAGCATCAGAACTGCGAAAATTTTGAGTTTCTCAAGCGTTTCTTACCTCCAAACTGCCATATCTCGCGAACGGATTGACCAATCCGCAAAATTTCTGTTGCTTCTGAAAGTAGAAACTCGCCCGATTACAACGGTATGCGCACTTTTCCCCTAGGCCGTTCTAGTTATTCGTTTCGAGCATCAGAACTGCGAAAATTTTGAGTTTCTCAAGCGTTTCTTACATCCAAACGGCTATATCTCGCGAACGGATTGACCAATCAGCATAATTTCTGTTGCATCTGAAAGTAGAAACTCGCCCGATTGCAACGGTATGTGTAGTTTTCCCCTAGGCCGTTCTAGTCATTCGTTTCGAGCATCAGAACTGCGAAAATTTTGAGTTTCTCAAGCGTTTCTTACCTCCAAACTGCCATATCTCGCGAACGGATTGACCAATCCGCAAAATTTCTGTTGCATCTGAAAGTAGAAACTCGCCCGATTACAACGGTAGGAGTAGTTTTCCCCTAGGCCGTTCTAGTTATTCGTTTCGAGCATCAGAACTGCGAAAATTTTGAGTTCCTCAAGCGTTTCTTACATCCAAACTGCCATATCTCGCGAACGGATTGACCAATCCGCAAAATTTCTGTTGCATCTGAAAGTAGAAACTCGCCCGATTACAACGGTGGGGGTAGTTTTCCCCTAGGCCGTTCTAGTTATTTGTTTCGAGCATCAGCACTGCGAAAATTTTGAGTTTCTCAAGCGTTTCTTACATCCAAACGGCCATATCTCGCGAACGGATTGACCAATCCGCATGATTTCTGTTGCATCTGAAAGTAGAAACTCGCCCGATTACAACGGTATGCGTACTTCTACCCTAGGCCGTTCTAGTCATTCGTTTCGAGAATCAGAACTGCGAAAATTTTGAGTTTCTCAAGCGTTTCTTACATCCAAACTGCCATATCTCGCGAACGGATTGACCAATCCGCAAAATTTCTGTTGCTTCTGAAAGTAGAAACTCGCCCGATTACAACGGTATGCGTACTTCTCCCCTAGGCCGTTCTAGTCATTCGTTTCGAGCATCAGAACTGCGAAAATTTTGAGTTTCTCAAGCGTTTCTTACATCCAAACGGCCATATCTCGCGAACGGATTGACCAATCCGCATGATTTCTGTTGCATCTGAAAGTAGAAACTCGCCCGATTACAACGGTATGCGTACTTCTACCCTAGGCCGTTCTAGTCATTCGTTTCGAGAATCAGAACTGCGAAAATTTTGAGTTTCTCAAGCGTTTCTTACATCCAAACTGCCATATCTCGCGAACGGATTGACCAATCCGCAAAATTTCTGTTGCTTCTGAAAGTAGAAACTCGCCCGATTACAACGGTATGCGTACTTCTCCCCTAGGCCGTTCTAGTCATTCGTTTCGAGCATCAGAACTGCGAAAATTTTGAGTTCCTCAAGCGTTTCTTACATCCAAACTGCCATATCTCGCGAACGGATTGACCAATCCGCAAAATTTCTGTTGCATCTGAAAGTAGAAACTCGCCCGATTACAACGGTGGGTGTAGTTTTCCCCTAGGCCGTTCTAGTTATTTGTTTCGAGCATCAGCACTGCGAAAATTTTGAGTTTCTCAAGCGTTTCTTACATCCAAACGGCCATATCTCGCGAACGGATTGACCAATCCGCATGATTTCTGTTGCATCTGAAAGTAGAAACTCGCCCGATTACAACGGTATGCGTACTTCTCCCCTAGGCCGTTCTAGTCATTCGTTTCGAGCATCACAACTGCGAAAATTTTGAGTTTCTCAAGCGTTTCTTACCTCCAAACTGCCATATCTCGCGAACGGATTGACCAATCGGCAAAATTTCTGTTGCTTCTGAAAGTAGAAACTCGCCCGATTACAACGGTATGCGCACTTTTCCCCTGGGCCGTTCTAGTTATTTGTTTCGAGCATCGGAACTGCGAAAATTTTGAGTTTCTAAATCGTTTCTTATCTCTAAACTGCCATATCTCGCGAACGGATTGATCGATCCGCAAAATTTCTGTTGCATCTGAAAGTAGAAACTCGCCCGATTACAACGGTAGGAGTAGTTTTCCCCTAGGCCGTTCTAGTTATTCGTTTCGAGCATCAGCACTGCGAAAATTTTGAGTTTCTCAAGCGTTTCTTACATCCAAACGGCCATATCTCGCGAACGGATTCACCAATCCGCATGATTTCTGTTGCATCTGAAAGTAGAAACTCGCCCGATTACAACGGTATGCGTACTTCTCCCCTAGGCCGTTCTAGTCATTCGTTTCGAGCATCAGAACTGCGAAAATTTTGAGTTTCTCAAGCGTTTCTTACCTCCAAACTGCTATATCTCGCGAACGGATTGACCAATCCGCAAAATTTCTGTTGCTTCTGAAAGTAGAAACTCGCCCGATTACAACGGTATGCGCACTTTTCCCCTAGGCCGTTCTAGTTATTCGTTTCGAGCATCAGAACTGCGAAAATTTTGAGTTTCTCAAGCGTTTCTTACCTCCAAACTGCCACATCTCGCGAACGGATTGACCAATCCGCAAAATTTCTGTTGCTTCTGAAAGTAGAAACTCGCCCGATTACAACGGTATGCGCACTTTTCCCCTAGGCCGTTCTAGTTATTCGTTTCGAGCATCAGAACTGCGAAAATTTTGAGTTTCTCAAGCGTTTCTTACATCCAAACGGCTATATCTCGCGAACGGATTGACCAATCCGCATAATTTCTGTTGCATCTGAAAGTAGAAACTCGCCCGATTGCAACGGTATGTGTAGTTTTCCCCTAGGCCGTTCTAGTTATTCGTTTCGATCATCAGAACTGCGAAAATTTTGAGTTTCTCAAGCGTTTCTTACATCCAAACGGCCATATCTCGCGAACGGATTGACCAATCCGCATGATTTCTGTTGCATCTTAAAGTAGAAACTCGCCCGATTACAACGGTATGCGTACTTCTCCCCTAGGCCGTTCTAGTCATTCGTTTCGAGCATCAGAACTGCGAAAATTTTGAGTTTCTCAAGCGTTTCTTACTTCCAAACTGCCACATCTCGCGAACGGATCGACCAATCCGCAAAATTTCTGTTGCATTTGAAAGTAGAAACTCGCCCTATTACAACCGTATGCGCACTTTTCCCCTGGGCCGTTCTAGTTATTCGTTTCGAGCATCGGAACTGCGAAAATTTTGAGTTTCTAAAGCGTTTCTTATCTCCAAACTGCCATATCTCGCGAACGGATTGATCAATCCGCAAAATTTCTGTTGCATCTGAAAGTAGAAACTCGCCCGATTACAACGGTGGGTGTAGTTTTCCCCTAGGCCGTCCTAGTTATTCGTTTCGAGCATCAGCACTGCGAAAATTTTGAGATTCTCAAGCGTTTCTTACATCCAAACGGCCATATCTCGCGAACGGATTGACCAATCCGCATGATTTCTGTTGCATTTGAAAGTACAAACTCGCCCGATTACAACGGTATGCGTACTTCTCCCCTAGGCCGTTCTAGTCATTCGTTTCGAGCATCAGAACTGCGAAAATTTTGAGTTTCTCAAGCGTTTCTTATCTCCAAACTGCCATATCTCGCGAACGGATTGATCAATCCGCAAAATTTCTGTTGCATCTGAAAGTAGAAACTCGCCCGATTACAACGGTAGGAGTAGTTTTCCCCTAGACCGTTCTAGTTATTCGTTTCGAGCATCAGAACTGCGAAAATTTTGAGTTCCTCAAGCGTTTCTTACCTCCAAACTGCCATATCTCGCGAACGGATTGACCAATCCGCAAAATTTCTGTTGCATTTGAAAGTAGAAACTCGCCCTATTACAACGGTATGCGCACTTTTCCCCTGGGCCGTTCTAGTTATTCGTTTCGAGCATCGGAACTGCGAAAATTTTGAGTTTCTAAAGCGTTTCTTATCTCCAAACTGCCATATCTCGCGAACGGATTGATCAATCCGCAAAATTTCTGTTGCATCTGAAAGTAGAAACTCGCCCGATTACAACGGTGGGTGTAGTTTTCCCCTAGGCCGTCCTAGTTATTCGTTTCGAGCATCAGAACTGCGAAAATTTTGAGTTTCTCAAGCGTTTCTTACCTCCAAACTGCCACATCTCGCGAACGGATTGACCAATCCGCAAAATTTCTGTTGCATTTGAAAGTACAAACTCGCCCGATTACAACGGTATGCGCACTTTCCCCCTGGGCCGTTCTAGTTATTCGTTTCCTGCATCGGAACTGCGAAAATTTTGAGTTTCTAAAGCGTTTCTTATCTCCAAACTGCCATATCTCGCGAACGGATTGATCAATCCGCAAAATTTCTGTTGCATCTGAAAGTAGAAACTCGCCCGATTACAACGGTAGGTGTAGTTTTCCCCTAGGCCGTTCTAGTTATTCGTTTCGCGCATCAGAACTGCGAAAATTTTGAGTTCCTCAAGCGTTTCTTACCTCCAAACTGCCATATCTCGCGAACGGATTGACCAATCCGCAAAATTTCTGTTGCATTTGAAAGTAGAAACTCGCCCGATGACAACGGTGTGTGTAGTTTTCCCCTAGGCCGTTCTAGTTATTTGTTTCGAGCATCAGCACTGCGAAAATTTTGAGATTCTCACGCGTTTCTTACATCCAAACGGCCATATCTCGCGAACGGATTGACCAATCCGCATGATTTCTGTTGCATCTGAAAGTAGAAACTCGCCCGATTACAACGGTATGCGTACTTCTCTCCTAGGCCGTTCTAGTCATTCGTTTCGAGCATCAGAACTGCGAAAATTTTGAGTCTCTCAAGCGTTACTTACCTCCAAACTGCCATATCTCGCGAACGGATTGACCAATCCGCAAAATTTCTGTTGCTTCTGAAAGTAGAAACTCGCCCGATTACAACGGTATGCGCACTTTTCCCCTAGGCCGTTCTAGTTATTCGTTTCGAGCATCAGAACTGCGAAAATTTTGAGTTTCTCAAGCGTTTCTTACCTCCAAACTGCCACATCTCGCGAACGGATTGACCAATCCGCAAAATTTCTGTTGCATCTGAAAGTAGAAACTCGCCCGATTACAACGGTATGCGTACTTCTCCCCTAGGCCGTTCTAGTCATTCGTTTCGAGCATCAGAACTGCGAAAATTTTGAGTTTCTCAAGCGTTTCTTACCTCCAAACTGCCATATCTCGCGAACGGATTGACCAATCCGCAAAATTTCTGTTGCTTCTGAAAGTAGAAACTCGCCCGATTACAACGGTATGCGCACTTTTCCCCTAGGCCGTTCTAGTTATTCGTTTCGAGCATCAGAACTGCGAAAATTTTGAGTTTCTCAAGCGTTTCTTACATCCAAACGGCTATATCTCGCGAACGGATTGACCAATCAGCATAATTTCTGTTGCATCTGAAAGTAGAAACTCGCCCGATTGCAACGGTATGTGTAGTTTTCCCCTAGGCCGTTCTAGTCATTCGTTTCGAGCATCAGAACTGCGAAAATTTTGAGTTTCTCAAGCGTTTCTTACTTCCAAACTGCCATATCTCGCGAACGGATTGACCAATCCGCAAAATTTCTGTTGCATCTGAAAGTAGAAACTCGCCCGATTACAACGGTAGGAGTAGTTTTCCCCTAGGCCGTTCTAGTTATTCGTTTTGAGCATCAGAACTGCGAAAATTTTGAGTTCCTCAAGCGTTTCTTACATCCAAACTGCCATATCTCGCGAACGGATTGACCAATCCGCAAAATGTCTGTTGCATCTGAAAGTAGAAACTCGCCCGATTACAACGGTGGGTGTAGTTTTCCCCTAGGCCGTTCTAGTTATTTGTTTCGAGCATCAGCACTGCGAAAATTTTGAGTTTCTCAAGCGTTTCTTACATCCAAACGGCCATATCTCGCGAACGGATTGACCAATCCGCATGATTTCTGTTGCATCTGAAAGTAGAAACTCGCCCGATTACAACGGTATGCGTACTTCTCCCCTAGGCCGTTCTAGTCATTCGTTTCGAGCATCAGAACTGCGAAAATTTTGAGTTTCTCAAGCGTTTCTTACCTCCAAACTGCCATATCTCGCGAACGGATTGACCAGTCCGCAAAATTTCTGTTGCTTCTGAAAGTAGAAACTCGCCCGATTACAACGGTATGCGCACTTTTCCCCTAGGCCGTTCTAGTTATTCGTTTCGAGCATCAGAACTGCGAAAATTTTGAGTTTCTCAAGCGTTTCTTACCTCCAAACTGCCACATCTCGCGAACGGATTGACCAATCCGCAAAATTTCTGTTGCATCTGAAAGTAGAAACTCGCCCGATTACAACGGTATGCGTACTTCTCCCCTAGGCCGTTCTAGTCATTCGTTTCGAGCATCAGAACTGCGAAAATTTTGAGTTTCTCAAGCGTTTCTTACCTCCAAACTGCCATATCTCGCGAACGGATTGACCAATCCGCAAAATTTCTGTTGCTTCTGAAAGTAGAAACTCGCCCGATTACAACGGTATGCGCACTTTTCCCCTAGGCCGTTCTAGTTATTCGTTTCGAGCATCAGAACTGCGAAAATTTTGAGTTTCTCAAGCGTTTCTTACATCCAAACGGCTATATCTCGCGAACGGATTGACCAATCAGCATAATTTCTGTTGCATCTGAAAGTAGAAACTCGCCCGATTGCAACGGTATGTGTAGTTTTCCCCTAGGCCGTTCTAGTCATTCGTTTCGAGCATCAGAACTGCGAAAATTTTGAGTTTCTCAAGCGTTTCTTACCTCCAAACTGCCATATCTCGCGAACGGATTGACCAATCCGCAAAATTTCTGTTGCATCTGAAAGTAGAAACTCGCCCGATTACAACGGTAGGAGTAGTTTTCCCCTAGGCCGTTCTAGTTATTCGTTTCGAGCATCAGAACTGCGAAAATTTTGAGTTCCTCAAGCGTTTCTTACATCCAAACTGCCATATCTCGCGAACGGATTGACCAATCCGCAAAATGTCTGTTGCATCTGAAAGTAGAAACTCGCCCGATTACAACGGTGGGTGTAGTTTTCCGCTAGGCCGTTCTAGTTATATGTTTCGAGCATCAGCACTGCGAAAATTTTGAGTTTCTCAAGCGTTTCTTACATCCAAACGGCCATATCTCGCGAACGGATTGACCAATCCGCATGATTTCTGTTGCATCTGAAAGTAGAAACTCGCCCGATTACAACGGTATGCGTACTTCTCCCCTAGGCCGTTCTAGTCATTCGTTTCGAGCATCAGAACTGCGAAAATTTTGAGTTTCTCAAGCGTTTCTTACCTCCAAACTGCCATATCTCGCGAACGGATTGACCAATCCGCAAAATTTCTGTTGCTTCTGAAAGTAGAAACTCGCCCGATTACAACGGTATGCGTACTTCTCCCCTAGGCCGTTCTAGTCATTCGTTTCGAGCATCAGAACTGCGAAAATTTTGAGTTTCTCAAGCGTTTCTTACCTCCAAACTGCCATATCTCGCGAACGGATTGACCAATCCGCAAAATTTCTGTTGCTTCTGAAAGTAGAAACTCGCCCGATTACAACGGTATGCGCACTTTTCCCCTAGGCCGTTCTAGTTATTCGTTTCGAGCATCAGAACTGCGAAAATTTTGAGTTCCTCAAGCGTTTCTTACATCCAAACTGCCATATCTCGCGAACGGATTGACCAATCCGCAAAATTTCTGTTGCATCTGAAAGTAGAAACTCGCCCGATTACAACGGTGGGTGTAGTTTTCCCCTAGGCCGTTCTAGTTATTTGTTTCGAGCATCAGCACTGCGAAAATTTTGAGTTTCTCAAGCGTTTCTTACATCCAAACGGCCATATCTCGCGAACGGATTGACCAATCCGCATGATTTCTGTTGCATCTGAAAGTAGAAACTCGCCCGATTACAACGGTATGCGTACTTCTCCCCTAGGCCGTTCTAGTCATTCGTTTCGAGCATCACAACTGCGAAAATTTTGAGTTTCTCAAGCGTTTCTTACCTCCAAACTGCCATATCTCGCGAACGGATTGACCAATCGGCAAAATTTCTGTTGCTTCTGAAAGTAGAAACTCGCCCGATTACAACGGTATGCGCACTTTTCCCCTGGGCTGTTCTAGTTATTTGTTTCGAGCATCGGAACTGCGAAAATTTTGAGTTTCTAAATCGTTTCTTATCTCTAAACTGCCATATCTCGCGAACGGATTGATCGATCCGCAAAATTTCTGTTGCATCTGAAAGTAGAAACTCGCCCGATTACAACGGTAGGAGTAGTTTTCCCCTAGGCCGTTCTAGTTATTCGTTTCGAGCATCAGAACTGCGAAAATTTTGAGTTCCTCAAGCGTTTCTTACCTCCAAACTGCCATATCTCGCGAACGGATTGACCAATCCGCAAAATTTCTGTCGCATCTGAAAGTAGAAACTCGCCCGATTACAACGGTGGGTGTAGTTTTCCCCTAGGCCGTTCTAGTCATTCGTTTCGAGCATCAGAACTGCGAAAATTTTGAGTTTCTCAAGCGTTTCTTACATCCAAACGGCTATATCTCGCGAACGGATTGACCAATCCGCATAATTTCTGTTGCATCTGAAAGTAGAAACTCGCCCGATTGCAACGGTATGTGTAGTTTTCCCCTGGGCCGTTCTAGTCATTCGTTTCGAGCATCAGAACTGCGAAAATTTTGAGTTTCTCAAGCGTTTCTTACCTCCAAACTGCCATATCTCGCGAACGGATTGACCAATCCGCAAAATTTCTGTTGCATTTGAAAGTAGAAAGTCGCCCGATTACAACGTTATGCGCCCTTTTCTCCTGGGCCGTTCTAGTTATTCGTTTCGCGCATCGGAAATGCGAAAATTTTGAGTTTCTCAAGCGTTTCTTACCTCCAAACTGCCACATCTCGCGAACGGATTGACCAATCCGCAAAATTTCTGTTGCATCTGAAAGTAGAAACTCGCCCGATTACAACGGTATGCGTACTTCTCCCCTAGGCCGTTCTAGTCATTCGTTTCGAGCATCAGAACTGCGAAAATTTTGAGTTTCTCAAGCGTTTCTTACCTCCAAACTGCCATATCTCGCGAACGGATTGACCAATCCGCAAAATTTCTGTTGCTTCTGAAAGTAGAAACTCGCCCGATTACAACGGTATGCGCACTTTTCCCCTAGGCCGTTCTAGTTATTCGTTTCGAGCATCAGAACTGCGAAAATTTTGAGTTTCTCAAGCGTTTCTTACATCCAAACGGCTATATCTCGCGAACGGATTGACCAATCAGCATAATTTCTGTTGCATCTGAAAGTAGAAACTCGCCCGATTGCAACGGTATGTGTAGTTTTCCCCTAGGCCGTTCTAGTCATTCGTTTCGAGCATCAGAACTGCGAAAATTTTGAGTTTCTCAAGCGTTTCTTACCTCCAAACTGCCATATCTCGCGAACGGATTGACCTATCCGCAAAATTTCTGTTGCATCTGAAAGTAGAAACTCGCCCGATTACAACGGTAGGAGTAGTTTTCCCCTAGGCCGTTCTAGTTATTCGTTTCGAGCATCAGAACTGCGAAAATTTTGAGTTCCTCAAGCGTTTCTTACATCCAAACTGCCATATCTCGCGAACGGATTGACCAATCCGCAAAATGTCTGTTGCATCTGAAAGTAGAAACTCGCCCGATTACAACGGTGGGTGTAGTTTTCCCCTAGGCCGTTCTAGTTATTTGTTTCGAGCATCAGCACTGCGAAAATTTTGAGTTTCTCAAGCGTTTCTTACATCCAAACGGCCATATCTCGCGAACGGATTGACCAATCCGCATGATTTCTGTTGCATCTGAAAGTAGAAACTCGCCCGATTACAACGGTATGCGTACTTCTCCCCTAGGCCGTTCTAGTCATTCGTTTCGAGCATCAGAACTGCGAAAATTTTGAGTTTCTCAAGCGTTTCTTACCTCCAAACTGCCATATCTCGCGAACGGATTGACCAATCCGCAAAATTTCTGTTGCTTCTGAAAGTAGAAACTCGCCCGATTACAACGGTATGCGTACTTCTCCCCTAGGCCGTTCTAGTCATTCGTTTCGAGCATCAGGACTGCGAAAATTTTGAGTTTCTCAAGCGTTTCTTACCTCCAAACTGCCATATCTCGCGAACGGATTGACCAATCCGCAAAATTTCTGTTGCTTCTGAAAGTAGAAACTCGCCCGATTACAACGGTATGCGCACTTTTCCCCTAGGCCGTTCTAGTTATTCGTTTCGAGCATCAGAACTGCGAAAATTTTGAGTTCCTCAAGCGTTTCTTACATCCAAACTGCCATATCTCGCGAACGGATTGACCAATCCGCAAAATTTCTGTTGCATCTGAAAGTAGAAGCTCGCCCGATTACAACGGTGGGTGTAGTTTTCCCCTAGGCCGTTCTAGTTATTTGTTTCGAGCATCAGCACTGCGAAAATTTTGAGTTTCTCAAGCGTTTCTTACATCCAAACGGCGATATCTCGCGAACGGATTGACCAATCCGCATGATTTCTGTTGCATCTGAAAGTAGAAACTCGCCCGATTACAACGGTATGCGTACTTCTCCCCTAGGCCGTTCTAGTCATTCGTTTCGAGCATCACAACTGCGAAAATTTTGAGTTTCTCAAGCGTTTCTTACCTCCAAACTGCCATATCTCGCGAACGGATTGACCAATCGGCAAAATTTCTGTTGCTTCTGAAAGTAGAAACTCGCCCGATTACAACGGTATGCGCACTTTTCCCCTGGGCCGTTCTAGTTATTTGTTTCGAGCATCGGAACTGCGAAAATTTTGAGTTTCTAAATCGTTTCTTATCTCTAAACTGCCATATCTCGCGAACGGATTGATCGATCCGCAAAGTTTCTGTTGCATCTGAAAGTAGAAACTCGCCCGATTACAACGGTAGGAGTAGTTTTCCCCTAGGCCGTTCTAGTTATTCGTTTCGAGCATCAGAACTGCGAAAATTTTGAGTTCCTCAAGCGTTTCTTACCTCCAAACTGCCATATCTCGCGAACGGATTGACCAATCCGCAAAATTTCTGTTGCATCTGAAAGTAGAAACTCGCCCGATTACAACGGTGGGTGTAGTTTTCCCCTAGGCCGTTCTAGTCATTCGTTTCGAGCATCAGAACTGCGAAAATTTTGAGTTTCTCAAGCGTTTCTTACATCCAAACTGCCACATCTCGCGAACGGATTGACCAATCCGCAAAATTTCTGTTGCATCTGAAAGTAGAAACTCGCCCGATTGCAACGGTATGTGTAGTTTTCCCCTGGGCCGTTCTAGTCATTCGTTTCGAGCATCAGAACTGCGAAAATTTTGAGTTTCTCAAGCGTTTCTTACCTCCAAACTGCCATATCTCGCGAACGGATTGACCAATCCGCAAAATTTCTGTTGCATTTGAAAGTAGAAAGTCGCCCGATTACAACGTTATGCGCCCTTTTCTCCTGGGCCGTTCTAGTTATTCGTTTCGCGCATCGGAAATGCGAAAATTTTGAGTTTCTAAAGCGTTTCTTACATCCAAACGGCTATATCTCGCGAACGGATTGACCAATCCGCATAATTTCTGTTGCATCTGAAAGTAGAAACTCGCCCGATTGCAACGGTATGTGTAGTTTTCCCCTAGGCCGTTCTAGTTATTTGTTTCGAGCATCAGCACTGCGAAAATTTTGAGTTTCTCAAGCGTTTCTTACATCCAAACGGCCATATCTCGCGAACGGATTGACCAATCCGCATGATTTCTGTTGCATCTGAAAGTAGAAACTCGCCCGATTACAACGGTATGCGTACTTCTCCCCTAGGCCGTTCTAGTCATTCGTTTCGAGCATCACAACTGCGAAAATTTTGAGTTTCTCAAGCGTTTCTTACCTCCAAACTGCCATATCTCGCGAACGGATTGACCAATCGGCAAAATTTCTGTTGCTTCTGAAAGTAGAAACTCGCCCGATTACAACGGTATGCGCACTTTTCCCCTGGGCCGTTCTAGTTATTTGTTTCGAGCATCGGAACTGCGAAAATTTTGAGTTTCTAAATCGTTTCTTATCTCTAAACTGCCATATCTCGCGAACGGATTGATCGATCCGCAAAGTTTCTGTTGCATCTGAAAGTAGAAACTCGCCCGATTACAACGGTAGGAGTAGTTTTCCCCTAGGCCGTTCTAGTTATTCGTTTCGAGCATCAGAACTGCGAAAATTTTGAGTTCCTCAAGCGTTTCTTACCTCCAAACTGCCATATCTCGCGAACGGATTGACCAATCCGCAAAATTTCTGTTGCATCTGAAAGTAGAAACTCGCCCGATTACAACGGTGGGTGTAGTTTTCCCCTAGGCCGTTCTAGTCATTCGTTTCGAGCATCAGAACTGCGAAAATTTTGAGTTTCTCAAGCGTTTCTTACATCCAAACGGCTATATCTCGCGAACGGATTGACCAATCCGCATAATTTCTGTTGCATCTGAAAGTAGAAACTCGCCCGATTGCAACGGTATGTGTAGTTTTCCCCTGGGCCGTTCTAGTCATTCGTTTCGAGCATCAGAACTGCGAAAATTTTGAGTTTCTCAAGCGTTTCTTACCTCCAAACTGCCATATCTCGCGAACGGATTGACCAATCCGCAAAATTTCTGTTGCATTTGAAAGTAGAAAGTCGCCCGATTACAACGTTATGCGCCCTTTTCTCCTGGGCCGTTCTAGTTATTCGTTTCGCGCATCGGAAATGCGAAAATTTTGAGTTTCTAAAGCGTTTCTTATCTCCAAACTTCCATATCTCGCGAACGGATTGATCAATCCGCAAAATTTCTGTTGCATCTGAAAGTAGAAACTCGCCCGATTGCAACGGTAGGTGTAGTTACCCCTAGGCCGTTCTAGTTATTCGTTTCGAGCATCAGAACTGCGAAAATTTTGAGTTCCTCAAGCGTTCCTTACCTCCAAACTGCTATATCACGCGAACGGATTGACCAATCCGCAAAATTTCTGTTGCATCTGAAAGTAGAAACTCGCCCGATTACAACGGCATGCGTACTTTTCCCCCAGGCCTTTCTAGTTATTCGTTTCGAGCATCAGAACTGCGAAAATTTTGAGTTTCTCAAGCGTTTCTTACCTCCAAACTGCCACATCTCGCGAACGGATTGACCAATCCGCAAAATTTCTGTTGCATTTGAAATTAGAAACTCGCCCGATTACAACGGTATGCGCACTTTTCCCCTGGGCCGTTCTAGTTATTCGTTTCGAGCATAAAACTGCGAAAATTTTGAGTTTCCAAAGCGTTTCTTATCTCCAAACTGCCATATCTCGCGAAGGGATTGATCAATCCGCAAAATTTCTGCTGCATCTGAAAGTAGAAACTCGCCCGTTTACAACAGTATGCGCACTTTTCCCCTAGGCCGTTCTAGTTATTCGTTTCGAGCATCAGAACTGCGAAAATTTTGAGTTTCTCAAGCGTTTCTTACATCCAAACGGCCATATCTCGCGAACGGATTGACCAATCCGCATGATTTCTGTTGCATCTGAAAGTAGAAACTCGCCCGATTACAACGGTATGCGTACTTCTCCCCTATGCCGTTCTAGTCATTCGTTTCGAGCATCAGAACTGCGAAAATTTTGAGTTTCTCAAGCGTTTCTTACCTCCAAACTGCCATATCTCGCGAACGGATTGACCAATCCGCATGATTTCTGTTGCATCTAAAAGTAGAAACTCGCCCGATTACAACGGTATGCGTACTTCTCCCCTAGGCCGTTCTAGTCATTCGTTTCGAGCATCAGCACTGCGAAAATTTTGAGTTTCTCAAGCGTTTCTTACATCCAAACGGCCATATCTCGCGAACGGATTGACCAATCCGCAAAATTTCTGTTGCTTCTGAAAGTAGAAACTCGCCCGACTACAACGGTATGCGCACTTTTCCCCTAGGCCGTTCTAGTTATTCGTTTCGAGCATCAGAACTGCGAAAATTTTGAGTTTCTCAAGCGTTTCTTACATCCAAACGGCTAAATCTCGCGAACGGATTGACCAATCCGCATAATTTCTGTTGCATCTGAAAGTAGAAACTCGTCCGATTGCAACGGTATGTGTAGTTTTCCCCTAGGCCGTTCTAGTCATTCGTTTCGAGCATCAGAACTGCGAAAATTTTGAGTTTTTCAAGCGTTTCTTACATCCAAACGGCCATATCTCGCGAACGGATTGACCAATCCGCATGATTTCTGTTGCATCTGATAGTAGAAACTCGCCCGTTTACATCGGTATGCGTACTTTTCCCCTAGGCCGTTCTAGTTATTCGTTTCGAGCATCAGAACTGCGAAAATTTTGAGTTTCTCTAGCGTTTCTTACCTCCAAACTGCCACATCTCGCGAACAGATTGGCTAATCCGCAAAATTTCTATTGCATCTGAAAGTAGAAACTCGCCCGATTACAACGGTATGTGTAGTTTTCCCCTAGGCCGCTCCAGTTATTCGTTTCGAGCATCAGAACTGCGAAAATTTTGAGTTTCTCAAGCGTTTCTTACCTCTAAACTGCCATATCTCGCGAACGGATTGACCAATCCGCAAAATTTCTGTTGCATTTGAAAGTAGAAACTCGCCCGATTACAACGGTATGCGCACTTTTCCCCTGGGCCGTTCTAGTTATTCGTTTCGAGCATCGGAACTGCGAAAATTTTGAGTTTCTAAAGCGTTTCTTATCTCCAAACTGCCATATCTCGCGAACGGATTGATCAATCCGCAAAATTTCTGTTGCATCTGAAAGTAGAAACTCGCCCGATTACAACGGTACGTGTAGTTTTCCCCTAGGCCGTTCCAGTTATTCGTTTCGAGCATCAGAACTGCGAAAATTTTGAGTTTCTCAAGCGTTTCTTACCTCTAAACTGCCATATCTCGCGAACGGATTGACCAATCCGCAAAATTTCTGTTGCATCTGAAAGTAGAAACTCGACCGATTACAACGGTATGCGCACCTTTCCCCTAGGCCGTTCCAGTTATTCGTTTCGAGCATAAAACTCCGAAAATTTTGAGTTTCTAAAGCGTTTCTTATCTCCAAACTGCCATATCTCGCGAACGGATTGATCAATCCACAAAATTTCTGTTGCATTTGAAAGTAGAAACTCGCCCGATTACAACGGTGGGTGTAGTTTTCCCCTAGGCCGTTCTAGTCATTCGTTTCGAGCATCAGAACTGCGAAAACTTTGAGTTTCTCAAGCGTTTCTTGCATCCAAACGGCTATATCTCGCGAACGGATTGACCAATCCGCATAATTTCTGTTGCATCTGAAAGTAGAAACCCGCCCGATTGCAACGGTATGTGTAGTTTTCCCCTGGGCCGTTCTAGTCATTCGTTTCGAGCATCAGAACTGCGAAAATTTTGAGTTTCTCAAGCGTTTCTTACCTCCAAACTGCCATATCTCGCGAACGGATTGTCCAATCCGCAAAATTTCTGTTGCCTTTGAAAGTAGAAACTCGCCCGATTACAACGTTATGCGCCCTTTTCCCCTGGGCCGTTCTAGTTATTCGTTTCGAGCATCGGAAATGCGAAAATTTTGAGTTTCTAAAGCGTTTCTTATCTCCAAACTTCCATATCTCGCGAACGGATTGACCAATCCGCATGATTTCTGTTGCATCTGAAAGTAGAAACTCGCCCGATTACAACGGTATGCGTACTTCTCCCCTAGGCCGTTCTAGTCATTCGTTTCGAGCATCAGAACTGCGAAAATTTTGAGTTTCTCAAGCGTTTCTTACCTCCAAACTGCCATATCTCGCGAACGGATTGACCAATCCGCAAAATTTCTGTTGCATTTGAAAGTAGAAACTCGCCCTATTACAACGGTATGCGCACTTTTCCCCTGGGCCCTTCTAGTTATTCGTTTCGAGCATCGGAACTGCGAAAATTTTGAGTTTCTAAAGCGTTTCTTATCTCCAAACTGCCATATCTCGCGAACGGATTGATCAATCCGCAAAATTTCTGTTGCATCTGAAAGTAGAAACTCGCCCGATTACAACGGTGGGTGTAGTTTTCCCCTAGGCCGTCCTAGTTATTCGTTTCGAGCATCAGAACTGCGAAAATTTTGAGTTTCTCAAGCGTTTCTTACCTCCAAACTGCCACATCTCGCGAACGGATTGACCAATCCGCAAAATTTCTGTTGCATTTGAAAGTACAAACTCGCCTGATTACAACGGTATGCGCACTTTCCCCCTGGGCCGTTCTAGTTATTCGTTTCCTGCATCGGAACTGCGAAAATTTTGAGTTTCTAAAGCGTTTCTTATCTCCAAACTGCCATATCTCGCGAACGGATTGATCAATCCGCAAAATTTCTGTTGCATCTGAAAGTAGAAACTCGCCCGATTACAACGGTAGGTGTAGTTTTCCCCTAGGCCGTTCTAGTTATTCGTTTCGCGCATCAGAACTGCGAAAATTTTGAGTTCCTCAAGCGTTTCTTACCTCCAAACTGCCATATCTCGCGAACGGATTGACCAATCCGCAAAATTTCTGTTGCATCTGAAAGTAGAAACTCGCCCGATGACAACGGTGTGTGTAGTTTTCCCCTAGGCCGTTCTAGTTATTTGTTTCGAGCATCAGCACTGCGAAAATTTTGAGATTCTCAAGCGTTTCTTACATCCAAACGGCCATATCTCGCGAACGGATTGACCAATTCGCATGATTTCTGTTGCATCTGAAAGTAGAAACTCGCCCGATTACAACGGTATGCGTACTTCTCTCCTAGGCCGTTCTAGTCATTCGTTTCGAGCATCAGAACTGCGAAAATTTTGAGTCTCTCAAGCGTTACTTACCTCCAAACTGCCATATCTCGCGAACGGATTGACCAATCCGCAAAATTTCTGTTGCTTCTGAAAGTAGAAACTCGCCCGATTACAACGGTATGCGCACTTTTCCCCTAGGCCGTTCTAGTTATTCGTTTCGAGCATCAGAACTGCGAAAATTTTGAGTTTCTCAAGCGTTTCTTACCTCCAAACTGCCACATCTCGCGAACGGATTGACCAATCCGCAAAATTTCTGTTGCATCTGAAAGTAGAAACTCGCCCGATTACAACGGTATGCGTACTTCTCCCCTAGGCCGTTCTAGTCATTCGTTTCGAGCATCAGAACTGCGAAAATTTTGAGTTTCTCAAGCGTTTCTTACCTCCAAACTGCCATATCTCGCGAACGGATTGACCAATCCGCAAAATTTCTGTTGCTTCTGAAAGTAGAAACTCGCCCGATTACAACGGTATGCGCACTTTTCCCCTAGGCCGTTCTAGTTATTCGTTTCGAGCATCAGAACTGCGAAAATTTTGAGTTTCTCAAGCGTTTCTTACATCCAAACGGCTATATCTCGCGAACGGATTGACCAATCAGCATAATTTCTGTTGCATCTGAAAGTAGAAACTCGCCCGATTGCAACGGTATGTGTAGTTTTCCCCTAGGCCGTTCTAGTCATTCGTTTCGAGCATCAGAACTGCGAAAATTTTGAGTTTCTCAAGCGTTTCTTACCTCCAAACTGCCATATCTCGCGAACGGATTGACCAATCCGCAAAATTTCTGTTGCATCTGAAAGTAGAAACTCGCCCGATTACAACGGTAGGAGTAGTTTTCCCCTAGGCCGTTCTAGTTATTCGTTTCGAGCATCAGAACTGCGAAAATTTTGAGTTCCTCAAGCGTTTCTTACATCCAAACGGCCATATCTCGCGAACGGATTGACCAATCCGCATGATTTCTGTTGCATCTGAAAGTAGAAACTCGCCCGATTACAACGGTATGCGTACTTCTCCCCTAGGCCGTTCTAGTCATTCGTTTCGAGCATCAGAACTGCGAAAATTTTGAGTTTCTCAAGCGTTTCTTACCTCCAAACTGCCATATCTCGCGAACGGATTGACCAATCCGCAAAATTTCTGTTGCTTCTGAAAGTAGAAACTCGCCCGATTACAACGGTATGCGTACTTCTCCCCTAGGCCGTTCTAGTCATTCGTTTCGAGCATCAGAACTGCGAAAATTTTGAGTTTCTCAAGCGTTTCTTACCTCCAAACTGCCATATCTCGCGAACGGATTGACCAATCCGCAAAATTTCTGTTGCTTCTGAAAGTAGAAACTCGCCCGATTACAACGGTATGCGCACTTTTCCCCTAGGCCGTTCTAGTTATTCGTTTCGAGCATCAGAACTGCGAAAATTTTGAGTTCCTCAAGCGTTTCTTACATCCAAACTGCCATATCTCGCGAACGGATTGACCAATCCGCAAAATTTCTGTTGCATCTGAAAGTAGAAACTCGCCCGATTACAACGGTGGGTGTAGTTTTCCCCTAGGCCGTTCTAGTTATTTGTTTCGAGCATCAGCACTGCGAAAATTTTGAGTTTCTCAAGCGTTTCTTACATCCAAACGGCCATATCTCGCGAACGGATTGACCAATCCGCATGATTTCTGTTGCATCTGAAAGTAGAAACTCGCCCGATTACAACGGTATGCGTACTTCTCCCCTAGGCCGTTCTAGTCATTCGTTTCGAGCATCACAACTGCGAAAATTTTGAGTTTCTCAAGCGTTTCTTACCTCCAAACTGCCATATCTCGCGAACGGATTGACCAATCGGCAAAATTTCTGTTGCTTCTGAAAGTAGAAACTCGCCCGATTACAACGGTATGCGCACTTTTCCCCTGGGCCGTTCTAGTTATTTGTTTCGAGCATCGGAACTGCGAAAATTTTGAGTTTCTAAATCGTTTCTTATCTCTAAACTGCCATATCTCGCGAACGGATTGATCGATCCGCCAAATTTCTGTTGCATCTGAAAGTAGAAACTCGCCCGATTACAACGGTAGGAGTAGTTTTCCCCTAGGCCGTTCTAGTTATTCGTTTCGAGCATCAGAACTGCGAAAATTTTGAGTTCCTCAAGCGTTTCTTACCTCCAAACTGCCATATCTCGCGAACGGATTGACCAATCCGCAAAATTTCTGTTGCATCTGAAAGTAGAAACTCGCCCGATTACAACGTTGGGTGTAGTTTTCCCCTAGGCCGTTCTAGTCATTCGTTTCGAGCATCAGAACTGCGAAAATTTTGAGTTTCTCAAGCGTTTCTTACATCCAAACGGCTATATCTCGCGAACGGATTGACCAATCCGCATAATTTCTGTTGCATCTGAAAGTAGAAACTCGCCCGATTGCAACGGTATGTGTAGTTTTCCCCTGGGCCGTTCTAGTCATTCGTTTCGAGCATCAGAACTGCGAAAACTTCGAGTTTCTCAAGCGTTTCTTACCTCCAAACTGCCATATCTCGCGAACGGATTGACCAATCCGCAAAATTTCTGTTGCATTTGAAAGTAGAAAGTCGCCCGATTACAACGTTATGCGCCCTTTTCTCCTGGGCCGTTCTAGTTATTCGTTTCGCGCATCGGAAATGCGAAAATTTTGAGTTTCTAAAGCGTTTCTTATCTCCAAACTTCCATATCTCGCGAACGGATTGATCAATCCGCAAAATTTCTGTTGCATCTGAAAGTAGAAACTCGCCCGATTGCAACGGTAGGTGTAGTTATCCCCTAGGCCGTTCTAGTTATTCGTTTCGAGCATCAGAACTGCGAAAATTTTGAGTTCCTCAAGCGTTCCTTACCTCCAAACTGCTATATCACGCGAACGGATTGACCAATCCGCAAAATTTCTGTTGCATCTGAAAGTAGAAACTCGCCCGATTACAACGGCATGCGTACTTTTCCCCCAGGCCTTTCTAGTTATTCGTTTCGAGCATCAGAACTGCGAAAATTTTGAGTTTCTCAAGCGTTTCTTACCTCCAAACTGCCACATCTCGCGAACGGATTGACCAATCCGCAAAATTTCTGTTGCATTTGAAATTAGAAACTCGCCCGATTACAACGGTATGCGCACTTTTCCCCTGGGCCGTTCTAGTTATTCGTTTCGAGCATAAAACTGCGAAAATTTTGAGTTTCCAAAGCGTTTCTTATCTCCAAACTGCCATATCTCGCGAAGGGATTGATCAATCCGCAAAATTTCTGCTGCATCTGAAAGTAGAAACTCGCCCGTTTACAACAGTATGCGCACTTTTCCCCTAGGCCGTTCTAGTTATTCGTTTCGAGCATCAGAACTGCGAAAATTTTGAGTTTCTCAAGCGTTTCTTACATCCAAACGGCCATATCTCGCGAACGGATTGACCAATCCGCATGATTTCTGTTGCATCTGAAAGTAGAAACTCGCCCGATTACAACGGTATGCGTACTTCTCCCCTATGCCGTTCTAGTCATTCGTTTCGAGCATCAGAACTGCGAAAATTTTGAGTTTCTCAAGCGTTTCTTACCTCCAAACTGCCATATCTCGCGAACGGATTGACCAATCCGCATGATTTCTGTTGCATCTAAAAGTAGAAAGTCGCCCGATTACAACGGTATGCGTACTTCTCCCCTAGGCCGTTCTAGTCATTCGTTTCGAGCATCAGCACTGCGAAAATTTTGAGTTTCTCAAGCGTTTCTTACATCCAAACGGCCATATCTCGCGAACGGATTGACCAATCCGCAAAATTTCTGTTGCTTCTGAAAGTAGAAACTCGCCCGACTACAACGGTATGCGCACTTTTCCCCTAGGCCGTTCTAGTTATTCGTTTCGAGCATCAGAACTGCGAAAATTTTGAGTTTCTCAAGCGTTTCTTACATCCAAACGGCTAAATCTCGCGAACGGATTGACCAATCCGCATAATTTCTGTTGCATCTGAAAGTAGAAACTCGTCCGATTGCAACGGTATGTGTAGTTTTCCCCTAGGCCGTTCTAGTCATTCGTTTCGAGCATCAGAACTGCGAAAATTTTGAGTTTTTCAAGCGTTTCTTACATCCAAACGGCCATATCTCGCGAACGGATTGACCAATCCGCATGATTTCTGTTGCATCTGATAGTAGAAACTCGCCCGTTTACATCGGTATGCGTACTTTTCCCCTAGGCCGTTCTAGTTATTCGTTTCGAGCATCAGAACTGCGAAAATTTTGAGTTTCTCTAGCGTTTCTTACCTCCAAACTGCCACATCTCGCGAACAGATTGGCTAATCCGCAAAATTTCTATTGCATCTGAAAGTAGAAACTCGCCCGATTACAACGGTATGTGTAGTTTTCCCCTAGGCCGCTCCAGTTATTCGTTTCGAGCAACAGAACTGCGAAAATTTTGAGTTTCTCAAGCGTTTCTTACCTCTAAACTGCCATATCTCGCGAACGGATTGACCAATCCGCAAAATTTCTGTTGCATTTGAAAGTAGAAACTCGCCCGATTACAACGGTATGCGCACTTTTCCCCTGGGCCGTTCTAGTTATTCGTTTCGAGCATCGGAACTGCGAAAATTTTGAGTTTCTAAAGCGTTTCTTATCTCCAAACTGCCATATCTCGCGAACGGATTGATCAATCCGCAAAATTTCTGTTGCATCTGAAAGTAGAAACTCGCCCGATTACAACGGTACGTGTAGTTTTCCCCTAGGCCGTTCCAGTTATTCGTTTCGAGCATCAGAACTGCGAAAATTTTGAGTTTCTCAAGCGTTTCTTACCTCTAAACTGCCATATCTCGCGAACGGATTGACCAATCCGCAAAATTTCTGTTGCATCTGAAAGTAGAAACTCGACCGATTACAACGGTATGCGCACCTTTCCCCTAGGCTGTTCCAGTTATTCGTTTCGAGCATAAAACTCCGAAAATTTTGAGTTTCTAAAGCGTTTCTTATCTCCAAACTGCCATATCTCGCGAACGGATTGATCAATCCACAAAATTTCTGTTGCATTTGAAAGTAGAAACTCGCCCGATTACAACGGTGGGTGTAGTTTTCCCCTAGGCCGTTCTAGTCATTCGTTTCGAGCATCAGAACTGCGAAAACTTTGAGTTTCTCAAGCGTTTCTTGCATCCAAACGGCTATATCTCGCGAACGGATTGACCAATCCGCATAATTTCTGTTGCATCTGAAAGTAGAAACCCGCCCGATTGCAACGGTATGTGTAGTTTTCCCCTGGGCCGTTCTAGTCATTCGTTTCGAGCATCAGAACTGCGAAAATTTTGAGTTTCTCAAGCGTTTCTTACCTCCAAACTGCCATATCTCGCGAACGGATTGTCCAATCCGCAAAATTTCTGTTGCATTTGAAAGTAGAAACTCGCCCGATTACAACGTTATGCGCCCTTTTCCCCTGGGCCGTTCTAGTTATTCGTTTCGAGCATCGGAAATGCGAAAATTTTGAGTTTCTAAAGCGTTTCTTATCTCCAAACTTCCATATCTCGCGAACGGATTGACCAATCCGCATGATTTCTGTTGCATCTGAAAGTAGAAACTCGCCCGATTACAACGGTATGCGTACTTCTCCCCTATGCCGTTCTAGTCATTCGTTTCGAGCATCAGAACTGCGAAAATTTTGAGTTTCTCAAGCGTTTCTTACCTCCAAACTGCCATATCTCGAGAACGGATTGACCAATCCGCATGATTTCTGTTGCATCTGAAAGTAGAAACTAGCCCGATTACAACGGTATGCGTACTTCTCCCCTAGGCCGTTCTAGTCATTCGTTTCGAGCATCAGCACTGCGAAAATTTTGAGTTTCTCAAGCGTTTCTTACATCCAAACGGCCATATCTCGCGAACGGATTGACCAATCCGCAAAATTTCTGTTGCTTCTGAAAGTAGAAACTCGCCCGATTACAACGGTATGCGCACTTTTCCCCTAGGCCGTTCTAGTTATTCGTTTCGAGCATCAGAACTGCGAAAATTTTGAGTTTCTCAAGCGTTTCTTACATCCAAACGGCTAAATCTCGCGAACGGATTGACCACTCCGCATAATTTCTGTTGCATCTGAAAGTAGAAACTCGTCCGATTGCAACGGTATGTGTAGTTTTCCCCTAGGCCGTTCTAGTCATTCGTTTCGAGCATCAGAACTGCGAAAATTTTGAGTTCCTCAAGCGTTTCTTACCTCCAAACTGCCATATCTCGCGAACGGATTGATCAATCCGCAAAATTTCTGTTGCATCTGAAAGTAGAAACTCGCCCGATTACAACGGTACGTGTAGTTTTCCCCTAGGCCGTTCCAGTTATTCGTTTCGAGCATCAGAACTGCGAAAATTTTGAGTTTCTAAAGCGTTTCTTATCTCCAAACTGCCATATCTCGCGAACGGATTGATCAATCCACAAAATTTCTGTTGCATTTGAAAGTAGAAACTCGCCCGATTACAACGGTGGGTGTAGTTTTCCCCTAGGCCGTTCTAGTCATTCGTTTCGAGCATCAGAACTGCGAAAACTTTGAGTTTCTCAAGCGTTTCTTGCATCCAAACGGCTATATCTCGCGAACGGATTGACCAATCCGCATAATTTCTGTTGCATCTGAAAGTAGAAACCCGCCCGATTGCAACGGTATGTGTAGTTTTCCCCTGGGCCGTTCTAGTCATTCGTTTCGAGCATCAGAACTGCGAAAATTTTGAGTTTCTCAAGCGTTTCTTACCTCCAAACTGCCATATCTCGCGAACGGATTGTCCAATCCGCAAAATTTCTGTTGCATTTGAAAGTAGAAACTCGCCCGATTACAACGTTATGCGCCCTTTTCCCCTGGGCCGTTCTAGTTATTCGTTTCGAGCATCGGAAATGCGAAAATTTTGAGTTTCTAAAGCGTTTCTTATCTCCAAACTTCCATATCTCGCGAACGGATTGACCAATCCGCATGATTTCTGTTGCATCTGAAAGTAGAAACTCGCCCGATTACAACGGTATGCGTACTTCTCCCCTATGCCGTTCTAGTCATTCGTTTCGAGCATCAGAACTGCGAAAATTTTGAGTTTCTCAAGCGTTTCTTACCTCCAAACTGCCATATCTCGAGAACGGATTGACCAATCCGCATGATTTCTGTTGCATCTGAAAGTAGAAACTAGCCCGATTACAACGGTATGCGTACTTCTCCCCTAGGCCGTTCTAGTCATTCGTTTCGAGCATCAGCACTGCGAAAATTTTGAGTTTCTCAAGCGTTTCTTACATCCAAACGGCCATATCTCGCGAACGGATTGACCAATCCGCAAAATTTCTGTTGCTTCTGAAAGTAGAAACTCGCCCGATTACAACGGTATGCGCACTTTTCCCCTAGGCCGTTCTAGTTATTCGTTTCGAGCATCAGAACTGCGAAAATTTTGAGTTTCTCAAGCGTTTCTTACATCCAAACGGCTAAATCTCGCGAACGGATTGACCACTCCGCATAATTTCTGTTGCATCTGAAAGTAGAAACTCGTCCGATTGCAACGGTATGTGTAGTTTTCCCCTAGGCCGTTCTAGTCATTCGTTTCGAGCATCAGAACTGCGAAAATTTTGAGTTCCTCAAGCGTTTCTTACCTCCAAACTGCCATATCTCGCGAACGGATTGACCAATCCGCAAAATTTCTGTTGCATCTGAAAGTAGAAACTCGCCCGATTACAACGGTGTGTGTAGTTTTCCCCTAGGCCGTTCCAGGTATTCGTTTCGAAGATCATAACTGCGAAAATTTTGAGTTTCTCAAGCGTTTCTTACCTCCAAACTGCCATATCTCGCGAACGGATTGACCAATCCCCAAAATTTCTGTTGCATTTGAAAGTAGAAACTCGCCCGATTACAACGGTATGCGCACCTTTCCCCTGGGCCGTTCTAGTTATTCGTTTCGAGCATAAAACTCCGAAAATTTTGAGTTCCTCAAGCATTTCTTACCTCCAAACTGCCATATCTCGCGAACGGATTGATCAATCCGCAAAATTTCTGTTGCATCTGAAAGTAGAAACTCGCCCGATTACAACGGTACGTGTAGTTTTCCCCTAGGCCGTTCCAGTTATTCGTTTCGAGCATCAGAACTGCGAAAATTTTGAGTTTCTCAAGCGTTTCTTACCTCTAAACTGCCATATCTCGCGAACGGATTGACCAATCCGCAAAATTTCTGTTGCATCTGAAAGTAGAAACTCGACCGATTACAACGGTATGCGCACCTTTCCCCTAGGCCGTTCCAGTTATTCGTTTCGAGCATAAAACTCCGAAAATTTTGAGTTTCTAAAGCGTTTCTTATCTCCAAACTGCCATATCTCGCGAACGGATTGATCAATCCACAAAATTTCTGTTGCATTTGAAAGTAGAAACTCGCCCGATTACAACGGTGGGTGTAGTTTTCCCCTAGGCCGTTCTAGTCATTCGTTTCGAGCATCAGAACTGCGAAAACTTTGAGTTTCTCAAGCGTTTCTTGCATCCAAACGGCTATATCTCGCGAACGGATTGACCAATCCGCATAATTTCTGTTGCATCTGAAAGTAGAAACCCGCCCGATTGCAACGGTATGTGTAGTTTTCTCCTATGCCGTTCTAGTCATTCGTTTCGAGCATCAGAACTGCGAAAATTTTGAGTATCTCAAGCGTTTCTTACCTCCAAACTGCCATATCTCGAGAACGGATTGACCAATCCGCATGATTTCTGTTGCATCTGAAAGTAGAAACTAGCCCGATTACAACGGTATGCGTACTTCTCCCCTAGGCCGTTCTAGTCATTCGTTTCGAGCATCAGCACTGCGAAAATTTTGAGTTTCTCAAGCGTTTCTTACATCCAAACGGCCATATCTCGCGAACGGATTGACCAATCCGCAAAATTTCTGTTGCTTCTGAAAGTAGAAACTCGCCCGATTACAACGGTATGCGCACTTTTCCCCTAGGCCGTTCTAGTTATTCGTTTCAAGCATCAGAACTGCGAAAATTTTGAGTTTCTCAAGCGTTTCTTACATCCAAACGGCTAAATCTCGCGAACGGATTGACCACTCCGCATAATTTCTGTTGCATCTGAAAGTAGAAACTCGTCCGATTGCAACGGTATGTGTAGTTTTCCCCTAGGCCGTTCTAGTCATTCGTTTCGAGCATCAGAACTGCGAAAATTTTGAGTTCCTCAAGCGTTTCTTACCTCCAAACTGCCATATCTCGCGAACGGATTGACCAATCCGCAAAATTTCTGTTGCATCTGAAAGTAGAAACTCGCCCGATTACAACGGTGTGTGTAGTTTTCCCCTAGGCCGTTCCAGGTATTCGTTTCGAAGATCGTAACTGCGAAAATTTTGAGTTTCTCAAGCGTTTCTTACCTCCAAACTGCCATATCTCGCGAACGGATTGACCAATCCCCAAAATTTCTGTTGCATTTGAAAGTAGAAACTCGCCCGATTACAACGGTATGCGCACCTTTCCCCTGGGCCGTTCTAGTTATTCGTTTCGAGCATAAAACTCCGAAAATTTTGAGTTCCTCAAGCGTTTCTTACCTCCAAACTGCCATATCTCGCGAACGGATTGATCAATCCGCAAAATTTCTGTTGCATCTGAAAGTAGAAACTCGCCCGATTACAACGGTACGTTTAGTTTTCCCCTAGGCCGTTCCAGTTATTCGTTTCGAGCATCAGAACTGCGAAAATTTTGAGTTTCTCAAGCGTTTCTTACCTCGAAACTGCCATATCTCGCGAACGGATTGACCAATCCCCAAAATTTCTGTTGCATTTGAAAGTAGAAACTCGCCCGATTACAACGGTATGCGCACCTTTCCCCTGGGCCGTTCTAGTTATTCGTTTCGAGCATAAAACTCCGAAAATTTTGAGTTCCTCAAGCGTTTCTTACCTCCAAACTGCCATATCTCGCGAACGGATTGACCAATCCGCAAAATTTCTGTTGCATCTGAAAGTAGAAACTCGCCCGATTACAACGGTGTGTGTAGTTTTCCCCTAGGCCGTTCCAGGTATTCGTTTCGAAGATCATAACTGCGAAAATTTTGAGTTTCTCAAGCGTTTCTTACCTCCAAACTGCCATATCTCGCGAACGGATTGATCAATCCGCAAAATTTCTGTTGCATCTGAAAGTAGAAACTCGCCCGATTACAACGGTACGTGTAGTTTTCCCCTAGGCCGTTCCAGTTATTCGTTTCGAGCATAAAACTCCGAAAATTTTGAGTTTCTAAAGCGTTTCTTATCTCCAAACTGCCATATCTCGCGAACGGATTGATCAATCCACAAAATTTCTGTTGCATTTGAAAGTAGAAACTCGCCCGATTGCAACGGTGGGTGTAGTTTTCCCCTAGGCCGTTCTAGTCATTCGTTTCGAGCATCAGAACTGCGAAAACTTTGAGTTTCTCAAGCGTTTCTTGCATCCAAACGGCTATATCTCGCGAACGGATTGACCAATCCGCATAATTTCTGTTGCATCTGAAAGTAGAAACCCGCCCGATTGCAACGGTATGTGTAGTTTTCCCCTGGGCCGTTCTAGTCATTCGTTTCGAGCATCAGAACTGCGAAAATTTTGAGTTTCTCAAGCGTTTCTTACCTCCAAACTGCCATATCTCGCGAACGGATTGTCCAATCCGCAAAATTTCTGTTGCATTTGAAAGTAGAAACTCGCCCGATTACAACGTTATGCGCCCTTTTCCCCTGGGCCATTCTAGTTATTCGTTTCGAGCATCGGAAATGCGAAAATTTTGAGTTTCTAAAGCGTTTCTTATCTCCAAACTTCCATATCTCGCGAACGGATTGACCAATCCGCATGATTTCTGTTGCATCTGAAAGTAGAAACTCGCCCGATTACAACGGTATGCGTACTTCTCCCCTATGCCGTTCTAGTCATTCGTTTCGAGCATCAGAACTGCGAAAATTTTGAGTTTCTCAAGCGTTTCTTACCTCCAAACTGCCATATCTCGAGAACGGATTGACCAATCCGCATGATTTCTGTTGCATCTGAAAGTAGAAACTAGCCCGATTACAACGGTATGCGTACTTCTCCCCTAGGCCGTTCTAGTCATTCGTTTCGAGCATCAGCACTGCGAAAATTTTGAGTTTCTCAAGCGTTTCTTACATCCAAACGGCCATATCTCGCGAACGGATTGACCAATCCGCAAAATTTCTGTTGCTTCTGAAAGTAGAAACTCGCCCGATTACAACGGTATGCGCACTTTTCCCCTAGGCCGTTCTAGTTATTCGTTTCGAGCATCAGAACTGCGAAAATTTTGAGTTTCTCAAGCGTTTCTTACATCCAAACGGCTAAATCTCGCGAACGGATTGACCACTCCGCATAATTTCTGTTGCATCTGAAAGTAGAAACTCGTCCGATTGCAACGGTATGTGTAGTTTTCCCCTAGGCCGTTCTAGTCATTCGTTTCGAGCATCAGAACTGCGAAAATTTTGAGTTCCTCAAGCGTTTCTTACCTCCAAACTGCCATATCTCGCGAACGGATTGACCAATCCGCAAAATTTCTGTTGCATCTGAAAGTAGAAACTCGCCCGATTACAACGGTGTGTGTAGTTTTCCCCTAGGCCGTTCCAGGTATTCGTTTCGAAGATCATAACTGCGAAAATTTTGAGTTTCTCAAGCGTTTCTTACCTCCAAACTGCCATATCTCGCGAACGGATTGACCAATCCCCAAAATTTCTGTTGCATTTGAAAGTAGAAACTCGCCCGATTACAACGGTATGCGCACCTTTCCCCTGGGCCGTTCTAGTTATTCGTTTCGAGCATAAAACTCCGAAAATTTTGAGTTTCTAAAGCGTTTCTTATCTCCAAACTGCCATATCTCGCGAACGGATTGATCAATCCGCAAAATTTCTGTTGCATCTGAAAGTAGAAACTCGCCCGATTACAACGGTGTGTGTAGTTTTCCCCTAGGCCGTTCCAGTTATTCGTTTCGAGCATCAGAACTGCGAAAATTTTGAGTTTCTCAAGCGTTTCTTACCTCCAAACTGCCATATCTCGCGAACGGATTGACCAATCCCCAAAATTTCTGTTGCATTTGAAAGCAGAAACTCGCCCGATTACAACGGTATGCGCACCTTTCCCCCGGGCCGTTCTAGTTATTCGTTTCGAGCATAAAACTCCGAAAATTTTGAGTTTCTAAAGCGTTTCTTATCTCCAAACAGCCATATCTCGCGAAGGAATTGATCAATCCGCAAAATTTCTGTTGCATCTGAAAGTAGAAGCTCGCCCGTTTACAACAGTATGCGCACTTTTCCCCTGGGCCGTTCTGGTTATTCGTTTCGAGCATCAGAACTGCGAAAATTTTGAGTTTCTCAAGCGTTTCTTACTTCCAAACTGCCACATCTCGCGAACGGATCGACCAATCCGAAAAATTTCTGTTGCATCTGAAAGTAGAAACTCGCCCGATTACATGGGTATGCGTACTTTTCCCCCAGGCCGTTCTAGTTATTCGTTTCGAGCACCAGAACTGCGAAAATTTTGAGTTTCTCAAGCGTTTCTAACCTCCAAACTACCACATCTCGCGAACGGATTGACCAATTCGCAAAATTTCAGTTGCATCTGAAAGTAGAAACTCGCCGGATTACAACGGTATGTGTAGTTTTCCCCTAGACCGTTCCAGTTATTCGTTTCGAGCATCAGAACTGCGAAAATTTTGAGTTTCTCAAGCGTTTCTTACATCCAAACTGCCATATCTCCTGAACGGATTGACCAATCCGCAAAATTTCTGTTGCATTTGAGAGTAGAAACTCACCCGATTACAACGGTATGCGCACTTTTCCCCTGGGCCGTTCTAGTTATTCGTTTAGAGCATCAGAACTGCGAAAATGTTGAGTTTCTAAAGCGTTTCTTATCTCCAAACGGCTATATCTCGCGAACGGATTGACCAATCCGCATAATTTCTGTTGCATCTGAAAGTAGAAACCCGCCCGATTGCAACGGTATGTGTAGTTTTCCCCTGGGCCGTTCTAGTCATTCGTTTCGAGCATCAGAACTGCGAAAATTTTGAGTTTCTCAAGCGTTTCTTACCTCCAAACTGCCATATCTCGCGAACGGATTGTCCAATCCGCAAAATTTCTGTTGCATTTGAAAGTAGAAACTCGCCCGATTACAACGTTATGCGCCCTTTTCCCCTGGGCCGTTCTAGTTATTCGTTTCGAGCATCGGAAATGCGAAAATTTTGAGTTTCTAAAGCGTTTCTTATCTCCAAACTTCCATATCTCGCGAACGGATTGACCAATCCGCATGATTTCTGTTGCATCTGAAAGTAGAAACTCGCCCGATTACAACGGTATGCGTACTTCTCCCCTATGCCGTTCTAGTCATTCGTTTCGAGCATCAGAACTGCGAAAATTTTGAGTTTCTCAAGCGTTTCTTACCTCCAAACTGCCATATCTCGAGAACGGATTGACCAATCCGCATGATTTCTGTTGCATCTGAAAGTAGAAACTAGCCCGATTACAACGGTATGCGTACTTCTCCCCTAGGCCGTTCTAGTCATTCGTTTCGAGCATCAGCACTGCGAAAATTTTGAGTTTCTCAAGCGTTTCTTACATCCAAACGGCCATATCTCGCGAACGGATTGACCAATCCGCAAAATTTCTGTTGCTTCTGAAAGTAGAAACTCGCCCGATTACAACGGTATGCGCACTTTTCCCCTAGGCCGTTCTAGTTATTCGTTTCGAGCATCAGAACTGCGAAAATTTTGAGTTTCTCAAGCGTTTCTTACATCCAAACGGCTAAATCTCGCGAACGGATTGACCACTCCGCATAATTTCTGTTGCATCTGAAAGTAGAAACTCGTCCGATTGCAACGGTATGTGTAGTTTTCCCCTAGGCCGTTCTAGTCATTCGTTTCGAGCATCAGAACTGCGAAAATTTTGAGTTCCTCAAGCGTTTCTTACCTCCAAACTGCCATATCTCGCGAACGGATTGACCAATCCGCAAAATTTCTGTTGCATCTGAAAGTAGAAACTCGCCCGATTACAACGGTGTGTGTAGTTTTCCCCTAGGCCGTTCCAGGTATTCGTTTCGAAGATCATAACTGCGAAAATTTTGAGTTTCTCAAGCGTTTCTTACCTCCAAACTGCCATATCTCGCGAACGGATTGACCAATCCCCAAAATTTCTGTTGCATTTGAAAGTAGAAACTCGCCCGATTACAACGGTATGCGCACCTTTCCCCTGGGCCGTTCTAGTTATTCGTTTCGAGCATAAAACTCCGAAAATTTTGAGTTTCTAAAGCGTTTCTTATCTCCAAACTGCCATATCTCGCGAACGGATTGATCAATCCGCAAAATTTCTGTTGCATCTGAAAGTAGAAACTCGCCCGATTACAACGGTGTGTGTAGTTTTCCCCTAGGCCGTTCCAGTTATTCGTTTCGAGCATCAGAACTGCGAAAATTTTGAGTTTCTCAAGCGTTTCTTACCTCCAAACTGCCATATCTCGCGAACGGATTGACCAATCCCCAAAATTTCTGTTGCATTTGAAAGCAGAAACTCGCCCGATTACAACGGTATGCGCACCTTTCCCCCGGGCCGTTCTAGTTATTCGTTTCGAGCATAAAACTCCGAAAATTTTGAGTTTCTAAAGCGTTTCTTATCTCCAAACAGCCATATCTCGCGAAGGAATTGATCAATCCGCAAAATTTCTGTTGCATCTGAAAGTAGAAGCTCGCCCGTTTACAACAGTATGCGCACTTTTCCCCTGGGCCGTTCTGGTTATTCGTTTCGAGCATCAGAACTGCGAAAATTTTGAGTTTCTCAAGCGTTTCTTACTTCCAAACTGCCACATCTCGCGAACGGATCGACCAATCCGAAAAATTTCTGTTGCATCTGAAAGTAGAAACTCGCCCGATTACATGGGTATGCGTACTTTTCCCCCAGGCCGTTCTAGTTATTCGTTTCGAGCACCAGAACTGCGAAAATTTTGAGTTTCTCAAGCGTTTCTAACCTCCAAACTACCACATCTCGCGAACGGATTGACCAATTCGCAAAATTTCAGTTGCATCTGAAAGTAGAAACTCGCCGGATTACAACGGTATGTGTAGTTTTCCCCTAGACCGTTCCAGTTATTCGTTTCGAGCATCAGAACTGCGAAAATTTTGAGTTTCTCAAGCGTTTCTTACATCCAAACTGCCATATCTCCTGAACGGATTGACCAATCCGCAAAATTTCTGTTGCATTTGAGAGTAGAAACTCACCCGATTACAACGGTATGCGCACTTTTCCCCTGGGCCGTTCTAGTTATTCGTTTAGAGCATCAGAACTGCGAAAATGTTGAGTTTCTAAAGCGTTTCTTATCTCCAAACGGCTATATCTCGCGAACGGATTGACCAATCCGCATAATTTCTGTTGCATCTGAAAGTAGAAACCCGCCCGATTGCAACGGTATGTGTAGTTTTCCCCTGGGCCGTTCTAGTCATTCGTTTCGAGCATCAGAACTGCGAAAATTTTGAGTTTCTCAAGCGTTTCTTACCTCCAAACTGCCATATCTCGCGAACGGATTGTCCAATCCGCAAAATTTCTGTTGCATTTGAAAGTAGAAACTCGCCCGATTACAACGTTATGCGCCCTTTTCCCCTGGGCCGTTCTAGTTATTCGTTTCGAGCATCGGAAATGCGAAAATTTTGAGTTTCTAAAGCGTTTCTTATCTCCAAACTTCCATATCTCGCGAACGGATTGACCAATCCGCATGATTTCTGTTGCATCTGAAAGTAGAAACTCGCCCGATTACAACGGTATGCGTACTTCTCCCCTATGCCGTTCTAGTCATTCGTTTCGAGCATCAGAACTGCGAAAATTTTGAGTTTCTCAAGCGTTTCTTACCTCCAAACTGCCATATCTCGAGAACGGATTGACCAATCCGCATGATTTCTGTTGCATCTGAAAGTAGAAACTAGCCCGATTACAACGGTATGCGTACTTCTCCCCTAGGCCGTTCTAGTCATTCGTTTCGAGCATCAGCACTGCGAAAATTTTGAGTTTCTCAAGCGTTTCTTACATCCAAACGGCCATATCTCGCGAACGGATTGACCAATCCGCAAAATTTCTGTTGCTTCTGAAAGTAGAAACTCGCCCGATTACAACGGTATGCGCACTTTTCCCCTAGGCCGTTCTAGTTATTCGTTTCGAGCATCAGAACTGCGAAAATTTTGAGTTTCTCAAGCGTTTCTTACATCCAAACGGCTAAATCTCGCGAACGGATTGACCACTCCGCATAATTTCTGTTGCATCTGAAAGTAGAAACTCGTCCGATTGCAACGGTATGTGTAGTTTTCCCCTAGGCCGTTCTAGTCATTCGTTTCGAGCATCAGAACTGCGAAAATTTTGAGTTCCTCAAGCGTTTCTTACCTCCAAACTGCCATATCTCGCGAACGGATTGACCAATCCGCAAAATTTCTGTTGCATCTGAAAGTAGAAACTCGCCCGATTACAACGGTGTGTGTAGTTTTCCCCTAGGCCGTTCCAGGTATTCGTTTCGAAGATCATAACTGCGAAAATTTTGAGTTTCTCAAGCGTTTCTTACCTCCAAACTGCCATATCTCGCGAACGGATTGACCAATCCCCAAAATTTCTGTTGCATTTGAAAGTAGAAACTCGCCCGATTACAACGGTATGCGCACCTTTCCCCTGGGCCGTTCTAGTTATTCGTTTCGAGCATAAAACTCCGAAAATTTTGAGTTCCTCAAGCATTTCTTACCTCCAAACTGCCATATCTCGCGAACGGATTGATCAATCCGCAAAATTTCTGTTGCATCTGAAAGTAGAAACTCGCCCGATTACAACGGTACGTGTAGTTTTCCCCTAGGCCGTTCCAGTTATTCGTTTCGAGCATCAGAACTGCGAAAATTTTGAGTTTCTCAAGCGTTTCTTACCTCTAAACTGCCATATCTCGCGAACGGATTGACCAATCCGCAAAATTTCTGTTGCATCTGAAAGTAGAAACTCGACCGATTACAACGGTATGCGCACCTTTCCCCTAGGCCGTTCCAGTTATTCGTTTCGAGCATAAAACTCCGAAAATTTTGAGTTTCTAAAGCGTTTCTTATCTCCAAACTGCCATATCTCGCGAACGGATTGATCAATCCACAAAATTTCTGTTGCATTTGAAAGTAGAAACTCGCCCGATTACAACGGTGGGTGTAGTTTTCCCCTAGGCCGTTCTAGTCATTCGTTTCGAGCATCAGAACTGCGAAAACTTTGAGTTTCTCAAGCGTTTCTTGCATCCAAACGGCTATATCTCGCGAACGGATTGACCAATCCGCATAATTTCTGTTGCATCTGAAAGTAGAAACCCGCCCGATTGCAACGGTATGTGTAGTTTTCTCCTATGCCGTTCTAGTCATTCGTTTCGAGCATCAGAACTGCGAAAATTTTGAGTATCTCAAGCGTTTCTTACCTCCAAACTGCCATATCTCGAGAACGGATTGACCAATCCGCATGATTTCTGTTGCATCTGAAAGTAGAAACTAGCCCGATTACAACGGTATGCGTACTTCTCCCCTAGGCCGTTCTAGTCATTCGTTTCGAGCATCAGCACTGCGAAAATTTTGAGTTTCTCAAGCGTTTCTTACATCCAAACGGCCATATCTCGCGAACGGATTGACCAATCCGCAAAATTTCTGTTGCTTCTGAAAGTAGAAACTCGCCCGATTACAACGGTATGCGCACTTTTCCCCTAGGCCGTTCTAGTTATTCGTTTCAAGCATCAGAACTGCGAAAATTTTGAGTTTCTCAAGCGTTTCTTACATCCAAACGGCTAAATCTCGCGAACGGATTGACCACTCCGCATAATTTCTGTTGCATCTGAAAGTAGAAACTCGTCCGATTGCAACGGTATGTGTAGTTTTCCCCTAGGCCGTTCTAGTCATTCGTTTCGAGCATCAGAACTGCGAAAATTTTGAGTTCCTCAAGCGTTTCTTACCTCCAAACTGCCATATCTCGCGAACGGATTGACCAATCCGCAAAATTTCTGTTGCATCTGAAAGTAGAAACTCGCCCGATTACAACGGTGTGTGTAGTTTTCCCCTAGGCCGTTCCAGGTATTCGTTTCGAAGATCGTAACTGCGAAAATTTTGAGTTTCTCAAGCGTTTCTTACCTCCAAACTGCCATATCTCGCGAACGGATTGACCAATCCCCAAAATTTCTGTTGCATTTGAAAGTAGAAACTCGCCCGATTACAACGGTATGCGCACCTTTCCCCTGGGCCGTTCTAGTTATTCGTTTCGAGCATAAAACTCCGAAAATTTTGAGTTCCTCAAGCGTTTCTTACCTCCAAACTGCCATATCTCGCGAACGGATTGATCAATCCGCAAAATTTCTGTTGCATCTGAAAGTAGAAACTCGCCCGATTACAACGGTACGTGTAGTTTTCCCCTAGGCCGTTCCAGTTATTCGTTTCGAGCATCAGAACTGCGAAAATTTTGAGTTTCTCAAGCGTTTCTTACCTCGAAACTGCCATATCTCGCGAACGGATTGACCAATCCGCAAAATTTCTGTTGCATCTGAAAGTAGAAACTCGACCGATTACAACGGTATGCGCACCTTTCCCCTAGGCCGTTCCAGTTATTCGTTTCGAGCATAAAACTCCGAAAATTTTGAGTTTCTAAAGCGTTTCTTATCTCCAAACTGCCATATCTCGCGAACGGATTGATCAATCCACAAAATTTCTGTTGCATTTGAAAGTAGAAACTCGCCCGATTGCAACGGTGGGTGTAGTTTTCCCCTAGGCCGTTCTAGTCATTCGTTTCGAGCATCAGAACTGCGAAAACTTTGAGTTTCTCAAGCGTTTCTTGCATCCAAACGGCTATATCTCGCGAACGGATTGACCAATCCGCATAATTTCTGTTGCATCTGAAAGTAGAAACCCGCCCGATTGCAACGGTATGTGTAGTTTTCCCCTGGGCCGTTCTAGTCATTCGTTTCGAGCATCAGAACTGCGAAAATTTTGAGTTTCTCAAGCGTTTCTTACCTCCAAACTGCCATATCTCGCGAACGGATTGTCCAATCCGCAAAATTTCTGTTGCATTTGAAAGTAGAAACTCGCCCGATTACAACGTTATGCGCCCTTTTCCCCTGGGCCGTTCTAGTTATTCGTTTCGAGCATCGGAAATGCGAAAATTTTGAGTTTCTAAAGCGTTTCTTATCTCCAAACTTCCATATCTCGCGAACGGATTGACCAATCCGCATGATTTCTGTTGCATCTGAAAGTAGAAACTCGCCCGATTACAACGGTATGCGCACTTTTCCCCTAGGCCGTTCTAGTTATTCGTTTCGAGCATCAGAACTGCGAAAATTTTGAGTTTCTCAAGCGTTTCTTACATCCAAACGGCTAAATCTCGCGAACGGATTGACCACTCCGCATAATTTCTGTTGCATCTGAAAGTAGAAACTCGTCCGATTGCAACGGTATGTGTAGTTTTCCCCTAGGCCGTTCTAGTCATTCGTTTCGAGCATCAGAACTGCGAAAATTTTGAGTTCCTCAAGCGTTTCTTACCTCCAAACTGCCATATCTCGCGAACGGATTGACCAATCCGCAAAATTTCTGTTGCATCTGAAAGTAGAAACTCGCCCGATTACAACGGTGTGTGTAGTTTTCCCCTAGGCCGTTCCAGGTATTCGTTTCGAAGATCATAACTGCGAAAATTTTGAGTTTCTCAAGCGTTTCTTACCTCCAAACTGCCATATCTCGCGAACGGATTGACCAATCCCCAAAATTTCTGTTGCATTTGAAAGTAGAAACTCGCCCGATTACAACGGTATGCGCACCTTTCCCCTGGGCCGTTCTAGTTATTCGTTTCGAGCATAAAACTCCGAAAATTTTGAGTTTCTAAAGCGTTTCTTATCTCCAAACTGCCATATCTCGCGAACGGATTGATCAATCCGCAAAATTTCTGTTGCATCTGAAAGTAGAAACTCGCCCGATTACAACGGTGTGTGTAGTTTTCCCCTAGGCCGTTCCAGTTATTCGTTTCGAGCATCAGAACTGCGAAAATTTTGAGTTTCTCAAGCGTTTCTTACCTCCAAACTGCCATATCTCGCGAACGGATTGACCAATCCCCAAAATTTCTGTTGCATTTGAAAGCAGAAACTCGCCCGATTACAACGGTATGCGCACCTTTCCCCCGGGCCGTTCTAGTTATTCGTTTCGAGCATAAAACTCCGAAAATTTTGAGTTTCTAAAGCGTTTCTTATCTCCAAACAGCCATATCTCGCGAAGGAATTGATCAATCCGCAAAATTTCTGTTGCATCTGAAAGTAGAAGCTCGCCCGTTTACAACAGTATGCGCACTTTTCCCCTGGGCCGTTCTGGTTATTCGTTTCGAGCATCAGAACTGCGAAAATTTTGAGTTTCTCAAGCGTTTCTTACTTCCAAACTGCCACATCTCGCGAACGGATCGACCAATCCGAAAAATTTCTGTTGCATCTGAAAGTAGAAACTCGCCCGATTACATGGGTATGCGTACTTTTCCCCCAGGCCGTTCTAGTTATTCGTTTCGAGCACCAGAACTGCGAAAATTTTGAGTTTCTCAAGCGTTTCTAACCTCCAAACTACCACATCTCGCGAACGGATTGACCAATTCGCAAAATTTCAGTTGCATCTGAAAGTAGAAACTCGCCGGATTACAACGGTATGTGTAGTTTTCCCCTAGACCGTTCCAGTTATTCGTTTCGAGCATCAGAACTGCGAAAATTTTGAGTTTCTCAAGCGTTTCTTACATCCAAACTGCCATATCTCCTGAACGGATTGACCAATCCGCAAAATTTCTGTTGCATTTGAGAGTAGAAACTCACCCGATTACAACGGTATGCGCACTTTTCCCCTGGGCCGTTCTAGTTATTCGTTTAGAGCATCAGAACTGCGAAAATGTTGAGTTTCTAAAGCGTTTCTTATCTCCAAACTGCCATATCTCGCGAACGGATTGACCAATCCGCATGATTTCTGTTGCATCTGATAGTAGAAACTCGCCCGTTTACATCGGTATGCGTACTTTTCCCCTAGGCCGTTCTAGTTATTCGTTTCGAGCATCAGAACTGCGAAAATTTTGAGTTTCTCTAGCGTTTCTTACCTCCAAACTGCCACATCTCGCGAACGGATTGACCAATCCGCAAAATTTCTGTTGCATCTGAAAGTAGAAACTCGCCCGATTACAACGGTATGCGTACCTCTCCCCTAGGCCGTTCTAGTCATTCGTTTCGAGCATCAGAACTGCGAAAATTTTTAGTTTCTCAAGCGTTTCTTACCTCCAAACTGCCATATCACGCGAACGGATTGACCAATCCCCAAAATTTCTGTTGCTTCTGAAAGTAGAAACTCGCCCGATTACAACGGTATGCGCACTTTTCCCCTGGGCCGTTCTAGTTATTCGTTTCGAGCATCGGAACTGCGAAAATTTTAAGTTCCTAAAGCGTTTCTTATCTCCAAACTTCCATATCTCGCGAACGGATTGATCAATCCGCAAAATTTCTGTTGCATCTGAAAGTAGAAACTCGCCCGATTACAACGGTAGGTGTAGTTTTCCCCTAGGCCGTTCTAGTTAGTCGTTTCGAGCATCAGAACTGCGAAAATTTTGAGTTCCTCAAGCGTTTCTTACCTCCAAACTGCCATATCACGCGAACAGATTGACCAATCCGCAAAATTTCTGTTGCATCTGAAAGGAGAAACTCGCCCGATTACAACGGTATGCGTACTTTTCCCCCAGGCCTTTCTAGTTATTCGTTTCGAGCATCAGAACTGCGAAAATTTTGAGTTTCTCAAGCGTTTCTTACCTCCAAACTGCCACATCTCGCGAACGGATTGACCAATCGGCAACATTTCTGTTGCATTTGAAAGTAGAAACTCGCCCGAATACAACGGTATGCGCACTTTTCCCCTGGGCCGTTCTAGTTATGCGTTTCGAGCATAAAACTGCGAAAATTTTGAGTTTCTTAAGCGTTTCTTATCTCCAAACTGCCATATCTCGCGAAGGGATTGATCAATCCGCAAAATTTCTGTTGCATCTGAAAGTAGAAACACGCCCGTTTACAACAGAATGCGCACTTTTCCCCTAGGCCGCTCTAGTTATTCGTTTCGAGCATGAGAACTGCGAAAATTTTGAGTTTCTCAAGCGTTTCTTACCTCCAAACTGCCATATCTCGCGAACGGATTGACCAATCCGCATGATTTCTGTTGCATCTGAAAGTAGAAACTCGCCCGATTACAACGGTAGGTGTAGTTTTCCCCTAGGCCGTTCTAGTTATTCGTTTCGAGCATCAGAACTGCGAAAATTTTGAGTTCCTCAAGCGTTTCTTACCTCCAAACTGCCATATCTCGCGAACGGATTGACCAATCCGCAAAGTTTCTGTTGCATCTGAAAGTAGAAACTCGCCCGATTACAACGGTGGGTGTAGTTTTCCCCTAGGCCGTTCTAGTTATTTGTTTCGAGCACCAGCACTGCGAAAATTTTGAGTTTCTCAAGCGTTTCTTATCTCCAAACTGCCATATCTCGCGAAGGGATTGATCAATCCGCAAAATTTCTGTTGCATCTGAAAATAGAAACTCGCCCGTTTACAACAGTATGCGCACTTTTCCCCTAGGCCGTTCTAGTTATTCGTTTCGAGCATCAGAACTGCGAAAATTTTGAGTTTCTCAAGCGTTTCTTACATCCAAACGGCCATATCTCGCGAACGGATTGACCAATCCGCATGATTTCCGTTGCATCTGAAAGTAGAAACACGCCCGATTACAACGGTATGCGTACTTCTCCCCTAGGCCGTTCTAGTCATTCGTTTCGAGCATCAGAACAGCGAAAATTTTGAGTTTCTCAAGCGTTTCTTACCTCCAAACTGCCATATCTCGCGAACGGATTGACCACTCCGCAAAATTTCTGTTGCTTCTGAAAGTAGAAACTCGCCCGATTACAACGGTATGCGCACTTTTCCCCTAGGCCGTTCTAGTTATTCGTTTCGAGCATCAGAACTGCGAAAATTTTGAGTTTCTCAAGCGTTTCTTACATCCAAACGGCTATATCTCCCGAACGGATAGACCAATCCGCATAATTTCTGTTGCATCTGAAAGTAGAAACTCGTCCGATTGCAACGGTATGTGTAGTTTTCCCCTAGGCCGTTCTAGTCATTCGTTTCGAGCATCAGAACTGCGAAAATTTTGAGTTTCTCAAGCGTTTCTTACATCCAAACGGCCATATCTCGCGAACGGATTGACCAATCCGCATGATTTCTGTTGCATCTGAAAGTAGAAACTCGCCCGTTTACATCGGTATGCGTACTTTTCCCCTAGGCCGTTCTAGTTATTCGTTTCGAGCATCAGAACTGCGAAAATTTTGAGTTTCTCAAGCGTTTCTTACCTCCAAACTGCCACATCTCGCGAACGGATTGACCAATCCGCAAAATTTCTGTTGCATCTGAAAGTAGAAACTCACCCGATTACAACGGTAAGTGTAGTTTTCCCCTAGGCCGTTCCAGTTATTCGTTTCGAGCATCAGAACTGCGAAAATTTTGAGTTTCTCAAGCGTTTCTTACCTCCAAACTGCCATATCTCGCGAACGGATTGACCAATCCGCAAAATTTCTGTTGCATTTGAAAGTAGAAACTCGCCCGATTACAACGGTATGCGCACTTTTCCCCTGGGCCGTTCTAGTTATTCGTTTCGAGCATCGGAACTGCGAAAATTTTGAGTTTCTAAAGCGTTTCTTATCTCCAAACTGCCATATCTCGCGAACGGATTGATCAATCCGCAAAATTTCTGTTGCATCTGAAAGTAGAAACTCGCCCGATTACAACGGTAGGTGTAGTTTTCCCCTAGGCCGTTCTAGTTATTCGTTTCGAGAATCAGAACTGCGAAAATTTTGAGTTCCTCAAGCGTTTCTTACTTCCAAACTGCCATATCTCGCGAACGGATTGACCAATCCGCAAAATTTCTGTTGCATCTGAAAGTAGAAACTCGCCTGATTACAACGGTGGGTGTAATTTTCCCCTAGGCCGTTCTAGTTATTTGTTTCGAGCATCAGCACTGCGAAAATTTTGAGTTTCTCAAGCGTTTCTTACATCCAAACGGCCATATCTCGCGAACGGATTGACCAATCCGCATGATTTCTGTTGCATCTGAAAGTAGAAACTCGCCCGATTACAACGGTATGCGTACTTCTCCCCTAGGCCGTTCTAGTCATTCGTTTCGATCATCAGAACTGCGAAAATTTTGAGTTTCTCAAGCGTTTCTTACCTCCAAACTGCCATATCTCGCGAACGGATTGACCAATCCGCAAAATTTCTGTTGCATTTGAAAGTAGAAACTCGCCCGATTACAACGTTATGCGCACTTTTCCCCTGGGCCGTTCTAGTTATTCGTTTCGAGCATCGGAACTGCGAAAATTTTGAGTTTCTAAAGCGTTTCTTCTCTCCAAACTGCCATATCTCGCGAACGGATTGATCAATCCGCAAAATTTCTGTTGCATCTGAAAGTAGAAACTCGCCCGATTACAACGGTAGGTGTAGTTTTCCCCTAGGCCGTTCTAGTTATTCGTTTCGAGAATCAGAACTGCGAAAATTTTGAGTTCCTCAAGCGTTTCTTACCTCCAAACTGCCATATCTCGCGAACGGATTGACCAATCCGCAAAATTTCTGTTGCATCTGAAAGTAGAAACTCGCCTGATTACAACGGTGGGTGTAATTTTCCCCTAGGCCGTTCTAGTTATTTGTTTCGAGCATCAGCACTGCGAAAATTTTGAGTTTCTCAAGCGTTTCTTACATCCAAACGGCCATATCTCGCGAACGGATTGACCAATCCGCATGATTTCTGTTGCATCTGAAAGTAGAAACTCGCCCGATTACAACGGTATGCGTACTTCTCCCCTAGGCCGTTCTAGTCATTCGTTTCGAGCATCAGAACTGCGAAAATTTTGAGTTTCTCAAGCGTTTCTTACCTCCAAACTGCCATATCTCGCGAACGGATTGACCAATCCGCAAAATTTCTGTTGCATCTGAAAGTAGAAACTCGCCCGATTACAACGGTAGGTGTAGTTTTCCCCTAGGCCGTTCTAGTTATTCGTTTCGAGAATCAGAACTGCGAAAATTTTGAGTTCCTCAAGCGTTTCTTACCTCCAAACTGCCATATCTCGCGAACGGATTGACCAATCCGCAAAATTTCTGTTGCATCTGAAAGTAGAAACTCGCCTGATTACAACGGTGGGTGTAATTTTCCCCTAGGCCGTTCTAGTTATTTGTTTCGAGCATCAGCACTGCGAAAATTTTGAGTTTCTCAAGCGTTTCTTACATCCAAACGGCCATATCTCGCGAACGGATTGACCAATCCGCATGATTTCTGTTGCATCTGAAAGTAGAAACTCGCCCGATTACAACGGTATGCGTACTTCTCCCCTAGGCCGTTCTAGTCATTCGTTTCGAGCATCAGAACTGCGAAAATTTTGAGTTTCTCAAGCGTTTCTTACCTCCAAACTGCCATATCTCGCGAACGGATTGACCAATCCGCAAAATTTCTGTTGCATTTGAAAGTAGAAACTCGCCCGATTACAACGTTATGCGCACTTTTCCCCTGGGCCGTTCTAGTTATTCGTTTCGAGCATCGGAACTGCGAAAATTTTGAGTTTCTAAAGCGTTTCTTATCTCCAAACTTCCATATCTCGCGAACGGATTGATCAATCCGCAAAATTTCTGTTGCATCTGAAAGTAGAAACTCGCCCGATTACAACGGTATGCGCACTTCTCCCCTAGGCCGTTCTAGTCATTCGTTTCGAGCATCAGAACTGCGAAAATTTTGAGTTTCTCAAGCGTTTCTTACCTCCAAACTGCCATATCTCGCGAACGGATTGACCAATCCGCAAAATTTCTGTTGCTTCTGAAAGTAGAAACTCGCCCGATTACAACGGTATGCGCACTTTTCCCCTAGGCCGTTCTAGTTATTCGTTTCGAGCATCAGAACTGCGAAAATTTTGAGTTTCTAAAGCGTTTCTTATCTCCAAACTGCCATATCTCGCGAAGGGATTGATCAATCCGCAAAATTTCTGCTGCATCTGAAAGTAGAAACTCGCCCGTTTACAACAGTATGCGCACTTTTCCCCTAGGCCGTTCTAGTTATTCGTTTCGATCATCAGAACTGCGAAAATTTTGAGTTTCTCAAGCGTTTCTTACATCCAAACGGCCATATCTCGCGAACGGATTGACCAATCCGCATGATTTCTGTTGCATCTGAAAGTAGAAACTCGCCCGATTACAACGGTATGCGTACTTCTCCCCTAGGCCGTTCTAGTCATTCGTTTCGAGCATCAGAACTACGAAAATTTTGAGTTTCTCAAGCGTTTCTTACCTCCAAACTGCCATATCTCGCGAACGGATTGACCAATCCGCAAAATTTCTGTTGCTTCTGAAAGTAGAAACTCGCCCGATTACAACGGTATGCGCACTTTTCCCCTAGGCCGTTCTAGATATTCGTTTCGAGCATCAGAACTGCGAAAATTTTGAGTTTCTCAAGCGTTTCTTACATCCAAACGGCTATATCTCGCGAACGGATTGACCAATCCGCATAATTTCTGTTGCATCTGAAAGTAGAAACTGGCCCGATTGCAACGGTAAGTGTAGTTTTCCCCTAGGCCGTTCTAGTCATTCGTTTCGAGCTTCAGAATTGCGAAAATTTTGAGTTTCTCAAGCGTTTCTTACCTCCAAACTGCCATATCTCGCGAACGGATTGACCAATCCGCAAAATTTATGTTGCTTCTGAAAGTAGAAACTCGCCCGATTACAACGGTATGCGCACTTTTCCCCTGGGCCGTTCTAGTTATTCGTTTCGAGCATAAAACTGCGAAAATTTTGAGTTTCTAAAGCGTTTCTTATCTCCAAACTGCCATATCTCGCGAAGGGATTGATCAATCCGCAAAATTTCTGCTGCATCTGAAAGTAGAAACTCGCCCGTTTACAACAGTATGCGCACTTTTCCCCTAGGCCGTTCTAGTTATTCGTTTCGATCATCAGAACTGCGAAAATTTTGAGTTTCTCAAGCGTTTCTTACATCCAAACGGCCATATCTCGCGAACGGATTGACCAATCCGCATGATTTCTGTTGCATCTGAAAGTAGAAACTCGCCCGATTACAACGGTATGCGTACTTCTCCCCTAGGCCGTTCTAGTCATTCGTTTCGAGCATCAGAACTACGAAAATTTTGAGTTTCTCAAGCGATTCTTACCTCCAAACTGCCATATCTCGCGAACGGATTGACCAATCCGCAAAATTTCTGTTGCTTCTGAAAGTAGAAACTCGCCCGATTACAACGGTATGCGCACTTTTCCCCTAGGCCGTTCTAGATATTCGTTTCGAGCATCAGAACTGCGAAAATTTTGAGTTTCTCAAGCGTTTCTTACATCCAAACGGCTATATCTCGCGAACGGATTGACCAATCAGCATAATTTCTGTTGCATCTGAAAGTAGAAACTCGCCCGATTGCAACGGTATGTGTAGTTTTCCCCTAGGCCGTTCTAGTCATTCGTTTCGAGCTTCAGAATTGCGAAAATTTTGAGTTTCTCAAGCGTTTCTTACCTCCAAACTGCCATATCTCGCGAACGGATTGACCAATCCGCAAAATTTATGTTGCTTCTGAAAGTAGAAACTCGCCCGATTACAACGGTATGCGCACTTTTCCCCTGGGCCGTTCTAGTTATTCGTTTCGAGCATCGGAACTGCGAAAATTTTGAGTTTCTAAAGCGTTTCTTATCTCCAAACTGCCATATCTCGCGAACGGGTTGATCAATCCGCAAAATTTCTGTTGCATCTGAAAGTAGAAACTCGCCCGATTACAACGGTGGGTGTAGTTTTCCCCTAGGCCGTTCTATTTATTCGTTTCGAGCATCAGAACTGCGAAAATTTTGAGTTTCTCAAGCGTTTCTTACCTCCAAACTGCCACATCTCGCGAACGGATTGACCAATCCGCAAAATTTCTGTTGCATTTGAAAGTAGAAACTCGCCCGATTACAACGGTATGCGCACTTTTCCCCTGGGCCGTTCTAGTTATTCGTTTCGAGCATAAAACTGCGAAAATTTTGAGTTTCTCAAGCGTTTCTTACATCCAAACGGCCATATCTCGCGAACGGATTGACCAATCCGCATAATTTCTGTTGCATCTGAAAGTAGAAACTCGTCCGATTGCAACGGTATGTGTAGTTTTCCCCTAGGCCGTTCTAGTCATTCGTTTCGAGCATCAGAACTGCGAAAATTTTGAGTTTCTCAAGCGTTTCTTACATCCAAACGGCCATATCTCGCGAACGGATTGACCAATCCGCATGATTTCTGTTGCATCTGAAAGTAGAAACTCGCCCGTTTACATCGGTATGCGTACTTTTCCCCTAGGCCGTTCTAGTTATTCGTTTCGAGCATCAGAACTGCGAAAATTTTGAGTTTCTCAAGCGTTTCTTACCTCCAAACTGCCACATCTCGCGAACGGATTGACCAATCCGAAAAATTTCTGTTGCATCTGAAAGTAGAAACTCACCCGATTACATCGGTAAGTGTAGTTTTCCCCTAGGCCGTTCCAGTTATTCGTTTCGAGCATCAGAACTGCGAAAATTTTGAGTTTCTCAAGCGTTTCTTACCTCCAAACTGCCATATCTCGCGAACGGATTGACCAATCCGCAAAATTTCTGTTGCATTTGAAAGTAGAAACTCGCCCGATTACAACGGTATGCGCACTTCTCCCCTAGGCCGTTCTAGTCATTCGTTTCGAGCATCAGAACTGCGAAAATTTTGAGTTTCTCAAGCGTTTCTTACCTCCAAACTGCCATATCTCGCGAACGGATTGACCAATCCGCAAAATTTCTGTTGCTTCTGAAAGTAGAAACTCGCCCGATTACAACGGTATGCGCACTTTTCCCCTAGGCCGTTCTAGTTATTCGTTTCGAGCATCGGAACTGCGAAAATTTTGAGTTTCTAAAGCGTTTCTTATCTCCAAACTGCCATATCTCGCGAACGGATTGATCAATCCGCAAAATTTCTGTTGCATCTGAAAGTAGAAACTCGCCCGATTACAACGGTAGGTGTAGTTTTCCCCTAGGCCGTTCTAGTTATTCGTTTCGAGCATCAGAATTGCGAAAATTTTGAGTTCCTCAAGCGTTTCTTACCTCCAAACTGCCATATCTCGCGAACGGATTGACCAATCCGCAAAATTTCTGTTGCATTTGAAAGTAGAAACTCGCCCGATTACAACGTTATGCGCACTTTTCCCCTGGGCCGTTCTAGTTATTCGTTTCGAGCATCGGAACTGCGAAAATTTTGAGTTTCTAAAGCGTTTCTTATCTCCAAACTTCCATATCTCGCGAACGGATTGATCAATCCGCAAAATTTCTGTTGCATCTGAAAGTAGAAACTCGCCCGATTACAACGGTATGCGCACTTCTCCCCTAGGCCGTTCTAGTCATTCGTTTCGAGCATAAAACTGCGAAAATTTTGAGTTTCTCAAGCGTTTCTTACATCCAAACGGCCATATCTCGCGAACGGATTGACCAATCCGCATGATTTCTGTTGCATCTGAAAGTAGAAACTCGTCCGATTGCAACGGTATGTGTAGTTTTCCCCTAGGCCGTTCCAGTTATTCGTTTCGAGCATCAGAACTGCGAAAATTTTGAGTTTCTCAAGCGTTTCTTACCTCCAAACTGCCATATCTCGCGAACGGATTGACCAATCCGCAAAATTTCTGTTGCATTTGAAAGTAGAAACTCGCCCGATTACAACGGTATGCGCACTTTTCCCCTGGGCCGTTCTAGTCATTCGTTTCGAGCATCAGAACTGCGAAAATTTTGAGTTTCTCAAGCGTTTCTTACATCCAAACGGCCATATCTCGCGAACGGATTGACCAATCCGCATGATTTCTGTTGCATCTGAAAGTAGAAACTCGTCCGATTGCAACGGTATGTGTAGTTTTCCCCTAGGCCGTTCCAGTTATTCGTTTCGAGCATCAGAACTGCGAAAATTTTGAGTTTCTCAAGCGTTTCTTACCTCCAAACTGCCATATCTCGCGAACGGATTGACCAATCCGCAAAATTTCTGTTGCATTTGAAAGTAGAAACTCGCCCGATTACAACGGTATGCGCACTTTTCCCCTGGGCCGTTCTAGTTATTCGTTTCGAGCATCGGAACTGCGAAAATTTTGAGTTTCTAAAGCGTTTCTTATCTCCAAACTGCCATATCTCGCGAACGGATTGATCAATCCGCAAAATTTCTGTTGCATCTGAAAGTAGAAACTCGCCCGATTACAACGGTAGGTGTAGTTTTCCCCTAGGCCGTTCTAGTTATTCGTTTCGAGCATCAGAACTGCGAAAATTTTGAGTTTCTAAAGCGTTTCTTACATCCAAACGGCCATATCTCGCGAACGGATTGACCAATCCGCATGATTTCTGTTGCATCTGAAAGTAGAAACTCGCCCGATTACAACGGTATGCGTACTTCTCCCCTAGGCCGTCCTAGTCATTCGTTTCGAGCATCAGAAATGCGAAAATTTTGAGTTTCTCAAGCGTTTCTTACCTCCAAACTGCCATATCTCGCGAACGGATTGACCAATCCGCAAAATTTCTGTTGCATCTGAAAGTAGAAACTCGCCCGTTTACATCGGTATGCGTACTTTTCCCCTAGGCCGTTCTAGTTATTCGTTTCGAGCATCAGAACTGCGAAAATTTTGAGTTTCTCAAGCGTTTCTTACCTCCAAACTGCCACATCTCGCGAACGGATTGACCAATCCGAAAAATTTCTGTTGCATCTGAAAGTAGAAACTCACCCGATTACATCGGTAAGTGTAGTTTTCCCCTAGGCCGTTCCAGTTATTCGTTTCGAGCATCAGAACTGCGAAAATTTTGAGTTTCTCAAGCGTTTCTTACCTCCAAACTGCCATATCTCGCGAACGGATTGACCAATCCGCAAAATTTCTGTTGCATTTGAAAGTAGAAACTCGCCCGATTACAACGGTATGCGCACTTCTCCCCTAGGCCGTTCTAGTCATTCGTTTCGAGCATCAGAACTGCGAAAATTTTGAGTTTCTCAAGCGTTTCTTACCTCCAAACTGCCATATCTCGCGAACGGATTGACCAATCCGCAAAATTTCTGTTGCTTCTGAAAGTAGAAACTCGCCCGATTACAACGGTATGCGCACTTTTCCCCTAGGCCGTTCTAGTTATTCGTTTCGAGCATCGGAACTGCGAAAATTTTGAGTTTCTAAAGCGTTTCTTATCTCCAAACTGCCATATCTCGCGAACGGATTGATCAATCCGCAAAATTTCTGTTGCATCTGAAAGTAGAAACTCGCCCGATTACAACGGTAGGTGTAGTTTTCCCCTAGGCCGTTCTAGTTATTCGTTTCGAGCATCAGAATTGCGAAAATTTTGAGTTCCTCAAGCGTTTCTTACCTCCAAACTGCCATATCTCGCGAACGGATTGACCAATCCGCAAAATTTCTGTTGCATTTGAAAGTAGAAACTCGCCCGATTACAACGTTATGCGCACTTTTCCCCTGGGCCGTTCTAGTTATTCGTTTCGAGCATCGGAACTGCGAAAATTTTGAGTTTCTAAAGCGTTTCTTATCTCCAAACTTCCATATCTCGCAAACGGATTGATCAATCCGCAAAATTTCTGTTGCATCTGAAAGTAGAAACTCGCCCGATTACAACGGTATGCGCACTTCTCCCCTAGGCCGTTCTAGTCATTCGTTTCGAGCATAAAACTGCGAAAATTTTGAGTTTCTCAAGCGTTTCTTACATCCAAACGGCCATATCTCGCGAACGGATTGACCAATCCGCATGATTTCTGTTGCATCTGAAAGTAGAAACTCGTCCGATTGCAACGGTATGTGTAGTTTTCCCCTAGGCCGTTCCAGTTATTCGTTTCGAGCATCAGAACTGCGAAAATTTTGAGTTTCTCAAGCGTTTCTTACCTCCAAACTGCCATATCTCGCGAACGGATTGACCAATCCGCAAAATTTCTGTTGCATTTGAAAGTAGAAACTCGCCCGATTACAACGGTATGCGCACTTTTCCCCTGGGCCGTTCTAGTTATTCGTTTCGAGCATCGGAACTGCGAAAATTTTGAGTTTCTAAAGCGTTTCTTATCTCCAAACTGCCATATCTCGCGAACGGATTGATCAATCCGCAAAATTTCTGTTGCATCTGAAAGTAGAAACTCGCCCGATTACAACGGTAGGTGTAGTTTTCCCCTAGGCCGTTCTAGTTATTCGTTTCGAGCATCAGAACTGCGAAAATTTTGAGTTTCTAAAGCGTTTCTTACATCCAAACGGCCATATCTCGCGAACGGATTGACCAATCCGCATGATTTCTGTTGCATCTGAAAGTAGAAACTCGCCCGATTACAACGGTATGCGTACTTCTCCCCTAGGCCGTCCTAGTCATTCGTTTCGAGCATCAGAAATGCGAAAATTTTGAGTTTCTCAAGCGTTTCTTACCTCCAAACTGCCATATCTCGCGAACGGATTGACCAATCCGCAAAATTTCTGTTGCATTTGAAAGTAGAAACTCGCCCGATTACAACGGTATGCGCACTTTTCCCCTGGGCCGTTCTAGTCATTCGTTTCGAGCATCAGAACTGCGAAAATTTTGAGTTTCTCAAGCGTTTCTTACCTCCAAACTGACATATCTCGCGAACGGATTGACCAATCCGCAAAATTTCTGTTGCATTTGAAAGTAGAAACACGCCCGATTACAACGGTATGCGCACTTTTCCCCTGGGCCGTTCTAGTTATTCGTTTCGAGCATCGGAACTGCGAAAATTTTGAGTTTCTAAAGCGTTTCTTATCTCCAAACTTCCATATCTCGCGAACGGATTGATCAATCCGCAAAATTTCTGTCCCATCTGAAAGTAGAAACTCGCCCGATTACAACGGTAGGTGTAGTTTTCCCCTAGGCCGTTCTAGTTATTCGTTTCGAGCATCAGAACTGCGAAAATTTTGAGTTCCTCAAGCGTTTCTTACATCCAAACTGCCATATCACGCGAACGGATTGACCAATCCGCAAAATTTCTGTTGCATCTGAAAGTAGAAACTCGCCCGATTACAACGGTATGCGTACTTTTCCCCCAGGCCTTTCTATTTATTCGTTTCGAGCATCAGAACTGCGAAAGTTTTGAGTTTCTCAAGCGTTTCTTACCTGCAAACTGCCACATCTCGCGAACGGATTGACCAATCCGCAAAATTTCTGTTGCATTTGAAAGTAGAAACTCGCCCGATTACAACGTTATGCGCACTTTTCCCCTGGGCCGTTCTAGTTATTCGTTTCGAGCATCGGAACTGCGAAAATTTTGAGTTTCTAAAGCGTTTCTTATCTCCAAACTTCCATATCTCGCGAACGGATTGATCAATCCGCAAAATTTCTGTTGCATCTGAAAGTAGAAACTCGCCCGATTACAACGGTATGCGCACTTTTCCCCTAGGCCGTACTAGTCATTCGTTTCGAGCATCAGAACTGCGAAAATTTTGAGTTTCTCAAGCGTTTCTTACCTCCAAACTGCCATATCTCGCGAACGGATTGACCAATCCGCATGATTTCTGTTGCATCTGAAAGTAGAAACTCGCCCGATTACAACGGTATGCGCACTTTTCCCCTAGGCCGTTCTAGTTATTCGTTTCGAGCATCGGAACTGCGAAAATTTTGAGTTTCTAAAGCGTTTCTTATCTCCAAACTGCCATATCTCGCGAACGGATTGATCAATCCGCAAAATTTCTGTTGCATCTGAAAGTAGAAACTCGCCCGATTACAACGGTAGGTGTAGTTTTCCCCTAGGCCGTTCTAGTTATTCGTTTCGAGCATCAGAATTGCGAAAATTTTGAGTTCCTCAAGCGTTTCTTACCTCCAAACTGCCATATCTCGCGAACGGATTGACCAATCCGCAAAATTTCTGTTGCATTTGAAAGTAGAAACTCGCCCGATTACAACGTTATGCGCACTTTTCCCCTGGGCCGTTCTAGTTATTCGTTTCGAGCATCGGAACTGCGAAAATTTTGAGTTTCTAAAGCGTTTCTTATCTCCAAACTTCCATATCTCGCAAACGGATTGATCAATCCGCAAAATTTCTGTTGCATCTGAAAGTAGAAACTCGCCCGATTACAACGGTATGCGCACTTCTCCCCTAGGCCGTTCTAGTCATTCGTTTCGAGCATAAAACTGCGAAAATTTTGAGTTTCTCAAGCGTTTCTTACATCCAAACGGCCATATCTCGCGAACGGATTGACCAATCCGCATGATTTCTGTTGCATCTGAAAGTAGAAACTCGTCCGATTGCAACGGTGTGTGTAGTTTTCCCCTAGGCCGTTCCAGTTATTCGTTTCGAGCATCAGAACTGCGAAAATTTTGAGTTTCTCAAGCGTTTCTTACCTCCAAACTGCCATATCTCGCGAACGGATTGACCAATCCGCAAAATTTCTGTTGCATTTGAAAGTAGAAACTCGCCCGATTACAACGGTATGCGCACTTTTCCCCTGGGCCGTTCTAGTTATTCGTTTCGAGCATCGGAACTGCGAAAATTTTGAGTTTCTAAAGCGTTTCTTATCTCCAAACTGCCATATCTCGCGAACGGATTGATCAATCCGCAAAATTTCTGTTGCATCTGAAAGTAGAAACTCGCCCGATTACAACGGTAGGTGTAGTTTTCCCCTAGGCCGTTCTAGTTATTCGTTTCGAGCATCAGAACTGCGAAAATTTTGAGTTTCTAAAGCGTTTCTTACATCCAAACGGCCATATCTCGCGAACGGATTGACCAATCCGCATGATTTCTGTTGCATCTGAAAGTAGAAACTCGCCCGATTACAACGGTATGCGTACTTCTCCCCTAGGCCGTCCTAGTCATTCGTTTCGAGCATCAGAAATGCGAAAATTTTGAGTTTCTCAAGCGTTTCTTACCTCCAAACTGCCATATCTCGCGAACGGATTGACCAATCCGCAAAATTTCTGTTGCATTTGAAAGTAGAAACTCGCCCGATTACAACGGTATGCGCACTTTTCCCCTGGGCCGTTCTAGTCATTCGTTTCGAGCATCAGAACTGCGAAAATTTTGAGTTTCTCAAGCGTTTCTTACCTCCAAACTGACATATCTCGCGAACGGATTGACCAATCCGCAAAATTTCTGTTGCATTTGAAAGTAGAAACACGCCCGATTACAACGGTATGCGCACTTTTCCCCTGGGCCGTTCTAGTTATTCGTTTCGAGCATCGGAACTGCGAAAATTTTGAGTTTCTAAAGCGTTTCTTATCTCCAAACTTCCATATCTCGCGAACGGATTGATCAATCCGCAAAATTTCTGTCCCATCTGAAAGTAGAAACTCGCCCGATTACAACGGTAGGTGTAGTTTTCCCCTAGGCCGTTCTAGTTATTCGTTTCGAGCATCAGAACTGCGAAAATTTTGAGTTCCTCAAGCGTTTCTTACATCCAAACTGCCATATCACGCGAACGGATTGACCAATCCGCAAAATTTCTGTTGCATCTGAAAGTAGAAACTCGCCCGATTACAACGGTATGCGTACTTTTCCCCCAGGCCTTTCTATTTATTCGTTTCGAGCATCAGAACTGCGAAAGTTTTGAGTTTCTCAAGCGTTTCTTACCTGCAAACTGCCACATCTCGCGAACGGATTGACCAATCCGCAAAATTTCTGTTGCATTTGAAAGTAGAAACTCGCCCGATTACAACGTTATGCGCACTTTTCCCCTGGGCCGTTCTAGTTATTCGTTTCGAGCATCGGAACTGCGAAAATTTTGAGTTTCTAAAGCGTTTCTTATCTCCAAACTTCCATATCTCGCGAACGGATTGATCAATCCGCAAAATTTCTGTTGCATCTGAAAGTAGAAACTCGCCCGATTACAACGGTATGCGCACTTTTCCCCTAGGCCGTACTAGTCATTCGTTTCGAGCATCAGAACTGCGAAAATTTTGAGTTTCTCAAGCGTTTCTTACCTCCAAACTGCCATATCTCGCGAACGGATTGACCAATCCGCAAAATTTCTGTTGCTTCTGAAAGTAGAAACTCGCCCGATTACAACGGTATGCGCACTTTTCCCCTAGGCCGTTCTAGTTATTCGTTTCGAGCATCGGAACTGCAAAAATTTTGAGTTACTAAAGCGTTTCTTATCTCCAAACTGCCATATCTCGCGAACGGATTGATCAATCCGCAAAATTTCTGTTGCATCTGAAAGTAGAAACTCGCCCGATTACAACGGTAGGTGTAGTTTTCCCCTAGGCCGTTCTAGTTATTCGTTTCGAGCATCAGAACTGCGAAAATTTTGAGTTCCTCAAGCGTTTCTTACATCCAAACTGCCATATCACGCGAACGGATTGACCAATCCGCAAAATTTCTGTTGCATCTGAAAGTAGAAACTCGCCCGATTACAACGGTATGCGTACTTTTCCCCCAGGCCTTTCTATTTATTCGTTTCGAGCATCAGAACTGCGAAAGTTTTGAGTTTCTCAAGCGTTTCTTACCTGCAAACTGCCACATCTCGCGAACGGATTGACCAATCCGCAAAATTTCTGTTGCATTTGAAAGTAGAAACTCGCCCGATTACAACGTTATGCGCACTTTTCCCCTGGGCCGTTCTAGTTATTCGTTTCGAGCATCGGAACTGCGAAAATTTTGAGTTTCTAAAGCGTTTCTGATCTCCAAACTTCCATATCTCGCGAACGGATTGATCAATCCGCAAAATTTCTGTTGCATCTGAAAGTAGAAACTCGCCCGATTACAACGGTATGCGCACTTTTCCCCTAGGCCGTACTAGTCATTCGTTTCGAGCATCAGAACTGCGAAAATTTTGAGTTTCTCAAGCGTTTCTTACCTCCAAACTGCCATATCTCGCGAACGGATTGACCAATCCGCAAAATTTCTGTTGCTTCTGAAAGTAGAAACTCGCCCGATTACAACGGTATGCGCACTTTTCCCCTAGGCCGTTCTAGTTATTCGTTTCGAGCATCGGAACTGCGAAAATTTTGAGTTTCTAAAGCGTTTCTTATCTCCAAACTGCCATATCTCGCGAACGGATTGATCAATCCGCAAAATTTCTGTTGCATCTGAAAGTAGAAACTCGCCCGATTACAACGGTAGGTGTAGTTTTCCCCTAGGCCGTTCTAGTTATTCGTTTCGAGCATCAGAATTGCGAAAATTTTGAGTTCCTCAAGCGTTTCTTACCTCCAAACTGCCATATCACGCGAACGGATTGACCAATTCGCAAAATTTCTGTTGCATCTGAAAGTAGAAACTCGCCTGATTACAACGGTGGGTGTAGTTTTCCCCTAGGCCGTTCTAGTTATTTGTTTCGAGCATCAGCACTGCGAAAATTTTGAGTTTCTCAAGCGTTTCTTACATCCAAACGGCCATATCTCGCGAACGGATTGACCAATCCGCATGATTTCTGTTGCATCTGAAAGTAGAAACTCGCCCGATTACAACGGTATGCGTACTTCTCCCCTAGGCCGTTCTAGTCATTCGTTTCGAGCATCAGAACTGCGAAAATTTTGAGTTTCTCAAGCGTTTCTTACCTCCAAACTGCCATATCTCGCGAACGGATTGACCAATCCGCAAAGTTTCTGTTGCATTTGAAAGTAGAAACTCGCCCGATTACAACGTTATGCGCACTTTTCCCCTGGGCCGTTCTAGTTATTCGTTTCGAGCATCAGAATTGCGAAAATTTTGAGTTCCTCAAGCGTTTCTTACCTCCAAACTGCCATATCACGCGAACGGATTGACCAATTCGCAAAATTTCTGTTGCATCTGAAAGTAGAAACTCGCCTGATTACAACGGTGGGTGTAGTTTTCCCCTAGGCCGTTCTAGTTATTTGTTTCGAGCATCAGCACTGCGAAAATTTTGAGTTTCTCAAGCGTTTCTTACATCCAAACGGCCATATCTCGCGAACGGATTGACCAATCCGCATGATTTCTGTTGCATCTGAAAGTAGAAACTCGCCCGATTACAACGGTATGCGTACTTCTCCCCTAGGCCGTTCTAGTCATTCGTTTCGAGCATCAGAACTGCGAAAATTTTGAGTTTCTCAAGCGTTTCTTACCTCCAAACTGCCATATCTCGCGAACGGATTGACCAATCCGCAAAGTTTCTGTTGCATTTGAAAGTAGAAACTCGCCCGATTACAACGTTATGCGCACTTTTCCCCTGGGCCGTTCTAGTTATTCGTTTCGAGCATCGGAACTGCGAAAATTTTGAGTTTCTAAAGCGTTTCTTATCTCCAAACTTCCATATCTCGCGAACGGATTGATCAATCCGCAAAATTTCTGTTGCATCTGAAAGTAGAAACTCGCCCGATTACAACGGTATGCGCACTTCTCCCCAAGGCCGTTCTAGTCATTCGTTTCGAGCATCAGAACTGCGAAAATTTTGAGTTTCTCAAGCGTTTTTTACATCCAAACGGCCATATCTCGCGAACGGATTGACCAATCCGCATGATTTCTGTTGCATCTGAAAGTAGAAACTCGCCCGTTTACATCGGTATGCGTACTTTTCCCCTAGGCCGTTCTAGTTATTCGTTTCGAGCATCAGAACTGCGAAAATTTTGAGTTTCTCAAGCGTTTCTAACCTCCAAACTGCCACATCTCGCGAACGGATTGACCAATCCGCAAACTTTCTGTTGCATCTGAAAGTAGAAACTCACCCGATTACAACGGTAAGTGTAGTTTTCCCCTAGGCCGTTCCAGTTATTCGTTTCGAGCATCAGAACTGCGAAAATTTTGAGTTTCTCAAGCGTTTCTTACCTCCAAACTGCCATATCTCGCGAACGGATTGACCAATCCGCAAAATTTCTGTTGCATTTGAAAGTAGAAACTCGCCCGATTACAACGGTATGCGCACTTTTCCCCTGGGCCGTTCTAGTTATTCGTTTCGAGCATCGGAACTGCGAAAATTTTGAGTTTCTAAAGCGTTTCTTATCTCCAAACTGCCATATCTCGCGAACGGATTGATCAATCCGCAAAATTTCTGTTGCATCTGAAAGTAGAAACTCGCCCGATTACAACGGTAGGTGTAGTTTTCCCCTAGGCCGTTCTAGTTATTCGTTTCGAGCATCAGAAATGCGAAAATTTTGAGTTTCTCAAGCGTTTCTTACCTCCAAACTGCCATATCTCGCAAACGGATTGACCAATCCGCAAAATTTCTGTTGCATTTGAAAGTAGAAACTCGCCCGATTACAACGTTATGCGCACTTTTCCCCTGGGCCGTTCTAGTTATTCGTTTCGAGCATCGGAACTGCGAAAATTTTGAGTTTCTAAAGCGTTTCTTATCTCCAAACTTCCATATCTCGCGAACGGATTGATCAATCCGCAAAATTTCTGTTGCATCTGAAAGTAGAAACTCGCCCGATTACAACGGTATGCGCACTTCTCCCCTAGGCCGTTCTAGTCATTCGTTTCGAGCATAAAACTGCGAAAATTTTGAGTTTCTCAAGCGTTTCTTACCTCCAAACTGCCATATCTCGCAAACGGATTGACCAATCCGCAAAATTTCTGTTGCATTTGAAAGTAGAAACTCGCCCGATTACAACGTTATGCGCACTTTTCCCCTGGGCCGTTCTAGTTATTCGTTTCGAGCATCGGAACTGCGAAAACTTTGAGTTTCTAAAGCGTTTCTTATCTCCAAACTTCCATATCTCGCGAACGGATTGATCAATCCGCAAAATTTCTGTTGCATCTGAAAGTAGAAACTCGCCCGATTACAACGGTATGCGCACTTCTCCCCTAGGCCGTTCTAGTCATTCGTTTCGAGCATAAAACTGCGAAAATTTTGAGTTTCTCAAGCGTTTCTTACATCCAAACGGCCATATCTCGCGAACGGATTGACCAATCCGCATGATTTCTGTTGCATCTGAAAGTAGAAACTCGTCCGATTGCAACGGTATGTGTAGTTTTCCCCTAGGCCGTTCCAGTTATTCGTTTCGAGCATCAGAACTGCGAAAATTTTGAGTTTCTCAAGCGTTTCTTACCTCCAAACTGCCATATCTCGCGAACGGATTGACCAATCCGCAAAATTTCTCTTGCATTTGAAAGTAGAAACTCGCCCGATTACAACGGTATGCGCACTTTTCCCCTGGGCCGTCCTAGTTATTCGTTTCGAGCATCGGAACTGCGAAAATTTTGAGTTTCTAAAGCGTTTCTTATCTCCAAACTGCCATATCTCGCGAACGGATTGATCAATCCGCAAAATTTCTGTTGCATCTGAAAGTAGAAACTCGCCCGATTACAACGGTAGGTGTAGTTTTCCCCTAGGCCGTTCTAGTTATTCGTTTCGAGCATCAGAACTGCGAAAATTTTGAGTTTCTCAAGCGTTTCTTACATCCAAACGGCCATATCTCGCGAACGGATTGACCAATCCGCATGATTTCTGTTGCATCTGAAAGTAGAAACTCGCCCGATTACAACGGTATGCGTACTTCTCCCCTAGGCCGTCCTAGTCATTCGTTTCGAGCATCAGAAATGCGAAAATTTTGAGTTTCTCAAGCGTTTCTTACCTCCAAACTGCCATATCTCGCGAACGGATTGACCAATCCGCAAAATTTCTGTTGCATTTGAAAGTAGAAACTCGCCCGATTACAACGGTATGCGCACTTTTCCCCTGGGCCGTTCTAGTCATTCGTTTCGAGCATCAGAACTGCTAAAATTTTGAGTTTCTCAAGCGTTTCTTACCTCCAAACTGACATATCTCGCGAACGGATTGACCAATCCGCAAAATTTCTGTTGCATTTGAAAGTAGAAACACGCCCGATTACAACGGTATGCGCACTTTTCCCCTGGGCCGTTCTAGTTATTCGTTTCGAGCATCGGAACTGCGAAAATTTTGAGTTTCTAAAGCGTTTCTTATCTCCAAACTTCCATATCTCGCGAACGGATTGATCAATCCGCAAAATTTCTGTCCCATCTGAAAGTAGAAACTCGCCCGATTACAACGGTAGGTGTAGTTTTCCCCTAGGCCGTTCTAGTTATTCGTTTCGAGCATCAGAACTGCGAAAATTTTGAGTTCCTCAAGCGTTTCTTACATCCAAACTGCCATATCACGCGAACGGATTGACCAATCCGCAAAATTTCTGTTGCATCTGAAAGTAGAAACTCGCCCGATTACAACGGTATGCGTACTTTTCCCCCAGGCCTTTCTATTTATTCGTTTCGAGCATCAGAACTGCGAAAGTTTTGAGTTTCTCAAGCGTTTCTTACCTGCAAACTGCCACATCTCGCGAACGGATTGACCAATCCGCAAAATTTCTGTTGCATTTGAAAGTAGAAACTCGCCCGATTACAACGTTATGCGCACTTTTCCCCTGGGCCGTTCTAGTTATTCGTTTCGAGCATCGGAACTGCGAAAATTTTGAGTTTCTAAAGCGTTTCTTATCTCCAAACTGCCATATCTCGCGAACGGATTGATCAATCCGCAAAATTTCTGTTGCATCTGAAAGTAGAAACTCGCCCGATTACAACGGTAGGTGTAGTTTTCCCCTAGGCCGTTCTAGTTATTCGTTTCGAGCATCAGAACTGCGAAAATTTTGAGTTTCTCAAGCGTTTCTTACATCCAAACGGCCATATCTCGCGAACGGATTGACCAATCCGCATGATTTCTGTTGCATCTGAAAGTAGAAACTCGCCCGATTACAACGGTATGCGTACTTCTCCCCTAGGCCGTCCTAGTCATTCGTTTCGAGCATCAGAAATGCGAAAATTTTGAGTTTCTCAAGCGTTTCTTACCTCCAAACTGCCATATCTCGCGAACGGATTGACCAATCCGCAAAATTTCTGTTGCATTTGAAAGTAGAAACTCGCCCGATTACAACGGTATGCGCACTTTTCCCCTGGGCCGTTCTAGTCATTCGTTTCGAGCATCAGAACTGCTAAAATTTTGAGTTTCTCAAGCGTTTCTTACCTCCAAACTGACATATCTCGCGAACGGATTGACCAATCCGCAAAATTTCTGTTGCATTTGAAAGTAGAAACACGCCCGATTACAACGGTATGCGCACTTTTCCCCTGGGCCGTTCTAGTTATTCGTTTCGAGCATCGGAACTGCGAAAATTTTGAGTTTCTAAAGCGTTTCTTATCTCCAAACTTCCATATCTCGCGAACGGATTGATCAATCCGCAAAATTTCTGTCCCATCTGAAAGTAGAAACTCGCCCGATTACAACGGTATGTGTAGTTTTCCCCTAGGCCGTTCTAGTTATTCGTTTCGAGCATCAGAACTGCGAAAATTTTGAGTTCCTCAAGCGTTTCTTACATCCAAACTGCCATATCACGCGAACGGATTGACCAATCCGCAAAATTTCTGTTGCATCTGAAAGTAGAAACTCGCCCGATTACAACGGTATGCGTACTTTTCCCCCAGGCCTTTCTATTTATTCGTTTCGAGCATCAGAACTGCGAAAGTTTTGAGTTTCTCAAGCGTTTCTTACCTGCAAACTGCCACATCTCGCGAACGGATTGACCAATCCGCAAAATTTCTGTTGCATTTGAAAGTAGAAACTCGCCCGATTACAACGTTATGCGCACTTTTCCCCTGGGCCGTTCTAGTTATTCGTTTCGAGCATCGGAACTGCGAAAATTTTGAGTTTCTAAAGCGTTTCTTATCTCCAAACTTCCATATCTCGCGAACGGATTGATCAATCCGCAAAATTTCTGTTGCATCTGAAAGTAGAAACTCGCCCGATTACAACGGTATGCGCACTTTTCCCCTAGGCCGTACTAGTCATTCGTTTCGAGCATCAGAACTGCGAAAATTTTGAGTTTCTCAAGCGTTTCTTACCTCCAAACTGCCATATCTCGCGAACGGATTGACCGATCCGCAAAATTTCTGTTGCTTCTGAAAGTAGAAACTCGCCCGATTACAACGGTATGCGCACTTTTCCCCTAGGCCGTTCTAGTTATTCGTTTCGAGCATCGGAACTGCAAAAATTTTGAGTTTCTAAAGCGTTTCTTATCTCCAAACTGCCATATCTCGCGAACGGATTGATCAATCCGCAAAATTTCTGTTGCATCTGAAAGTAGAAACTCGCCCGATTACAACGGTAGGTGTAGTTTTCCCCTAGGCCGTTCTAGTTATTCGTTTCGAGCATCAGAACTGCGAAAATTTTGAGTTCCTCAAGCGTTTCTTACATCCAAACTGCCATATCACGCGAACGGATTGACCAATCCGCAAAATTTCTGTTGCATCTGAAAGTAGAAACTCGCCCGATTACAACGGTATGCGTACTTTTCCCCCAGGCCTTTCTATTTATTCGTTTCGAGCATCAGAACTGCGAAAGTTTTGAGTTTCTCAAGCGTTTCTTACCTGCAAACTGCCACATCTCGCGAACGGATTGACCAATCCGCAAAATTTCTGTTGCATTTGAAAGTAGAAACTCGCCCGATTACAACGTTATGCGCACTTTTCCCCTGGGCCGTTCTAGTTATTCGTTTCGAGCATCGGAACTGCGAAAATTTTGAGTTTCTAAAGCGTTTCTGATCTCCAAACTTCCATATCTCGCGAACGGATTGATCAATCCGCAAAATTTCTGTTGCATCTGAAAGTAGAAACTCGCCCGATTACAACGGTATGCGCACTTTTCCCCTAGGCCGTACTAGTCATTCGTTTCGAGCATCAGAACTGCGAAAATTTTGAGTTTCTCAAGCGTTTCTTACCTCCAAACTGCCATATCTCGCGAACGGATTGACCAATCCGCAAAATTTCTGTTGCTTCTGAAAGTAGAAACTCGCCCGATTACAACGGTATGCGCACTTTTCCCCTAGGCCGTTCTAGTTATTCGTTTCGAGCATCGGAACTGCGAAAATTTTGAGTTTCTAAAGCGTTTCTTATCTCCAAACTGCCATATCTCGCGAACGGATTGATCAATCCGCAAAATTTCTGTTGCATCTGAAAGTAGAAACTCGCCCGATTACAACGGTAGGTGTAGTTTTCCCCTAGGCCGTTCTAGTTATTCGTTTCGAGCATCAGAATTGCGAAAATTTTGAGTTCCTCAAGCGTTTCTTACCTCCAAACTGCCATATCACGCGAACGGATTGACCAATTCGCAAAATTTCTGTTGCATCTGAAAGTAGAAACTCGCCTGATTACAACGGTGGGTGTAGTTTTCCCCTAGGCCGTTCTAGTTATTTGTTTCGAGCATCAGCACTGCGAAAATTTTGAGTTTCTCAAGCGTTTCTTACATCCAAACGGCCATATCTCGCGAACGGATTGACCAATCCGCATGATTTCTGTTGCATCTGAAAGTAGAAACTCGCCCGATTACAACGGTATGCGTACTTCTCCCCTAGGCCGTTCTAGTCATTCGTTTCGAGCATCAGAACTGCGAAAATTTTGAGTTTCTCAAGCGTTTCTTACCTCCAAACTGCCATATCTCGCGAACGGATTGACCAATCCGCAAAGTTTCTGTTGCATTTGAAAGTAGAAACTCGCCCGATTACAACGTTATGCGCACTTTTCCCCTGGGCCGTTCTAGTTATTCGTTTCGAGCATCGGAACTGCGAAAATTTTGATTTTCTAAAGCGTTTCTTATCTCCAAACTTCCATATCTCGCGAACGGATTGATCAATCCGCAAAATTTCTGTTGCATCTGAAAGTAGAAACTCGCCCGATTACAACGGTATGCGCACTTCTCCCCAAGGCCGTTCTAGTCATTCGTTTCGAGCATCAGAACTGCGAAAATTTTGAGTTTCTCAAGCGTTTTTTACATCCAAACGGCCATATCTCGCGAACGGATGGACCAATCCGCATGATTTCTGTTGCATCTGAAAGTAGAAACTCGCCCGTTTACATCGGTATGCGTACTTTTCCCCTAGGCCGTTCTAGTTATTCGTTTCGAGCATCAGAACTGCGAAAATTTTGAGTTTCTCAAGCGTTTCTAACCTCCAAACTGCCACATCTCGCGAACGGATTGACCAATCCGCAAACTTTCTGTTGCATCTGAAAGTAGAAACTCACCCGATTACAACGGTAAGTGTAGTTTTCCCCTAGGGCGTTCCAGTTATTCGTTTCGAGCATCAGAACTGCGAAAATTTTGAGTTTCTCAAGCGTTTCTTACCTCCAAACTGCCATATCTCGCGAACGGATTGACCAATCCGCAAAATTTCTGTTGCATTTGAAAGTAGAAACTCGCCCGATTACAACGGTATGCGCACTTTTCCCCTGGGCCGTTCTAGTTATTCGTTTCGAGCATCGGAACTGCGAAAATTTTGAGTTTCTAAAGCGTTTCTTATCTCCAAACTGCCATATCTCGCGAACGGATTGATCAATCCGCAAAATTTCTGTTGCATCTGAAAGTAGAAACTCCCCCGATTACAACGGTAGGTGTAGTTTTCCCCTAGGCCGTTCTAGTTATTCGTTTCGAGCATCAGAAATGCGAAAATTTTGAGTTTCTCAAGCGTTTCTTACCTCCAAACTGCCATATCTCGCAAACGGATTGACCAATCCGCAAAATTTCTGTTGCATTTGAAAGTAGAAACTCGCCCGATTACAACGTTATGCGCACTTTTCCCCTGGGCCGTTCTAGTTATTCGTTTCGAGCATCGGAACTGCGAAAATTTTGAGTTTCTAAAGCGTTTCTTATCTCCAAACTTCCATATCTCGCGAACGGATTGATCAATCCGCAAAATTTCTGTTGCATCTGAAAGTAGAAACTCGCCCGATTACAACGGTATGCGCACTTCTCCCCTAGGCCGTTCTAGTCATTCGTTTCGAGCATCAGAACTGCGAAAATTTTGAGTTTCTCAAGCGTTTCTTACCTCCAAACTGCCATATCTCGCGAACGGATTGACCAATCCGCAAAATTTCTGTTGCTTCTGAAAGTAGAAACTCGCCCGATTACAACGGTATGCGCACTTTTCCCCTAGGCCGTTCTAGTTATTCGTTTCGAGCATCGGAACTGCGAAAATTTTGAGTTTCTAAAGCGTTTCTTATCTCCGAACTGCCATATCTCGCGAACGGATTGATCAATCCGCAAAATTTCTGTTGCATCTGAAAGTAGAAACTCGCCCGATTACAACGGTAGGTGTAGTTTTCCCCTAGGCCGTTCTAGTTATTCGTTTCGAGCATCAGAATTGCGAAAATTTTGAGTTCCTCAAGCGTTTCTTACCTCCAAACTGCCATATCTCGCGAACGGATTGACCAATTCGCAAAATTTCTGTTGCATCTGAAAGTAGAAACTCGCCTGATTACAACGGTGGGTGTAGTTTTCCCCTAGGCCGTTCTAGTTATTTGTTTCGAGCATCAGCACTGCGAAAATTTTGAGTTTCTCAAGCGTTTCTTACATCCAAACGGCCATATCTCGCGAACGGATTGACCAATCCGCATGATTTCTGTTGCATCTGAAAGTAGAAACTCGCCCGATTACAACGGTATGCGTACTTCTCCCCTAGGCCGTTCTAGTCATTCGTTTCGAGCATCAGAACTGCGAAAATTTTGAGTTTCTCAAGCGTTTCTTACCTCCAAACTGCCATATCTCGCGAACGGATTGACCAATCCGCAAAATTTCTGTTGCATTTGAAAGTAGAAACTCGCCCGATTACAACGTTATGCGCACTTTTCCCCTGGGCCGTTCTAGTTATTCGTTTCGAGCATCGGAACTGCGAAAATTTTGAGTTTCTAAAGCGTTTCTTATCTCCAAACTTCCATATCTCGCGAACGGATTGATCAATCCGCAAAATTTCTGTTGCATCTGAAAGTAGAAACTCGCCCGATTACAACGGTATGCGCACTTCTCCCCTAGGCCGTTCTAGTCATTCGTTTCGAGCATAAAACTGCGAAAATTTTGAGTTTCTCAAGCGTTTCTTACATCCAAACGGCCATATCTCGCGAACGGATTGACCAATCCGCATGATTTCTGTTGCATCTGAAAGTAGAAACTCGTTCGATTGCAACGGTATGTGTAGTTTTCCCCTAGGCCGTTCTAGTTATTCGTTTCGAGCATCAGAACTGCGAAAATTTTGAGTTTCTCAAGCGTTTCTAACATCCAAACTGCCACATCTCGCGAACGGATGACCAATCCGCAAACTTTCTGTTGCATCTGAAAGTAGAAACTCACCCGATTACAACGGTAAGTGTAGTTTTCCCCTAGGCCGTTCCAGTTATTCGTTTCGAGCATCAGAACTGCGAAAATTTTGAGTTTCTCAAGCGTTTCTTACCTCCAAACTGCCATATCTCGCGAACGGATTGACCAATCCGCAAAATTTCTGTTGCATTTGAAAGTAGAAACTCGCCCGATTACAACGGTATGCGCACTTTTCCCCTGGGACGTTCTAGTTATTCGTTTCGAGCATCGGAACTGCGAAAATTTTGAGTTTCTAAAGCGTTTCTTATCTCCAAACTTCCATATCTCGCGAACGGATTGATCAATCCGCAAAATTTCTGTTGCATCTGAAAGTAGAAACTCGCCCGATTACAACGGTATGCGCACTTCTCCCCTAGGCCGTTCTAGTCATTCGTTTCGAGCATCAGAACTGCGAAAATTTTGAGTTTCTCAAGCGTTTCTTACCTCCAAACTGCCATATCTCGCGAACGGATTGACCAATCCGCAAAATTTCTGTTGCTTCTGAAAGTAGAAACTCGCCCGATTACAACGGTATGCGCACTTTTCCCCTAGGCCGTTCTAGTTATTCGTTTCGAGCATCGGAACTGCGAAAATTTTGAGTTTCTAAAGCGTTTCTTATCTCCGAACTGCCATATCTCGCGAACGGATTGATCAATCCGCAAAATTTCTGTTGCATCTGAAAGTAGAAACTCGCCCGATTACAACGGTAGGTGTAGTTTTCCCCTAGGCCGTTCTAGTTATTCGTTTCGAGCATCAGAATTGCGAAAATTTTGAGTTCCTCAAGCGTTTCTTACCTCCAAACTGCCATATCTCGCGAACGGATTGACCAATTCGCAAAATTTCTGTTGCATCTGAAAGTAGAAACTCGCCTGATTACAACGGTGGGTGTAGTTTTCCCCTAGGCCGTTCTAGTTATTTGTTTCGAGCATCAGAACTGCGAAAATTTTGAGTTTCTCAAGCGTTTCTTACCTCCAAACTGCCATATCTCGCGAACGGATTGACCAATCCGCAAAATTTCTGTTGCATTTGAAAGTAGAAACTCGCCCGATTACAACGGTATGCGCACTTTTCCCCTAGGCCGTTCTAGTTATTCGTTTCGAGCATCAGAACTGCGAAAATTTTGAGTTTCTCAAGCGTTTCTTACCTCCAAACTGCCATATCTCGCGAACGGATTGACCAATCCGCAAAATTTCTGTTGCATTTGAAAGTAGAAACTCGCCCGATTACAACGGTATGCGCACTTTTCCCCTGGGCCGTTCTAGTCATTCGTTTCGAGCATCAGAACTGCGAAAATTTTGAGTTTCTCAAGCGTTTCTTACCTCCAAACTGGCATATCTCGCGAACGGATTGACCAATCCGCAAAATTTCTGTTGCATTTGAAAGTAGAAACTCGCCCGATTACAACGTTATGCGCACTTTTCCCCTGGGCCGTTCTAGTTATTCGTTTCGAGCATCGGAACTGCGAAAATTTTGAGTTTCTAAAGCGTTTCTTATCTCCAAACTTCGATATCTCGCGAACGGATTGATCAATCCGCAAAATTTCTGTTGCATCTGAAAGTAGAGACTCGCCCGATTACAACGGTATGCGCACTTTTCCCCTGGGCCGTTCTAGTCATTCGTTTCGAGCATCAGAACTGCGAAAATTTTGAGTTTCTCAAGCGTTTCTTACCTCCAAACTGGCATATCTCGCGAACGGATTGATCAATCCGCAAAATTTCTGTTGCATCTGAAAGTAGAAACTCGCCCGATTACAACGGTAGGTGTAGTTTTCCCCTAGGCCGTTCTAGTTATTCGTTTCGAGCATCAGAACTGCGAAAATTTTGAGTTCCTCAAGCGTTTCTTACATCCAAACTGCCATATCACGCGAACGGATTGACCAATCCGCAAAATTTCTGTTGCATCTGAAAGTAGAAACTCGCCCGATTACAACGGTATGCGTACTTTTCCCCCAGGCCTTTCTATTTATTCGTTTCGAGCATCAGAACTGCGAAAATTTTGAGTTTCTCAAGCGTTTCTTACATCCAAACGGCCATATCTCGCGAACGGATTGACCAATCCGCATGATTTCTGTTGCATCTGAAAGTAGAAACTCGCCCGATTACAACGGTATGCGTACTTCTCCCCTAGGCCGTTCTAGTCATTCGTTTCGAGCATCAGAACTACGAAAATTTTGAGTTTCTCAAGCGTTTCTTACCTCCAAACTGCCATATCTCGCGAACGGATTGACCAATCCGCAAAATTTCTGTTGCTTCTGAAAGTAGAAACTCGCCCGATTACAACGGTATGCGCACTTTTCCCCTAGGCCGTTCTAGATATTCGTTTCGAGCATCAGAACTGCGAAAATTTTGAGTTTCTCAAGCGTTTCTTACATCCAAACGGCTATATCTCGCGAACGGATTGACCAATCCGCATAATTTCTGTTGCATCTGAAAGTAGAAACTCGCCCGATTGCAACGGTATGTGTAGTTTTCCCCTAGGCCGTTCTAGTCATTCGTTTCGAGTTTCAGAATTGCGAAAATTTTGAGTTTCTCAAGCGTTTCTTACCTCCAAACTGCCATATCTCGCGAACGGATTGACCAATCCGCAAAATTTATGTTGCTTCTGAAAGTAGAAACTCGCCCGATTACAACGGTATGCGCACTTTTCCCCTGGGCCGTTCTAGTTATTCGTTTCGAGCATCGGAACTGCGAAAATTTTGAGTTTCTAAAGCGTTTCTTATCTCCAAACTGCCATATCTCGCGAACGGGTTGATCAATCCGCAAAATTTCTGTTGCATCTGAAAGTAGAAACTCGCCCGATTACAACGGTGGGTGTAGTTTTCCCCTAGGCCGTTCTAGTTATTCGTTTCGAGCATCAGAACTGCGAAAATTTTGAGTTTCTCAAGCGTTTCTTACCTCCAAACTGCCACATCTCGCGAACGGATTGACCAATCCGCAAAATTTCTGTTGCATTTGAAAGTAGAAACTCGCCCGATTACAACGGTATGCGCACTTTTCCCCTGGGCCGTTCTAGTTATTCGTTTCGAGCTTCAGAATTGCGAAAATTTTGAGTTTCTCAAGCGTTTCTTACCTCCAAACTGCCATATCTCGCGAACGGATTGACCAATCCGCAAAATTTATGTTGCTTCTGAAAGTAGAAACTCGCCCGTTTACAACAGTATGCGCACTTTTCCCCTAGGCCGTTCTAGTTATTCGTTTCGAGCATCAGAACTGCGAAAATTTTGAGTTTCTAAAGCGTTTCTTATCTCCAAACTGCCATATCTCGCGAACGGATTGATCAATCCGCAAAATTTCTGTTGCATCTGAAAGTAGAAACTCGCCCGATTACAACGGTAGGTGTAGTTTTCCCCTAGGCCGTTCTAGTTATTCGTTTCGAGCATCAGAACTGCGAAAATTTTGAGTTTCTCAAGCGTTTCTTACATCCAAACGGCCATATCTCGCGAACGGATTGACCAATCCGCATGATTTCTGTTGCATCTGAAAGTAGAAACTCGCCCGATTACAACGGTATGCGTACTTGTCCCCTAGGCCGTTCTAGTCATTCGTTTCGAGCATCAGAAGTGCGAAAATTTTGAGTTTCTCAAGCGTTTCTTACCTCCAAACTGCCATATCTCGCGAACGGATTGACCAATCCGCAAAATTTCTGTTGCATTTGAAAGTAGAAACTCGCCCGATTACAACGGTATGCGCACTTTTCCCCTGGGCCGTTCTAGTCATTCGTTTCGAGCATCAGAACTGCGAAATTTTGAGTTTCTCAAGCGTTTCTTACCTCCAAACTGGCATATCTCGCGAACGGATTGACCAATCCGCAAAATTTCTGTTGCATTTGAAAGTAGAAACTCGCCCGATTACAACGTTATGCGCACTTTTCCCCTGGGCCGTTCTAGTTATTCGTTTCGAGCATCGGAACTGCGAAAATTTTGAGTTTCTAAAGCGTTTCTTATCTCCAAACTTCGATATCTCGCGAACGGATTGATCAATCCGCAAAATTTCTGTTGCATCTGAAAGTAGAGACTCGCCCGATTACAACGGTATGCGCACTTTTCCCCTGGGCCGTTCTAGTCATTCGTTTCGAGCATCAGAACTGCGAAAATTTTGAGTTTCTCAAGCGTTTCTTACCTCCAAACTGGCATATCTCGCGAACGGATTGATCAATCCGCAAAATTTCTGTTGCATCTGAAAGTAGAAACTCGCCCGATTACAACGGTAGGTGTAGTTTTCCCCTAGGCCGTTCTAGTTATTCGTTTCGAGCATCAGAACTGCGAAAATTTTGAGTTCCTCAAGCGTTTCTTACATCCAAACTGCCATATCACGCGAACGGATTGACCAATCCGCAAAATTTCTGTTGCATCTGAAAGTAGAAACTCGCCCGATTACAACGGTATGCGTACTTTTCCCCCAGGCCTTTCTATTTATTCGTTTCGAGCATCAGAACTGCGAAAATTTTGAGTTTCTCAAGCGTTTCTTACATCCAAACGGCCATATCTCGCGAACGGATTGACCAATCCGCATGATTTCTGTTGCATCTGAAAGTAGAAACTCGCCCGTTTACAACAGTATGCGCACTTTTCCCCTAGGCCGTTCTAGTTATTCGTTTCGAGCATCAGAACTGCGAAAATTTTGAGTTTCTAAAGCGTTTCTTATCTCCAAACTGCCATATCTCGCGAACGGATTGATCAATCCGCAAAATTTCTGTTGCATCTGAAAGTAGAAACTCGCCCGATTACAACGGTAGGTGTAGTTTTCCCCTAGGCCGTTCTAGTTATTCGTTTCGAGCATCAGAACTGCGAAAATTTTGAGTTTCTCAAGCGTTTCTTACATCCAAACGGCCATATCTCGCGAACGGATTGACCAATCCGCATGATTTCTGTTGCATCTGAAAGTAGAAACTCGCCCGATTACAACGGTATGCGTACTTGTCCCCTAGGCCGTTCTAGTCATTCGTTTCGAGCATCAGAAGTGCGAAAATTTTGAGTTTCTCAAGCGTTTCTTACCTCCAAACTGCCATATCTCGCGAACGGATTGACCAATCCGCAAAATTTCTGTTGCATTTGAAAGTAGAAACTCGCCCGATTACAACGGTATGCGCACTTTTCCCCTGGGCCGTTCTAGTCATTCGTTTCGAGCATCAGAACTGCGAAAATTTTGAGTTTCTCAAGCGTTTCTTACCTCCAAACTGGCATATCTCGCGAACGGATTGACCAATCCGCAAAATTTCTGTTGCATTTGAAAGTAGAAACTCGCCCGATTACAACGTTATGCGCACTTTTCCCCTGGGCCGTTCTAGTTATTCGTTTCGAGCATCGGAACTGCGAAAATTTTGAGTTTCTAAAGCGTTTCTTATCTCCAAACTTCGATATCTCGCGAACGGATTGATCAATCCGCAAAATTTCTGTTGCATCTGAAAGTAGAGACTCGCCCGATTACAACGGTATGCGCACTTTTCCCCTGGGCCGTTCTAGTCATTCGTTTCGAGCATCAGAACTGCGAAAATTTTGAGTTTCTCAAGCGTTTCTTACCTCCAAACTGGCATATCTCGCGAACGGATTGATCAATCCGCAAAATTTCTGTTGCATCTGAAAGTAGAAACTCGCCCGATTACAACGGTAGGTGTAGTTTTCCCCTAGGCCGTTCTAGTTATTCGTTTCGAGCATCAGAACTGCGAAAATTTTGAGTTCCTCAAGCGTTTCTTACATCCAAACTGCCATATCACGCGAACGGATTGACCAATCCGCAAAATTTCTGTTGCATCTGAAAGTAGAAACTCGCCCGATTACAACGGTATGCGTACTTTTCCCCCAGGCCTTTCTATTTATTCGTTTCGAGCATCAGAACTGCGAAAATTTTGAGTTTCTCAAGCGTTTCTTACATCCAAACGGCCATATCTCGCGAACGGATTGACCAATCCGCATGATTTCTGTTGCATCTGAAAGTAGAAACTCGCCCGATTACAACGGTATGCGTACTTCTCCCCTAGGCCGTTCTAGTCATTCGTTTCGAGCATCAGAACTACGAAAATTTTGAGTTTCTCAAGCGTTTCTTACCTCCAAACTGCCATATCTCGCGAACGGATTGACCAATCCGCAAAATTTCTGTTGCTTCTGAAAGTAGAAACTCGCCCGATTACAACGGTATGCGCACTTTTCCCCTAGGCCGTTCTAGATATTCGTTTCGAGCATCAGAACTGCGAAAATTTTGAGTTTCTCAAGCGTTTCTTACATCCAAACGGCTATATCTCGCGAACGGATTGACCAATCCGCATAATTTCTGTTGCATCTGAAAGTAGAAACTCGCCCGATTGCAACGGTATGTGTAGTTTTCCCCTAGGCCGTTCTAGTCATTCGTTTCGAGTTTCAGAATTGCGAAAATTTTGAGTTTCTCAAGCGTTTCTTACCTCCAAACTGCCATATCTCGCGAACGGATTGACCAATCCGCAAAATTTATGTTGCTTCTGAAAGTAGAAACTCGCCCGATTACAACGGTATGCGCACTTTTCCCCTGGGCCGTTCTAGTTATTCGTTCGAGCATCGGAACTGCGAAAATTTTGAGTTTCTAAAGCGTTTCTTATCTCCAAACTGCCATATCTCGCGAACGGCTTGATCAATCCGCAAAATTTCTGTTGCATCTGAAAGTAGAAACTCGCCCGATTACAACGGTGGGTGTAGTTTTCCCCTAGGCCGTTCTAGTTATTCGTTTCGAGCATCAGAACTGCGAAAATTTTGAGTTTCTCAAGCGTTTCTTACCTCCAAACTGCCACATCTCGCGAACGGATTGACCAATCCGCAAAATTTCTGTTGCATTTGAAAGTAGAAACTCGCCCGATTACAACGGTATGCGCACTTTTCCCCTGGGCCGTTCTAGTTATTCGTTTCGAGCTTCAGAATTGCGAAAATTTTGAGTTTCTCAAGCGTTTCTTACCTCCAAACTGCCATATCTCGCGAACGGATTGACCAATCCGCAAAATTTATGTTGCTTCTGAAAGTAGAAACTCGCCCGTTTACAACAGTATGCGCACTTTTCCCCTAGGCCGTTCTAGTTATTCGTTTCGAGCATCAGAACTGCGAAAATTTTGAGTTTCTAAAGCGTTTCTTATCTCCAAACTGCCATATCTCGCGAACGGATTGATCAATCCGCAAAATTTCTGTTGCATCTGAAAGTAGAAACTCGCCCGATTACAACGGTAGGTGTAGTTTTCCCCTAGGCCGTTCTAGTTATTCGTTTCGAGCATCAGAACTGCGAAAATTTTGAGTTTCTCAAGCGTTTCTTACATCCAAACGGCCATATCTCGCGAACGGATTGACCAATCCGCATGATTTCTGTTGCATCTGAAAGTAGAAACTCGCCCGATTACAACGGTATGCGTACTTGTCCCCTAGGCCGTTCTAGTCATTCGTTTCGAGCATCAGAAGTGCGAAAATTTTGAGTTTCTCAAGCGTTTCTTACCTCCAAACTGCCATATCTCGCGAACGGATTGACCAATCCGCAAAATTTCTGTTGCATTTGAAAGTAGAAACTCGCCCGATTACAACGGTATGCGCACTTTTCCCCTGGGCCGTTCTAGTCATTCGTTTCGAGCATCAGAACTGCGAAAATTTTGAGTTTCTCAAGCGTTTCTTACCTCCAAACTGGCATATCTCGCGAACGGATTGACCAATCCGCAAAATTTCTGTTGCATTTGAAAGTAGAAACTCGCCCGATTACAACGTTATGCGCACTTTTCCCCTGGGCCGTTCTAGTTATTCGTTTCGAGCATCGGAACTGCGAAAATTTTGAGTTTCTAAAGCGTTTCTTATCTCCAAACTTCGATATCTCGCGAACGGATTGATCAATCCGCAAAATTTCTGTTGCATCTGAAAGTAGAGACGCGCCCGATTACAACGGTATGCGCACTTTTCCCCTGGGCCGTTCTAGTTATTCGTTTCGAGCATCGGAACTGCGAAAATTTTGAGTTTCTAAAGCGTTTCTTACCTCCAAACTGCCATATCTCGCGAACGGATTGACCAATCCGCAAAATTTCTGTTGCATTTGAAAGTAGAAACTCGCCCGATTACAACGGTATGCGCACTTTTCCCCTGGGCCGTTCTAGTCATTCGTTTCGAGCATCAGAACTGCGAAAATTTTGAGTTTCTCAAGCGTTTCTTACCTCCAAACTGCCATATCTCGCGAACGGATTGACCAATCCGCAAAATTTCTGTTGCATTTGAAAGTAGAAACTCGCCCGATTACAACGTTATGCGCACTTTTCCCCTGGGCCGTTCTAGTTATTCGTTTCGAGCATTGGAACTGCGAAAATTTTGAGTTTCTAAAGCGTTTCTTATCTCCAAACTTCGATATCTCGCGAACGGATTGATCAATCCGCAAAATTTCTGTTGCATCTGAAAGTAGAAACTCGCCCGATTACAACGGTATGCGCACTTCTCCCCTAGGCCGTTCTAGTCATTCGTTTCGAGCATCAGAACTGCGAAAATTTTGAGTTTCTCAAGCGTTTCTTACCTCCAAACTGCCATATCTCGCGAACGGATTGACCAATCCGCAAAATTTCTGTTGCTTCTGAAAGTAGAAACTCACCCGATTACAACGGTATGCGCACTTTTCCCCTAGGCCGTTCTAGTTATTCGTTTCGAGCATCAGAACTGCGAAAATTTTGAGTTTCTCAAGCGTTTCTTACCTCCAAACTGCCATATCTCGCGAACGGATTGACCAATCCGCAAAATTTCTGTTGCATTTGAAAGTAGAAACTCGCCCGATTACAACGGTATGCGCACTTTTCCCCTGGGCCGTTCTAGTCATTCGTTTCGAGCATCAGAACTGCGAAAATTTTGAGTTTCTCAAGCGTTTCTTACCTCCAAACTGGCATATCTCGCGAACGGATTGACCAATCCGCAAAATTTCTGTTGCATTTGAAAGTAGAAACTCGCCCGATTACAACGTTATGCGCACTTTTCCCTTGGGCCGTTCTAGTTATTCGTTTCGAGCATCGGAACTGCGAAAATTTTGAGTTTCTAAAGCGTTTCTTATCTCCAAACTTCGATATCTCGCGAACGGATTGATCAATCCGCAAAATTTCTGTTGCATCTGAAAGTAGAGACTCGCCCGATTACAACGGTATGCGCACTTTTCCCCTGGGCCGTTCTAGTTATTCGTTTCGAGCATCGGAACTGCGAAAATTTTGAGTTTCTAAAGCGTTTCTTACCTCCAAACTGCCATATCTCGCGAACGGATTGACCAATCCGCAAAATTTCTGTTGCATTTGAAAGTAGAAACTCGCCCGATTACAACGGTATGCGCACTTTTCCCCTGGGCCGTTCTAGTCATTCGTTTCGAGCATCAGAACTGCGAAAATTTTGAGTTTCTCAAGCGTTTCTTACCTCCAAACTGCCATATCTCGCGAACGGATTGACCAATCCGCAAAATTTCTGTTGCATTTGAAAGTAGAAACTCGCCCGATTACAACGTTATGCGCACTTTTCCCCTGGGCCGTTCTAGTTATTCGTTTCGAGCATTGGAACTGCGAAAATTTTGAGTTTCTAAAGCGTTTCTTATCTCCAAACTTCGATATCTCGCGAACGGGTTGATCAATCCGCAAAATTTCTGTTGCATCTGAAAGTAGAAACTCGCCCGATTACAACGGTATGCGCACTTCTCCCCTAGGCCGTTCTAGTCATTCGTTTCGAGCATCAGAACTGCGAAAATTTTGAGTTTCTCAAGCGTTTCTTACCTCCAAACTGCCATATCTCGCGAACGGATTGACCAATCCGCAAAATTTCTGTTGCTTCTGAAAGTAGAAACTCACCCGATTACAACGGTATGCGCACTTTTCCCCTAGGCCGTTCTAGTTATTCGTTTCGAGCATCAGAACTGCGAAAATTTTGAGTTTCTCAAGCGTTTCTTACCTCCAAACTGCCATATCTCGCGAACGGATTGACCAATCCGCAAAATTTCTGTTGCATTTGAAAGTAGAAACACGCCCGATTACAACGGTATGCTCACTTTTCCCCTGGGCCGTTCTAGTTATTCGTTTCGAGCATCGGAACTGCGAAAATTTTGAGTTTCTAAAGCGTTTCTTATCTCCAAACTTCCATATCTCGCGAACGGATTGATCAATCCGCAAAATTTCTGTTGCATCTGAAAGTAGAAACTCGCCCGATTACAACGGTAGGTGTAGTTTTCCCCTAGGCCGTTCTAGTTATTCGTTTCGAGCATCAGAACTGCGAAAATTTTGAGTTCCTCAAGCGTTTCTTACATCCAAACTGCCATATCACGCGAACGGATTGACCAATCCGCAAAATTTCTGTTGCATCTGAAAGTAGAAACTCGCCCGATTACAACGGTATGCGTACTTTTCCCCCAGGCCTTTCTATTTATTCGTTTCGAGCATCAGAACTGCGAAAATTTTGAGTTTCTCAAGCGTTTCTTACCTGCAAACTGCCACATCTCGCGAACGGATTGACCAATCCGCAAAATTTCTGTTGCATTTGAAAGTAGAAACTCGCCCGATTACAACGGTATGCGCACTTTTCCCCTGGGCCGTTCTAGTTATTCGTTTCGAGCATAAAACTTCGAAAATTTTGAGTTTCTAAAGCGTTTCTTAACTCCAAACTGCCATATCTCGCGAAGGGATTGATCAATCCGCAAAATTTCTGCTGCATCTGAAAGTAGAAACTCGCCCGTTTACAACAGTATGCGCACTTTTCCCCTAGGCCGTTCTAGTTATTCGTTTCGAGCATCAGAACTGCGAAAATTTTGAGTTTCTCAAGCGTTTCTTACATCCAAACGGCCATATCTCGCGAACGGATTGACCAATCCGCATGATTTCTGTTGCATCTGAAAGTAGAAACTCGCCCGATTACAACGGTATGCGTACTTCTCCCCTAGGCCGTTCTAGTCATTCGTTTCGAGCATCAGAACTACGAAAATTTTGAGTTTCTCAAGCGTTTCTTACCTCCAAACTGCCATATCTCGCGAACGGATTGACCAATCCGCAAAATTTCTGTTGCTTCTGAAAGTAGAAACTCGCCCGATTACAACGGTATGCGCACTTTTCCCCTAGGCCGTTCTAGATATTCGTTTCGAGCATCAGAACTGCGAAAATTTTGAGTTTCTCAAGCGTTTCTTACATCCAAACGGCTATATCTCGCGAACGGATTGACCAATCCGCATAATTTCTGTTGCATCTGAAAGTAGAAACTCGCCCGATTGCAACGGTATGTGTAGTTTTCCCCTAGGCCGTTCTAGTCATTCGTTTCGAGCTTCAGAATTGCGAAAATTTTGAGTTTCTCAAGCGTTTCTTACCTCCAAACTGCCATATCTCGCGAACGGATTGACCAATCCGCAAAATTTATGTTGCTTCTGAAAGTAGAAACTCGCCCGATTACAACGGTATGCGCACTTTTCCCCTGGGCCGTTCTAGTTATTCGTTCGAGCATCGGAACTGCGAAAATTTTGAGTTTCTAAAGCGTTTCTTATCTCCAAACTGCCATATCTCGCGAACGGCTTGATCAATCCGCAAAATTTCTGTTGCATCTGAAAGTAGAAACTCGCCCGATTACAACGGTGGGTGTAGTTTTCCCCTAGGCCGTTCTAGTTATTCGTTTCGAGCATCAGAACTGCGAAAATTTTGAGTTTCTCAAGCGTTTCTTACCTCCAAACTGCCACATCTCGCGAACGGATTGACCAATCCGCAAAATTTCTGTTGCATTTGAAAGTAGAAACTCGCCCGATTACAACGGTATGCGCACTTTTCCCCTGGGCCGTTCTAGTTATTCGTTTCGAGCTTCAGAATTGCGAAAATTTTGAGTTTCTCAAGCGTTTCTTACCTCCAAACTGCCATATCTCGCGAACGGATTGACCAATCCGCAAAATTTATGTTGCTTCTGAAAGTAGAAACTCGCCCGTTTACAACAGTATGCGCACTTTTCCCCTAGGCCGTTCTAGTTATTCGTTTCGAGCATCAGAACTGCGAAAATTTTGAGTTTCTAAAGCGTTTCTTATCTCCAAACTGCCATATCTCGCGAACGGATTGATCAATCCGCAAAATTTCTGTTGCATCTGAAAGTAGAAACTCGCCCGATTACAACGGTAGGTGTAGTTTTCCCCTAGGCCGTTCTAGTTATTCGTTTCGAGCATCAGAACTGCGAAAATTTTGAGTTTCTCAAGCGTTTCTTACATCCAAACGGCCATATCTCGCGAACGGATTGACCAATCCGCAAAATTTATGTTGCATTTGAAAGTAGAAACTCGCCCGATTACAACGGTATGCGCACTTTTCCCCTGGGCCGTTCTAGTTATTCGTTTCGAGCATAAAACTGCGAAAATTTTGAGTTTCTAAAGAGTTTCTTATCTCCAAACTGCCATATCTCGCGAACGGATTGACCAATCCGCAAAATTTCTGTTGCATTTGAAAGTAGAAACTCGCCCGATTACAACGGTGGGTGTAGTTTTCCCCTAGGCCGATCTAGTTATTCGTTTCGAGCATCAGAACTGCGAAAATTTTGAGTTTCTCAAGCGTTTCTTACCTCCAAACTGCCACATCTCGCGAACGGATTGATCAATCCGCAAAATTTCTGCTGCATCTGAAAGTAGAAACTCGCCCGTTTACAACAGTATGCGCACTTTTCCCCTAGGCCGTTCTAGTTATTCGTTTCGAGCATCAGAACTGCGAAAATTTTGAGTTTCTCAAGCGTTTCTTACCTCCAAACTGCCACATCTCGCGAACGGATTGACCAATCCGCAAAATTTCTGTTGCATTTGAAAGTAGAAACTCGCCCGATTACAACGGTATGCGCACTTTTCCCCTGGGCCGTTCTAGTTATTCGTTTCGAGCATAAAACTGCGAAAATTTTGAGTTTCTAAAGAGTTTCTTATCTCCAAACTGCCATATCTCGCGAACGGATTGACCAATCCGCAAAATTTCTGTTGCATTTGAAAGTAGAAACTCGCCCGATTACAACGGTGGGTGTAGTTTTCCCCTAGGCCGTTCTAGTTATTCGTTTCGAGCATCAGAACTGCGAAAATTTTGAGTTTCTCAAGCGTTTCTTACCTCCAAACTGCCACATCTCGCGAACGGATTGACCAATCCGCAAAATTTATGTTGCTTCTGAAAGTAGAAACTCGCCCGTTTACAACAGTATGCGCACTTTTCCCCTAGGCCGTTCTAGTTATTCGTTTCGAGCATCAGAACTGCGAAAATTTTGAGTTTCCCAAGCGTTTCTTACATCCAAACGGCTATATCTCGCGAACGGATTGACCAATCCGCATAATTTCTGTTGCATCTGAAAGTAGAAACTCGTCCGATTGCAACGGTATGTGTAGTTTTCCCCTAGGCCGTTCTAGTTATTCGTTTCGAGCTTCAGAACTGCGCAAATTTTGTGTTTCTCAAGCGTTTCTTACTTCCAAACTGCCATATCTCGCCAACGGATTGACCAATCCGCAAAATTTCTGTTGCAACTGAAAGTAGAAACTCGCCCGATTACAACGGTATGCGCACTTTTCCCCTAGGCCGTTCTAGTTATTCGTTTCGAGCTTCAGAACTGCGCAAATTTTGTGTTTCTCAAGCGTTTCTTACTTCCAAACTGCCATATCTCGCCAACGGATTGACCAATCCGCAAAATTTCTGTTGCATCTGAAAGTAGAAACTCGCCCGATTACAACGGTATGCGTTCTTCTCCACTAGGCCGTTCTAGTCATTCGATTCGAGCATCAGAACTGCGAAAATTTTGAGTTTCTCAAGCGTTTCTTACATCCAAACTGCCATATCTCGCGAACGGATTGACCGATCCGCAAAATTTCTGTTGCATCTGAAAGTAGAAACTCGCCCGATTACAACGGTATGCGCACTTTTCCCCTAGGCCGTTCTAGTTATTCGTTTCGAGCTTCAGAACTGCGCAAATCTTGAGTTTCTCAAGCGTTTCTTACATCCAAACTGCCATATCTCGCGAACGGATTGACCAATCCGCAAAATTTCTGTTGCATTTGAAAGTAGAAACTCGCCCGATTACAACGGTATGCGCACTTCTCCCCTAGGCCGTTCTAGTCATTCGTTTCGAGCATCAGAACTGCGAAAATTTTGAGTTTCTCAAGCGTTTCTTACCTCCAAACTGCCATATCTCGCGAACGGATTGACCAATCCGCAAAATTTCTGTTGCTTCTGAAAGTAGAAACTCACCCGATTACAACGGTATGCGCACTTTTCCCCTAGGCCGTTCTAGTTATTCGTTTCGAGCATCAGAACTGCGAAAATTTTGAGTTTCTCAAGCGTTTCTTACCTCCAAACTGCCATATCTCGCGAAAGGATTGACCAATCCGCAAAATTTCTGTTGCATTTGAAAGTAGAAACACGCCCGATTACAACGGTATGCGCACTTTTCCCCTGGGCCGTTCTAGTTATTCGTTTCGAGCATCGGAACTGCGAAAATTTTGAGTTTCTAAAGCGTTTCTTACCTCCAAACTGCCATATCTCGCGAACGGATTGACCAATCCGCAAAATTTCTGTTGCATTTGAAAGTAGAAACTCGCCCGATTACAACGGTATGCGCACTTTTCCCCTGGGCCGTTCTAGTCATTCGTTTCGAGCATCAGAACTGCGAAAATTTTGAGTTTCTCAAGCGTTTCTTACCTCCAAACTGCCATATCTCGCGAACGGATTGATCAATCCGCAAAATTTCTGTTGCATCTGAAAGTAGAAACTCGCCCGATTACAACGGTATGCGCACTTCTCCCCTAGGCCGTTCTAGTCATTCGTTTCGAGCATCAGAACTGCGAAAATTTTGAGTTTCTCAAGCGTTTCTTACCTCCAAACTGCCATATCTCGCGAACGGATTGACCAATCCGCAAAATTTCTGTTGCTTCTGAAAGTAGAAACGCACCCGATTACAACGGTATGCGCACTTTTCCCCTAGGCCGTTCTAGTTATTCGTTTCGAGCATCAGAACTGCGAAAATTTTGAGTTTCTCAAGCGTTTCTTACCTCCAAACTGCCATATCTCGCGAACGGATTGACCAATCCGCAAAATTTCTGTTGCATTTGAAAGTAGAAACACGCCCGATTACAACGGTATGCGCACTTTTCCCCTGGGCCGTTCTAGTTATTCGTTTCGAGCATCGGAACTGCGAAAATTTTGAGTTTCTAAAGCGTTTCTTATCTCCAAACTTCCATATCTCGCGAACGGATTGATCAATCCGCAAAATTTCTGTTGCATCTGAAAGTAGAAACTCGCCCGATTACAACGGTATGTGTAGTTTTCCCCTAGGCCGTTCTAGTTATTCGTTTCGAGCATCAGAACTGCGAAAATTTTGAGTTCCTCAAGCGTTTCTTACATCCAAACTGCCATATCACGCGAACGGATTGACCAATCCGCAAAATTTCTGTTGCATCTGAAAGTAGAAACTCGCCCGATTACAACGGTATGCGTACTTTTCCCCTAGGCCGTTCTAGTTATTCGTTTCGAGCATCGGAACTGCGAAAATTTTGAGTTTCTAAAGCGTTTCTTATCTCCAAACTTCCATATCTCGCGAACGGATTGATCAATCCGCAAAATTTCTGTTGCATCTGAAAGTAGAAACTCGCCCGTTTACAACAGTATGCGCACTTTTCCCCTAGGCCGTTCTAGTTATTCGTTTCGAGCATCAGAACTGCGAAAATTTTGAGTTTCTCAAGCGTTTCTTACATCCAAACGGCCATATCTCGCGAACGGATTGACCAATCCGCATGATTTCTGTTGCATCTGAAAGTAGAAACTCGCCCGATTACAACGGTATGCGTACTTCTCCCCTAGGCCGTTCTAGTCATTCGTTTCGAGCATCAGAACTACGAAAATTTTGAGTTTCTCAAGCGTTTCTTACCTCCAAACTGCCATATCTCGCGAACGGATTGACCAATCCGCAAAATTTCTGTTGCTTCTGAAAGTAGAAACTCGCCCGATTACAACGGTATGCGCACTTTTCCCCTAGGCCGTTCTAGATATTCGTTTCGAGCATCAGAACTGCGAAAATTTTGAGTTTCTCAAGCGTTTCTTACATCCAAACGGCTATATCTCGCGAACGGATTGACCAATCCGCATAATTTCTGTTGCATCTGAAAGTAGAAACTCGCCCGATTGCAACGGTATGTGTAGTTTTCCCCTAGGCCGTTCTAGTCATTCGTTTCGAGCTTCAGAATTGCGAAAATTTTGAGTTTCTCAAGCGTTTCTTACCTCCAAACTGCCATATCTCGCGAACGGATTGACCAATCCGCAAAATTTATGTTGCTTCTGAAAGTAGAAACTCGCCCGATTACAAAGGTATGCGCACTTTTCCCCTGGGCCGTTCTAGTTATTCGTTTCGAGCATCGGAACTGCGAAAATTTTGAGTTTCTAAAGCGTTTCTTATCTCCAAACTGCCATATCTCGCGAACGGGTTGATCAATCCGCAAAATTTCTGTTGCATCTGAAAGTAGAAACTCGCCCGTTTACAACAGTATGCGCACTTTTCCCCTAGGCCGTTCTAGTTATTCGTTTCGAGCATCAGAACTGCGAAAATTTTGAGTTTCTCAAGCGTTTCTTACATCCAAACGGCTATATCTCGCGAACGGATTGACCAATCCGCATAATTTCTGTTGCATCTGAAAGTAGAAACTCGCCCGATTACAACGGTGGGTGTAGTTTTCCCCTAGGCCGTTCTAGTTATTCGTTTCGAGCTTCAGAATTGCGAAAATTTTGAGTTTCTCAAGCGTTTCTTACCTCCAAACTGCCATATCTCGCGAACGGATTGACCAATCCGCAAAATTTATGTTGCTTCTGAAAGTAGAAACTCGCCCGTTTACAACAGTATGCGCACTTTTCCCCTAGGCCGTTCTAGTTATTCGTTTCGAGCATCAGAACTGCGAAAATTTTGAGTTTCTCAAGCGTTTCTTACATCCAAACGGCTATATCTCGCGAACGGATTGACCAATCCGCATAATTTCTGTTGCATCTGAAAGTAGAAACTCGTCCGATTGCAACGGTATGTGTAGTTTTCCCCTAGGCCGTTCTAGTTATTCGTTTCGAGCTTCAGAACTGCGCAAATTTTGTGTTTCTCAAGCGTTTCTTACTTCCAAACTGCCATATCTCGCCAACGGATTGACCAATCCGCAAAATTTCTGTTGCAACTGAAAGTAGAAACTCGCCCGATTACAACGGTATGCGCACTTTTCCCCTAGGCCGTTCTAGTTATTCGTTTCGAGCTTCAGAACTGCGCAAATTTTGTGTTTCTCAAGCGTTTCTTACTTCCAAACTGCCATATCTCGCCAACGGATTGACCAATCCGCAAAATTTCTGTTGCATCTGAAAGTAGAAACTCGCCCGATTACAACGGTATGCGTTCTTCTCCACTAGGCCGTTCTAGTCATTCGATTCGAGCATCAGAACTGCGAAAATTTTGAGTTTCTCAAGCGTTTCTTACATCCAAACTGCCATATCTCGCGAACGGATTGACCGATCCGCAAAATTTCTGTTGCATCTGAAAGTAGAAACTCGCCCGATTACAATGGTATGCGCACTTTTCCCCTAGGCCGTTCTAGTTATTCGTTTCGAGCTTCAGAACTGCGCAAATCTTGAGTTTCTCAAGCGTTTCTTACATCCAAACTGCCATATCTCGCGAACGGATTGACCAATCCGCAAAATTTCTGTTGCATTTGAAAGTAGAAACTCGCCCGATTACAACGTTATGCGCACTTTTCCCCTGGGCCGTTCTAGTTATTCGTTTCGAGCATCGGAACTGCGAAAATTTTGAGTTTCTAAAGCGTTTCTTATCTCCAAACTTCGATATCTCGCGAACGGATTGATCAATCCGCAAAATTTCTGTTGCATCTGAAAGTAGAAACTCGCCCGATTACAACGGTATGCGCACTTCTCCCCTAGGCCGTTCTAGTCATTCGTTTCGAGCATCAGAACTGCGAAAATTTTGAGTTTCTCAAGCGTTTCTTACCTCCAAACTGCCATATCTCGCGAACGGATTGACCAATCCGCAAAATTTCTGTTGCTTCTGAAAGTAGAACTCACCCGATTACAACGGTATGCGCACTTTTCCCCTAGGCCGTTCTAGTTATTCGTTTCGAGCATCAGAACTGCGAAAATTTTGAGTTTCTAAAGCGTTTCTTATCTCCAAACTGCCATATCTCGCGAACGGATTGACCAATCCGCAAATTTCTGTTGCATTTGAAAGTAGAACACGCCCGATTACAACGGTATGCGCACTTTTCCCTGGGCCGTTCTAGTTATTCGTTTCGAGCATCGGAACTGCGAAAATTTTGAGTTTCTAAAGCGTTTCTTACCTCCAAACTGCCATATCTCGCGAACGGATTGACCAATCCGCAAAATTTCTGTTGCATTTGAAAGTAGAAACTCGCCCGATTACAACGGTATGCGCACTTTTCCCCTGGCCGTTCTAGTCATTCGTTTCGAGCATCAGAACTGCGAAAATTTTGAGTTTCTCAAGCGTTTCTTACCTCCAAACTGCCATATCTCGCGAACGGATTGACCAATCCGCAAAATTTCTGTTGCATTTGAAAGTAGAAACTCGCCCGATTACAACGTTATGCGCACTTTTCCCCTGGGCCGTTCTAGTTATTCGTTTCGAGCATCGGAACTGCGAAAATTTTGAGTTTCTAAAGCGTTTCTTATCTCCAAACTTCGATATCTCGCGAACGGATTGATCAATCCGCAAAATTTCTGTTGCATCTGAAAGTAGAAACTCGCCCGATTACAACGGTATGCGCACTTCTCCCCTAGGCCGTTCTAGTCATTCGTTTCGAGCATCAGAACTGCGAAAATTTTGAGTTTCTCAAGCGTTTCTTACCTCCAAACTGCCATATCTCGCGAACGGATTGACCAATCCGCAAAATTTCTGTTGCATTTGAAAGTAGAAACTCGCCCGATTACAACGGTATGCGCACTTTTCCCCTGGGCCGTTCTAGTCATTCGTTTCGAGCATCAGAACTGCGAAAATTTTGAGTTTCTCAAGCGTTTCTTACCTCCAAACTGCCATATCTCGCGAACGGATTGACCAATCCGCAAAATTTCTGTTGCATTTGAAAGTAGAAACTCGCCCGATTACAACGTTATGCGCACTTTTCCCCTGGGCCGTTCTAGTTATTCGTTTCGAGCATCGGAACTGCGAAATTTTGAGTTTCTAAAGCGTTTCTTATCTCCAAACTTCGATATCTCGCGAACGGATTGATCAATCCGCAAAAATTTCTGTTGCATCTGAAAGTAGAAACTCGCCCGATTACAACGGTATGCGCACTTCTCCCCTAGGCCGTTCTAGTCATTCGTTTCGAGCATCAGAACTGCGAAAATTTTGAGTTTCTCAAGCGTTTCTTACCTCCAAACTGCCATATCTCGCGAACGGATTGACCAATCCGCAAAATTTCTGTTGCTTCTGAAAGTAGAAACTCACCCGATTACAACGGTATGCGCACTTTTCCCCTAGGCCGTCCTAGTTATTCGTTTCGAGCATCAGAACTGCGAAAATTTGAGTTTCTCAAGCGTTTCTTACCTCCAAACTGCCATATCTCGCGAACGGATTGACCAATCCGCAAAATTTCTGTTGCATTTGAAGTAGAAACACGCCCGATTACAACGGTATGCGCACTTTTCCCCTGGGCCGTTCTAGTTATTCGTTTCGAGCATCGAACTGCGAAAATTTTGAGTTTCTAAAGCGTTTCTTATCTCCAAACTTCCATATCTCGCGAACGGATTGATCAATCCGCAAAATTTCTGTTGCATCTGAAAGTAGAAACTCGCCCGATTACAACGGTAGGTGTAGTTTTCCCCTAGGCCGTTCTAGTTATTCGTTTCGAGCATCAGAACTGCGAAATTTTGAGTTCCTCAAGCGTTTCTTACATCCAAACTGCCATATCACGCGAACGGATTGACCAATCCGCAAAATTTCTGTTGCATCTGAAAGTAGAAACTCGCCCGATTACAACGGTATGCGTATTTTTCCCCAGGCCTTTCTATTTATTCGTTTCGAGCATCAGAACTGCGAAAATTTGAGTTTCTCGAGCGTTTCTTATCTCCAAACTGCCATATCTCGCGAAGGGATTGATCAATCCGCAAAATTTCTGCTGCATCTGAAAGTAGAAACTCGCCCGTTTACAACAGTATGCGCACTTTTCCCTAGGCCGTTCTAGTTATTCGTTTCGAGCATCAGAACTGCGAAAATTTTGAGTTTCTCAAGCGTTTCTTACATCCAAACGGCCATATCTCGCGAACGGATTGACCAATCCGCATGATTTCTGTTGCATCTGAAAGTAGAAACTCGCCCGATTACAACGGTATGCGTACTTCTCCCCTAGGCCGTTCTAGTCATTCGTTTCGAGCATCAGAACTACGAAAATTTTGAGTTACTCAAGCGTTTCTTACCTCCAAACTGCCATATCTCGCGAACGGATTGACCAATCCGCAAAATTTCTGTTGCTTCTGAAAGTAGAAACTCGCCCGATTACAACGGTATGCGCACTTTTCCCTAGGCCGTTCTAGATATTCGTTTCGAGCATCAGAACTGCGAAAATTTTGAGTTTCTCAAGCGTTTCTTACATCCAAACGGCTATATCTCGCGAACGGATTGACCAATCCGCATAATTTCTGTTGCATCGTTGCATCTGAAAGTAGAAACTCGCCCGATTGCAACGGTATGTGTAGTTTTCCCCTAGGCCGTTCTAGTCATTCGTTTCGAGCTTCAGAATTGCGAAAATTTTGAGTTTCTCAAGCGTTTCTTACCTCCAAACTGCCATATCTCGCGAACGGATTGACCAATCCGCAAAATTTATGTTGCTTCTGAAAGTAGAAACTCGCCCGATTACAACGGAATGCGCACTTTTCCCCTGGGCCGTTCTAGTTATTCGTTTCGAGCATCGGAACTGCGAAAATTTTGAGTTTCTAAAGCGTTTCTTATCTCCAAACTGCCATATCTCGCGAACGGGTTGATCAATCCGCAAAATTTCTGTTGCATCTGAAAGTAGAAACTCGCCCGATTACAACGGTGGGTGTAGTTTTCCCCTAGGCCGTTCTAGTTATTCGTTTCGAGCATCAGAACTGCGAAAATTTTGAGTTTCTCAAGCGTTTCTTACCTCCAAACTGCCACATCTCGCGAACGGATTGACCAATCCGCAAAATTTCTGTTGCATTTGAAAGTAGAAACTCGCCCGATTACAACGGTATGCGCACTTTTCCCCTGGGCCGTTCTAGTTATTCGTTTCGAGCATAAAACTGCGAAAATTTTGAGTTTCTAAAGAGTTTCTTATCTCCAAACTGCCATATCTCGCGAACGGATTGACCAATCCGCAAAATTTCTGTTGCATTTGAAAGTAGAAACTCGCCCGATTACAACGGTGGGTGTAGTTTTCCCCTAGGCCGTTCTAGTTATTCGTTTCGAGCATCAGAACTGCGAAAATTTTGAGTTTCTCAAGCGTTTCTTACCTCCAAACTGCCACATCTCGCGAACGGATTGATCAATCCGCAAAATTTCTTCTGCATCTGAAAGTAGAAACTCGCCCGTTTACAACAGTATGCGCACTTTTCCCCTAGGCCGTTCTAGTCATACGTTTCGAGCTTCAGAATTGCGAAAATTTTGAGTTTCTCAAGCGTTTCTTACCTCCAAACTGCGATATCTCGCGAACGGATTGACCAATCCGCAAAATTTATGTTGCTTCTGAAAGTAGAAACTCGCCCGTTTACAACAGTATGCGCACTTTTCCCCTAGGCCGTTCTAGTTATTCGTTTCGAGCATCAGAACTGCGAAAATTTTGAGTTTCTCAAGCGTTTCTTACATCCAAACGGCTATATCTCGCGAACGGATTGACCAATCCGCATAATTTCTGTTGCATCTGAAAGTAGAAACTCGTCCGATTGCAACGGTATGTGTAGTTTTCCCCTAGGCCGTTCTAGTTATTCGTTTCGAGCTTCAGAACTGCGCAAATTTTGTGTTTCTCAAGCGTTTCTTACTTCCAAACTGCCATATCTCGCCAACGGATTGACCAATCCGCAAAATTTCTGTTGCAACTGAAAGTAGAAACTCGCCCGATTACAACGGTATGCGCACTTTTCCCCTAGGCCGTTCTAGTTATTCGTTTCGAGCTTCAGAACTGCGCAAATTTTGTGTTTCTCAAGCGTTTCTTACTTCCAAACTGCCATATCTCGCCAACGGATTGACCAATCCGCAAAATTTCTGTTGCATCTGAAAGTAGAAACTCGCCCGATTACAACGGTATGCGTTCTTCTCCACTAGGCCGTTCTAGTCATTCGATTCGAGCATCAGAACTGCGCAAATCTTGAGTTTCTCAAGCGTTTCTTACATCCAAACTGCCATATCTCGCGAACGGATTGACCGATCCGCAAAATTTCTGTTGCATCTGAAAGTAGAAACTCGCCCGATTACAACGGTATGCGCACTTTTCCCCTAGGCCGTTCTAGTCATTCGTGTCGAGCATCAGAACTGCGAAAATTTTGAGTTTCTCAAGCGTTTCTTACCTCCAAACTACCATATCTCGCGAACGGATTGACCAATCCGCAAAATTTCTGTTGCATCTGAAAGAAGAAACTCGCCCGATTACAACGGTATGCGCACTTTTCCCCTAGGCCGTTCTAGTTATTCGTGTCGAGCATCAGAACTGCGAAAATTTTGAGTTTCTCAAGCGTTTCTTACCTCCAAACTGCCATATCTCGCGAACGGATTGACCAATCCGCAAAATTTCTGGTGCATCTGAAAGTAGAAACTCGCCCGATTACAACGGTAGGTGTAGTTTTCCCCTAGGCCGTTCCAGTTATTCGTTTCGAGCATCAGAACTGCGAAAATTTTGAGTTTCTCAAGCGTTTCTTATATCCAAACTACCATATCTCGCGAACGGATTGAGCAATCCGCAAAATTTCTGTTGCATCTGAAAGTAGAAACTCGCCCGATTACAACGGTATGCGCACTTTTCCCCTAGGCCGTTCTAGTTATTCGTTTCGAGCATCAGAACTGCGAAAATTTTGAGTTTCTCAAGCGTTTCTTACTTCCAAACTGCCGTATCTCGCGAACGGATTGACCAATCCGCAAAATATCTGTTGCATCTGAAAGTAGAAGCTCGCCCGATTACAACGGTAGGTGTAGTTTTCCCCTAGGCCGTTCAAGTTATTCGTTTCGAGCTTCAGAACTGCGCAAATTTTGAGTTTCTCAAGCGTTTCTTATCTCCAAACTGCCATATGTCGCGAACGGATTGATCAATCCGCAAAATTTCTGTTGCATCTGAAAGTAGAAACTCGCCCGATTACAACGGTATGCGCACTTTTCCCCTAGGCCGTTCTAGCCATTCGTGTCGAGCATCAGAACTGCGAAAATTTTTAGTTTCTCAAGCGTTTCTTACCTCCAAACTACCATATCTCGCGAACGGATTGACCAATCCGCAAAATTTCTGTTGCATCTGAAAGTAGAAACTCGTCCGATTACAACGAGTATCAGAACTGCGAAAATTTTGAGTTTCTCAAGCGTTTCTTACTTCCAAACTGCCATATCTCGCCAACGGATTGACCAATCCGCAAAATTTCTGTTGCATCTGAAAGTAGAAACTCGCCCGATTACAACGGTACGCGTTCTTCTCCCCTAGGCCGTTCTAGTCATTCGTTTCGAGCATCAGAACTGCGAAAATTTTGAGTTTCTCAAGCGTTTCTTACTTCCAAACTGCCACATCTCGCGAACGGATTGACCAATCCGCAAAATTTCTGTTGCATCTGAAAGTAGAAACTCGCCCGATTACAACGGTAGGTGTAGTTTTCCCCTAGGCCGTTCTAGTAATTCGTTTCGAGCATCAGAACTGCGAAAATTTTGAGTTTCTCAATCGTTTCTTACCTCCAAACTGCCACATCTCGCGAACGGATTGAACAATCCGCAAAATTTCTGTTGCATCTGAAAGTAGAAACTCGCCCGATTACAACGGTACGCGTTCTTCTCCCCTAGGCCGTTCTAGTCATTCGTTTCGAGCATCAGAACTGCGAAAATTTTGAGTTTCTCAAGCGTTTCTTACTTCCAAACTGCCACATCTCGCGAACGGAATGACCAATCCGCAAAATTTCTGTTGCATCTGAAAGTAGAAACTCGCCCGATTACAACGGTAGGTGTAGTTTTCCCCTAGGCCGTTCTAGTTATTCGTTGCGAGCTTCAGAACTGCACAAATTTTGAGTTTCTCAAGCGTTTCTTATCTCCAAACTGCCATATCTCGCGAACGGATTGACCAATCCGCAAAATATCTGTTGCATCTGAAAGTAGAAGCTCGCCCGATTACAACGGTAGGTGTAGTTTTCCCCTAGGCCGTTCTAGTTATTCGTTTCGAGCTTCAGAATTGCGCAAATTTTGAGTTTCTCAAGCGTTTCTTACCTCCAAACTGCCATATCTCGCGAACGGATTGACCAATCCGCAAAATTTCTGTTGCATCTGAAAGTAGAATCTCGCCCGATTACAACGGTATGCGTACTTTTCCCCTAGGCCGTTCTAGTTATTCGTTTCGAGCAGCAGAACTGCGAAAATTTTGAGTTTCTCAAGCGTTTCTTACATCCAAACTGCCATATATCGCGAACGGATTGACCAATCCGCAAAATGTCTGTTGCATCTGAAAATAGAAACTCGCTCGATTACAACGGTATGCGTACTTTTCCCCTAGGCCGTTCTAGTTACTCGTTTCGAGCATCAGAACTGCGAAAATTTTGAGTTTCTCAAGCGTTTCTTATCACCAAACTGCCATATCTCGCGAACGGATTGATCAATCCGCAAAATTTCTGTTGCATCTGAAAGTAGGAACTCGCCCGATTACAACGGTATGCGTACTTTTCCCCTAGGCCGTTCTAGTTACTCGTTTGGAGCATCAGAACTGCGGAAATTTTGAGTTTCTCAAGCGTTTCTTATCTCCAAACTGCCATATCTCGCGAACGGATTGATCAATCCGCAAAATTTCTGTTGCATCTAAAGTAGAAACTCGCCCGATTACAACGGTATGCGCACTTTTCCCCTAGGCCGTTCTAGTTATTCGTTGCGAGCTTCAGAACTGCGCAAATTTTGAGTTTCTCAAGCGTTTCTTATCTCCAAACTGCCATATCTCGCGAACGGATTGACCAATCCGCAAAATATCTGTTGCATCTGAAAGTAGAAGCTCGCCCGATTACAACGGTAGGTGTACTTCTCCCCTAGGCCGTACTAGTCATTCGTTTCGAGCATCAGAACTGCGAAAATTTTGAGTTTCTCATGCGTTTCTTACCTCCAAAATGCCATATCTCGCGAACGGATTGACCAATCCGCAAAATTTCTGTTGCATCTGAAAGTAGAAACTCGCCCGTTTACAACAGTATGCGCACTTTTCCCCTAGGCCGTTCTAGTTATTCGTTTCGAGCATCAGAACTGCGAAAATTTTGAGTTTCTCAAGCGTTTCTTACATCCAAACGGCTATATCTCGCGAACGGATTGACCAATCCGCATAATTTCTGTTGCATCTGAAAGTAGAAACTCGTCCGATTGCAACGGTATGTGTAGTTTTCCCCTAGGCCGTTCTAGTCATTCGTTTCGAGCATCAGAACTGCGAAAATTTTGAGTTTCTCAAGCGTTTCTTACATCCAAACGGCCATATCTCGCGAACGGATTGACCAATTCGCATGATTTCTGTTGCATCTGAAAGTAGAAACTCGCCCGATTACAACGGTATGCGTACTTTTCCCCTAGGCCGTTCTAGTTACTCGTTTCGAGCATCAGAACTGCGAAAATTTTGAGTTTCTCAAGCGTTTCTTATCTCCAAACTGCCATATCTCGCGAACGGATTGATCAATCCGCAAAATTTCTGTTGCATCTGAAAGTAGAAACTCGCCCGATTACAACGGTATGCGCACTTTTCCCCTAGGCCGTTCTAGATATTCGTGTCGAGCATCAGAACTGCGAAAATTTTGAGTTTCTCAAGCGTTTCTTACATCCAAACTGCCATATCTCGCGAACGAATTGACCGATCCGCAAAATTTCTGTTGCATCTGAAAGTAGAAACTCGCCCGATTACAACGGTATGCGCACTTTTCCCCTAGGCCGTTCTAGTTATTCGTTTCGAGCTTCAGAACTGCGCAAATTTTGAGTTTCTCAAGCGTTTCTTACTTCCAAACTGCCATATCTCGCCAACGGATGGACCAATCCGCAAAATTTCTGTTGCATCTGAAAGTAGAAACTCGCCCGATTACAACGGTATGCGTACTTTTCCCCTAGGCCGTTCTAGTCATTCGTTTCGAGCATCAGAACTGCGAAAATTTTGAGTTTCTCAAGCGTTTCTTACCTCCAAACTGCCACATCTCGCGAACGGATTGACCAATCCGCAAAATTTCTGTTGCATTTGAAAGTAGAAACTCGCCCGATTACAACGGTATGCGCACTTTTCCCCTGGGCCGTTCTAGTTATTCGTTTCGAGCATAAAACTGCGAAAATTTTGAGTTTCTAAAGAGTTTCTTACATCCAAACGGCTATATCTCGCGAACGGATTGACCAATCCGCATAATTTCTGTTGCATCTGAAAGTAGAAACTCGTCCGATTGCAACGGTATGTGTAGTTTTCCCCTTGGCCGTTCTAGTTATTCGTTTCGAGCTTCAGAACTGCGCAAATTTTGTGTTTCTCAAGCGTTTCTTACTTCCAAACTGCCATATCTCGCCAACGGATTGACCAATCCGCAAAATTTCTGTTGCAACTGAAAGTAGAAACTCGCCCGATTACAACGGTATGCGCACTTTTCCCCTAGGCCGTTCTAGTTATTCGTTTCGAGCTTCAGAACTGCGCAAATTTTGTGTTTCTCAAGCGTTTCTTACTTCCAAACTGCCATATCTCGCCAACGGATTGACCAATCCGCAAAATTTCTGTTGCATCTGAAAGTAGAAACTCGCCCGATTACAACGGTATGCGTTCTTCTCCCCTAGGCCGTTCTAGTCATTCGATTCGAGCATCAGAACTGCGAAAATTTTGAGTTTCTCAAGCGTTTCTTACATCCAAACTGCCATATCTCGCGAACGGATTGACCGATCCGCAAAATTTCTGTTGCATCTGAAAGTAGAAACTCGCCCGATTACAACGGTATGCGCACTTTTCCCCTAGGCCGTTCTAGTTATTCGTTTCGAGCTTCAGAACTGCGCAAATCTTGAGTTTCTCAAGCGTTTCTTACATCCAAACTGCCATATCTCGCGAGCGGATTAACCAATCCGCAAAATTTCTGTTGCATCTGAAAGTAGAAACTCGCCCGATTACAACGGTATGCGTACTTTTCCCCTAGGCCGTTCTAGTTACTCGTTTCGAGCATCAGAACTGCGAAAATTTTGAGTTTCTCAAGTGTTTCTTATCTCCAAACTGACATATCTCGCGAACGGATTTTTCAATCCGCAAAATTTCTGTTGCATCTGAAAGAAGAAACTCGCCCGATTACAACGGTATGCGCACTTTTCCCCTAGGCCGTTCTAGTTATTCGTGTCGAGCATCAGAACTGCGAAAATTTTGAGTTTCTCAAGCGTTTCTTACTTCCAAACTGCCATATCTCGCGAACGGATTGACCAATCCGCAAAATTTCTGTTGCATCTGAAAGCAGAAACTCGCCCGATTACAACGGTAGGTGTAGTTTTCCCCTAGGCCGTTCCAGTTATTCGTTTCGAGCATCAGAACTGCGAAAATTTTGAGTTTCTCAAGCGTTTCTTATATCCAAACTGCCATATCTCGCGAACGGATTGAGCAATCCGCAAAATTTCTGTTGCATCTGAAAGTAGAAACTCGCCCGATTACAACGGTATGCGCACTTTTCCCCTAGGCCGTTCTAGTTATTCGTTTCGAGCATCAGAACTGCGAAAATTTTGAGTTTCTCAAGCGTTTCTTACTTCCAAACTGCCATATCTCGCGAACGGATTGACCAATCCGCAAAATATCTGTTGCATCTGAAAGTAGAAGCTCGCCCGATTACAACGGTAGGTGTAGTTTTCCCCTAGGCCGTTCAAGTTATTCGTTTCGAGCTTCAGAACTGCGCAAATTTTAAGTTTCTCAAGCGTTTCTTATCTCCAAACAGCCATATGTCGCGAACGGATTGATCAATCCGCAAAATTTCTGTTGCATCTGAACGTAGAAACTCGCCCGATTACAACGGTATGCGCACTTTTCCCCTAGGCCGTTCTAGTCATTCGTGTCGAGCATCAGAACTGCGAAAATTTTGAGTTTCTCAAGCGTTTCTTACCTCCAAACTACCATATCTCGCGAACGGATTGACCAATCCGCAAAATTTCTGTTGCATCTGAAAGTAGAAACTCGTCCGATTACAACGAGTATCAGAACTGCGAAAATTTTGAGTTTCTCAAGCGTTTCTTACATCGAAACTGCCATATCTCGCGAACGGATTGACCGATCCGCAAAATTTCTGTTGCATCTGAAAGTAGAAACTCGCCCGATTACAACGGTATGCGCACTTTTCCCCTAGGCCGTTCTAGTTATTCGTTGCGAGCTTCAGAACTGCACAAATTTTGAGTTTCTCAAGCGTTTCTTATCTCCAAACTGCCATATCTCGCGAACGGATTGACCAATCCGCAAAATATCTGTTGCATCTGAAAGTAGAAGCTCGCCCGATTACAACGGTAGGTGTAGTTTTCCCCTAGGCCGTTCTAGTTATTCGTTTCGAGCTTCAGAATTGCGCAAATTTTGAGTTTCTCAAGCGTTTCTTACCTCCAAACTGCCATATCTCGCGATCGGATTGACCAATCCGCAAAATTTCTGTTGCATCTGAAAGTAGAATCTCGCCCGATTACAACGGCATGCGTACTTTTCCCCTAGGCCGTTCTAGTTATTCGTTTCGAGCAGCAGAACTGCGAAAATTTTGAGTTTCTCAAGCGTTTCTTACATCCAAACTGCCATATATCGCGAACGGATTGACCAATCCGCATAATTTCTGTTGCATCTGAAAGTAGAAACTCGTCCGATTGCAACGGTATGTGTAGTTTTCCCCTAGGCCGTTCTAGTCATTCGTTTCGAGCATCAGAACTGCGAAAATTTTGAGTTTCTCAAGCGTTTCTTACATCCAAACGGCCATATCTCGCGAACGGATTGACCAATTCGCATGATTTCTGTTGCATCTGAAAGTAGAAACTCGCCCGATTACAACGGTATGCGTACTTTTCCCCTAGGCCGTTCTAGTTACTCGTTTCGAGCATCAGAACTGCGAAAATTTTGAGTTTCTCAAGCGTTTCTTATCTCCAAACTGCCATATCTCTCGAACGGATTGATCAATCCGCAAAATTTCTGTTGCATCTGAAAGTAGAAACTCGCCCGATTACAACGGTATGCGCACTTTTCCCCTAGGCCGTTCTAGTTATTCGTGTCGAGCATCAGAACTGCGAAAATTTTGAGTTTCTCAAGCGTTTCTTACCTCCAAACTGCCATATCTCGCGAACGAATTGACCGATCCGCAAAATTTCTGTTGCATCTGAAAGTAGAAACTCGCCCGATTACAACGGTATGCGCACTTTTCCCCTAGGCCGTTCTAGTTATTCGTTTCGAGCTTCAGAACTGCGCAAATTTTGGTTTCTCAAGCGTATCTTACTTCCAAACTGCCATATCTCGCCAACGGATTGACCAATCCGCAAAATTTCTGTTGCATCTGAAAGTAGAAACTCGCCCGATTACAACGGTATGCGTTCTTCTCCCCTAGGCCGTTCTAGTCATTCGTTTCGAGCATCAGAACTGCGAAAATTTTGAGTTTCTCAAGCGTTTCTTACATCCAAACTGCCATATCTCGCGAACGGATTGACCGATCCGCAAAATTACTGTTGCATCTGAAAGTAGAAACTCGCCCGATTACAACGGTATGCGCACTTTTCCCCTAGGCCGTTCTAGTTATTCGTTTCGAGCTTCAGAACTGCGCAAATCTTGAGTTTCTCAAGCGTTTCTTACATCCAAACTGCCATATCTCGCGAGCGGATTAACCAATCCGCAAAATTTCTGTTGCATCTGAAAGTAGAAACTCGCCCGATTACAACGGTATGCGTACTTTTCCCCTAGGCCGTTCTAGTTACTCGTTTCGAGCATCAGAACTGCGAAAATTTTGAGTTTCTCAAGTGTTTCTTATCTCCAAACTGCCATATCTCGCGAACGGATTGATCAATCCGCAAAATTTCTGTTGCATCTGAAAGTAGAAACTCGCCCGATTACAACGGTACGCGTTCTTCTCCCCTAGGCCGTTCTAGTCATTCGTGTCGAGCATCAGAACTGCGAAAATTTTGAGTTTCTCAAGCGTTTCTTATCTCCAAACTGCCATATCTCGCGAACGGATTGACCAATCCGCAAAATATCTGTTGCATCTGAAAGTAGAAGCTCGCCCGATTACAACGGTAGGTGTAGTTTTGCCCTAGGCCGTTCTAGTTATTCGTTTCGAGCTTCAGAATTGCGCAAATTTTGAGTTTCTCAAGCGTTTCTTACATCCAAACGGCCATATCTCGCGAACGGATTGACCAATCCGCATGACTTCTGTTGCATCTGAAAGTAGAAACTCGCCCGATTACAACGGTATGCGTACTTCTCCCCTAGGCCGTACTAGTCATTCGTTTCGAGCATCAGAACTGCGAAAATTTTGAGTTTCTCAAGCGTTTCTTACCTCCAAACTGCCATATCTCGCGAACGGATTGACCAATCCGCAAAATTTCTGTTGCAATTGAAAGTAGAAACTCGCCCGATTACAACGGTATGCGCACTTTTCCCCTGGGCCGTTCTGGTTATTCGTTTCGAGCATCAGAACTGCGTAAATTTTGAGTTTCTCAAGCGTTTCTTACTTCCAAACTGCCACATCTCGCGAACGGATCGACCAATCCGCAAAATTTCTGTTGCATGTGAAAGTAGAAACTCGCCCGATTACATGGGTATGCGTACTTTTCCCCCAGGCCGTTCTAGTTATTCGTTTCGAGCATCAGAACTGCGAAAATTTTGAGTTTCTCAAGCGTTTCTAACCTCCAAACTACCACATCTCGCGAACGGATTGACCAATCCGCAAAATTTCAGTTGCATCTGAAAGTAGAAACTCGCCGGATTACAACGGTATGTGTAGTTTTCCCCTAGACCGTTCCAGTTATTCGTTTCGAGCATCAGAACTGCGAAAATTTTGAGTTTCTGAAGCGTTTCTTACATCCAAACTGCCATATCTCGCGAACGGATTGACCAATCCGCAAAATTTCTGTTGCATTTGAAAGTAGAAACTCGCCCGATTACAACGGTATGCGCACTTTTCCCCTGGGCCGTTCTAGTTATTCGTTTAGAGCATCAGAACTGCGAAAATGTTGAGTTTCTAAAGCGTTTCTTATCTCCAAACTGCCATATCTCGCGAACGGATTGATCAATCCGCAAAATTTCTGTTGCATCTGAAAGTAGAAACTCGCCCGATTACAACGGTAGGTGTAGTTTTCCCCTAGGCCGTTCTAGTTATTCGTTTCGAGCATCAGAACTGCGAAAATTTTGAGTTCCTCAAGCGTTTCTTACCTCCAAACTGCCATATCTCGCGAACGGATTGACCAATCCGCAAAATTTCTGTTGCATCTGAAAGTAGAAACTCGCCCGATTACAACGGTGGGTGTAGTTTTCCCCTAGGCCGTTCTAGTTATTTGTTTCGAGCATCAGCACTGCGAAAATTTTGAGTTTCTCAAGCGTTTCTTACATCCAAACGGCCATATCTCCCGAACGGATTGACCAATCCGCATGATTTCTGTTGCATCTGAAAGTAGAAACTCGCCCGTTTACAACAGTATGCGCACTTTTCCCCTAGGCCGTTCTAGTTATTCGTTTCGATCATCAGAACTGCGAAAATTTTGAGTTTCTAAAGCGTTTCTTATCTCCAAACTGCCATATCTCGCGAACGGATTGATCAATCCGCAAAATTTCTGTTGCATCTGAAAGTAGAAACTCGCCCGATTACAACGGTAGGTGTAGTTTTCCCCTAGGCCGTTCTAGTTATTCGTTTCGAGCATCAGAACTGCGAAAATTTTGAGTTTCTCAAGCGTTTCTTATATCCAAACTGCCATATCTCGCGAACGGATTGACCAATCCGCAAAATTTCTGTTGCTTCTGAAAGTAGAAACTCGCCCGATTACAACGGTATGCGCTCTTTTCCCCTAGGCCGTTCTAGTTATTCGTTTCGAGCATCAGAACTGCGAAAATTTTGAGTTTCTCAAGCGTTTCTTACATCCAAACGGCTATATCTCGGGAACGGATTGACCAATCCGCATAATTTCTGTTGCATCTGAAAGTAGAAACTCGTCCGATTGCAACAGTATGTGTAGTTTTCCCCTAGGCCGTTCTAGTCATTCGTTTCGAGCATCAGAACTGCGAAAATTTTGAGTTTCTCAAGCGTTTCTTACATCCAAACGGCCATATCTCGCGAACGGATTGATCAATCCGCAAAATTTCTGTTGCATCTGAAAGTAGAAGCTCGCCCGTTTACAACAGTATGCGCACTTTTCCCCTAGGCCGTTCTAGTTATTCGTTTCGATCATCAGAACTGCGAAAATTTTGAGTTTCTCAAGCGTTTCTTACATCCAAACGGCCATATCTCGCGAACGGATTGACCAATCCGCATGATTTCTGTTGCATCTGAAAGTAGAAACTCGCCCGATTACAACGGTATGCGTACTTCTCCCCTAGGCCGTTCTAGTCATTCGTTTCGAGCATCAGAACTGCGAAAATTTTGAGTTTCTCAAGTGTTTCTTATCTCCAAACTGACATATCTCGCGAACGGATTTTTCAATCCGCAAAATTTCTGTTGCATCTGAAAGAAGAAACTCGCCCGATTACAACGGTATGCGCACTTTTCCCCTAGGCCGTTCTAGTTATTCGTGTCGAGCATCAGAACTGCGAAAATTTTGAGTTTCTCAAGCGTTTCTTATCTCCAAACTGCCATATCTCGCGAACGGATTGACCAATCCGCAAAATTTCTGTTGCTTCTGAAAGTAGAAACTCGCCCGATTACAACGGTATGCGCACTTTTCCCCTGGGCCGTTCTAGTTATTCGTTTCGAGCATAAAACTGCGAAAATTTTGAGTTTCTCAAGCGTTTCTTACATCCAAACGGCCATATCTCGCGAACGGATTGACCAATTCGCATGATTTCTGTTGCATCTGAAAGTAGAAACTCGCCCGATTACAACGGTATGCGTACTTCTCTCCTTGGCCGTTCTTGTCATTCGTTTCGAGCATCAGAACTGCGAAAATTTTGAGTTTCTCAAGCGTTTCTTACTTCCAAACTGCCATATCTCGCGAACGGATTGACCAATCCGCAAAATTTCTGTTGCTTCTGAAAGTAGAAACTCGCCCGATTACAACGGTATGCGCTCTTTTCCCCTAGGCCGTTCTAGTTATTCGTTTCGAGCATCAGAACTGCGAAAATTTTGAGTTTCTCAAGTGTTTCTTACATCCAAACGGCTATATCTCGCGAACGGATTGACCAATCCGCATAATTTCTGTTGCATCTGAAAGTAGAAACTCGTCCGATTGCAACGGTATGTGTAGTTTTCCCCTAGGCCGTTCTAGTCATTCGTTTCGAGCATCAGAACTGCGAAAATTTTGAGTTTCTCAAGCGTTTCTTACATCCAAACGGCCATATCTCGCGAACGGATTGATCAATCCGCAAAATTTCTGTTGCATCTGAAAGTAAAAGCTCGCCCGTTTACAACAGTATGCGCACTTTTCCCCTAGGCCGTTCTAGTTATTCGTTTCGATCATCAGAACTGCGAAAATTTTGAGTTTCTCAAGCGTTTCTTACATCCAAACGGCCATATCTCGCGAACGGATTGACCAATCCGCATGATTTCTGTTGCATCTGAAAGTAGAAACTCGCCCGATTACAACGGTATGCGTACTTCTCCCCTAGGCCGTTCTAGTCATTCGTTTCGAGCATCAGAACTGCGAAAATTTTGAGTTTCTCAAGCGTTTCTTACATCCAAACGGCCATATCTCGCGAACGGATTGATCAATCCGCAAAATTTCTGTTGCATCTGAAAGTAGAAGCTCGCCCGATTACAACGGTATGCGTACTTCTCTCCTTGGCCGTTCTTGTCATTCGTTTCGAGCATAAAACTGCGAAAATTTTGAGTTTCTCAAGCGTTTCTTACATCCAAACGGCCATATCTCGCGAACGGATTGACCAATTCGCATGATTTCTGTTGCATCTGAAAGTAGAAACTCGCCCGATTCCAACGGTATGCGTACTTCTCTCCTTGGCCGTTCTTGTCATTCGTTTCGAGCATCAGAACTGCGAAAATTTTGAGTTTCTCAAGCGTTTCTTACATCCAAACGGCCATATCTCGCGAACGGATTGACCAATTCGCATGATTTCTGTTGCATCTGAAAGTAGAAACTCGCCCGATTCCAACGGTATGCGTACTTCTCTCCTTGGCCGTTCTTGTCATTCGTTTCGATCATCAGAACTGCGAAAATTTTGAGTTTCTCAAGCGTTTCTTACATCCAAACGGCCATATCTCGCGAACGGATTGACCAATCCGCATGATTTCTGTTGCATCTGAAAGTAGAAACTCGCCCGATTACAACGGTATGCGTACTTCTCCCCTAGGCCGTTCTAGTCATTCGTTTCGAGCATCAGAACTGCGAAAATTTTGAGTTTCTCAAGCGTTTCTTATATCCAAACGGCCATATCTCGCGAACGGATTGATCAATCCGCAAAATTTCTGTTACATCTGAAAGTAGAAGCTCGCCCGTTTACAACAGTATGCGCACTTTTCCCCTAGGCCGTTCTAGTTATTCGTTTCGATCATCAGAACTGCGAAAATTTTGAGTTTCTCAAGCGTTTCTTACATCCAAACGGCTATATCTCGGGAACGGATTGACCAATCCGCATAATTTCTGTTGCATCTGAAAGTAGAAACTCGTCCGATTGCAACAGTATGTGTAGTTTTCCCCTAGGCCGTTCTAGTCATTCGTTTCGAGCATCAGAACTGCGAAAATTTTGAGTTTCTCAAGCGTTTCTTACATCCAAACGGCCATATCTCGCGAACGGATTGATCAATCCGCAAAATTTCTGTTGCATCTGAAAGTAGAAGCTCGCCCGTTTACAACAGTATGCGCACTTTTCCCCTAGGCCGTTCTAGTTATTCGTTTCGATCATCAGAACTGCGAAAATTTTGAGTTTCTCAAGCGTTTCTTACATCCAAACGGCCATATCTCGCGAACGGATTGACCAATCCGCATGATTTCTGTTGCATCTGAAAGTAGAAACTCGCCCGATTACAACGGTATGCGTACTTCTCCCCTAGGCCGTTCTAGTCATTCGTTTCGAGCATCAGAACTGCGAAAATTTTGAGTTTCTCAAGTGTTTCTTATCTCCAAACTGACATATCTCGCGAACGGATTTTTCAATCCGCAAAATTTCTGTTGCATCTGAAAGAAGAAACTCGCCCGATTACAACGGTATGCGCACTTTTCCCCTAGGCCGTTCTAGTTATTCGTGTCGAGCATCAGAACTGCGAAAATTTTGAGTTTCTCAAGCGTTTCTTATCTCCAAACTGCCATATCTCGCGAACGGATTGACCAATCCGCAAAATTTCTGTTGCTTCTGAAAGTAGAAACTCGCCCGATTACAACGGTATGCGCACTTTTCCCCTGGGCCGTTCTAGTTATTCGTTTCGAGCATAAAACTGCGAAAATTTTGAGTTTCTCAAGCGTTTCTTACATCCAAACGGCCATATCTCGCGAACGGATTGACCAATTCGCATGATTTCTGTTGCATCTGAAAGTAGAAACTCGCCCGATTACAACGGTATGCGTACTTCTCTCCTTGGCCGTTCTTGTCATTCGTTTCGAGCATCAGAACTGCGAAAATTTTGAGTTTCTCAAGCGTTTCTTACTTCCAAACTGCCATATCTCGCGAACGGATTGACCAATCCGCAAAATTTCTGTTGCTTCTGAAAGTAGAAACTCGCCCGATTACAACGGTATGCGCTCTTTTCCCCTAGGCCGTTCTAGTTATTCGTTTCGAGCATCAGAACTGCGAAAATTTTGAGTTTCTCAAGTGTTTCTTACATCCAAACGGCTATATCTCGCGAACGGATTGACCAATCCGCATAATTTCTGTTGCATCTGAAAGTAGAAACTCGTCCGATTGCAACGGTATGTGTAGTTTTCCCCTAGGCCGTTCTAGTCATTCGTTTCGAGCATCAGAACTGCGAAAATTTTGAGTTTCTCAAGCGTTTCTTACATCCAAACGGCCATATCTCGCGAACGGATTGATCAATCCGCAAAATTTCTGTTGCATCTGAAAGTAAAAGCTCGCCCGTTTACAACAGTATGCGCACTTTTCCCCTAGGCCGTTCTAGTTATTCGTTTCGATCATCAGAACTGCGAAAATTTTGAGTTTCTCAAGCGTTTCTTACATCCAAACGGCCATATCTCGCGAACGGATTGACCAATCCGCATGATTTCTGTTGCATCTGAAAGTAGAAACTCGCCCGATTACAACGGTATGCGTACTTCTCCCCTAGGCCGTTCTAGTCATTCGTTTCGAGCATCAGAACTGCGAAAATTTTGAGTTTCTCAAGCGTTTCTTATCTCCAAACTGCCATATCTCGCAAACGGATTGACCAATCCGCAAAATTTCTGTTGCATCTGAAAGTAGAAACTCGCCCGTTTACAACAGTATGCGCACTTTTCCCCTAGGGCGTTCTAGTTATTCGTTTCGATCATCAGAACTGCGAAAATTTTGAGTTTCTCAAGCGTTTCTTACATCCAAACGGCCATATCTCGCGAACGGATTGACCAATCCGCATGATTTCTGTTGCATCTGAAAGTAGAAACTCGCCCGATTACAACGGTATGCGTACTTCTCCCCTAGGCCGTTCTAGTCATTCGTTTCGAGCATCAGAACTGCGAAAATTTTGAGTTTCTCAAGCGTTTCTTATCTCCAAACTGCCATATCTCGCGAACGGATTGACCAATCCGCAAAATTTCTGTTGCTTCTGAAAGTAGAAACTCGCCCGATTACAACGGTATGCGCACTTTTCCCCTGGGCCGTTCTAGTTATTCGTTTCGAGCATAAAACTACGAAAATTTTGAGTTTCTCAAGCGTTTCTTACATCCAAACGGCCATATCTCGCGAACGGATTGACCAATTCGCATGATTTCTGTTGCATCTGAAAGTAGAAACTCGCCCGATTACAACGGTATGCGTACTTCTCCCCTAGGCCGTACTAGTCATTCGTTTCGAGCATCAGAACTGCGAAAATTTTGAGTTTCTCAAGCGTTTCTTACCTCCAAACTGCCATATCTCGCGAACGGATTGACCAATCCGCATAATTTCTGTTGCATCTGAAAGTAGAAACTCGCCCGTTTACAACAGTATGCGCACTTTTTCCCTAGGCCGTTCTAGTTATTCGTTTCGATCATCAGAACTGCGAAAATTTTGAGTTTCTCAAGCGTTTCTTACATCCAAACGGCCATATCTCGCGAACGGATTGACCAATCCGCATGATTTCTGTTGCATCTGAAAGTAGAAACTCGTCCGATTGCAACGGTATGTGTAGTTTTCCCCTAGGCCGTTCTAGTCATTCGTTTCGAGCATCAGAACTGCGAAAATTTTGAGTTTCTCAAGCGTTTCTTACATCCAAACGGCCATATCTCGCGAACGGATTGATCAATCCGCAAAATTTCTGTTGCATCTGAAAGTAGAAGCTCGCCCGTTTACAACAGTATGCGCACTTTTCCCCTAGGCCGTTCTAGTTATTCGTTTCGATCATCAGAACTGCGAAAATTTTGAGTTTCTCAAGCGTTTCTTACATCCAAACGGCCATATCTCGCGAACGGATAGACCAATCCGCATGATTTCTGTTGCATCTGAAAGTAGAAACTCGCCCGATTACAACGGTATGCGTACTTCTCCCCTAGGCCGTTCTAGTCATTCGTTTCGAGCATCAGAACTGCGAAAATTTTGAGTTTCTCAAGCGTTTCTTATCTCCAAACTGCCATATCTCGCAAACGGATTGACCAATCCGCAAAATTTCTGTTGCATCTGAAAGTAGAAACTCGCCCGTTTACAACAGTATGCGCACTTTTCCCCTAGGGCGTTCTAGTTATTCGTTTCGATCATCAGAACTGCGAAAATTTTGAGTTTCTCAAGCGTTTCTTACATCCAAACGGCCATATCTCGCGAACGGATTGACCAATCCGCATGATTTCTGTTGCATCTGAAAGTAGAAACTCGCCCGATTACAACGGTATGCGTACTTCTCCCCTAGGCCGTTCTAGTCATTCGTTTCGAGCATCAGAACTGCGAAAATTTTGAGTTTCTCAAGCGTTTCTTATCTCCAAACTGCCATATCTCGCGAACGGATTGACCAATCCGCAAAATTTCTGTTGCTTCTGAAAGTAGAAACTCGCCCGATTACAACGGTATGCGCACTTTTCCCCTGGGCCGTTCTAGTTATTCGTTTCGAGCATACAACTACGAAAATTTTGAGTTTCTCAAGCGTTTCTTACATCCAAACGGCCATATCTCGCGAACGGATTGACCAATTCGCATGATTTCTGTTGCATCTGAAAGTAGAAACTCGCCCGATTACAACGGTATGCGTATTTCTCCCCTAGGCCGTACTAGTCATTCGTTTCGAGCATCAGAACTGCGAAAATTTTGAGTTTCTCAAGCGTTTCTTACCTCCAAACTGCCATATCTCGCGAACGGATTGACCAATCCGCATAATTTCTGTTGCATCTGAAAGTAGAAACTCGCCCGTTTACAACAGTATGCGCACTTTTTCCCTAGGCCGTTCTAGTTATTCGTTTCGATCATCAGAACTGCGAAAATTTTGAGTTTCTCAAGCGTTTCTTACATCCAAACGGCCATATCTCGCGAACGGATTGACCAATCCGCATGATTTCTGTTGCATCTGAAAGTAGAAACTCGTCCGATTGCAACGGTATGTGTAGTTTTCCCCTAGGCCGTTCTAGTCATTCGTTTCGAGCATCAGAACTGCGAAAATTTTTAGTTTCTCAAGCGTTTCTTACATCCAAACGGCCATATCTCGCGAACGGATTGATCAATCCGCAAAATTTCTGTTGCATCTGAAAGTAGAAGCTCGCCCGTTTACAACAGTATGCGCACTTTTCCCCTAGGCCGTTCTAGTTATTCGTTTCGATCATCAGAACTGCGAAAATTTTGAGTTTCTCAAGCGTTTCTTACATCCAAACGGCCATATCTCGCGAACGGATTGACCAATCCGCATGATTTCTGTTGCATCTGAAAGTAGAAACTCGCCCGATTACAACGGTATGCGTACTTCTCCCCTAGGCCGTTCTAGTCATTCGTTTCGAGCATCAGAACTGCGAAAATTTTGAGTTTCTCAAGCGTTTCTTATCTCCAAACTGCCATATCTCGCAAACGGATTGACCAATCCGCAAAATTTCTGTTGCATCTGAAAGTAGAAACTCGCCCGTTTACAACAGTATGCGCACTTTTCCCCTAGGGCGTTCTAGTTATTCGTTTCGATCATCAGAACTGCGAAAATTTTGAGTTTCTCAAGCGTTTCTTACATCCAAACGGCCATATCTCGCGAACGGATTGACCAATCCGCATGATTTCTGTTGCATCTGAAAGTAGAAACTCGCCCGATTACAACGGTATGCGTACTTCTCCCCTAGGCCGTTCTAGTCATTCGTTTCGAGCATCAGAACTGCGAAAATTTTGAGTTTCTCAAGCGTTTCTTATCTCCAAACTGCCATATCTCGCGAACGGATTGACCAATCCGCAAAATTTCTGTTGCTTCTGAAAGTAGAAACTCGCCCGATTACAACGGTATGCGCACTTTTCCCCTGGGCCGTTCTAGTTATTCGTTTCGAGCATAAAACTACGAAAATTTTGAGTTTCTCAAGCGTTTCTTACATCCAAACGGCCATATCTCGCGAACGGATTGACCAATTCGCATGATTTCTGTTGCATCTGAAAGTAGAAACTCGCCCGATTACAACGGTATGCGTACTTCTCCCCTAGGCCGTACTAGTCATTCGTTTCGAGCATCAGAACTGCGAAAATTTTGAGTTTCTCAAGCGTTTCTTACCTCCAAACTGCCATATCTCGCGAACGGATTGACCAATCCGCATAATTTCTGTTGCATCTGAAAGTAGAAACTCGCCCGTTTACAACAGTATGCGCACTTTTTCCCTCGGCCGTTCTAGTTATTCGTTTCGATCATCAGAACTGCGAAAATTTTGAGTTTCTCAAGCGTTTCTTACATCCAAACGGCCATATCTCGCGAACGGATTGACCAATCCGCATGATTTCTGTTGCATCTGAAAGTAGAAACTCGCCCGATTACAACGGTATGCGCACTTTTCCCCTAGGCCGTTCTAGTTATTCGTTTCGATCATCAGAACTGCGAAAATTTTGAGTTTCTCAAGCGTTTCTTACATCCAAACGGCCATATCTCGCGAACGGATTGACCAATCCGCATGATTTCTGTTGCATCTGAAAGTAGAAACTCGCCCGATTACAACGGTATGCGTACTTCTCCCCTAGGCCGTTCCAGTTATTCGTTTCGAGCATCAGAACTGCGAAAATTTTGAGTTCCTCAAGCGTTTCTTACCTCCAAACTGCCATATCTCGCGAACGGATTGACCAATCCGCAAAATTTCTGTTGCTTCTTAAAGTAGAAACTCGCCCGATTACAACGGTATGCGTACTTCTCCCCTAGGCCGTTCTAGTCATTCGTTTCGAGCATCAGAACTGCGAAAATTTTGAGTTTCTCAAGCGTTTCTTATCTCCAAACTGCCATATCTCGCGAACGGATTGACCAATCCGCAAAATTTCTGTTGCTTCTGAAAGTAGAAACTCGCCCGATTACAACGGTATGCGCACTTTTCCCCTGGGCCGTTCTAGTTATTCGTTTCGAGCATAAAACTACGAAAATTTTGAGTTTCTCAAGCGTTTCTTACATCCAAACGGCCATATCTCGCGAACGGATTGACCAATTCGCATGATTTCTGTTGCATCTGAAAGTAGAAACTCGCCCGATTACAACGGTATGCGTACTTCTCCCCTAGGCCGTACTAGTCATTCGTTTCGAGCATCAGAACTGCGAAAATTTTGAGTTTCTCAAGCGTTTCTTACCTCCAAACTGCCATATCTCGCGAACGGATTGACCAATCCGCATAATTTCTGTTGCATCTGAAAGTAGAAACTCGCCCGTTTACAACAGTATGCGCACTTTTTCCCTAGGCCGTTCTAGTTATTCGTTTCGATCATCAGAACTGCGAAAATTTTGAGTTTCTCAAGCGTTTCTTACATCCAAACGGCCATATCTCGCGAACGGATTGACCAATCCGCATGATTTCTGTTGCATCTGAAAGTAGAAACTCGCCCGATTACAACGGTATGCGTACTTCTCCCCTAGGCCGTTCCAGTTATTCGTTTCGAGCATCAGAACTGCGAAAATTTTGAGTTCCTCAAGCGTTTCTTACCTCCAAACTGCCATATCTCGCGAACGGATTGACCAATCCGCAAAGTTTCTGTTGCATCTGAAAGTAGAAACTCGCCCGTTTACAACAGTATGCGCACTTTTCCCCTAGGCCGTTCTAGTTATTCGTTTCGAGCATCAGAACTGCGAAAATTTTGTGTTTCTCAAGCGTTTCTTACCTCCAAACTGCCATATCTCGCGAACGGATTGACCAATCCGCAAAATTTCTGTTGCTTCTTAAAGTAGAAACTCGCCCGATTACAACGGTATGCGTACTTCTCCCCTAGGCCGTTCTAGTCATTCGTTTCGAGCATCAGAACTGCGAAAATTTTGAGTTTCTCAAGCGTTTCTTACCTCCAAACTGCCATATCTCGCGAACGGATTGACCAATCCGCATAATTTCTGTTGCATCTGAAAGTAGAAACTCGCCCGTTTACAACAGTATGCGCACTTTTTCCCTAGGCCGTTCTAGTTATTCGTTTCGATCATCAGAACTGCGAAAATTTTGAGTTTCTCAAGCGTTTCTTACATCCAAACGGCCATATCTCGCGAACGGATTGACCAATCCGCATGATTTCTGTTGCATCTGAAAAGTAGAAACTCGCCCGATTACAACGGTATGCGCACTTTTCCCCTGGGCCGTTCTAGTTATTCGTTTCGAGCATAAAACTACGAAAATTTTGAGTTTCTCAAGCGTTTCTTACATCCAAACGGCCATATCTCGCGAACGGATTGACCAATTCGCATGATTTCTGTTGCATCTGAAAGTAGAAACTCGCCCGATTACAACGGTATGCGTACTTCTCCCCTAGGCCGTACTAGTCATTCGTTTCGAGCATCAGAACTGCGAAAATTTTGAGTTTCTCAAGCGTTTCTTACCTCCAAACTGCCATATCTCGCGAACGGATTGACCAATCCGCATAATTTCTGTTGCATCTGAAAGTAGAAACTCGCCCGTTTACAACAGTATGCGCACTTTTTCCCTAGGCCGTTCTAGTTATTCGTTTCGATCATCAGAACTGCGAAAATTTTGAGTTTCTCAAGCGTTTCTTACATCCAAACGGCCATATCTCGCGAACGGATTGACCAATCCGCATGATTTCTGTTGCATCTGAAAGTAGAAACTCGTCCGATTGCAACGGTATGTGTAGTTTTCCCCTAGGCCGTTCTAGTCATTCGTTTCGAGCATCAGAACTGCGAAAATTTTGAGTTTCTCAAGCGTTTCTTACATCCAAACGGCCATATCTCGCGAACGGATTGATCAATCCGCAAAATTTCTGTTGCATCTGAAAGTAGAAGCTCGCCCGTTTACAACAGTATGCGCACTTTTCCCCTAGGCCGTTCTAGTTATTCGTTTCGATCATCAGAACTGCGAAAATTTTGAGTTTCTCAAGCGTTTCTTACATCCAAACGGCCATATCTCGCGAACGGATTGACCAATCCGCATGATTTCTGTTGCATCTGAAAGTAGAAACTCGCCCGATTACAACGGTATGCGTACTTCTCCCCTAGGCCGTTCTAGTCATTCGTTTCGAGCATCAGAACTGCGAAAATTTTGAGTTCCTCAAGCGTTTCTTATCTCCAAACTGCCATATCTCGCAAACGGATTGACCAATCCGCAAAATTTCTGTTGCATCTGAAAGTAGAAACTCGCCCGTTTACAACAGTATGCGCACTTTTCCCCTAGGGCGTTCTAGTTATTCGTTTCGATCATCAGAACTGCGAAAATTTTGAGTTTCTCAAGCGTTTCTTACATCCAAACGGCCATATCTCGCGAACGGATTGACCAATCCGCATGATTTCTGTTGCATCTGAAAGTAGAAACTCGCCCGTTTACAACGGTATGCGTACTTCTCCCCTAGGCCGTTCTAGTCATTCGTTTCGAGCATCAGAACTGCGAAAATTTTGAGTTTCTCAAGCGTTTCTTATCTCCAAACTGCCATATCTCGCAAACGGATTGACCAATCCGCAAAATTTCTGTTGCATCTGAAAGTAGAAACTCGCCCGTTTACAACAGTATGCGCACTTTTCCCCTAGGGCGTTCTAGTTATTCGTTTCGATCATCAGAACTGCGAAAATTTTGAGTTTCTCAAGCGTTTCTTACATCCAAACGGCCATATCTCGCGAACGGATTGACCAATCCGCATGATTTCTGTTGCATCTGAAAGTAGAAACTCGCCCGATTACAACGGTATGCGTACTTCTCCCCTAGGCCGTTCTAGCCATTCGTTTCGAGCATCAGAACTGCGAAAATTTTGAGTTTCTCAAGCGTTTCTTATCTCCAAACTGCCATATCTCGCGAACGGATTGACCAATCCGCAAAATTTCTGTTGCTTCTGAAAGTAGAAACTCGCCCGATTACAACGGTATGCGCACTTTTCCCCTGGGCCGTTCTAGTTATTCGTTTCGAGCATAAAACTACGAAAATTTTGAGTTTCTCAAGCGTTTCTTACATCCAAACGGCCATATCTCGCGAACGGATTGACCAATTCGCATGATTTCTGTTGCATCTGAAAGTAGAAACTCGCCCGATTACAACGGTATGCGTACTTCTCCCCTAGGCCGTACTAGTCATTCGTTTCGAGCATCAGAACTGCGAAAATTTTGAGTTTCTCAAGCGTTTCTTACCTCCAAACTGCCATATCTCGCGAACGGATTGACCAATCCGCATAATTTCTGTTGCATCTGAAAGTAGAAACTCGCCCGTTTACAACAGTATGCGCACTTTTTCCCTAGGCCGTTCTAGTTATTCGTTTCGATCATCAGAACTGCGAAAATTTTGAGTTTCTCAAGCGTTTCTTACATCCAAACGGCCATATCTCGCGAACGGATTGACCAATCCGCATGATTTCTGTTGCATCTGAAAGTAGAAACTCGTCCGATTGCAACGGTATGTGTAGTTTTCCCCTAGGCCGTTCTAGTTATTCGTTTCGATCATCAGAACTGCGAAAATTTTGAGTTTCTCAAGCGTTTCTTACATCCAAACGGCCATATCTCGCGAACGGATTGACCAATCCGCATGATTTCTGTTGCATCTGAAAGTAGAAACTCGCCCGATTACAACGGTATGCGTACTTCTCCCCTAGTCCGTTCTAGTCATTCGTTTCGAGCATCAGAACTGCGAAAATTTTGAGTTTCTCAAGCGTTTCTTATCTCCAAACTGCCATATCTCGCAAACGGATTGACCAATCCGCAAAATTTCTGTTGCATCTGAAAGTAGAAACTCGCCCGTTTACAACAGTATGCGCACTTTTCCCCTAGGGCGTTCTAGTTATTCGTTTCGATCATCAGAACTGCGAAAATTTTGAGTTTCTCAAGCGTTTCTTACATCCAAACGGCCATATCTCGCGAACGGATTGACCAATCCGCATGATTTCTGTTGCATCTGAAAGTAGAAACTCGCCCGATTACAACGGTATGCGTACTTCTCCCCTAGGCCGTTCTAGTCATTCGTTTCGAGCATCAGAACTGCGAAAATTTTGAGTTTCTCAAGCGTTTCTTATCTCCAAACTGCCATATCTCGCGAACGGATTGACCAATCCGCAAAATTTCTGTTGCTTCTGAAAGTAGAAACTCGCCCGATTACAACGGTATGCGCACTTTTCCCCTGGGCCGTTCTAGTTATTCGTTTCGAGCATAAAACTACGAAAATTTTGAGTTTCTCAAGCGTTTCTTACATCCAAACGGCCATATCTCGCGAACGGATTGACCAATTCGCATGATTTCTGTTGCATCTGAAAGTAGAAACTCGCCCGATTACAACGGTATGCGTACTTCTCCCCTAGGCCGTACTAGTCATTCGTTTCGAGCATCAGAACTGCGAAAATTTTGAGTTTCTCAAGCGTTTCTTACCTCCAAACTGCCATATCTCGCGAACGGATTGACCAATCCGCATAATTTCTGTTGCATCTGAAAGTAGAAACTCGCCCGTTTACAACAGTATGCGCACTTTTTCCCTAGGCCGTTCTAGTTATTCGTTTCGATCATCAGAACTGCGAAAATTTTGAGTTTCTCAAGCGTTTCTTACATCCAAACGGCCATATCTCGCGAACGGATTGACCAATCCGCATGATTTCTGTTGCATCTGAAAGTAGAAACTCGCCCGATTACAACGGTATGCGTACTTCTCCCCTAGGCCGTTCCAGTTATTCGTTTCGAGCATCAGAACTGCGAAAATTTTGAGTTCCTCAAGCGTTTCTTACCTCCAAACTGCCATATCTCGCGAACGGATTGACCAATCCGCAAAGTTTCTGTTGCATCTGAAAGTAGAAACTCGCCCGTTTACAACAGTATGCGCACTTTTCCCCTAGGCCGTTCTAGTTATTCGTTTCGAGCATCAGAACTGCGAAAATTTTGAGTTTCTCAAGCGTTTCTTACCTCCAAACTGCCATATCTCGCGAACGGATTGACCAATCTGCATGATTTCTGTTGCATCTGAAAGTAGAAACTCGCCCGATTACAACGGTATGCGTACTTCTCCCCTAGGCCGTTCCAGTTATTCGTTTCGAGCATCAGAACTGCGAAAATTTTGAGTTTCTCAAGCGTTTCTTACCTCCAAACTGCCATATCTCGCGAACGGATTGACCAATCCGCATAATTTCTGTTGCATCTGAAAGTAGAAACTCGCCCGTTTACAACAGTATGCGCACTTTTCCCCTAGGCCGTTCTAGTTATTCGTTTCGATCATCAGAACTGCGAAAATTTTGAGTTTCTCAAGCGTTTCTTACATCCAAACGGCCATATCTCGCGAACGGATTGACCAATCTGCATGATTTCTGTTGCATCTGAAAGTAGAAACTCGCCCGATTACAACGGTATGCGTACTTCTCCCCTAGGCCGTTCCAGTTATTCGTTTCGAGCATCAGAACTGCGAAAATTTTGAGTTCCTCAAGCGTTTCTTACCTCCAAACTGCCATATCTCGCGAACGGATTGACCAATCCGCAAAGTTTCTGTTGCATCTGAAAGTAGAAACTCGCCCGTTTACAACAGTATGCGCAGTTTCCCCTAGGCCGTTCTAGTTATTCGTTTCGAGCATCAGAACTGCGAAAATTTTGGGTTTCTCAAGCGTTTCTTACCTCCAAACTGCCATATCTCGCGAACGGATTGACCAATCCGCAAAATTTCTGTTGCTTCTTAAAGTAGAAACTCGCCCGATTACAGCGGTATGCGCACTTTTCCCCTGGGCCGTTCTAGTTATTCGTTTCGAGCATCGGAACTGCGAAAATTTTGAGTTTCTAAAGCGTTTCTTATCTCCAAACTGCCATATCTCGCGAACGGATTGATCAATCCGCAAAATTTCTGTTGCATCTGAAAGTAGAAACTCGCCCGATTACAACGGTAGGTGTAGTTTTCCCCTAGGCCGTTCTAGTTATTCGTTTCGAGCATCAGAACTGTGAAAATTTTGAGTTCCTCAAGCGTTTCTTACCTCCAAACTGCCATATCTCGCGAACGGATTGACCAATCCGCAAAGTTTCTGTTGCATCTGAAATTAGAAACTCGCCCGATAACAACGGTATGCGTACTTCTCCCCTAGGCCGTTCTAGTCATTCGTTTCGAGCATCAGAACTGCGAAAATTTTGAGTTTCTCAAGCGTTTCTTATCTCCAAACTGCCATATCTCGCGAACGGATTGACCAATCGGCATAATTTCTGTTGCTTCTGAAAGTAGAAACTCGCCCGATTACAACGGTATGCGCACTTTTCCCCTGGGCCGTTCTAGTTATTCGTTTCGAGCATAAAACTGCGAAAATTTTGAGTTTCTAAATCGTTTCTTATCTCCAAACTTCCATATCTCGCGAAGGGATTGATCAATCCGCAAAATTTCTGTTGCATCTGAAAATAGAAACTCGCCCGTTTACAACAGTATGCGCACTTTTCCCCTAGGCCGTTCTAGTTATTCGTTTCGAGCATCAGAACTGCGAAAATTTTGAGTTTCTCAAGCGTTTCTTACATCCAAACGGCCATATCTCGCGAACGGATTGACCAATCCGCATGATTTCTGTTGCATCTGAAAGTAGAAACTCGCCCGATTACAACGGTATGCGTACTTCTCCCCTAGGCCGTTCTAGTCATTCGTTTCGAGCATCAGAACAGCGAAAATTTTGAGTTTCTCAAGCGTTTCTTACTTCCAAACTGCCATATCTCGCGAACGGATTGACCAATCCGCAAAATTTCTGTTGCTTCTGAAAGTAGAAACTCGCCCGATTACAACGGTATGCGCACTTTTCCCCTAGGCCGTTCTAGTTATTCGTTTCGAGCATCAGAACTGCGAAAATTTTGAGTTTCTCAAGCGTTTCTTACATCCAAACGGCTATATCTCGCGAACGGATTGACCAATCCGCATAATTTCTGTTGCATCTGAAAGTAGAAACTCGTCCGATTGCAACGGTATGTGTAGTTTTCCCCTAGGCCGTTCTAGTCATTCGTTTCGAGCATCAGAACTGCGAAAATTTTGAGGTTCTCAAGCGTTTCTTACATCCAAACGGCCATATCTCGCGAACGGATTGACCAATCCGCATGATTTCTGTTGCATCTGAAAGTAGAAACTCGCCCGTTTACATCGGTATGCGTACTTTTCCCCTAGGCCGTTCTAGTTATTCGTTTCGAGCATCAGAACTGCGAAAATTTTGAGTTTCTCAAGCGTTTCTTACCTCCAAACTGCCACATCTCGCGAACGGATTGACCAATCCGCAAAATTTCTGTTGCATCTGAAAGTAGAAGCTCGCCCGATTACAACGGTAAGTGTAGTTTTCCCCTAGGCCGTTCCAGTTATTCGTTTCGAGCATCAGAACTGCGAAAATTTTGAGTTTCTCTAGCGTTTCTTACCTCCAAACTGCCATATCTCGCGAACGGATTGACCAATCCGCAAAATTTCTGTTGCTTCTTAAAGTAGAAACTCGCCCGATTACAACGGTATGCGCACTTTTCCCCTGGGCCGTTCTAGTTATTCGTTTCGAGCATCGGAACTGCGAAAATTTTGAGTTTCTAAAGCGTTTCTTATCTCCAAACTGCCATATCTCGCGAACGGATTGATCAATCCGCAAAATTTCTGTTGCATCTGAAAGTAGAAACTCGCCCGATTACAACGGTAGGTGTAGTTTTCCCCTAAGCCGTTCTAGTTATTCGTTTCGAGCATCAGAACTGCGAAAATTTTGAGTTCCTCAAGCGTTTCTTACCTCCAAACTGCCATATCTCGCGAACGGATTGACCAATCCGCAAAATTTCTGTTGCATTTGAAAGTAGAAACTCGCCCGATTACAACGGTATGCGCACTTTTCCCCTGGGCCGTTCTAGTTATTCGTTTCGAGCATCGGAACTGCGAAAATTTTGAGTTTCTAAAGCGTTTCTTATCTCCAAACTGCCATATCTCGCGAACGGATTGACCAATCCGCATAATTTCTGTTGCATCTGAAAGTAGAAACTCGTCCGATTGCAACGGTATGTGTAGTTTTCCCCTAGGCCGTTCTAGTCATTCGTTTCGAGCATCAGAACTGCGAAAATTTTGAGTTTCTCAAGCGTTTCTTACATCCAAACGGCCATATCTCGCGAACGGATTGACCAATCCGCATGATTTCTGTTGCATCTGATAGTAGAAACTCGCCGGTTTACATCGGTATGCGTACTTTTCCCCTAGGCCGTTCTAGTTATTCGTTTCGAGCATCAGAACTGCGAAAATTTTGAGTTTCTCTAGCGTTTCTTACCTCCAAACTGCCACATCTCGCGAACGGATTGACCAATCCGCAAAATTTCTGTTGCATCTGAAAGTAGAAACTCGCCCGATTACAACGGTATGTGTAGTTTTCCCCTAGGCCGTTCCAGTTATTCGTTTCGAGCATCAGAACTGCGAAAATTTTGAGTTCCTCAAGCGTTTCTTACCTCCAAACTGCCATATCTCGCGAACGGATTGACCAATCCGCAAAGTTTCTGTTGCATCTGAAAGTAGAAACTCGCCCGTTTACAACAGTATGCGCACTTTTCCCCTAGGCCGTTCTAGTTATTCGTTTCGAGCATCAGAACTGCGAAAATTTTGAGTTTCTCAAGCGTTTCTTACCTCCAAACTGCCATATCTCGCGAACGGATTGACCAATCCGCAAAATTTCTGTTGCTTCTTAAAGTAGAAACTCGCCCGATTACAACGGTATGCGCACTTTTCCCCTTGGCCGTTCTAGTTATTCGTTTCGAGCATAAAACTGCGAAAATTTTGAGTTTCTAAATCGTTTCTTATCTCCAAACTGCCATATCTCGCGAAGGGATTGATCAATCCGCAAAATTTCTGTTGCATCTGAAAGTAGAAACTCGCCCGATTACAACGGTAGGTGTAGTTTTCCCCTAGGCCGTTCTAGTTATTCGTTTCGAGCATCAGAACTGCGAAAATTTTGAGTTTCTCTAGCGTTTCTTACCTCCAAACTGTCACATCTCGCGAACGGATTGACCAATCCGCAAAATTTCTGTTGCATCTGAAAGTAGAAACTCGCCCGATTACAACGGTATGCGTACTTCTCCCCTAGGCCGTTCTAGCCATTCGTTTCGAGCATCAGAACTGCGAAAATTTTGAGTTTCTCAAGCGTTTCTTATCTCCAAACTGCCATATCTCGCGAACGGATTGACCAATCCGCAAAATTTCTGTTGCTTCTGAAAGTAGAAACTCGCCCGATTACAACGGTATGCGCACTTTTCCCCTGGGCCGTTCTAGTTATTCGTTTCGAGCATAAAACTACGAAAATTTTGAGTTTCTCAAGCGTTTCTTACATCCAAACGGCCATATCTCGCGAACGGATTGACCAATTCGCATGATTTCTGTTGCATCTGAAAGTAGAAACTCGCCCGATTACAACGGTATGCGTACTTCTCCCCTAGGCCGTACTAGTCATTCGTTTCGAGCATCAGAACTGCGAAAATTTTGAGTTTCTCAAGCGTTTCTTACCTCCAAACTGCCATATCTCGCGAACGGATTGACCAATCCGCATAATTTCTGTTGCATCTGAAAGTAGAAACTCGCCCGTTTACAACAGTATGCGCACTTTTTCCCTAGGCCGTTCTAGTTATTCGTTTCGATCATCAGAACTGCGAAAATTTTGAGTTTCTCAAGCGTTTCTTACATCCAAACGGCCATATCTCGCGAACGGATTGACCAATCCGCATGATTTCTGTTGCATCTGAAAGTAGAAACTCGTCCGATTGCAACGGTATGTGTAGTTTTCCCCTAGGCCGTTCTAGTCATTCGTTTCGAGCATCAGAACTGCGAAAATTTTGAGTTTCTCAAGCGTTTCTTACATCCAAACGGCCATATCTCGCGAACGGATTGATCAATCCGCAAAATTTCTGTTGCATCTGAAAGTAGAAGCTCGCCCGTTTACAACAGTATGCGCACTTTTCCCCTAGGCCGTTCTAGTTATTCGTTTCGATCATCAGAACTGCGAAAATTTTGAGTTTCTCAAGCGTTTCTTACATCCAAACGGCCATATCTCGCGAACGGATTGACCAATCCGCATGATTTCTGTTGCATCTGAAAGTAGAAACTCGCCCGATTACAACGGTATGCGTACTTCTCCCCTAGGCCGTTCTAGTCATTCGTTTCGAGCATCAGAACTGCGAAAATTTTGAGTTTCTCAAGCGTTTCTTATCTCCAAACTGCCATATCTCGCAAACGGATTGACCAATCCGCAAAATTTCTGTTGCATCTGAAAGTAGAAACTCGCCCGTTTACAACAGTATGCGCACTTTTCCCCTAGGGCGTTCTAGTTATTCGTTTCGATCATCAGAACTGCGAAAATTTTGAGTTTCTCAAGCGTTTCTTACATCCAAACGGCCATATCTCGCGAACGGATTGACCAATCCGCATGATTTCTGTTGCATCTGAAAGTAGAAACTCGCCCGATTACAACGGTATGCGTACTTCTCCCCTAGGCCGTTCTAGTCATTCGTTTCGAGCATCAGAACTGCGAAAATTTTGAGTTTCTCAAGCGTTTCTTACCTCCAAACTGCCATATCTCGCGAACGGATTGACCAATCCGCAAAATTTCTGTTGCTTCTTAAAGTAGAAACTCGCCCGATTACAACGGTATGCGTACTTCTCCCCTAGGCCGTTCTAGTCATTCGTTTCGAGCATCAGAACTGCGAAAATTTTGAGTTTCTCAAGCGTTTCTTACCTCCAAACTGCCATATCTCGCGAACGGATTGACCAATCCGCATAATTTCTGTTGCATCTGAAAGTAGAAACTCGCCCGTTTACAACAGTATGCGCACTTTTCCCCTAGGCCGTTCTAGTTATTCGTTTCGATCATCAGAACTGCGAAAATTTTGAGTTTCTCAAGCGTTTCTTACATCCAAACGGCCATATCTCGCGAACGGATTGACCAATCTGCATGATTTCTGTTGCATCTGAAAGTAGAAACTCGCCCGATTACAACGGTATGCGTACTTCTCCCCTAGGCCGTTCCAGTTATTCGTTTCGAGCATCAGAACTGCGAAAATTTTGAGTTCCTCAAGCGTTTCTTACCTCCAAACTGCCATATCTCGCGAACGGATTGACCAATCCGCAAAGTTTCTGTTGCATCTGAAAGTAGAAACTCGCCCGTTTACAACAGTATGCGCACTTTCCCCTGGGCCGTTCTAGTTATTCGTTTCGAGCATCGGAACTGCGAAAATTTTGAGTTTCTAAAGCGTTTCTTATCTCCAAACTGCCATATCTCGCGAACGGATTGATCAATCCGCAAAATTTCTGTTGCATCTGAAAGTAGAAACTCGCCCGATTACAACGGTAGGTGTAGTTTTCCCCTAGGCCGTTCTAGTTATTCGTTTCGAGCATCAGAACTGTGAAAATTTTGAGTTCCTCAATCGTTTCTTACCTCCAAACTGCCATATCTCGCGAACGGATTGACCAATCCGCAAAGTTTCTGTTGCATCTGAAATTAGAAACTCGCCCGATAACAACGGTATGCGTACTTCTCCCCTAGGCCGTTCTAGTCATTCGTTTCGAGCATCAGAACTGCGAAAATTTTGAGTTTCTCAAGCGTTTCTTATCTCCAAACTGCCATATCTCGCGAACGGATTGACCAATCGGCATAATTTCTGTTGCTTCTGAAAGTAGAAACTCGCCCGATTACAACGGTATGCGCACTTTTCCCCTGGGCCGTTCTAGTTATTCGTTTCGAGCATAAAACTGCGAAAATTTTGAGTTTCTAAATCGTTTCTTATCTCCAAACTTCCATATCTCGCGAAGGGATTGATCAATCCGCAAAATTTCTGTTGCATCTGAAAATAGAAACTCGCCCGTTTACAACAGTATGCGCACTTTTCCCCTAGGCCGTTCTAGTTATTCGTTTCGAGCATCAGAACTGCGAAAATTTTGAGTTTCTCAAGCGTTTCTTACATCCAAACGGCCATATCTCGCGAACGGATTGACCAATCCGCATGATTTCTGTTGCATCTGAAAGTAGAAACTCGCCCGATTACAACGGTATGCGTACTTCTCCCCTAGGCCGTTCTAGTCATTCGTTTCGAGCATCAGAACAGCGAAAATTTTGAGTTTCTCAAGCGTTTCTTACTTCCAAACTGCCATATCTCGCGAACGGATTGACCAATCCGCAAAATTTCTGTTGCTTCTGAAAGTAGAAACTCGCCCGATTACAACGGTATGCGCACTTTTCCCCTAGGCCGTTCTAGTTATTCGTTTCGAGCATCAGAACTGCGAAAATTTTGAGTTTCTCAAGCGTTTCTTACATCCAAACGGCTATATCTCGCGAACGGATTGACCAATCCGCATAATTTCTGTTGCATCTGAAAGTAGAAACTCGTCCGATTGCAACGGTATGTGTAGTTTTCCCCTAGGCCGTTCTAGTCATTCGTTTCGAGCATCAGAACTGCGAAAATTTTGAGGTTCTCAAGCGTTTCTTACATCCAAACGGCCATATCTCGCGAACGGATTGACCAATCCGCATGATTTCTGTTGCATCTGAAAGTAGAAACTCGCCCGTTTACATCGGTATGCGTACTTTTCCCCTAGGCCGTTCTAGTTATTCGTTTCGAGCATCAGAACTGCGAAAATTTTGAGTTTCTCAAGCGTTTCTTACCTCCAAACTGCCACATCTCGCGAACGGATTGACCAATCCGCAAAATTTCTGTTGCATCTGAAAGTAGAAGCTCGCCCGATTACAACGGTAAGTGTAGTTTTCCCCTAGGCCGTTCCAGTTATTCGTTTCGAGCATCAGAACTGCGAAAATTTTGAGTTTCTCTAGCGTTTCTTACCTCCAAACTGCCATATCTCGCGAACGGATTGACCAATCCGCAAAATTTCTGTTGCTTCTTAAAGTAGAAACTCGCCCGATTACAACGGTATGCGCACTTTTCCCCTGGGCCGTTCTAGTTATTCGTTTCGAGCATCGGAACTGCGAAAATTTTGAGTTTCTAAAGCGTTTCTTATCTCCAAACTGCCATATCTCGCGAACGGATTGATCAATCCGCAAAATTTCTGTTGCATCTGAAAGTAGAAACTCGCCCGATTACAACTGTAGGTGTAGTTTTCCCCTAAGCCGTTCTAGTTATTCGTTTCGAGCATCAGAACTGCGAAAATTTTGAGTTCCTCAAGCGTTTCTTACCTCCAAACTGCCATATCTCGCGAACGGATTGACCAATCCGCAAAATTTCTGTTGCATTTGAAAGTAGAAACTCGCCCGATTACAACGGTATGCGCACTTTTCCCCTGGGCCGTTCTAGTTATTCGTTTCGAGCATCGGAACTGCGAAAATTTTGAGTTTCTAAAGCGTTTCTTATCTCCAAACTGCCATATCTCGCGAACGGATTGACCAATCCGCATAATTTCTGTTGCATCTGAAAGTAGAAACTCGTCCGATTGCAACGGTATGTGTAGTTTTCCCCTAGGCCGTTCTAGTCATTCGTTTCGAGCATCAGAACTGCGAAAATTTTGAGTTTCTCAAGCGTTTCTTACATCCAAACGGCCATATCTCGCGAACGGATTGACCAATCCGCATGATTTCTGTTGCATCTGATAGTAGAAACTCGCCGGTTTACATTGGTATGCGTACTTTTCCCCTAGGCCGCTCTAGTTATTCGTTTCGAGCATCAGAACTGCGAAAATTTTGAGTTTCTCTAGCGTTTCTTACCTCCAAACTGCCACATCTCGCGAACGGATTGACCAATCCGCAAAATTTCTGTTGCATCTGAAAGTAGAAACTCGCCCGATTACAACGGTATGTGTAGTTTTCCCCTAGGCCGTTCCAGTTATTCGTTTCGAGCATCAGAACTGCGAAAATTTTGAGTTCCTCAAGCGTTTCTTACCTCCAAACTGCCATATCTCGCGAACGGATTGACCAATCCGCAAAGTTTCTGTTGCATCTGAAAGTAGAAACTCGCCCGTTTACAACAGTATGCGCACTTTTCCCCTAGGCCGTTCTAGTTATTCGTTTCGAGCATCAGAACTGCGAAAATTTTGAGTTTCTCAAGCGTTTCTTACCTCCAAACTGCCATATCTCGCGAACGGATTGACCAATCCTCAAAATTTCTGTTGCTTCTTAAAGTAGAAACTCGCCCGATTACAACGGTATGCGCACTTTTCCCCTTGGCCGTTCTAGTTATTCGTTTCGAGCATAAAACTGCGAAAATTTTGAGTTTCTAAATCGTTTCTTATCTCCAAACTGCCATATCTCGCGAAGGGATTGATCAATCCGCAAAATTTCTGTTGCATCTGAAAGTAGAAACTCGCCCGATTACAACGGTAGGTGTAGTTTTCCCCTAGGCCGTTCTAGTTATTCGTTTCGAGCATCAGAACTGCGAAAATTTTGAGTTTCTCTAGCGTTTCTTACCTCCAAACTGTCACATCTCGCGAACGGATTGACCAATCCGCAAAATTTCTGTTGCATCTGAAAGTAGAAACTCGCCCGATTACAACGGTATGCGTACTTCTCCCCTAGGCCGTTCTAGCCATTCGTTTCGAGCATCAGAACTGCGAAAATTTTGAGTTTCTCAAGCGTTTCTTATCTCCAAACTGCCATATCTCGCGAACGGATTGACCAATCCGCAAAATTTCTGTTGCTTCTGAAAGTAGAAACTCGCCCGATTACAACGGTATGCGCACTTTTCCCCTGGGCCGTTCTAGTTATTCGTTTCGAGCATAAAACTACGAAAATTTTGAGTTTCTCAAGCGTTTCTTACATCCAAACGGCCATATCTCGCGAACGGATTGACCAATTCGCATGATTTCTGTTGCATCTGAAAGTAGAAACTCGCCCGATTACAACGGTATGCGTACTTCTCCCCTAGGCCGTACTAGTCATTCGTTTCGAGCATCAGAACTGCGAAAATTTTGAGTTTCTCAAGCGTTTCTTACCTCCAAACTGCCATATCTCGCGAACGGATTGACCAATCCGCATAATTTCTGTTGCATCTGAAAGTAGAAACTCGCCCGTTTACAACAGTATGCGCACTTTTTCCCTAGGCCGTTCTAGTTATTCGTTTCGATCATCAGAACTGCGAAAATTTTGAGTTTCTCAAGCGTTTCTTACATCCAAACGGCCATATCTCGCGAACGGATTGACCAATCCGCATGATTTCTGTTGCATCTGAAAGTAGAAACTCGTCCGATTGCAACGGTATGTGTAGTTTTCCCCTAGGCCGTTCTAGTCATTCGTTTCGAGCATCAGAACTGCGAAAATTTTGAGTTTCTCAAGCGTTTCTTACATCCAAACGGCCATATCTCGCGAACGGATTGATCAATCCGCAAAATTTCTGTTGCATCTGAAAGTAGAAGCTCGCCCGTTTACAACAGTATGCGCACTTTTCCCCTAGGCCGTTCTAGTTATTCGTTTCGATCATCAGAACTGCGAAAATTTTGAGTTTCTCAAGCGTTTCTTACATCCAAACGGCCATATCTCGCGAACGGATTGACCAATCCGCATGATTTCTGTTGCATCTGAAAGTAGAAACTCGCCCGATTACAACGGTATGCGTACTTCTCCCCTAGGCCGTTCTAGTCATTCGTTTCGAGCATCAGAACTGCGAAAATTTTGAGTTTCTCAAGCGTTTCTTATCTCCAAACTGCCATATCTCGCAAACGGTTTGACCAATCCGCAAAATTTCTGTTGCATCTGAAAGTAGAAACTCGCCCGTTTACAACAGTATGCGCACTTTTCCCCTAGGGCGTTCTAGTTATTCGTTTCGATCATCAGAACTGCGAAAATTTTGAGTTTCTCAAGCGTTTCTTACATCCAAACGGCCATATCTCGCGAACGGATTGACCAATCCGCATGATTTCTGTTGCATCTGAAAGTAGAAACTCGCCCGATTACAACGGTATGCGTACTTCTCCCCTAGGCCGTTCTAGTCATTCGTTTCGAGCATCAGAACTGCGAAAATTTTGAGTTTCTCAAGCGTTTCTTATCTCCAAACTGCCATATCTCGCAAACGGATTGACCAATCCGCAAAATTTCTGTTGCATCTGAAAGTAGAAACTCGCCCGTTTACAACAGTATGCGCACTTTTCCCCTAGGGCGTTCTAGTTATTCGTTTCGATCATCAGAACTGCGAAAATTTTGAGTTTCTCAAGCGTTTCTTACATCCAAACGGCCATATCTCGCGAACGGATTGACCAATCCGCATGATTTCTGTTGCATCTGAAAGTAGAAACTCGCCCGATTACAACGGTATGCGTACTTCTCCCCTAGGCCGTTCTAGCCATTCGTTTCGAGCATCAGAACTGCGAAAATTTTGAGTTTCTCAAGCGTTTCTTATCTCCAAACTGCCATATCTCGCGAACGGATTGACCAATCCGCAAAATTTCTGTTGCTTCTGAAAGTAGAAACTCGCCCGATTACAACGGTATGCGCACTTTTCCCCTGGGCCGTTCTAGTTATTCGTTTCGAGCATAAAACTACGAAAATTTTGAGTTTCTCAAGCGTTTCTTACATCCAAACGGCCATATCTCGCGAACGGATTGACCAATTCGCATGATTTCTGTTGCATCTGAAAGTAGAAACTCGCCCGATTACAACGGTATGCGTACTTCTCCCCTAGGCCGTACTAGTCATTCGTTTCGAGCATCAGAACTGCGAAAATTTTGAGTTTCTCAAGCGTTTCTTACCTCCAAACTGCCATATCTCGCGAACGGATTGACCAATCCGCATAATTTCTGTTGCATCTGAAAGTAGAAACTCGCCCGTTTACAACAGTATGCGCACTTTTTCCCTAGGCCGTTCTAGTTATTCGTTTCGATCATCAGAACTGCGAAAATTTTGAGTTTCTCAAGCGTTTCTTACATCCAAACGGCCATATCTCGCGAACGGATTGACCAATCCGCATGATTTCTGTTGCATCTGAAAGTAGAAACTCGTCCGATTGCAACGGTATGTGTAGTTTTCCCCTAGGCCGTTCTAGTCATTCGTTTCGAGCATCAGAACTGCGAAAATTTTGAGTTTCTCAAGCGTTTCTTACATCCAAACGGCCATATCTCGCGAACGGATTGATCAATCCGCAAAATTTCTGTTGCATCTGAAAGTAGAAGCTCGCCCGTTTACAACAGTATGCGCACTTTTCCCCTAGGCCGTTCTAGTTATTCGTTTCGATCATCAGAACTGCGAAAATTTTGAGTTTCTCAAGTGTTTCTTACATCCAAACGGCCATATCTCGCGAACGGATTGACCAATCCGCATGATTTCTGTTGCATCTGAAAGTAGAAACTCGCCCGATTACAACGGTATGCGTACTTCTCCCCTAGGCCGTTCTAGTCATTCGTTTCGAGCATCAGAACTGCGAAAATTTTGAGTTTCTCAAGCGTTTCTTATCTCCAAACTGCCATATCTCGCAAACGGATTGACCAATCCGCAAAATTTCTGTTGCATCTGAAAGTAGAAACTCGCCCGTTTACAACAGTATGCGCACTTTTCCCCTAGGGCGTTCTAGTTATTCGTTTCGATCATCAGAACTGCGAAAATTTTGAGTTTCTCAAGCGTTTCTTACATCCAAACGGCCATATCTCGCGAACGGATTGACCAATCCGCATGATTTCTGTTGCATCTGAAAGTAGAAACTCGCCCGATTACAACGGTATGCGTACTTCTCCCCTAGGCCGTTCTAGTCATTCGTTTCGAGCATCAGAACTGCGAAAATTTTGAGTTTCTCAAGCGTTTCTTATCTCCAAACTGCCATATCTCGCGAACGGATTGACCAATCCGCAAAATTTCTGTTGCTTCTGAAAGTAGAAACTCGCCCGATTACAACGGTATGCGCACTTTTCCCCTGGGCCGTTCTAGTTATTCGTTTCGAGCATAAAACTACGAAAATTTTGAGTTTCTCAAGCGTTTCTTACATCCAAACGGCCATATCTCGCGAACGGATTGACCAATTCGCATGATTTCTGTTGCATCTGAAAGTAGAAACTCGCCCGATTACAACGGTATGCGTACTTCTCCCCTAGGCCGTACTAGTCATTCGTTTCGAGCATCAGAACTGCGAAAATTTTGAGTTTCTCAAGCGTTTCTTACCTCCAAACTGCCATATCTCGCGAACGGATTGACCAATCCGCATAATTTCTGTTGCATCTGAAAGTAGAAACTCGCCCGTTTACAACAGTATGCGCACTTTTTCCCTAGGCCGTTCTAGTTATTCGTTTCGATCATCAGAACTGCGAAAATTTTGAGTTTCTCAAGCGTTTCTTACATCCAAACGGCCATATCTCGCGAACGGATTGACCAATCCGCATGATTTCTGTTGCATCTGAAAGTAGAAACTCGCCCGATTACAACGGTATGCGTACTTCTCCCCTAGGCCGTTCCAGTTATTCGTTTCGAGCATCAGAACTGCGAAAATTTTGAGTTCCTCAAGCGTTTCTTACCTCCAAACTGCCATATCTCGCGAACGGATTGACCAATCCGCAAAGTTTCTGTTGCATCTGAAAGTAGAAACTCGCCCGTTTACAACAGTATGCGCACTTTTCCCCTAGGCCGTTCTAGTTATTCGTTTCGAGCATCAGAACTGCGAAAATTTTGAGTTTCTCAAGCGTTTCTTACCTCCAAACTGCCATATCTCGCGAACGGATTGACCAATCCGCAAAATTTCTGTTGCTTCTTAAAGTAGAAACTCGCCCGATTACAACGGTATGCGTACTTCTCCCCTAGGCCATTCTAGTCATTCGTTTCGAGCATCAGAACTGCGAAAATTTTGAGTTTCTCAAGCGTTTCTTACCTCCAAACTGCCATATCTCGCGAACGGATTGACCAATCCGCATAATTTCTGTTGCATCTGAAAGTAGAAACTCGCCCGTTTACAACAGTATGCGCACTTTTCCCCTAGGCCGTTCTAGTTATTCGTTTCGATCATCAGAACTGCGAAAATTTTGAGTTTCTCAAGCGTTTCTTACATCCAAACGGCCATATCTCGCGAACGGATTGACCAATCTGCATGATTTCTGTTGCATCTGAAAGTAGAAACTCGCCCGATTACAACGGTATGCGTACTTCTCCCCTAGGCCGTTCCAGTTATTCGTTTCGAGCATCAGAACTGCGAAAATTTTGAGTTCCTCAAGCGTTTCTTACCTCCAAACTGCCATATCTCGCGAACGGATTGACCAATCCGCAAAGTTTCTGTTGCATCTGAAAGTAGAAACTCGCCCGTTTACAACAGTATGCGCACTTTCCCCTAGGCCGTTCTAGTTATTCGTTTCGAGCATCAGAACTGCGAAAATTTTGGGTTTCTCAAGCGTTTCTTACCTCCAAACTGCCATATCTCGCGAACGGATTGACCAATCCGCAAAATTTCTGTTGCTTCTTAAAGTAGAAACTCGCCCGATTACAGCGGTATGCGCACTTTTCCCCTGGGCCGTTCTAGTTATTCGTTTCGAGCATCGGAACTGCGAAAATTTTGAGTTTCTAAAGCGTTTCTTATCTCCAAACTGCCATATCTCGCGAACGGATTGATCAATCCGCAAAATTTCTGTTGCATCTGAAAGTAGAAACTCGCCCGATTACAACGGTATGCGTACTTTACCCTAGGCCGTTCTAGTTATTCGTTTCGAGCATCAGAACTGCGAAAATGTTGAGTTTCTCAAGCGTTTCTTACCTACAAACTGCCATATCTCGCCAACGGATTGACAAATCCGCAAAATTTCTGTTGCATCTGAAAGTAGAAACTCGCCCGATTACAACGGTATGCGTACTTTTCCCCTAGACCGTTCTAGTTATGCTTGTCGAGCATCAGAACTGCCAAAATTTTGAGTTTCTCAAGCGTTTCTTACCTACAAACTACCATATCTCGCGAACGGATTGACCAATCCGCAAAATATCTGTTGCATCTGAAAGTAGAAACTCGCCCGATTACAACGGTATGCGTTCTTTTCCCCTAGTCCGTTCTAGTTATTCGTTTCGAGCATCAGAACTGCGAAAATTTTGAGTTTCTCAAGCGTTTCTTACCTCCAAACTGCCATATCTCGCGAACGGATTGACCAATCCGCAAAGTTTCTGTTGCATCTGAAAGTAGAAACTCGCCCGATTACAACGGTATGCGTACTTTACCCCTAGCCCGTTCTAGTTATTCGTTTCGAGCATCAGAACTGCGAAAATGTTGAGTTTCTCAAGCGTTTCTTACCTACAAACTGCCATATCTCGCGAACGGATTGACCAATCCGCAAAATTTCTGTTGCATCTGAAAGTAGAAACTCGCCCGATTACAACGCTATGCGTACTTTTCCCCTAGACCGTCCTAGTTATGCTTGTCGAGCATCAGAACTGCGAAAATTTTGAGTTTCTCAAGCGTTTCTTACCTCCAAACTGCCATATCTCGCTAACGGATTGACCAATCCGCAAAATTTCTGTTGCATCTGAAAGTAGAAACTCGCCCGATTACAACGGTATGCGTACTTTTCCCCTAGACCGTTCTAGTTATGCTTGTCGAGCATCAGAACTGCGAAAATTTTGTGTTTCTCAAGCGTTTCTTACCTACAAACTGCCATATCTCGCGAACGGATTGAACAATCCGCAAAATTTCTGATGCATTTGAAAGTAGAAACTCGCCCGATTACAACGGTATGCGTACTTTTCCCCTAGGCCGCTCTATTTATTCGTTTCGAGCATCAGAACTGCGCAAATTTTGAGTTTCTCAAGCGTTTCTTACCTCCAAACTGCCATATCTCGCGAACGGATTGACCAATCCGCAAAGTTTCTGTTGCATCTGAAAGTAGAAACTCGCCCGATTACAACGGTATGCGTACTTTTCCCCTAGCCCGTTCTAGTTATTCGTTTCGAGCATCAGAACTGCGAAAATGTTGAGTTTCTCAAGCGTTTCTTACCTACAAACTGCCATATCTCGCGAACGGATTGACCAATCCGCAAAATTTCTGTTGCATCTGAAAGTAGAAACTCGCCCGATTACAACGGTATGCGTACTTTTCCCCTGGTCCGTTCTAGTTATTCGTTTCGAGCATCAGAACTGCGAAAATTTTGAGTTTCTCAAGCGTTTCTTACCTCCAAACTGCCATATCTCGCGAACGGATTTACCAATCCGCAAAATTTCTGTTGCATCTGAAAGTAGAAACTCGCCCGATTACAACGGTATGCGTACTTTTCCCCTAGGCCGTTCTAGTTATTCGTTTCGAGCATCAGAACTGCGAAAATGTTGAGTTTCTCAAGCGTTTCTTACCTACAAACTGCCATATCTCGCCAACGGATTGACAAATCCGCAAAATTTCCGTTGCATCTGAAAGTAGAAACTCGCCCGATTACAACGGTATGCGTACTTTTCCCCTAGACCGTTCTAGTTATGCTTGTCGAGCATCAGAACTGCGAAAATTTTGAGTTTCTCAAGCGTTTCTTACCTACAAACTATCATATCTCGCGAACGGATTGACCAATCCGCAAAATTTCTGTTGCATCTGAAAGTAGAAACTCGCCCGATTACAACGGTATGCGTACTTTTCCCCTAGCCCGTTCTAGTTATTCGTTTCGAGCATCAGAACTGCGAAAATGTTGAGTTTCTCAAGCGTTTCTTACCTACAAACTGCCATATCTCGCCAACGGATTGACCAATCCGCAAAATTTCTGTTGCATCTGAAAGTAGAAACTCGCCCGATTACAAAGGTATGCGTACTTTTCCCCTGGTCCGTTCTAGTTATTCGTTTCGAGCATCAGAACTGCGAAAATTTTGAGTTTCTCAAGCGTTTCTTACATCCAAACTGCCATATCTCGCGAACGGATTGACCAATCCGCAAAATTTCTGTTGCATCTGAAAGTAGAAACTCGCCCGATTACAACGGTATGCGTACTTTTCCCCTAGGCCGTTCTAGTTATTCGTTTCGAGCATCAGAACTGCGAAAATGTTGAGTTTCTCAAGCGTTTCTTACCTACAAACTGCCATATCTCACCAACGGATTGACAAATCCGCAAAATTTCTGTTGCATCTGAAAGTAGAAACTCGCCCGATTCCAACGGTATGCGTACTTTTCCCCTAGACCGTTCTAGTTATGCTTGTCGAGCATCAGAACTGCGAAAATTTTGAGTTTCTCAAGCGTTTCTTACCTACAAACTGCCATATCTCGCGAACGGATTGACCAATCCGCAAAATTTCTGTTGCATCTGAAAGTAGAAACTCGCCCGATTACAACGGTATGCGTACTTTTCCCCTAGGCCGCTCTATTTATTCGTTTCGAGCATCAGAACTGCGAAAATTCTGAGTTTCTGAAGCGTTTCTTACCTCCAAACTGCCATATCTCGCGAACGGATTGACCAATCCGCAAAGTTTCTGTTGCATCTGAAAGTAGAAACTCGCCCGATTGCAACGGTATGCGTACTTTTCCCCTAGCCCGTTCTAGTTATTCGTTTCGAGCATCAGAACTGCGAAAATGTTGAGTTTCTCAAGCGTTTCTTACCTACAAACTGCCATATCTCGCGAACGGATTGACCAATCCGCAAAGTTTCTGTTGCATCTGAAAGTAGAAACTCGCCCGATTACAACGGTATGCGTACTTTTCCCCTAGCCCGTTCTAGTTATTCGTTTCGAGCATCAGAACTGCGAAAATGTTGAGTTTCTCAAGCGTTTCTTACCTACAAACTGCCATATCTCGCGAACGGATTGACCAATCCGCAAAATTTCTGTTGCATCTGAAAGTAGAAACTCGCCCGATTACAACGGTATGCGTACTTTTCCCCTGGTCCGTTCTAGTTATTCGTTTCGAGCATCAGAAGTGCGAAAATTTTGAGTTTCTCAAGCGTTTCTTACCTCCAAACTGCCATATCTCGCGAACGGATTGACCAATCCGCAAAATTTCTGTTGCATCTGAAAGTAGAAACTCGCCCGATTACAACGGTATGCGTACTTTTCCCCTAGGCCGTTCTAGTTATTCGTTTCGAGCATCAGAACTGCGAAAATGTTGAGTTTCTCAAGCGTTTCTTACCTACAAACTGCCATATCTCGCCAACGGATTGACAAATCCGCAAAATTTCTGTTGCATCTGAAAGTAGAAACTCGCCCGATTACAACGGTATGCGTACTTTTCCCCTAGACCGTTCTAGTTATGCTTGTCGAGCATCAGAACTGCGAAAATTTTGAGTTTCTCAAGCGTTTCTTACCTACAAACTACCATATCTCGCGAACGGATTGACCAATCCGCAAAATTTCTGTTGCATCTGAAAGTAGAAACTCGCCCGATTACAACGGTATGCGTTCTTTTCCCCTAGTCCGTTCTAGTTATTCGTTTCGAGCATCAGAACTGCGAAAATTTTGAGTTTCTCAAGCGTTTCTTACCTCCAAACTGCCATATCTCGCGAACGGATTGACCAATCCGCAAAGTTTCTGTTGCATCTGAAAGTAGAAACTCGCCCGATTACAACGGTATGCGTACTTTACCCCTAGCCCGTTCTAGTTATTCGTTTCGAGCATCAGAACTGCGAAAATGTTGAGTTTCTCAAGCGTTTCTTACCTACAAACTGCCATATCTCGCGAACGGATTGACCAATCCGCAAAATTTCTGTTGCATCTGAAAGTAGAAACTCGCCCGATTACAACGGTATGCGTACTTTTCCCCTAGACCGTTCTAGTTATGCTTGTCGAGCATCAGAACTGCGAAAATTTTGTGTTTCTCAAGCGTTTCTTACCTACAAACTGCCATATCTCGCGAACGGATTGAACAATCCGCAAAATTTCTGTTGCATCTGAAAGTAGAAACTCGCCCGATTACAACGGTATGCGTACTTTTCCCCTAGACCGTTCTAGTTATGCTTGTCGAGCATCAGAACTGCGAAAATTTTGTGTTTCTCAAGCGTTTCTTACCTACAAACTGCCATATCTCGCGAACGGATTGACCAATCCGCAAAATTTCTGTTGCATCTGAAAGTAGAAACTCGCCCGATTACAACGCTATGCGTACTTTTCCCCTAGACCGTCCTAGTTATGCTTGTCGAGCATCAGAACTGCGAAAATTTTGAGTTTCTCAAGCGTTTCTTACCTCCAAACTGCCATATCTCGCTAACGGATTGACCAATCCGCAAAATTTCTGTTGCATCTGAAAGTAGAAACTCGCCCGATTACAACGGTATGCGTACTTTTCCCCTTGTCCGTTCTAGTTATTCGTTTCGAGCATCAGAACTGCGAAAATGTTGAGTTTCTCAAGCGTTTCTTACCTACAAACTGCCATATCTCGCGAACGGATTGACCAATCCGCAAAATTTCTGTTGCATCTGAAAGTAGAAACTCGCCCGATTACAACGGTATGGGTACTTTTCCCCTAGACCGTCCTAGTTATGCTTGTCGAGCATCAGAACTGCGAAAATTTTGAGTTTCTCAAGCGTTTCTTACCTACAAACTGCCATATCTCGCGAACGGATTGACCAATCCGCAAAATTTCTGTTGCATCTGAAAGTAGAAACTCGCCCCATTACAACGGTATGCGTACTTTTCCCCTGGTCCGTTCTAGTTATTCGTTTCGAGCATCAGAACTGCGAAAATTTTGAGTTTCTCAAGCGTTTCTTACCTCCAAACTGCCATATCTCGCGAACGGATTGACCAATCCGCAAAATTTCTGTTGCATCTGAAAGTAGAAACTCGCCCGATTACAACGGTATGCGTACTTTTCCCCTAGGCCGTTCTAGTTATGCTTGTCGAGCATCAGAACTGCGAAAATTTTGAGTTTCTCAAGCGTTTCTTACCTACAAACTGCCATATCTCGCGAACGGATTGACCAATCCGCAAAATTTCTGTTGCATCTGAAAGTAGAAACTCGCCCGATTACAACGGTATGCGTACTTTTCCCCTGGTCCGTTCTAGTTATTCGTTTCGAGCATCAGAACTGCGAAAATTTTGAGTTTCTCAAGCGTTTCTTACTTCCAAACTGCCATATCTCGCGAACGGATTGACCAATCCGCAAAATTTCTGTCGCATCTGAAAGTAGAAACTCGCCCGATTACAACGGTATGCGTACTTTTCCCCTAGACCGTTCTAGTTATGCTTGTCGAGCATCAGAACTGCGAAAATTTTGTGTTTCTCAAGCGTTTCTTACCTACAAACTGCCATATCTCGCGAACGGATTGAACAATCCGCAAAATTTCTGTTGCATCTGAAAGTAGAAACTCGCCCGATTACAACGGTATGCGTACTTTTCCCCTAGACCGTTCTAGTTATGCTTGTCGAGCATCAGAACTGCGAAAATTTTGTGTTTCTCAAGCGTTTCTTACCTACAAACTGCCATATCTCGCGAACGGATTGACCAATCCGCAAAATTTCTGTTGCATCTGAAAGTAGAAACTCGCCCGATTACAACGCTATGCGTACTTTTCCCCTAGACCGTCCTAGTTATGCTTGTCGAGCATCAGAACTGCGAAAATTTTGAGTTTCTCAAGCGTTTCTTACCTACAAACTGCCATATCTCGCGAACGGATTGACCAATCCGCAAAATTTCTGTTGCATCTGAAAGTAGAAACTCGCCCGATTACAACGGTATGGGTACTTTTCCCCTAGACCGTCCTAGTTATGCTTGTCGAGCATCAGAACTGCGAAAATTTTGAGTTTCTCAAGCGTTTCTTACCTACAAACTGCCATATCTCGCGAACGGATTGACCAATCCGCAAAATTTCTGTTGCATCTGAAAGTAGAAACTCGCCCCATTACAACGGTATGCGTACTTTTCCCCTGGTCCGTTCTAGTTATTCGTTTCGAGCATCAGAACTGCGAAAATTTTGAGTTTCTCAAGCGTTTCTTACCTCCAAACTGCCATATCTCGCGAACGGATTGACCAATCCGCAAAATTTCTGTTGCATCTGAAAGTAGAAACTCGCCCGATTACAACGGTATGCGTACTTTTCCCCTAGGCCGTTCTAGTTATGCTTGTCGAGCATCAGAACTGCGAAAATTTTGAGTTTCTCAAGCGTTTCTTACCTACAAACTGCCATATCTCGCGAACGGATTGACCAATCCGCAAAATTTCTGTTGCATCTGAAAGTAGAAACTCGCCCTATTACAACGGTATGCGTACTTTTCCCCTAGGCGGCTCTAGTTATTCGTTTCGAGCATCAGAACTGCGAAAATTTTGAGTTTCTCTAGCGTTTCTTACTTCCAAACTGCCATATCTCGCGAACGGATTGACCAATCCGCAAAATTTCTGTCGCATCTGAAAGTAGAAACTCGCCCGATTACAACGGTATGCATACTTTTCCCCTAGGCCGTTCTAGTTATTCGTTTCGAGCATCAGAACTGCGAAAATGTTGAGTTTCTCAAGCGTTTCTTACCTACAAACTGCCATATCTCGCGAACGGATTGACCAATCCGCAAAATTTCTGTTGCATCTGAAAGTAGAAACTCGCCCGATTACAACGGTATGCGTACTTTTCCCCTAGACCGTCCTAGTTATGCTTGTCGAGCATCAGAACTGCGAAAATTTTGAGTTTCTCAAGCGTTTCTTACCTCCAAACTGCCATATCTCGCTAACGGATTGACCAATCCGCAAAATTTCTGTTGCATCTGAAAGTAGAAACTCGCCCGATTACAACGGTATGCGTACTTTTCCCCTAGACCGTTCTAGTTATGCTTGTCGATCATCAGAACTGCGAAAATTTTGAGTTTCTCAAGCGTTTCTTACCTACAAACTACCATATCTCGCGAACAGATTGACCAATCCGCAAAATTTCTGTTGCATCTGAAAGTAGAAACTCGCCCGATTACAACGGTATGCGTTCTTTTCCCCTAGGCCGTTCCAGTTATTCGTTTCGAGCATCAGAACTGAGAAAATTTTGAGTTTCTCAAGCGTTTCTTACTTCCAAACTGCCATATCTCGCGAACGGATTGACCAATCCGCAAAATTTCTGTTGCATCTGAAAGTAGAAACTCGCCCGATTACAACTGTATGCGTACTTTTCCCCTAGTCCGTTCTAGTTATTCGTTTCGAGCATCAGAACTGCGAAAATTTTGAGTTTCTGGAGCGTTTCTTACCTCCAAACTGCCATATCTCGCGAACGGATTGACCAATCCGCAAAATTTCTGTTGCATCTGAAAGTAGAAACTTGCCCGATTACAACGGTATGCGTACTTTTCCCCTAGGCCGTTCTAGTTAATCGTTTCGAGCATCAGAACTGCGAAAATTTTGAGTTTCTCTAGCGTTTCTTACGTCCAAACTGCCATATCTCGCGAACGGATTGACCAATCCGCAAAATTTCTGTTGCATCTGAAAGTAGAAACTCGCCCGATTACAACGGTATGCATACTTTTCCCCTAGGCCGTTCTAGTTATTCGTTTCGAGCATCAGAACTGCGAAAATGTTGAGTTTCTCAAGCGTTTCTTACCTACAAACTGCCATATCTCGCGAACGGATTGACCAATCCGCAAAATTTCTGTTGCATCTGAAAGTAGAAACTCGCCCGATTACAACGGTATGCGTACTTTTCCCCTAGACCGTCCTAGTTATGCTTGTCGAGCATCAGAACTGCGAAAATTTTGAGTTTCTCAAGCGTTTCTTACCTCCAAACTGCCATATCTCGCTAACGGATTGACCAATCCGCAAAGTTTCTGTTGCATCTGAAAGTAGAAACTCGCCCGATTACAACGGTATGCGTACTTTTCCCCTAGTCCGTTCTAGTTATTCGTTTCGAGCATCAGAACTGCGAAAATGTTGAGTTTCTCAAGCGTTTCTTACCTACAAACTGCCATATCTCGCGAACGGATTGACCAATCCGCAAAATTTCTGTTGCATCTGAAAGTAGAAACTCGCCCGATTACAACGGTATGCGTACTTTTCCCCTAGGCCGTTCCAGTTATTCGTTTCGAGCATCAGAACAGCGAAAATTTTGAGTTTCTGGAGCGTTTCTTACCTCCAAACTGCCATATCTCGCGAACGGATTGACCAATCCGCAAAATTTCTGTTGCATCTGAAAGTAGAAACTTGCCCGATTACAACGGTATGCGTACCTTTCCCCTAGGCCGTTCTAGTTAATCGTTTCGAGCATCAGAACTGCGAAAATTTTGAGTTTCTCTAGCGTTTCTTACTTCCAAACTGCCATATCTCGCGAACGGATTGACCAATCCGCAAAATTTCTGTTGCATCTAAAAGTAGAAACTCGCCCGATTACGACGCTATGCGTACTTTTCCCCTAGGCCGTTCTGGTTATCCGTTTCGAGCATCAGAACTGCGAAAATGTTGAGTTTCTCAAGCGTTTCTTACCTACAAACTGCCATATCTCGCCAACGGATTGACAAATCCGCAAAATTTCCGTTGCATCTGAAAGTAGAAACTCGCCCGATTACAACGGTATGCGTACTTTTCACCTAGACCGTTCTAGTTATGCTTGTCGAGCATCAGAACTGCGAAAATTTTGAGTTTCTCAAGCGTTTCTTACCTACAAACTACCATATCTCGCGAACGGATTGACCAATCCGCAAAATTTCTGTTGCATCTGAAAGTAGAAACTCGCCCGATTACAACGGTATGCGTACTTTTCCCCTAGCCCGTTCTAGTTATTCGTTTCGAGCATCAGAACTGCGAAAATGTTGAGTTTCTCAAGCGTTTCTTACCTACAAACTGCCATATCTCGCCAACGGATTGACCAATCCGCAAAATTTCTGTTGCATCTGAAAGTAGAAACTCGCCGATTACAAAGGTATGCGTACTTTTCCCCTGGTCCGTTCTAGTTATTCGTTTCGAGCATCAGAACTGCGAAAATTTTGAGTTTCTCTAGCGTTCCTTACTTCCAAACTGCCATATCTCGCGAACGGATTGACCAATCCGCAAAATTTCTGTTGCATCTAAAAGTAGAAACTCGCCCGATTACGACGCTATGCGTACTTTTCCCCTAGGCCGTTCTGGTTATTCGTTTCGAGCATCAGAACTGCGAAAATGTTGAGTTTCTCAAGCGTTTCTTACCTACAAACTGCCATATCTCGCCAACGGATTGACAAATCCGCAAAATTTCCGTTGCATCTGAAAGTAGAAACTCGCCCGATTACAACGGTATGCGTACTTTTCCCCTAGACCGTTCTAGTTATGCTTGTCGAGCATCAGAACTGCGAAAATTTTGAGTTTCTCAAGCGTTTCTTACCTACAAACTACCATATCTCGCGAACGGATTGACCAATCCGCAAAATTTCTGTTGCATCTGAAAGTAGAAACTCGCCCGATTACAACGGTATGCGTACTTTTCCCCTAGCCCGTTCTAGTTATTCGTTTCGAGCATCAGAACTGCGAAAATGTTGAGTTTCTCAAGCGTTTCTTACCTACAAACTGCCATATCTCGCGAACGGATTGACCAATCCGCAAAATTTCTGTTGCATCTGAAAGTAGAAACTCGCCGATTACAAAGGTATGCGTACTTTTCCCCTGGTCCGTTCTAGTTATTCGTTTCGAGCATCAGAACTGCGAAAATTTTGAGTTTCTCAAGCGTTTCTTACATCCAAACTGCCATATCTCGCGAACGGATTGACCAATCCGCAAAATTTCTGTTGCATCTGAAAGTAGAAACTCGCCCGATTACAACGGTATGCGTACTTTTCCCCTAGGCCGTTCTAGTTATTCGTTTCGAGCATCAGAACTGCGAAAATGTTGAGTTTCTCAAGCGTTTCTTACCTACAAACTGCCATATCTCGCCAACGGATTGACAAATCCGCAAAATTTCTGTTGCATCTGAAAGTAGAAACTGGCCCGATTACAACGGTATGCGTTCTTTTCCCCTAGTCCGTTCTAGTTATTCGTTTCGAGCATCAGAACTGCGAAAATTTTGAGTTTCTCAAGCGTTCCTTACCTCCAAACTGCCATATCTCGCGAACGGATTGACCAATCCGCAAAGTTTCTGTTGCATCTGAAAGTAGAAACTCGCCCGATTACAACGGTATGCGTACTTTTCCCCTAGCCCGTTCTAGTTATTCGTTTCGAGCATCAGAACTGCGAAAATGTTGAGTTTCTCAAGCGTTTCTTACCTACAAACTGCCATATCTCGCGAACGGATTGACCAATCCGCAAAATTTCTGTTGCATCTGAAAGTAGAAACTCGCCCGATTACAACGGTATGCGTACTTTTCCCCTAGACCGTTCTAGTTATGCTTGTCGAGCATCAGAACTGCGAAAATGTTGAGTTTCTCAAGCGTTTCTTACCTCCAAACTGCCATATTTCGCGAACGGATTGACCAATCCGCAAAATTTCTGTTGCATCTGAAAGTAGAAACTCGCCCGATTACAACGGTATGCGTACTTTTCCCCTAGGCCGTTCTAGTTATTCGTTTCGAGCATCAGAACTGCGAAAATGTTGAGTTTCTCAAGCGTTTCTTACCTACAAACTGCCATATCTCGCCAACGGATTGACAAATCCGCAAAATTTCTGTTGCATCTGAAAGTAGAAACTCGCCCGATTACAACGGTATGCGTACTTTTCCCCTAGACCGTTCTAGTTATGCTTGTCGAGCATCAGAACTGCGAAAATTTTGAGTTTCTCAAGCGTTTCTTACCTACAAACTACCATATCTCGCGAACGGATTGACCAATCCGCAAAATTTCTGTTGCATCTGAAAGTAGAAACTGGCCCGATTACAACGGTATGCGTTCTTTTCCCCTAGTCCGTTCTAGTTATTCGTTTCGAGCATCAGAACTGCGAAAATTTTGAGTTTCTCAAGCGTTCCTTACCTCCAAACTGCCATATCTCGCGAACGGATTGACCAATCCGCAAAGTTTCTGTTGCATCTGAAAGTAGAAACTCGCCCGATTACAACGGTATGCGTACTTTTCCCCTAGCCCGTTCTAGTTATTCGTTTCGAGCATCAGAACTGCGAAAATGTTGAGTTTCTCAAGCGTTTCTTACCTACAAACTGCCATATCTCGCGAACGGATTGACCAATCCGCAAAATTTCTGTTGCATCTGAAAGTAGAAACTCGCCCGATTACAACGGTATGCGTACTTTTCCCCTAGACCGTTCTAGTTATGCTTGTCGAGCATCAGAACTGCGAAAATTTTGTGTTTCTCAAGCGTTTCTTACCTACAAACTGCCATATCTCGCGAACGGATTGAACAATCCGCAAAATTTCTGTTGCATCTGAAAGTAGAAGCTCGCCCGATTACAACGGTATGCGTACTTTTCCCCTAGACCGTTCTAGTCATTCGTTTCGAGCATCAGAACTGCGAAAATTTTGAGTTTCTCAAGCGTTTCTTACCTCCAAACTGCCATATCTCGCGAACGGATTGACCAATCCGCATAATTTCTGTTGCATCTGAAAGTAGAAACTCGCCCGTTTACAACAGTATGCGCACTTTTCCCCTAGGCCGTTCTAGTTATTCGTTTCGATCATCAGAACTGCGAAAATTTTGAGTTTCTCAAGCGTTTCTTACATCCAAACGGCCATATCTCGCGAACGGATTGACCAATCTGCATGATTTCTGTTGCATCTGAAAGTAGAAACTCGCCCGATTACAACGGTATGCGTACTTCTCCCCTAGGCCGTTCCAGTTATTCGTTTCGAGCATCAGAACTGCGAAAATTTTGAGTTCCTCAAGCGTTTCTTACCTCCAAACTGCCATATCTCGCGAACGGATTGACCAATCCGCAAAGTTTCTGTTGCATTTGAAAGTAGAAACTCGCCCGTTTACAACAGTATGCGCACTTTCCCCTAGGCCGTTCTAGTTATTCGTTTCGAGCATCAGAACTGCGAAAATTTTGGGTTTCTCAAGCGTTTCTTACCTCCAAACTGCCATATCTCGCGAACGGATTGACCAATCCGCAAAATTTCTGTTGCTTCTTAAAGTAGAAACTCGCCCGATTACAGCGGTATGCGCACTTTTCCCCTGGGCCGTTCTAGTTATTCGTTTCGAGCATCGGAACTGCGAAAATTTTGAGTTTCTAAAGCGTTTCTTATCTCCAAACTGCCATATCTCGCGAACGGATTGATCAATCCGCAAAATTTCTGTTGCATCTGAAAGTAGAAACTCGCCCGATTACAACGGTAGGTGTAGTTTTCCCCTAGGCCGTTCTAGTTATTCGTTTCGAGCATCAGAACTGTGAAAATTTTGAGTTCCTCAAGCGTTTCTTACCTCCAAACTGCCATATCTCGCGAACGGATTGACCAATCCGCAAAGTTTCTGTTGCATCTGAAATTAGAAACTCGCCCGATAACAACGGTATGCGTACTTCTCCCCTAGGCCGTTCTAGTCATTCGTTTCGAGCATCAGAACTGCGAAAATTTTGAGTTTCTCAAGCGTTTCTTATCTCCAAACTGCCATATCTCGCGAACGGATTGACCAATCGGCATAATTTCTGTTGCTTCTGAAAGTAGAAACTCGCCCGATTACAACGGTATGCGCACTTTTCCCCTGGGCCGTTCTAGTTATTCGTTTCGAGCATAAAACTGCGAAAATTTTGAGTTTCTAAATCGTTTCTTATCTCCAAACTTCCATATCTCGCGAAGGGATTGATCAATCCGCAAAATTTCTGTTGCATCTGAAAATAGAAACTCGCCCGTTTACAACAGTATGCGCACTTTTCCCCTAGGCCGTTCTAGTTATTCGTTTCGAGCATCAGAACTGCGAAAATTTTGAGTTTCTCAAGCGTTTCTTACATCCAAACGGCCATATCTCGCGAACGGATTGACCAATCCGCATGATTTCTGTTGCATCTGAAAGTAGAAACTCGCCCGATTACAACGGTATGCGTACTTCTCCCCTAGGCCGTTCTAGTCATTCGTTTCGAGCATCAGAACAGCGAAAATTTTGAGTTTCTCAAGCGTTTCTTACTTCCAAACTGCCATATCTCGCGAACGGATTGACCAATCCGCAAAATTTCTGTTGCTTCTGAAAGTAGAAACTCGCCCGATTACAACGGTATGCGCACTTTTCCCCTAGGCCGTTCTAGTTATTCGTTTCGAGCATCAGAACTGCGAAAATTTTGAGTTTCTCAAGCGTTTCTTACATCCAAACGGCTATATCTCGCGAACGGATTGACCAATCCGCATAATTTCTGTTGCATCTGAAAGTAGAAACTCGTCCGATTGCAACGGTATGTGTAGTTTTCCCCTAGGCCGTTCTAGTCATTCGTTTCGAGCATCAGAACTGCGAAAATTTTGAGGTTCTCAAGCGTTTCTTACATCCAAACGGCCATATCTCGCGAACGGATTGACCAATCCGCATGATTTCTGTTGCATCTGAAAGTAGAAACTCGCCCGTTTACATCGGTATGCGTACTTTTCCCCTAGGCCGTTCTAGTTATTCGTTTCGAGCATCAGAACTGCGAAAATTTTGAGTTTCTCAAGCGTTTCTTACCTCCAAACTGCCACATCTCGCGAACGGATTGACCAATCCGCAAAATTTCTGTTGCATCTGAAAGTAGAAGCTCGCCCGATTACAACGGTAAGTGTAGTTTTCCCCTAGGCCGTTCCAGTTATTCGTTTCGAGCATCAGAACTGCGAAAATTTTGAGTTTCTCTAGCGTTTCTTACCTCCAAACTGCCATATCTCGCGAACGGATTGACCAATCCGCATAATTTCTGTTGCATCTGAAAGTAGAAACTCGCCCGTTTACAACAGTATGCGCACTTTTCCCCTAGGCCGTTCTAGTTATTCGTTTCGATCATCAGAACTGCGAAAATTTTGAGTTTCTCAAGCGTTTCTTACATCCAAACGGCCATATCTCGCGAACGGATTGACCAATCTGCATGATTTCTGTTGCATCTGAAAGTAGAAACTCGCCCGATTACAACGGTATGCGTACTTCTCCCCTAGGCCGTTCTAGTTATGCTTGTCGAGCATCAGAACTGCGAAAATTTTGAGTTTCTCAAGCGTTTCTTACCTACAAACTACCATATCTCGCGAACGGATTGACCAATCCGCAAAATTTCTGTTGCATCTGAAAGTAGAAACTGGCCCGATTACAACGGTATGCGTTCTTTTCCCCTAGTCCGTTCTAGTTATTCGTTTCGAGCATCAGAACTGCGAAAATTTTGAGTTTCTCAAGCGTTCCTTACCTCCAAACTGCCATATCTCGCGAACGGATTGACCAATCCGCAAAGTTTCTGTTGCATCTGAAAGTAGAAACTCGCCCGATTACAACGGTATGCGTACTTTTCCCCTAGCCCGTTCTAGTTATTCGTTTCGAGCATCAGAACTGCGAAAATGTTGAGTTTCTCAAGCGTTTCTTACCTACAAACTGCCATATCTCGCGAACGGATTGACCAATCCGCAAAATTTCTGTTGCATCTGAAAGTAGAAACTCGCCCGATTACAACGGTATGCGTACTTTTCCCCTAGACCGTTCTAGTTATGCTTGTCGAGCATCAGAACTGCGAAAATTTTGTGTTTCTCAAGCGTTTCTTACCTACAAACTGCCATATCTCGCGAACGGATTGAACAATCCGCAAAATTTCTGTTGCATCTGAAAGTAGAAGCTCGCCCGATTACAACGGTATGCGTACTTTTCCCCTAGACCGTTCTAGTCATTCGTTTCGAGCATCAGAACTGCGAAAATTTTGAGTTTCTCAAGCGTTTCTTACCTCCAAACTGCCATATCTCGCGAACGGATTGACCAATCCGCATAATTTCTGTTGCATCTGAAAGTAGAAACTCGCCCGTTTACAACAGTATGCGCACTTTTCCCCTAGGCCGTTCTAGTTATTCGTTTCGATCATCAGAACTGCGAAAATTTTGAGTTTCTCAAGCGTTTCTTACATCCAAACGGCCATATCTCGCGAACGGATTGACCAATCTGCATGATTTCTGTTGCATCTGAAAGTAGAAACTCGCCCGATTACAACGGTATGCGTACTTCTCCCCTAGGCCGTTCTAGTCATTCGTTTCGAGCATCAGAACAGCGAAAATTTTGAGTTTCTAAAGCGTTTCTTATCTCCAAACTGCCATATCTCGCGAACGGATTGACCAATCCGCAAAATTTCTGTTGCTTCTTAAAGTAGAAACTCGCCCGATTACAGCGGTATGCGCACTTTTCCCCTGGGCCGTTCTAGTTATTCGTTTCGAGCATCGGAACTGCGAAAATTTTGAGTTTCTAAAGCGTTTCTTATCTCCAAACTGCCATATCTCGCGAACGGATTGATCAATCCGCAAAATTTCTGTTGCATCTGAAAGTAGAAACTCGCCCGATTACAACGGTAGGTGTAGTTTTCCCCTAGGCCGTTCTAGTTATTCGTTTCGAGCATCAGAACTGTGAAAATTTTGAGTTCCTCAAGCGTTTCTTACCTCCAAACTGCCATATCTCGCGAACGGATTGACCAATCCGCAAAGTTTCTGTTGCATCTGAAATTAGAAACTCGCCCGATAACAACGGTATGCGTACTTCTCCCCTAGGCCGTTCTAGTCATTCGTTTCGAGCATCAGAACTGCGAAAATTTTGAGTTTCTCAAGCGTTTCTTATCTCCAAACTGCCATATCTCGCGAACGGATTGACCAATCGGCATAATTTCTGTTGCTTCTGAAAGTAGAAACTCGCCCGATTACAACGGTATGCGCACTTTTCCCCTGGGCCGTTCTAGTTATTCGTTTCGAGCATAAAACTGCGAAAATTTTGAGTTTCTAAATCGTTTCTTATCTCCAAACTTCCATATCTCGCGAAGGGATTGATCAATCCGCAAAATTTCTGTTGCATCTGAAAATAGAAACTCGCCCGTTTACAACAGTATGCGCACTTTTCCCCTAGGCCGTTCTAGTTATTCGTTTCGAGCATCAGAACTGCGAAAATTTTGAGTTTCTCAAGCGTTTCTTACATCCAAACGGCCATATCTCGCGAACGGATTGACCAATCCGCATGATTTCTGTTGCATCTGAAAGTAGAAACTCGCCCGATTACAACGGTATGCGTACTTCTCCCCTAGGCCGTTCTAGTCATTCGTTTCGAGCATCAGAACAGCGAAAATTTTGAGTTTCTCAAGCGTTTCTTACTTCCAAACTGCCATATCTCGCGAACGGATTGACCAATCCGCAAAATTTCTGTTGCTTCTGAAAGTAGAAACTCGCCCGATTACAACGGTATGCGCACTTTTCCCCTAGGCCGTTCTAGTTATTCGTTTCGAGCATCAGAACTGCGAAAATTTTGAGTTTCTCAAGCGTTTCTTACATCCAAACGGCTATATCTCGCGAACGGATTGACCAATCCGCATAATTTCTGTTGCATCTGAAAGTAGAAACTCGTCCGATTGCAACGGTATGTGTAGTTTTCCCCTAGGCCGTTCTAGTCATTCGTTTCGAGCATCAGAACTGCGAAAATTTTGAGGTTCTCAAGCGTTTCTTACATCCAAACGGCCATATCTCGCGAACGGATTGACCAATCCGCATGATTTCTGTTGCATCTGAAAGTAGAAACTCGCCCGTTTACATCGGTATGCGTACTTTTCCCCTAGGCCGTTCTAGTTATTCGTTTCGAGCATCAGAACTGCGAAAATTTTGAGTTTCTCAAGCGTTTCTTACCTCCAAACTGCCACATCTCGCGAACGGATTGACCAATCCGCAAAATTTCTGTTGCATCTGAAAGTAGAAGCTCGCCCGATTACAACGGTAAGTGTAGTTTTCCCCTAGGCCGTTCCAGTTATTCGTTTCGAGCATCAGAACTGCGAAAATTTTGAGTTTCTCTAGCGTTTCTTACCTCCAAACTGCCATATCTCGCGAACGGATTGACCAATCCGCAAAATTTCTGTTGCTTCTTAAAGTAGAAACTCGCCCGATTACAACGGTATGCGCACTTTTCCCCTGGGCCGTTCTAGTTATTCGTTTCGAGCATCGGAACTGCGAAAATTTTGAGTTTCTAAAGCGTTTCTTATCTCCAAACTGCCATATCTCGCGAACGGATTGATCAATCCGCAAAATTTCTGTTGCATCTGAAAGTAGAAACTCGCCCGATTACAACGGTAGGTGTAGTTTTCCCCTAAGCCGTTCTAGTTATTCGTTTCGAGCATCAGAACTGCGAAAATTTTGAGTTTCTCAAGCGTTTCTTACATCCAAACGGCTATATCTCGCGAACGGATTGACCAATCCGCATAATTTCTGTTGCATCTGAAAGTAGAAACTCGTCCGATTGCAACGGTATGTGTAGTTTTCCCCTAGGCCGTTCTAGTCATTCGTTTCGAGCATCAGAACTGCGAAAATTTTGAGGTTCTCAAGCGTTTCTTACATCCAAACGGCCATATCTCGCGAACGGATTGACCAATCCGCATGATTTCTGTTGCATCTGAAAGTAGAAACTCGCCCGTTTACATCGGTATGCGTACTTTTCCCCTAGGCCGTTCTAGTTATTCGTTTCGAGCATCAGAACTGCGAAAATTTTGAGTTTCTCAAGCGTTTCTTACCTCCAAACTGCCACATCTCGCGAACGGATTGACCAATCCGCAAAATTTCTGTTGCATCTGAAAGTAGAAGCTCGCCCGATTACAACGGTAAGTGTAGTTTTCCCCTAGGCCGTTCCAGTTATTCGTTTCGAGCATCAGAACTGCGAAAATTTTGAGTTTCTCTAGCGTTTCTTACCTCCAAACTGCCATATCTCGCGAACGGATTGACCAATCCGCAAAATTTCTGTTGCTTCTTAAAGTAGAAACTCGCCCGATTACAACGGTATGCGCACTTTTCCCCTGGGCCGTTCTAGTTATTCGTTTCGAGCATCGGAACTGCGAAAATTTTGAGTTTCTAAAGCGTTTCTTATCTCCAAACTGCCATATCTCGCGAACGGATTGATCAATCCGCAAAATTTCTGTTGCATCTGAAAGTAGAAACTCGCCCGATTACAACGGTAGGTGTAGTTTTCCCCTAAGCCGTTCTAGTTATTCGTTTCGAGCATCAGAACTGCGAAAATTTTGAGTTCCTCAAGCGTTTCTTACCTCCAAACTGCCATATCTCGCGAACGGATTGACCAATCCGCAAAATTTCTGTTGCATTTGAAAGTAGAAACTCGCCCGATTACAACGGTATGCGCACTTTTCCCCTGGGCCGTTCTAGTTATTCGTTTCGAGCATCGGAACTGCGAAAATTTTGAGTTTCTAAAGCGTTTCTTATCTCCAAACTGCCATATCTCGCGAACGGATTGACCAATCCGCATAATTTCTGTTGCATCTGAAAGTAGAAACTCGTCCGATTGCAACGGTATGTGTAGTTTTCCCCTAGGCCGTTCTAGTCATTCGTTTCGAGCATCAGAACTGCGAAAATTTTAAGTTTCTCAAGCGTTTCTTACATCCAAACGGCCATATCTCGCGAACGGATTGACCAATCCGCATGATTTCTGTTGCATCTGATAGTAGAAACTCGCCGGTTTACATCGGTATGCGTACTTTTCCCCTAGGCCGCTCTAGTTATTCGTTTCGAGCATCAGAACTGCGAAAATTTTGAGTTTCTCTAGCGTTTCTTACCTCCAAACTGCCACATCTCGCGAACGGATTGACCAATCCGCAAAATTTCTGTTGCATCTGAAAGTAGAAACTCGCCCGATTACAACGGTATGTGTAGTTTTCCCCTAGGCCGTTCCAGTTATTCGTTTCGAGCATCAGAACTGCGAAAATTTTGAGTTTCTCTAGCGTTTCTTACCTCCAAACTGTCACATCTCGCGAACGGATTGACCAATCCGCAAAATTTCTGTTGCATCTGAAAGTAGAAACTCGCCCGATTACAACGGTATGCGTACTTCTCCCCTAGGCCGTTCTAGCCATTCGTTTCGAGCATCAGAACTGCGAAAATTTTGAGTTTCTCAAGCGTTTCTTATCTCCAAACTGCCATATCTCGCGAACGGATTGACCAATCCGCAAAATTTCTGTTGCTTCTGAAAGTAGAAACTCGCCCGATTACAACGGTATGCGCACTTTTCCCCTGGGCCGTTCTAGTTATTCGTTTCGAGCATAAAACTACGAAAATTTTGAGTTTCTCAAGCGTTTCTTACATCCAAACGGCCATATCTCGCGAACGGATTGACCAATTCGCATGATTTCTGTTGCATCTGAAAGTAGAAACTCGCCCGATTACAACGGTATGCGTACTTCTCCCCTAGGCCGTACTAGTCATTCGTTTCGAGCATCAGAACTGCGAAAATTTTGAGTTTCTCAAGCGTTTCTTACCTCCAAACTGCCATATCTCGCGAACGGATTGACCAATCCGCATAATTTCTGTTGCATCTGAAAGTAGAAACTCGCCCGTTTACAACAGTATGCGCACTTTTTCCCTAGGCCGTTCTAGTTATTCGTTTCGATCATCAGAACTGCGAAAATTTTGAGTTTCTCAAGCGTTTCTTACATCCAAACGGCCATATCTCGCGAACGGATTGACCAATCCGCATGATTTCTGTTGCATCTGAAAGTAGAAACTCGTCCGATTGCAACGGTATGTGTAGTTTTCCCCTAGGCCGTTCTAGTCATTCGTTTCGAGCATCAGAACTGCGAAAATTTTGAGTTTCTCAAGCGTTTCTTACGTCCAAACGGCCATATCTCGCGAACGGATTGATCAATCCGCAAAATTTCTGTTGCATCTGAAAGTAGAAGCTCGCCCGTTTACAACAGTATGCGCACTTTTCCCCTAGGCCGTTCTAGTTATTCGTTTCGATCATCAGAACTGCGAAAATTTTGAGTTTCTCAAGCGTTTCTTACATCCAAACGGCCATATCTCGCGAACGGATTGACCAATCCGCATGATTTCTGTTGCATCTGAAAGTAGAAACTCGCCCGATTACAACGGTATGCGTACTTCTCCCCTAGGCCGTTCTAGTCATTCGTTTCGAGCATCAGAACTGCGAAAATTTTGAGTTTCTCAAGCGTTTCTTATCTCCAAACTGCCATATCTCGCAAACGGATTGACCAATCCGCAAAATTTCTGTTGCATCTGAAAGTAGAAACTCGCCCGTTTACAACAGTATGCGCACTTTTCCCCTAGGGCGTTCTAGTTATTCGTTTCGATCATCAGAACTGCGAAAATTTTGAGTTTCTCAAGCGTTTCTTACATCCAAACGGCCATATCTCGCGAACGGATTGACCAATCCGCATGATTTCTGTTGCATCTGAAAGTAGAAACTCGCCCGATTACAACGGTATGCGTACTTCTCCCCTAGGCCGTTCTAGTCATTCGTTTCGAGCATCAGAACTGCGAAAATTTTGAGTTTCTCAAGCGTTTCTTATCTCCAAACTGCCATATCTCGCAAACGGATTGACCAATCCGCAAAATTTCTGTTGCATCTGAAAGTAGAAACTCGCCCGTTTACAACAGTATGCGCACTTTTCCCCTAGGGCGTTCTAGTTATTCGTTTCGATCATCAGAACTGCGAAAATTTTGAGTTTCTCAAGCGTTTCTTACATCCAAACGGCCATATCTCGCGAACGGATTGACCAATCCGCATGATTTCTGTTGCATCTGAAAGTAGAAACTCGCCCGATTACAACGGTATGCGTACTTCTCCCCTAGGCCGTTCTAGCCATTCGTTTCGAGCATCAGAACTGCGAAAATTTTGAGTTTCTCAAGCGTTTCTTATCTCCAAACTGCCATATCTCGCGAACGGATTGACCAATCCGCAAAATTTCTGTTGCTTCTGAAAGTAGAAACTCGCCCGATTACAACGGTATGCGCACTTTTCCCCTGGGCCGTTCTAGTTATTCGTTTCGAGCATAAAACTACGAAAATTTTGAGTTTCTCAAGCGTTTCTTACATCCAAACGGCCATATCTCGCGAACGGATTGACCAATTCGCATGATTTCTGTTGCATCTGAAAGTAGAAACTCGCCCGATTACAACGGTATGCGTACTTCTCCCCTAGGCCGTACTAGTCATTCGTTTCGAGCATCAGAACTGCGAAAATTTTGAGTTTCTCAAGCGTTTCTTACCTCCAAACTGCCATATCTCGCGAACGGATTGACCAATCCGCATAATTTCTGTTGCATCTGAAAGTAGAAACTCGCCCGTTTACAACAGTATGCGCACTTTTTCCCTAGGCCGTTCTAGTTATTCGTTTCGATCATCAGAACTGCGAAAATTTTGAGTTTCTCAAGCGTTTCTTACATCCAAACGGCCATATCTCGCGAACGGATTGACCAATCCGCATGATTTCTGTTGCATCTGAAAGTAGAAACTCGTCCGATTGCAACGGTATGTGTAGTTTTCCCCTAGGCCGTTCTAGTCATTCGTTTCGAGCATCAGAACTGCGAAAATTTTGAGTTTCTCAAGCGTTTCTTACATCCAAACGGCCATATCTCGCGAACGGATTGATCAATCCGCAAAATTTCTGTTGCATCTGAAAGTAGAAGCTCGCCCGTTTACAACAGTATGCGCACTTTTCCCCTAGGCCGTTCTAGTTATTCGTTTCGATCATCAGAACTGCGAAAATTTTGAGTTTCTCAAGCGTTTCTTACATCCAAACGGCCATATCTCGCGAACGGATTGACCAATCCGCATGATTTCTGTTGCATCTGAAAGTAGAAACTCGCCCGATTACAACGGTATGCGTACTTCTCCCCTAGGCCGTTCTAGTCATTCGTTTCGAGCATCAGAACTGCGAAAATTTTGAGTTTCTCAAGCGTTTCTTATCTCCAAACTGCCATATCTCGCAAACGGATTGACCAATCCGCAAAATTTCTGTTGCATCTGAAAGTAGAAACTCGCCCGTTTACAACAGTATGCGCACTTTTCCCCTAGGGCGTTCTAGTTATTCGTTTCGATCATCAGAACTGCGAAAATTTTGAGTTTCTCAAGCGTTTCTTACATCCAAACGGCCATATCTCGCGAACGGATTGACCAATCCGCATGATTTCTGTTGCATCTGAAAGTAGAAACTCGCCCGATTACAACGGTATGCGTACTTCTCCCCTAGGCCGTTCTAGTCATTCGTTTCGAGCATCAGAACTGCGAAAATTTTGAGTTTCTCAAGCGTTTCTTATCTCCAAACTGCCATATCTCGCGAACGGATTGACCAATCCGCAAAATTTCTGTTGCTTCTGAAAGTAGAAACTCGCCCGATTACAACGGTATGCGCACTTTTCCCCTGGGCCGTTCTAGTTATTCGTTTCGAGCATAAAACTACGAAAATTTTGAGTTTCTCAAGCGTTTCTTACATCCAAACGGCCATATCTCGCGAACGGATTGACCAATTCGCATGATTTCTGTTGCATCTGAAAGTAGAAACTCGCCCGATTACAACGGTATGCGTACTTCTCCCCTAGGCCGTACTAGTCATTCGTTTCGAGCATCAGAACTGCGAAAATTTTGAGTTTCTCAAGCGTTTCTTACCTCCAAACTGCCATATCTCGCGAACGGATTGACCAATCCGCATAATTTCTGTTGCATCTGAAAGTAGAAACTCGCCCGTTTACAACAGTATGCGCACTTTTTCCCTAGGCCGTTCTAGTTATTCGTTTCGATCATCAGAACTGCGAAAATTTTGAGTTTCTCAAGCGTTTCTTACATCCAAACGGCCATATCTCGCGAACGGATTGACCAATCCGCATGATTTCTGTTGCATCTGAAAGTAGAAACTCGCCCGATTACAACGGTATGCGTACTTCTCCCCTAGGCCGTTCTAGTCATTCGTTTCGAGCATCAGAACTGCGAAAATTTTGAGTTTCTCAAGCGTTTCTTACCTCCAAACTGCCATATCTCGCGAACGGATTGACCAATCCGCATAATTTCTGTTGCATCTGAAAGTAGAAACTCGCCCGTTTACAACAGTATGCGCACTTTTCCCCTAGGCCGTTCTAGTTATTCGTTTCGATCATCAGAACTGCGAAAATTTTGAGTTTCTCAAGCGTTTCTTACATCCAAACGGCCATATCTCGCGAACGGATTGACCAATCTGCATGATTTCTGTTGCATCTGAAAGTAGAAACTCGCCCGATTACAACGGTATGCGTACTTCTCCCCTAGGCCGTTCCAGTTATTCGTTTCGAGCATCAGAACTGCGAAAATTTTGAGTTCCTCAAGCGTTTCTTACCTCCAAACTGCCATATCTCGCGAACGGATTGACCAATCCGCAAAGTTTCTGTTGCATCTGAAAGTAGAAACTCGCCCGTTTACAACAGTATGCGCACTTTCCCCTAGGCCGTTCTAGTTATTCGTTTCGAGCATCGGAACTGCGAAAATTTTGAGTTTCTAAAGCGTTTCTTATCTCCAAACTGCCATATCTCGCGAACGGATTGATCAATCCGCAAAATTTCTGTTGCATCTGAAAGTAGAAACTCGCCCGATTACAACGGTAGGTGTAGTTTTCCCCTAGGCCGTTCTAGTTATTCGTTTCGAGCATCAGAACTGTGAAAATTTTGAGTTCCTCAAGCGTTTCTTACCTCCAAACTGCCATATCTCGCGAACGGATTGACCAATCCGCAAAGTTTCTGTTGCATCTGAAATTAGAAACTCGCCCGATAACAACGGTATGCGTACTCCTCCCCTAGGCCGTTCTAGTCATTCGTTTCGAGCATCAGAACTGCGAAAATTTTGAGTTTCTCAAGCGTTTCTTATCTCCAAACTGCCATATCTCGCGAACGGATTGACCAATCGGCATAATTTCTGTTGCTTCTGAAAGTAGAAACTCGCCCGATTACAACGGTATGCGCACTTTTCCCCTGGGCCGTTCTAGTTATTCGTTTCGAGCATAAAACTGCGAAAATTTTGAGTTTCTAAATCGTTTCTTATCTCCAAACTTCCATATCTCGCGAAGGGATTGATCAATCCGCAAAATTTCTGTTGCATCTGAAAATAGAAACTCGCCCGTTTACAACAGTATGCGCACTTTTCCCCTAGGCCGTTCTAGTTATTCGTTTCGAGCATCAGAACTGCGAAAATTTTGAGTTTCTCAAGCGTTTCTTACATCCAAACGGCCATATCTCGCGAACGGATTGACCAATCCGCATGATTTCTGTTGCATCTGAAAGTAGAAACTCGCCCGATTACAACGGTATGCGTACTTCTCCCCTAGGCCGTTCTAGTCATTCGTTTCGAGCATCAGAACAGCGAAAATTTTGAGTTTCTCAAGCGTTTCTTACCTCCAAACTGCCATATCTCGCGAACGGATTGACCAATCCGCAAAATTTCTGTTGCTTCTGAAAGTAGAAACTCGCCCGATTACAACGGTATGCGCACTTTTCCCCTAGGCCGTTCTAGTTATTCGTTTCGAGCATCAGAACTGCGAAAATTTTGAGTTTCTCAAGCGTTTCTTACATCCAAACGGCTATATCTCGCGAACGGATTGACCAATCCGCATAAATTCTGTTGCATCTGAAAGTAGAAACTCGTCCGATTGCAACGGTATGTGTAGTTTTCCCCTAGGCCGTTCTAGTCATTCGTTTCGAGCATCAGAACTGCGAAAATTTTGAGGTTCTCAAGCGTTTCTTACATCCAAACGGCCATATCTCGCGAACGGATTGACCAATCCGCATGATTTCTGTTGCATCTGAAAGTAGAAACTCGCCCGTTTACATCGGTATGCGTACTTTTCCCCTAGGCCGTTCTAGTTATTCGTTTCGAGCATCAGAACTGCGAAAATTTTGAGTTTCTCAAGCGTTTCTTACCTCCAAACTGCCACATTTCGCGAACGGATTGACCAATCCGCAAAATTTCTGTTGCATCTGAAAGTAGAAGCTCGCCCGATTACAACGGTAAGTGTAGTTTTCCCCTAGGCCGTTCCAGTTATTCGTTTCGAGCATCAGAACTGCGAAAATTTTGAGTTTCTCTAGCGTTTCTTACCTCCAAACTGCCATATCTCGCGAACGGATTGACCAATCCGCAAAATTTCTGTTGCTTCTTAAAGTAGAAACTCGCCCGATTACAACGGTATGCGCACTTTTCCCCTGGGCCGTTCTAGTTATTCGTTTCGAGCATCGGAACTGCGAAAATTTTGAGTTTCTAAAGCGTTTCTTATCTCCAAACTGCCATATCTCGCGAACGGATTGATCAATCCGCAAAATTTCTGTTGCATCTGAAAGTAGAAACTCGCCCGATTACAACGGTAGGTGTAGTTTTCCCCTAAGCCGTTCTAGTTATTCGTTTCGAGCATCAGAACTGCGAAAATTTTGAGTTCCTCAAGCGTTTCTTACCTCCAAACTGCCATATCTCGCGAACGGATTGACCAATCCGCAAAATTTCTGTTGCATTTGAAAGTAGAAACTCGCCCGATTACAACGGTATGCGCACTTTTCCCCTGGGCCGTTCTAGTTATTCGTTTCGAGCATCGGAACTGCGAAAATTTTGAGTTTCTAAAGCGTTTCTTATCTCCAAACTGCCATATCTCGCGAACGGATTGACCAATCCGCATAATTTCTGTTGCATCTGAAAGTAGAAACTCGTCCGATTGCAACGGTATGTGTAGTTTTCCCCTAGGCCGTTCTAGTCATTCGTTTCGAGCATCAGAACTGCGAAAATTTTGAGTTTCTCAAGCGTTTCTTACATCCAAACGGCCATATCTCGCGAACGGATTGACCAATCCGCATGATTTCTGTTGCATCTGATAGTAGAAACTCGCCGGTTTACATCGGTATGCGTACTTTTCCCCTAGGCCGTTCTAGTTATTCGTTTCGAGCATCAGAACTGCGAAAATTTTGAGTTTCTCTAGCGTTTCTTACCTCCAAACTGCCACATCTCGCGAACGGATTGACCAATCCGCAAAATTTCTGTTGCATCTGAAAGTAGAAACTCGCCCGATTACAACGGTATGTGTAGTTTTCCACTAGGCCGTTCCAGTTATTCGTTTCGAGCATCAGAACTGCGAAAATTTTGAGTTCCTCAAGCGTTTCTTACCTCCAAACTGCCATATCTCGCGAACGGATTGACCAATCCGCAAAGTTTCTGTTGCATCTGAAAGTAGAAACTCGCCCGTTTACAACAGTATGCGCACTTTTCCCCTAGGCCGTTCTAGTTATTCGTTTCGAGCATCAGAACTGCGAAAATTTTGAGTTTCTCAAGCGTTTCTTACCTCCAAACTGCCATATCTCGCGAACGGATTGACCAATCCGCAAAATTTCTGTTGCTTCTTAAAGTAGAAACTCGCCCGATTACAACGGTATGCGCACTTTTCCCCTTGGCCGTTCTAGTTATTCGTTTCGAGCATAAAACTGCGAAAATTTTGAGTTTCTAAATCGTTTCTTATCTCCAAACTGCCATATCTCGCGAAGGGATTGATCAATCCGCAAAATTTCTGTTGCATCTGAAAGTAGAAACTCGCCCGATTACAACGGTAGGTGTAGTTTTCCCCTAGGCCGTTCTAGTTATTCGTTTCGAGCATCAGAACTGCGAAAATTTTGAGTTTCTCTAGCGTTTCTTACCTCCAAACTGTCACATCTCGCGAACGGATTGACCAATCCGCAAAATTTCTGTTGCATCTGAAAGTAGAAACTCGCCTGATTACAACGGTGGGTGTAGTTTTCCCCTAGGCCGTTCTAGTTATTTGTTTCGAGCATCAGCACTGCGAAAATTTTGAGTTTCTCAAGCGTTTCTTACATCCAAACGGCCATATCTCGCGAACGGATTGACCAATCCGCATGATTTCTGTTGCATCTGAAAGTAGAAACTCGCCCGATTACAACGGTATGCGTACTTCTCCCCTAGGCCGTTCTAGTCATTCGTTTCGAGCATCAGAACTGCGAAAATTTTGAGTTTCTCAAGCGTTTCTTACCTCCAAATTGCCATATCTCGCGAACGGATTGACCAATCCGCAAAATTTCTGTTGCTTCTGAAAGTAGAAACTCGCCCGATTACAACGGTATGCGCACTTTTCCCCTAGGCCGTTCTAGTTATTCGTTTCGAGCATCAGAACTGCGAAAATTTTGAGTTTCTCAAGCGTTTCTTACCTCCAAACTGCCATATCTCGCGAACGGATTGACCAATCCGCAAAATTTCTGTTGCTTCTGAAAGTAGAAACTCGCCCGATTACAACGGTATGCGTACTTCTCCCCTAGGCCGTTCTAGTCATTCGTTTCGAGCATCAGAACTGCGAAAATTTTGAGTTTCTCAAGCGTTTCTTACCTCCAAACTGCCATATCTCGCGAACGGATTGAACAATCCGCAAAATTTCTGTTGCTTCTGAAAGTAGAAACTCGCCCGATTACAACGGTATGCGCACTTTTCCCCTAGGCCGTTCTAGTTATTCGTTTCGAGCATCAGAACTGTGAAAATTTTGAGTTCCTCAAGCGTTTCTTACCTCCAAACTGCCATATCTCGCGAACGGATTGACCAATCCGCAAAGTTTCTGTTGCATCTGAAATTAGAAACTCGCCCGATTACAACGGTATGCGTACTTCTCCCGTAGGCCGTTCTAGTCATTCGTTTCGAGCATCAGAACTGCGAAAATTTTGAGTTTCTCAAGCGTTTCTTATCTCCAAACTGCCATATCTCGCGAACGGATTGACCAATCGGCAAAATTTCTGTTGCTTCTGGAAGTAGAAACTCGCCCGATTACAACGGTATGCGCACTTCTCCCCTAGGCCGTTCTAGTCATTCGTTTCGAGCATCAGAACTGCGAAAATTTTGAGTTTCTCAAGCGTTTCTTACCTCCAAATTGCCATATCTCGCGAACGGATTGACCAATCCGCAAAATTTCTGTTGCTTCTGAAAGTAGAAACTCGCCCGATTACAACGGTATGCGCACTTTTCCCCTAGGCCGTTCTAGTTATTCGTTTCGAGCATCAGAACTGCGAAAATTTTGAGTTTCTCAAGCGTTTCTTACCTCCAAACTGCCATATCTCGCGAACGGATTGACCAATCCGCAAAATTTCTGTTGCTTCTGAAAGTAGAAACTCGCCCGATTACAACGGTATGCGTACTTCTCCCCTAGGCCGTTCTAGTCATTCGTTTCGAGCATCAGAACTGCGAAAATTTTGAGTTTCTCAAGCGTTTCTTACCTCCAAACTGCCATATCTCGCGAACGGATTGAACAATCCGCAAAATTTCTGTTGCTTCTGAAAGTAGAAACTCGCCCGATTACAACGGTATGCGCACTTTTTCCCCTAGGCCGTTCTAGTTATTCGTTTCGAGCATCAGAACTGTGAAAATTTTGAGTTCCTCAAGCGTTTCTTACCTCCAAACTGCCATATCTCGCGAACGGATTGACCAATCCGCAAAGTTTCTGTTGCATCTGAAATTAGAAACTCGCCCGATTACAACGGTATGCGTACTTCTCCCGTAGGCCGTTCTAGTCATTCGTTTCGAGCATCAGAACTGCGAAAATTTTGAGTTTCTCAAGCGTTTCTTATCTCCAAACTGCCATATCTCGCGAACGGATTGACCAATCGGCAAAATTTCTGTTGCTTCTGGAAGTAGAAACTCGCTCGATTACAACGGTATGCGCACTTTTCCCCTTGGCCGTTCTAGTTATTCGTTTCGAGCATAAAACTGCGAAAATTTTGAGTTTCTAAATCGTTTCTTATCTCCAAACTGCCATATCTCGCGAAGGGATTGATCAATCCGCAAAATTTCTGTTGCATCTGAAAGTAGAAACTCGCCCGATTACAACGGTAGGTGTAGTTTTCCCCTAGGCCGTTCTAGTTATTCGTTTCGAGCATCAGAACTGCGAAAATTTTGAGTTTCTCTAGCGTTTCTTACCTCCAAACTGCCACATCTCGCGAACGGATTGACCAATCCGCAAAATTTCTGTTGCATCTGAAAGTAGAAACTCGCCCGATTACAACGGTATGTGTACTTCTCCCGTAGGCCGTTCTAGTCATTCGTTTCGAGCATCAGAACTGCGAAAATTTTGAGTTTCTCAAGCGTTTCTTATCTCCAAACTGCCATATCTCGCGAACGGATTGACCAATCGGCAAAATTTCTGTTGCTTCTGGAAGTAGAAACTCGCTCGATTACAACGGTATGCGCACTTTTCCCCTTGGCCGTTCTAGTTATTCGTTTCGAGCATAAAACTGCGAAAATTTTGAGTTTCTAAATCGTTTCTTATCTCCAAACTGCCATATCTCGCGAAGGGATTGATCAATCCGCAAAATTTCTGTTGCATCTGAAAGTAGAAACTCGCCCGATTACAACGGTAGGTGTAGTTTTCCCCTAGGCCGTTCTAGTTATTCGTTTCGAGCATCAGAACTGCGAAAATTTTGAGTTTCTCTATCGTTTCTTACCTCCAAACTGCCACATCTCGCGAACGGATTGACCAATCCGCAAAATTTCTGTTGCATCTGAAAGTAGAAACTCGCCCGATTACAACGGTATGTGTAGTTTTCCCCTAGGCCGTTCCAGTTATTCGTTTCGAGCATCAGAACTGCGAAAATTTTGAGTTCCTCAAGCGTTTCTTACCTCCAAACTGCCATATCTCGCGAACGGATTGACCAATCCGCAAAGTTTCTGTTGCATCTGAAAGTAGAAACTCACCCGTTTACAACAGTATGCGCACTTTTCCCCTAGGCCGTTCTAGTTATTCGTTTCGAGCATCAGAACTGCGAAAATTTTGAGTTTCTCAAGCGTTTCTTACCTCCAAATTGCCATATCTCGCGAACGGATTGACCAATCCGCAAAATTTCTGTTGCTTCTGAAAGTAGAAACTCGCCCGATTACAACGGTATGCGCACTTTTCACCTAGGCCGTTCTAGTTATTCGTTTCGAGCATCAGAACTGCGAAAATTTTGAGTTTCTCAAGCGTTTCTTACCTCCAAACTGCCATATCTCGCGAACGGATTGACCAATCCGCAAAATTTCTGTTGCTTCTGAAAGTAGAAACTCGCCCGATTACAACGGTATGCGTACTTCTCCCCTAGGCCGTTCTAGTCATTCGTTTCGAGCATCAGAACTGCGAAAATTTTGAGTTTCTCAAGCGTTTCTTACCTCCAAACTGCCATATCTCGCGAACGGATTGACCAATCCGCAAAATTTCTGTTGCTTCTGAAAGTAGAAACTCGCCCGATTACAACGGTATGCGCACTTTTCCCCTAGGCCGTTCTAGTTATTCGTTTCGAGCATCAGAACTGTGAAAATTTTGAGTTCCTCAAGCGTTTCTTACCTCCAAACTGCCATATCTCGCGAACGGATTGACCAATCGGCAAAATTTCTGTTGCTTCTGGAAGTAGAAACTCGCTCGATTACAACGGTATGCGCACTTTTCCCCTTGGCCGTTCTAGTTATTCGTTTCGAGCATAAAACTGCGAAATTTTGAGTTTCTAAATCGTTTCTTATCTCCAAACTGCCATATCTCGCGAAGGGATTGATCAACCGCAAAATTTCTGTTGCATCTGAAAGTAGAAACTCGCCCGATTACAACGGTAGGTGTAGTTTTCCCCTAGGCCGTTCTAGTTATTCGTTTCGAGCATCAGAACTGCGAAAATTTTGAGTTTCTCTAGCGTTTCTTACCTCCAAACTGCCACATCTCGCGAACGGATTGACCAATCCGCAAAATTTCTGTTGCATCTGAAAGTAGAAACTCGCCCGATTACAACGGTATGTGTACTTCTCCCGTAGGCCGTTCTAGTCATTCGTTTCAAGCATCAGAACTGCGAAAATTTTGAGTTTCTCAAGCGTTTCTTATCTCCAAACTGCCATATCTCGCGAACGGATTGACCAATCGGCAAAATTTCTGTTGCTTCTGGAAGTAGAAACTCGCTCGATTACAACGGTATGCGCACTTTTCCCCTTGGCCGTTCTAGTTATTCGTTTCGAGCATAAAACTGCGAAAATTTTGAGTTTCTAAATCGTTTCTTATCTCCAAACTGCCATATCTCGCGAAGGGATTGATTAATCCGCAAAATTTCTGTTGCATCTGAAAGTAGAAACTCGCCCGATTACAACGGTAGGTGTAGTTTTCCCCTAGGCCGTTCTAGTTATTCGTTTCGAGCATCAGAACTGCGAAAATTTTGAGTTTCTCAAGCGTTTCTTAACTCCAAACTGCCACATCTCGCGAACGGATTGACCAATCCGCAAAATTTCTGTTGCTTCTTAAAGTAGAAACTCGCCCGATTACAACGGTAGGTGTAGTTTTCCCCTAGGCCGTTCTAGTTATTCGTTTCGAGCATCAGAACTGTGAAAATTTTGAGTTCCTCAAGCGTTTCTTACCTCCAAACTGCCATATCTCGCGAACGGATTGACCAATCCGCAAAGTTTCTGTTGCATCTGAAATTAGAAACTCGCCCGATTACAACGGTATGCGTACTTCTCCCCTAGGCCGTTCTAGTCATTCGTTTCGAGCATCAGAACTGCGAAAATTTTGAGTTTCTCAAGCGTTTCTTATCTCCAAACTGCCATATCTCGCGAACGGATTGACCAATCGGCAAAATTTCTGTTGCTTCTTAAAGTAGAAACTCGCCCGATTACAACGGTAGGTGTAGTTTTCCCCTAGGCCGTTCTAGTTATTCGTTTCGAGCATCAGAACTGTGAAAATTTTGAGTTCCTCAAGCGTTTCTTACCTCCAAACTGCCATATCTCTCGAACGGATTGACCAATCCGCAAAGTTTCTGTTGCATCTGAAATTAGAAACTCGCCCGATTACAACGGTAGGTGTAGTTTTCCCCTAGGCCGTTCTAGTTATTCGTTTCGAGCATCAGAACTGTGAAAATTTTGAGTTTCTCAAGCGTTTCTTAACTCCAAACTGCCATATCTCGCGAACGGATTGACCAATCCGCAAAATTTCTGTTGCTTCTTAAAGTAGAAACTCGCCCGATTACAACGGTAGGTGTAGTTTTCCCCTAGGCCGTTCTAGTTATTCGTTTCGAGCATCAGAACTGTGAAAATTTTGAGTTCCTCAAGCGTTTCTTACCTCCAAACTGCCATATCTCGCGAACGGATTGACCAATCCGCAAAGTTTCTGTTGCATCTGAAATTAGAAACTCGCCCGATTACAACGGTATGCGCTCTTTTCCCCTTGGCCGTCCAAGTTATTCGTTTCGAGCATAAAACTGCGAAAATTTTGAGTTTCTAAATCGTTTCTTATCTCCAAACTGCCATATCTCGCGAAGGGATTGATCAATCCGCAAAATTTCTGTTGCATCTGAAAATAGAAACTCGCCCGTTTACAACAGTATGCGTACTTCTCCCCTAGGCCGTTCTAGTCATTCGTTTCGAGCATCAGAACAGCGAAAATTTTGAGTTTCTCAAGCGTTTCTTACATCCAAACTGCCATATCTCGCGAACGGATTGACCAATCCGCAAAATTTCTGTTGCTTCTGAAAGTAGAAACTCGCCCGATTACAACGGTATGCGCACTTTTCCCCTAGGCCGTTCTAGTTATTCGTTTCGAGCATCAGAACTGCGAAAATTTTGAGTTTCTCAAGCGTTTCTTATATCCAAACGGCTATATCTCGCGAACGGATTGACCAATCCGCATAATTTCTGTTGCATCTGAAAGTAGAAACTCGTCCGATTGCAACGGTATGTGTAGTTTTCCCCTAGGCCGTTCTAGTCATTCGTTTCGAGCATCAGAACCGCGAAAATTTTGAGTTTCTCAAGCGTTTCTTACATCCAAACGGCCATATCTCGCGAACGGATTGACCAATCCGCATGATTTCTGTTGCATCTGAAAGTAGAAACTCGTCCGATTGCAACGGTATGTGTAGTTTTCCCCTAGGCCGTTCTAGTCATTCGTTTCGAGCATCAGAACTGCGAAAATTATGAGTTTCTCAAGCGTTTCTTACATCCAAACTGCCATATCTCGCGAACGGATTGACCAATCCGCAAAGTTTCTGTTGCATCTGAAAGTAGAAACTCGCCCGTTTACCACAGTATGCGCACTTTTCCCCTAGGCCGTTCTAGTTATTCGTTTCGAGCATCAGAACTGCGAAAATTTTGAGTTTCTCAAGCGTTTCTTACCTCCAAACTGCCATATCTCGCGAACGGATTGACCAATCCGCAAAATTTCTGTTGCTTCTTAAAGTAGAAACTGGCCCGATTACAACGGTATGCGCACTTTTCCCCTGGGCCGTTCTAGTTATTCGTTTCGAGCATCGGAACTGCGAAAATTTTGAGTTTCTAAAGCGTTTCTTATCTCCAAACTGCCATATCTCGCGAACGGATTGATCAATCCGCAAAATTTCTGTTGCATCTGAAAGTAGAAACTCGCCCGATTACAACGGTAGGTGTAGTTTTCCCCTAGGCCGTTCTAGTTATTCGTTTCGAGCATCAGAACTGTGAAAATTTTGAGTTCCTCAAGCGTTTCTTACCTCCAAACTGCCATATCTCGCGAACGGATTGACCAATCCGCAAAGTTTCTGTTGCATCTGAAATTAGAAACTCGCCCGATAACAACGGTATGCGTACTTCTCCCCTAGGCCGTTCTAGTCATTCGTTTCGAGCATCAGAACTGCGAAAATTTTGAGTTTCTCAAGCGTTTCTTATCTCCAAACTGCCATATCTCGCGAACGGATTGACCAATCGGCAAAATTTCTGTTGCTTCTGAAAGTAGAAACTCGCCCGATTACAACGGTAGGTGTAGTTTTCCCCTAGGCCGTTCTAGTTATTCGTTTCGAGCATCAGAACTGTGATAATTTTGAGTTCCTCAAGCGTTTCTTACCTCCAAACTGCCATATCTCGCGAACGGATTGACCAATCCCCAAAGTTTCTGTTGCATCTGAAATTAGAAACTCGCCCGATTACAACGGTATGCGTACTTCTCCCCTAGGCCGTTCTAGTCATTCGTTTCGAGCATCAGAACTGCGAAAATTTTGAGTTTCTCAAGCGTTTCTTATCTCCAAACTGCCATATCTCGCGAACGGATTGACCAATCGGCAAAATTTCTGTTGCTTCTTAAAGTAGAAACTCGCCCGATTACAACGGTAGGTGTAGTTTTCCCCTAGGCCGTTCTAGTTATTCGTTTCGAGCATCAGAACTGTGAAAATTTTGAGTTCCTCAAGCGTTTCTTACCTCCAAACTGCCATATCTCGCGAACGGATTGACCAATCCGCAAAGTTTCTGTTGCATCTGAAATTAGAAACTCGCCCGATTACAACGGTAGGTGTAGTTTTCCCCTAGGCCGTTCTAGTTATTCGTTTCGAGCATCAGAACTGTGAAAATTTTGAGTTTCTCAAGCGTTTCTTAACTCCAAACTGCCATATCTCGCGAACGGATTGATCAATCCGCAAAATTTCTGTTGCTTCTTAAAGTAGAAACTCGCCCGATTACAACGGTAGGTGTAGTTTTCCCCTAGGCCGTTCTAGTTATTCGTTTCGAGCATCAGAACTGTGAAAATTTTGAGTTCCTCAAGCGTTTCTTACCTCCAAACTGCCATATCTCGCGAACGGATTGACCAATCCGCAAAGTTTCTGTTGCATCTGAAATTAGAAACTCGCCCGATTACAACGGTATGCGCTCTTTTCCCCTTGGCCGTCCTAGTTATTCGTTTCGAGCATAAAACTGCGAAAATTTTGAGTTTCTAAATCGTTTCTTATCTCCAAACTGCCATATCTCGCGAAGGGATTGATCAATCCGCAAAATTTCTGTTGCATCTGAAAATAGAAACTCGCCCGTTTACAACAGTATGCGTACTTCTCCCCTAGGCCGTTCTAGTCATTCGTTTCGAGCATCAGAACAGCGAAAATTTTGAGTTTCTCAAGCGTTTCTTACATCCAAACTGCCATATCTCGCGAACGGATTGACCAATCCGCAAAATTTCTGTTGCCTCTGAAAGTAGAAACTCGCCCGATTACAACGGTATGCGCACTTTTCCCCTAGGCCGTTCTAGTTATTCGTTTCGAGCATCAGAACTGCGAAAATTTTGAGTTTCTCAAGCGTTTCTTACATCCAAACGGCTATATCTCGCGAACGGATTGACCAATCCGCATAATTTCTGTTGCATCTGAAAGTAGAAACTCGTCCGATTGCAACGGTATGTGTAGTTTTCCCCTAGGCCGTTCTAGTCATTCGTTTCGAGCATCAGAACCGCGAAAATTTTGAGTTTCTCAAGCGTTTCTTACATCCAAACGGCCATATCTCGCGAACGGATTGACCAATCCGCATGATTTCTGTTGCATCTGAAAGTAGAAACTCGTCCGATTGCAACGGTATGTGTAGTTTTCCCCTAGGCCGTTCTAGTCATTCGTTTCGAGCATCAGAACTGCGAAAATTATGAGTTTCTCAAGCGTTTCTTACATCCAAACGGCCATATCTCGCGAACGGATTGATCAATCCGCAAAATTTCTGTTGCATCTGAAAGTAGAAGCTCGCCCGTTTACAACAGTATGCGCACTTTTCCCCTAGGCCGTTCTAGTTATTCGTTTCGATCATCAGAACTGCGAAAATTTTGAGTTTCTCAAGCGTTTCTTATCTCCAAACTGCCATATCTCGCGAACGGATTGACCAATCGGCAAAATTTCTGTTGCTTCTTAAAGTAGAAACTCGCCCGATTACAACGGTAGGTGTAGTTTTCCCCTAGGCCGTTCTAGTTATTCGTTTCGAGCATCAGAACTGTGAAAATTTTGAGTTCCTCAAGCGTTTCTTACCTCCAAACTGCCATATCTCGCCAACGGATTGACCAATCCGCAAAGTTTCTGTTGCATCTGAAATTAGAAACTCGCCCGATTACAACGGTAGGTGTAGTTTTCCCCTAGGCCGTTCTAGTTATTCGTTTCGAGCATCAGAACTGTGAAAATTTTGAGTTTCTCAAGCGTTTCTTAACTCCAAACTGCCATATCTCGCGAACGGATTGACCAATCCGCAAAATTTCTGTTGCTTCTTAAAGTAGAAACTCGCCCGATTACAACGGTAGGTGTAGTTTTCCCCTAGGCCGTTCTAGTTATTCGTTTCGAGCATCAGAACTGTGAAAATTTTGAGTTCCTCAAGCGTTTCTTACCTCCAAACTGCCATATCTCGCGAACGGATTGACCAATCCGCAAAGTTTCTGTTGCATCTGAAATTAGAAACTCGCCCGATTACAACGGTATGCGCTCTTTTCCCCTTGGCCGTCCTAGTTATTCGTTTCGAGCATAAAACTGCGAAAATTTTGAGTTTCTAAATCGTTTCTTATCTCCAAACTGCCATATCTCGCGAAGGGATTGATCAATCCGCAAAATTTCTGTTGCATCTGAAAATAGAAACTCGCCCGTTTACAACAGTATGCGTACTTCTCCCCTAGGCCGTTCTAGTCATTCGTTTCGAGCATCAGAACAGCGAAAATTTTGAGTTTCTCAAGCGTTTCTTACATCCAAACTGCCATATCTCGCGAACGGATTGACCAATCCGCAAAATTTCTGTTGCTTCTGAAAGTAGAAACTCGCCCGATTACAACGGTATGCGCACTTTTCCCCTAGGCCGTTCTAGTTATTCGTTTCGAGCATCAGAACTGCGAAAATTTTGAGTTTCTCTAGCGTTTCTTACATCCAAACGGCTATATCTCGCGAACGGATTGACCAATCCGCATAATTTCTGTTGCATCTGAAAGTAGAAACTCGCCCGATTGCAACGGTATGTGTAGTTTTCCCCTAGGCCGTTCTAGTCATTCGTTTCGAGCATCAGAACCGCGAAAATTTTGAGTTTCTCAAGCGTTTCTTACATCCAAACGGCCATATCTCGCGAACGGATTGACCAATCCGCATGATTTCTGTTGCATCTGAAAGTAGAAACTCGTCCGATTGCAACGGTATGTGTAGTTTTCCCCTAGGCCGTTCTAGTCATTCGTTTCGAGCATCAGAACTGCGAAAATTATGAGTTTCTCAAGCGTTTCTTACATCCAAACGGCCATATCTCGCGAACGGATTGATCAATCCGCAAAATTTCTGTTGCATCTGAAAGTAGAAGCTCGCCCGTTTACAACAGTATGCGCACTTTTCCCCTAGGCCGTTCTAGTTATTCGTTTCGATCATCAGAACTGCGAAAATTTTGAGTTTCTCAAGCGTTTCTTACATCCAAACGGCCATATCTCGCGAACGGATTGACCATTCCGCATGATTTCTGTTGCATCTGAAAGTAGAAACTCGCCCAATTACAACGGTATGCGTACTTCTCCCCTAGGCCGTACTAGTCATTCGTTTCGAGCATCAGAACTGCGAAAATTTTGAGTTTCTCAAGCGTTTCTTACCTCCAAACTGCCATATCTCGCGAACGGATTGACCAATCCGCATAATTTCTGTTGCATCTGAAAGTAGAAACTCGCCCGTTTACAACAGTATGCGCACTTTTCCCCTAGGCCGTTCTAGTTATTCGTTTCGATCATCAGAACTGCGAAAATTTTGAGTTTCTCAAGCGTTTCTTACATCCAAACGGCCATATCTCGCGAACGGATTGACCAATCCGCATGATTTCTGTTGCATCTGAAAGTAGAAACTCGCCCGATTACAACGGTATGCGTACTTCTCCCCTAGGCCGTTCCAGTTATTCGTTTCGAGCATCAGAACTGCGAAAATTTTGAGTTCCTCAAGCGTTTCTTACCTCCAAACTGCCATATCTCGCGAACGGATTGACCAATCCGCAAAGTTTCTGTTGCATCTGAAAGTAGAAACTCGCCCGTTTACAACAGTATGCGCACTTTTCCCCTAGGCCGTTCTAGTTATTCGTTTCGAGCATCAGAACTGCGAAAATTTTGAGTTTCTCAAGCGTTTCTTACCTCCAAACTGCCATATCTCGCGAACGGATTGACCAATCCGCAAAATTTCTGTTGCTTCTTAAAGTAGAAACTCGCCCGATTACAACGGTATGCGCACTTTTCCCCTGGGCCGTTCTAGTTATTCGTTTCGAGCATCGGAACTGCGAAAATTTTGAGTTTCTAAAGCGTTTCTTATCTCCAAACTGCCATATCTCGCGAACGGATTGATCAATCCGCAAAATTTCTGTTGCATCTGAAAGTAGAAACTCGCCCGATTACAACGGTAGGTGTAGTTTTCCCATAGGCCGTTCTAGTTATTCGTTTCGAGCATCAGAACTGTGAAAATTTTGAGTTCCTCAAGCGTTTCTTACCTCCAAACTGCCATATCTCGCGAACGGATTGACCAATCCGCAAAGTTTCTGTTGCATCTGAAATTAGAAACTCGCCCGATAACAACGGTATGCGTACTTCTCCCCTAGGCCGTTCTAGTCATTCGTTTCGAGCATCAGAACTGCGAAAATTTTGAGTTTCTCAAGCGTTTCTTATCTCCAAACTGCCATATCTCGCGAACGGATTGACCAATCGGCAAAATTTCTGTTGCTTCTGAAAGTAGAAACTCGCCCGATTACAACGGTGTGCGCACTTTTCCCATGGGCCGTTCTAGTTATTCGTTTCGAGCATAAAACTGCGAAAATTTTGAGTTTCTAAATCGTTTCTTATCTCCAAACTGCCATATCTCGCGAAGGGATTGATCAATCCGCAAAATTTCTGTTGCATCTGAAAATAGAAACTCGCCCGTTTACAACAGTATGCGCACTTTTCCCCTAGGCCGTTCTAGTTATTCGTTTCGAGCATCAGAACTGCGAAAATTTTGAGTTTCTCAAGCGTTTCTTACATCCAAACGGCCATATCTCGCGAACGGATTGACCAATCCGCATGATTTCTGTTGCATCTGAAAGTAGAAACTCGCCCGTTTACAACGGTATGCGTACTTCTCCCCTAGGCCGTTCTAGTCATTCGTTTCGAGCATCAGAACAGCGAAAATTTTGAGTTTCTCAAGCGTTTCTTACCTCCAAACTGCCATATCTCGCGAACGGATTGACCAATCCGCAAAATTTCTGTTGCTTCTGAAAGTAGAAACTCGCCCGATTACAACGGTATGCGCACTTTTCCCCTAGGCCGTTCTCGTTATTCGTTTCGAGCATCAGAACTGCGAAAATTTTGAGTTTCTCAAGCGTTTCTTACATCCAAACGGCTATATCTCGCGAACGGATTGACCAATCCGCATAATTTCTGTTGCATCTGAAAGTAGAAACTCGTCCGATTGCAACGGTATGTGTAGTTTTCCCCTAGGCCGTTCTAGTCATTCGTTTCGAGCATCAGAACTGCGAAAATTTTGAGGTTCTCAAGCGTTTCTTACATCCAAACGGCCATATCTCGCGAACGGATTGACCAATCCGCATGATTTCTGTTGCATCTGAAAGTAGAAACTCGCCCGTTTACATCGGTATGCGTACTTTTCCCCTAGGCCGTTCTAGTTATTCGTTTCGAGCATCAGAACTGCGAAAATTTTGAGTTTCTCAAGCGTTTCTTACCTCCAAACTGCCACATCTCGCGAACGGATTGACCAATCCGCAAAATTTCTGTTGCATCTGAAAGTAGAAGCTCGCCCGATTACAACGGTAAGTGTAGTTTTCCCCTAGGCCGTTCCAGTTATTCGTTTCGAGCATCAGAACTGCGAAAATTTTGAGTTTCTCTAGCGTTTCTTACCTCCAAACTGCCATATCTCGCGAACGGATTGACCAATCCGCAAAATTTTTGTTGCTTCTTAAAGTAGAAACTCGCCCGATTACAACGGTATGCGCACTTTTCCCCTGGGCCGTTCTAGTTATTCGTTTCGAGCATCGGAACTGCGAAAATTTTGAGTTTCTAAAGCATTCTTATCTCCAAACTGCCATATCTCGCGAACGGATTGACCAATCCGCAAAATTTCTGTTGCATTTGAAAGTAGAAACTCGCCCGATTACAACGGTATGCGCACTTTTCCCCTGGGCCGTTCTAGTTATTCGTTTCGAGCATCGGAACTGCGAAAATTTTGAGTTTCTAAAGCGTTTCTTATCTCCAAACTGCCATATCTCGCGAACGGATTGATCAATCCGCAAAATTTCTGTTGCATCTGAAAGTAGAAACTCGCCCGATTACAACGGTAGGTGTAGTTTTCCCCTAGGCCGTTCTAGTTATTCGTTTCGAGCATCAGAACTGCGAAAATTTTGAGTTCCTCAAGCGTTTCTTACCTCCAAACTGCCATATCTCGCGAACGGATTGACCAATCCGCAAAATTTCTGTTGCATTTGAAAGTAGAAACTCGCCCGATTACAACGGTATGCGCACTTTTCCCCTGGGCCGTTCTAGTTATTCGTTTCGAGCATCGGAACTGCGAAAATTTTGAGTTTCTAAAGCGTTTCTTATCTCCAAACTGCCATATCTCGCGAACGGATTGACCAATCCGCATAATTTCTGTTGCATCTGAAAGTAGAAACTCGTCCGATTGCAACGGTATGTGTAGTTTTCCCCTAGGCCGTTCTAGTCATTCGTTTCGAGCATCAGAACTGCGAAAATTTTGAGTTCCTCAAGCGTTTCTTACATCCAAACGGCCATATCTCGCGAACGGATTGACCAATCCGCATGATTTCTGTTGCATCTGATAGTAGAAACTCGCCGGTTTACATCGGTATGCGTACTTTTCCCCTAGGCCGTTCTAGTTATTCGTTTCGAGCATCAGAACTGCGAAAATTTTGAGTTTCTCAAGCGTTTCTTACCTCCAAACTGCCACATCTCGCGAACGGATTGACCAATCCGCAAAATTTCTGTTGCATCTGAAAGTAGAAACTCGCCCGATTACAACGGTATGTGTAGTTTTCCCCTAGGCCGTTCCAGTTATTCGTTTCGAGCATCAGAACTGCGAAAATTTTGAGTTCCTCAAGCGTTTCTTACCTCCAAACTGCCATATCTCGCGAACGGATTGACCAATCCGCAAAGTTTCTGTTGCATCTGAAAGTAGAAACTCGCCCGTTTACAACAGTATGCGCACTTTTCCCCTAGGCCGTTCTAGTTATTCGTTTCGAGCATCAGAACTGCGAAAATTTTGAGTTTCTCAAGCGTTTCTTACCTCCAAACTGCCATATCTCGCGAACGGATTGACCATTCCGCAAAATTTCTGTTGCTTCTTAAAGTAGAAACTCGCCCGATTACAACGGTATGCGCACTTTTCCCCTGGGCCGTTCTAGTTATTCGTTTCGAGCATCGGAACTGCGAAAATTTTGAGTTTCTAAAGCGTTTCTTATCTCCAAACTGCCATATCTCGCGAACGGATTGATCAATCCGCAAAATTTCTGTTGCATCTGAAAGTAGAAACTCGCCCGATTACAACGGTATGCGCACTTCTCCCCTAGGCCGTTCTAGTCATTCGTTTCGAGCATCAGAACCGCGAAAATTTTGAGTTTCTCAAGCGTTTCTTACATCCAAACGGCCATATCTCGCGAACGGATTGACCAATCCGCATGATTTCTGTTGCATCTGAAAGTAGAAACTCGCCCGTTTACATCGGTATGTGTACTTTTCCCCTAGGCCGTTCTAGTTATTCGTTTCGAGCATCAGAACTGCGAAAATTTTGAGTTTCTCTAGCGTTTCTTACCTCCAAACTGCCACATCTCGCGAACGGATTGACCAATCCGCAAAATTTCTGTTGCATCTGAAAGTAGAAACTCGCCCGATTACAACGGTATGTGTAGTTTTCCCCTAGGCCGTTCCAGTTATTCGTTTCGAGCATCAGAACTGCGAAAATTTTGAGTTCCTCAAGCGTTTCTTACCTCCAAACTGCCATATCTCGCGAACGGATTGACCAATCCGCAAAGTTTCTGTTGCATCTGAAAGTAGAAACTCGCCCGTTTACAACAGTATGCGCACTTTTCCCCTAGGCCGTTCTAGTTATTCGTTTCGAGCATCAGAACTGCGAAAATTTTGAGTTTCTCAAGCCTTTCTTACCTCCAAACTGCCATATCTCGCGAACGGATTGACCAATCCGCAAAATTTCTGTTGCTTCTTAAAGTAGAAACTCGCCCGATTACAACGGTATGCGCACTTTTCCCCTGGGCCGTTCTAGTTATTCGTTTCGAGCATCGGAACTGCGAAAATTTTGAGTTTCTAAAGCGTTTCTTATCTCCAAACTGCCATATCTCGCGAACGGATTGATCAATCCGCAAAATTTCTGTTGCATCTGAAAGTAGAAACTCGCCGGATTACAACGGTAGGTGTAGTTTTCCCCTAGGCCGTTCTAGTTATTCGTTTCGAGCATCAGAACTGTGAAAATTTTGAGTTCCTCAAGCGTTTCTTACCTCCAAACTGCCATATCTCGCGAACGGATTGACCAATCCGCAAAGTTTCTGTTGCATCTGAAATTAGAAACTCGCCCGATTACAACGGTATGCGTACTTCTCCCGTAGGCCGTTCTAGTCATTCGTTTCGAGCATCAGAACTGCGAAAATTTTGAGTTTCTCAAGCGTTTCTTATCTCCAAACTGCCATATCTCGCGAACGGATTGACCAATCGGCAAAATTTCTGTTGCTTCTGGAAGTAGAAACTCGCTCGATTACAACGGTATGCGCACTTTTCCCCTTGGCCGTTCTAGTTATTCGTTTCGAGCATAAAACTGCGAAAATTTTGAGTTTCTAAATCGTTTCTTATCTCCAAACTGCCATATCTCGCGAAGGGATTGATCAATCCGCAAAATTTCTGTTGCATCTGAAAGTAGAAACTCGCCCGATTACAACGGTAGGTGTAGTTTTCCCCTAGGCCGTTCTAGTTATTCGTTTCGAGCATCAGAACTGCGAAAATTTTGAGTTTCTCTAGCGTTTCTTACCTCCAAACTGTCACATCTCGCGAACGGATTGACCAATCCGCAAAATTTCTGTTGCATCTGAAAGTAGAAACTCGCCCGATTACAACGGTATGTGTAGTTTTCCCCTAGGCCGTTCCAGTTATTCGTTTCGAGCATCAGAACTGCGAAAATTTTGAGTTCCTCAAGCGTTTCTTACCTCCAAACTGCCATATCTCGCGAACGGATTGACCAATCCGCAAAGTTTCTGTTGCATCTGAAAGTAGAAACTCACCCGTTTACAACAGTATGCGCACTTTTCCCCTAGGCCGTTCTAGTTATTCGTTTCGAGCATCAGAACTGCGAAAATTTTGAGTTTCTCAAGCGTTTCTTAACTCCAAACTGCCATATCTCGCGAACGGATTGACCAATCCGCAAAATTTCTGTTGCTTCTTAAAGTAGAAACTCGCCCGATTACAACGGTAGGTGTAGTTTTCCCCTAGGCCGTTCTAGTTATTCGTTTCGAGCATCAGAACTGTGAAAATTTTGAGTTCCTCAAGCGTTTCTTACCTCCAAACTGCCATATCTCGCGAACGGATTGACCAATCCGCAAAGTTTCTGTTGCATCTGAAATTAGAAACTCGCCCGATTACAACGGTATGCGTACTTCTCCCGTAGGCCGTTCTAGTCATTCGTTTCGAGCATCAGAACTGCGAAAATTTTGAGTTTCTCAAGCGTTTCTTATCTCCAAACTGCCATATCTCGCGAACGGATTGACCAATCGGCAAAATTTCTGTTGCTTCTGGAAGTAGAAACTCGCTCGATTACAACGGTATGCGCACTTTTCCCCTTGGCCGTTCTAGTTATTCGTTTCGAGCATAAAACTGCGAAAATTTTGAGTTTCTAAATCGTTTCTTATCTCCAAACTGCCATATCTCGCGAAGGGATTGATCAATCCGCAAAATTTCTGTTGCATCTGAAAGTAGAAACTCGCCCGATTACAACGGTAGGTGTAGTTTTCCCCTAGGCCGTTCTAGTTATTCGTTTCGAGCATCAGAACTGCGAAAATTTTGAGTTTCTCTAGCGTTTCTTACCTCCAAACTGTCACATCTCGCGAACGGATTGACCAATCCGCAAAATTTCTGTTGCATCTGAAAGTAGAAACTCGCCCGATTACAACGGTATGTGTAGTTTTCCCCTAGGCCGTTCCAGTTATTCGTTTCGAGCATCAGAACTGCGAAAATTTTGAGTTCCTCAAGCGTTTCTTACCTCCAAACTGCCATATCTCGCGAACGGATTGACCAATCCGCAAAGTTTCTGTTGCATCTGAAAGTAGAAACTCACCCGTTTACAACAGTATGCGCACTTTTCCCCTAGGCCGTTCTAGTTATTCGTTTCGAGCATCAGAACTGCGAAAATTTTGAGTTTCTCAAGCGTTTCTTAACTCCAAACTGCCATATCTCGCGAACGGATTGACCAATCCGCAAAATTTCTGTTGCTTCTTAAAGTAGAAACTCGCCCGATTACAACGGTAGGTGTAGTTTTCCCCTAGGCCGTTCTAGTTATTCGTTTCGAGCATCAGAACTGTGAAAATTTTGAGTTCCTCAAGCGTTTCTTACCTCCAAACTGCCATATCTCGCGAAGGGATTGATCAATCCGCAAAATTTCTGTTGCATCTGAAATTAGAAACTCGCCCGATTACAACGGTATGCGTACTTCTCCCCTAGGCCGTTCTAGTCATTCGTTTCGAGCATCAGAACTGCGAAAATTTTGAGTTTCTCAAGCGTTTCTTATCTCCAAACTGCCATATCTCGCGAACGGATTGACCAATCGGCAAAATTTCTGTTGCTTCTGGAAGTAGAAACTTGCCCGATTACAACGGTATGCGCACTTTTCCCCTTGGCCGTTCTAGTTATTCGTTTCGAGCATAAAACTGCGAAAATTTTGAGTTTCTAAATCGTTTCTTATCTCCAAACTGCCATATCTCGCGAAGGGATTGATCAATCCGCAAAATTTCTGTTGCATCTGAAAATAGAAACTCGCCCGTTTACAACAGTATGCGTACTTCTCCCCTAGGCCGTTCTAGTCATTCGTTTCGAGCATCAGAACAGCGAAAATTTTGAGTTTCTCAAGCGTTTCTTACCTCCAAACTGCCATATCTCGCGAACGGATTGACCAATCCGCAAAATTTCTGTTGCTTCTGAAAGTAGAAACTCGCCCGATTACAACGGTATGCGCACTTTTCCCCTAGGCCGTTCTAGTTATTCGTTTCGAGCATCAGAACTGCGAAAATTTTGAGTTTCTCAAGCGTTTCTTACATCCAAACGGCTATATCTCGCGAACGGATTGACCAATCCGCATAATTTCTGTTGCATCTGAAAGTAGAAACTCGTCCGATTGCAACGGTATGTGTAGTTTTCCCCTAGGCCGTTCTAGTCATTCGTTTCGAGCATCAGAACCGCGGAAATTTTGAGTTTCTCAAGCGTTTCTTACATCCAAACGGCCATATCTCGCGAACGGATTGACCAATCCGCATGATTTCTGTTGCATCTGAAAGTAGAAACTCGCCCGTTTACATCGGTATGCGTACTTTTCCCCTAGGCCGTTCTAGTTATTCGTTTCGAGCATCAGAACTGCGAAAATTTTGAGTTTCTCAAGCGTTTCTTACCTCCAAACTGCCACATCTCGCGAACGGATTGACCAATCCGCATGATTTCTGTTGCATCTGAAAGTAGAAACTCGCCCGATTACAACGTTAGTGTAGTTTTCCCCTAGGCCGTTCTATTTATTCGTTTCGAGAATCAGAACTGCGAAAATTTTGAGTTTCTCAAGCGTTTCTTACCTCCAAACTGCCATATCTCGCGAACGGATTGACCAATCCGCAAAATTTCTGTTGCATTTGAAAGTAGAAACTCGCCCGATTACAACGGTATGCGCACTTTTCCCCTGGGCCGTTCTAGTTATTCGTTTCGAGCATCGGAACTGCGAAAATTTTGAGTTTCTAAAGCGTTTCTTATCTCCAAACTGCCATATCTCGCGAACGGATTGATCAATCCGCAAAATTTCTGTTGCATCTGAAAGTAGAAACTCGCACGATTACAACGGTAGGTGTAGTTTTCCCCTAGGCCGTTCTAGTTATTCGCTTCGAGCATCAGAACTGCGAAAATTTTGAGTTCCTCAAGCGTTTCTTACCTCCAAACTGCCATATCTCGCGAACGGATTGACCAATCCGCAAAATTTCTGTTGCATCTGAAAGTAGAAACTCGCCTGATTACAACGGTGGGTGTAGTTTTCCCCTAGGCCGTTCTAGTTATTTGTTTCGAGCATCAGCACTGCGAAAATTTTGAGTTTCTCAAGCGTTTCTTACATCCAAACGGCCATATCTCGCGAACGGATTGACCAATCCGCATGATTTCTGTTGCATCTGAAAGTAGAAACTCGCCCGATTACAACGGTATGCGTACTTCTCCCCTAGGCCGTTCTAGTCATTCGTTTCGAGCATCAGAACTGCGAAAATTTTGAGTTTCTCAAGCGTTTCTTACCTCCAAACTGCCATATCTCGCGAACGGATTGACCAATCCGCAAAATTTCTGTTGCTTCTGAAAGTAGAAACTCGCCCGATTACAACGGTATGCGCACTTTTCCCCTAGGCCGTTCTAGTTATTCGTTTCGAGCATCAGAACTGCGAAAATTTTGAGTTTCTCAAGCGTTTCTTACCTCCAAACTGCCATATCTCGCGAACGGATTGACCAATCCGCAAAATTTCTGTTGCTTCTGAAAGTAGAAACTCGCCCGATTACAACGGTATGCGTACTTCTCCCCTAGGCCGTTCTAGTCATTCGTTTCGAGCATCAGAACTGCGAAAATTTTGAGTTTCTCAAGCGTTTCTTACCTCCAAACTGCCATATCTCGCGAACGGATTGACCAATCCGCAAAATTTCTGTTGCTTCTGAAAGTAGAAACTCGCCCGATTACAACGGTATGCGCACTTTTCCCCTAGGCCGTTCTAGTTATTCGTTTCGAGCATCAGAACTGTGAAAATTTTGAGTTCCTCAAGCGTTTCTCACCTCCAAACTGCCATATCTCGCGAACGGATTGACCAATCCGCAAAGTTTCTGTTGCATCTGAAATTAGAAACTCGCCCGATTACAACGGTATGCGTACTTCTCCCGTAGGCCGTTCTAGTCATTCGTTTCGAGCATCAGAACTGCGAAAATTTTGAGTTTCTCAAGCGTTTCTTATCTCCAAACTGCCATATCTCGCGAACGGATTGACCAATCGGCAAAATTTCTGTTGCTTCTGGAAGTAGAAACTCGCTCGATTACAACGGTATGCGCACTTTTCCCCTTGGCCGTTCTAGTTATTCGTTTCGAGCATAAAACTGCGAAAATTTTGAGTTTCTAAATCGTTTCTTATCTCCAAACTGCCATATCTCGCGAAGGGATTGATCAATCCGCAAAATTTCTGTTGCATCTGAAAGTAGAAACTCGCCCGATTACAACACTATGCGCACTTTTCCCCTAGGCCGTTCTAGTTATTCGTTTCGAGCATCAGAACTGCGAAAATTTTGAGTTTCTCTAGCGTTTCTTACCTCCAAACTGCCACATCTCGCGAACGGATTGACCAATCCGCAAAATTTCTGTTGCATCTGAAAGTAGAAACTCGCCCGATTACAACGGTATGTGTAGTTTTCCCCTAGGCCGTTCCAGTTATTCGTTTCGAGCATCAGAACTGCGAAAATTTTGAGTTCCTCAAGCGTTTCTTACCTCCAAACTGCCATATCTCGCGAACGGATTGACCAATCCGCAAAGTTTCTGTTGCATCTGAAAGTAGAAACTCACCCGTTTACAACACTATGCGCACTTTTCCCCTAGGCCGTTCTAGTTATTCGTTTCGAGCATCAGAACTGCGAAAATTTTGAGTTTCTCAAGCGTTTCTTAACTCCAAACTGCCATATCTCGCGAACGGATTGACCAATCCGCAAAATTTCTGTTGCTTCTTAAAGTAGAAACTCGCCCGATTACAACGGTAGGTGTAGTTTTCCCCTAGGCCGTTCTAGTTATTCGTTTCGAGCATCAGAACTGTGAAAATTTTGAGTTCCTCAAGCGTTTCTTACCTCCAAACTGCCATATCTCGCGAACGGATTGACCAATCCGCAAAGTTTCTGTTGCATCTGAAATTAGAAACTCGCCCGATTACAACGGTATGCGTACTTCTCCCCTAGGCCGTTCTAGTCATTCGTTTCGAGCATCAGAACTGCGAAAATTTTGAGTTTCTCAAGCGTTTCTTATCTCCAAACTGCCATATCTCGCGAACGGATTGACCAATCGGCAAAATTTCTGTTGCTTCTTAAAGTAGAAACTCGCCCGATTACAACGGTAGGTGTAGTTTTCCCCTAGGCCGTTCTAGTTATTCGTTTCGAGCATCAGAACTGTGAAAATTTTGAGTTCCTCAAGCGTTTCTTACCTCCAAACTGCCATATCTCGCGAACGGATTGACCAATCCGCAAAGTTTCTGTTGCATCTGAAATTAGAAACTCGCCCGATTACAACGGTAGGTGTAGTTTTCCCCTAGGCCGTTCTAGTTATTCGTTTCGAGCATCAGAACTGTGAAAATTTTGAGTTTCTCAAGCGTTTCTTAACTCCAAACTGCCATATCTCGCGAACGGATTGACCAATCCGCAAAATTTCTGTTGCTTCTTAAAGTAGAAACTCGCCCGATTACAACGGTAGGTGTAGTTTTCCCCTAGGCCGTTCTAGTCATTCGTTTCGAGCATCAGAACAGCGAAAATTTTGAGTTTCTCAAGCGTTTCTTACCTCCAAACTGCCATATCTCGCGAACGGATTGACCAATCCGCAAAATTTCTGTTGCTTCTGAAAGTAGAAACTCGCCCGATTACAACGGTATGCGCACTTTTCCCCTAGGCCGTTCTAGTTATTCGTTTCGAGCATCAGAACTGCGAAAATTTTGAGTTTCTCAAGCGTTTCTTACATCCAAACGGCTATATCTCGCGAACGGATTGACCAATCCGCATAATTTCTGTTGCATCTGAAAGTAGAAACTCGTCCGATTGCAACGGTATGTGTAGTTTTCCCCTAGGCCGTTCTAGTCATTCGTTTCGAGCATCAGAACCGCGAAAATTTTGAGTTTCTCAAGCGTTTCTTACATCCAAACGGCCATATCTCGCGAACGGATTGACCAATCCGCATGATTTCTGTTGCATCTGAAAGTAGAAACTCGCCCGTTTACATCGGTATGCGTACTTTTCCCCTAGGCCGTTCTAGTTATTCGTTTCGAGCATCAGAACTGTGAAAATTTTGAGTTCCTCAAGCGTTTCTTACCTCCAAACTGCCATATCTCGCGAACGGATTGACCAATCCGCAAAGTTTCTGTTGCATCTGAAATTAGAAACTCGCCCGATTACAACGGTATGCGTACTTCTCCCGTAGGCCGTTCTAGTCATTCGTTTCGAGCATCAGAACTGCGAAAATTTTGAGTTTCTCAAGCGTTTCTTATCTCCAAACTGCCATATCTCGCGAACGGATTGACCAATCGGCAAAATTTCTGTTGCTTCTGGAAGTAGAAACTCGCTCGATTACAACGGTATGCGCACTTTTCCCCTTGGCCGTTCTAGTTATTCGTTTCGAGCATAAAACTGCGAAAATTTTGAGTTTCTAAATCGTTTCTTACCTCCAAACTGCCATATCTCGCGAACGGATTGACCAATCCGCAAAATTTCTGTTGCTTCTGAAAGTAGAAACTCGCCCGATTACAACGGTATGCGCACTTTTCCCCTAGGCCGTTCTAGTTATTCGTTTCGAGCATCAGAACTGCGAAAATTTTGAGTTTCTCAAGCGTTTCTTACATCCAAACGGCTATATCTCGCGAACGGATTGACCAATCCGCATAATTTCTGTTGCATCTGAAAGTAGAAACTCGTCCGATTGCAACGGTATGTGTAGTTTTCCCCTAGGCCGTTCTAGTCATTCGTTTCGAGCATCAGAACCGCGAAAATTTTGAGTTTCTCAAGCGTTTCTTACATCCAAACGGCCATATCTCGCGAACGGATTGACCAATCCGCATGATTTCTGTTGCATCTGAAAGTAGAAACTCGCCCGTTTACATCGGTATGCGTACTTTTCCCCTAGGCCGTTCTAGTTATTCGTTTCGAGCATCAGAACTGTGAAAATTTTGACTTCCTCAAGCGTTTCTTACCTCCAAACTGCCATATCTCGCGAACGGATTGACCAATCCGCAAAGTTTCTGTTGCATCTGAAATTAGAAACTCGCCCGATTACAACGGTATGCGTACTTCTCCCGTAGGCCGTTCTAGTCATTCGTTTCGAGCATCAGAACTGCGAAAATTTTGAGTTTCTCAAGCGTTTCTTATCTCCAAACTGCCATATCTCGCGAACGGATTGACCAATCGGCAAAATTTCTGTTGCTTCTGGAAGTAGAAACTCGCTCGATTACAACGGTATGCGCACTTTTCCCCTTGGCCGTTCTAGTTATTCGTTTCGAGCATAAAACTGCGAAAATTTTGAGTTTCTAAATCGTTTCTTATCTCCAAACTGCCATATCTCGCGAAGGGATTGATCAATCCGCAAAATTTCTGTTGCATCTGAAAGTAGAAACTCGCCCGATTACAACACTATGCGCACTTTTCCCCTAGGCCGTTCTAGTTATTCGTTTCGAGCATCAGAACTGCGAAAATTTTGAGTTTCTCTAGCGTTTCTTACCTCCAAACTGCCACATCTCGCGAACGGATTGACCAATCCGCAAAATTTCTGTTGCATCTGAAAGTAGAAACTCGCCCGATTACAACGGTATGTGTAGTTTTCCCCTAGGCCGTTCCAGTTATTCGTTTCGAGCATCAGAACTGCGAAAATTTTGAGTTTCTCAAGCGTTTCTTAACTCCAAACTGCCATATCTCGCGAACGGATTGACCAATCCGCAAAATTTCAGTTGCTTCTTAAAGTAGAAACTCGCCCGATTACAACGGTAGGTGTAGTTTTCCCCTAGGCCGTTCTAGTTATTCGTTTCGAGCATCAGAACTGTGAAAATTTTGAGTTCCTCAAGCGTTTCTTACCTCCAAACTGCCATATCTCGCGAACGGATTGACCAATCCGCAAAGTTTCTGTTGCATCTGAAATTAGAAACTCGCTCGATTACAACGGTATGCGCACTTTTCCCCTTGGCCGTTCTAGTTATTCGTTTCGAGCATAAAACTGCGAAAATTTTGAGTTTCTAAATCGTTTCTTATCTCCAAACTGCCATATCTCGCGAAGGGATTGATCAATCCGCAAAATTTCTGTTGCATCTGAAAGTAGAAACTCGCCCGATTACAACACTATGCGCACTTTTCCCCTAGGCCGTTCTAGTTATTCGTTTCGAGCATCAGAACTGCGAAAATTTTGAGTTTCTCTAGCGTTTCTTACCTCCAAACTGCCACATCTCGCGAACGGATTGACCAATCCGCAAAATTTCTGTTGCATCTGAAAGTAGAAACTCGCCCGATTACAACGGTATGTGTAGTTTTCCCCTAGGCCGTTCCAGTTATTCGTTTCGAGCATCAGAACTGCGAAAATTTTGAGTTCCTCAAGCGTTTCTTACCTCCAAACTGCCATATCTCGCGAACGGATTGACCAATCCGCAAAGTTTCTGTTGCATCTGAAAGTAGAAACTCACCCGTTTACAACACTATGCGCACTTTTCCCCTAGGCCGTTCTAGTTATTCGTTTCGAGCATCAGAACTGCGAAAATTTTGAGTTTCTCAAGCGTTTCTTAACTCCAAACTGCCATATCTCGCGAACGGATTGACCAATCCGCAAAATTTCAGTTGCTTCTTAAAGTAGAAACTTGCCCGATTACAACGGTAGGTGTAGTTTTCCCCTAGGCCGTTCTAGTTATTCGTTTCGAGCATCAGAACTGTGAAAATTTTGAGTTCCTCAAGCGTTTCTTACCTCCAAACTGCCATATCTCGCGAACGGATTGACCAATCCGCAAAGTTTCTGTTGCATCTGAAATTAGAAACTCGCCCGATTACAACGGTATGCGTACTTCTCCCCTAGGCCGTTCTAGTCATTCGTTTCGAGCATCAGAACTGCGAAAATTTTGAGTTTCTCAAGCGTTTCTTAACTCCAAACTGCCATATCTCGCGAACGGATTGACCAATCCGCAAAATTTCTGTTGCTTCTTAAAGTAGAAACTCGCCCGATTACAACGGTAGGTGTAGTTTTCCCCTAGGCCGTTCTAGTTATTCGTTTCGAGCATCAGAACTGTGAAAATTTTGAGTTCCTCAAGCGTTTCTTACCTCCAAACTGCCATATCTCGCGAACGGATTGACCAATCCGCAAAGTTTCTGTTGCATCTGAAATTAGAAACTCGCCCGATTACAACGGTAGGTGTAGTTTTCCCCTAGGCCGTTCTAGTTATTCGTTTCGAGCATCAGAACTGTGAAAATTTTGAGTTTCTCAAGCGTTTCTTAACTCCAAACTGCCATATCTCGCGAACGGATTGACCAATCCGCAAAATTTCTGTTGCTTCTTAAAGTAGAAACTCGCCCGATTACAACGGTAGGTGTAGTTTTCCCCTAGGCCGTTCTAGTTATTCGTTTCGAGCATCAGAACTGTGAAAATTTTGAGTTCCTCAAGCGTTTCTTACCTCCAAACTGCCATATCTCGCGAACGGATTGACCAATCCGCAAAGTTTCTGTTGCATCTGAAATTAGAAACTCGCCCGATTACAACGGTAGGTGTAGTTTTCCCCTAGGCCGTTCTAGTTATTCGTTTCGAGCATCAGAACTGTGAAAATTTTGAGTTTCTCAAGCGTTTCTTAACTCCAAACTGCCATATCTCGCGAACGGATTGACCAATCCTCAAAATTTCTGTTGCTTCTTAAAGTAGAAACTCGCCCGATTACAACGGTAGGTGTAGTTTTCCCCTAGGCCGTTCTAGTTATTCGTTTCGAGCATCAGAACTGTGAAAATTTTGAGTTCCTCAAGCGTTTCTTACCTCCAAACTGCCATATCTCGCGAACGGATTGACCAATCCGCAAAGTTTCTGTTGCATCTGAAATTAGAAACTCGCCCGATTACAACGGTATGCGCTCTTTTCCCCTTGGCCGTTCTAGTTATTCGTTTCGAGCATAAAACTGCGAAAATTTTGAGTTTCTAAATCGTTTCTTATCTCCAAACTGCCATATCTCGCGAAGGGATTGATCAATCCGCAAAATTTCTGTTGCATCTGAAAATAGAAACTCGCCCGTTTACAACAGTATGCGTACTTCTCCCCTAGGCCGTTCTAGTCATTCGTTTCGAGCATCAGAACAGCGAAAATTTTGAGTTTCTCAAGCGTTTCTTACCTCCAAACTGCCATATCTCGCGAACGGATTGACCAATCTGCAAAATTTCTGTTGCTTCTGAAAGTAGAAACTTGCCCGATTACAACGGTATGCGCACTTTTCCCCTGGGCCGTTCTAGTTATTCGTTTCGAGCATCGGAACTGCGAAAATTTTGAGTTTCTAAAGCGATTCTTATCTCCAAACTGCCATATCTCGCGAACGGATTGATCAATCCGCATAATTTCTGTTGCATCTGAAAGTAGAAACTCGCACGATTACAACGGTAGGTGTAGTTTTCCCCTAGGCCGTTCTAGTTATTCGTTTCGAGCATCAGAACTGCGAAAATATTGAGTTCCTCAAGCGTTTCTTACATCCAAACTGCCATATCTCGCGAACGGATTGACCAATCCGCAAAATTTCTGTTGCATCTGAAAGTAGAAACTCGCCTGATTACAACGGTGGGTGTAGTTTTCCCCTAGGCCGTTCTAGTTATTTGTTTCGAGCATCAGCACTGCGAAAATTTTGAGTTTCTCAAGCGTTTCTTACATCCAAACGGCCATATCTCGCGAACGGATTGACCAATCCGCATGATTTCTGTTGCATCTGAAAGTAGAAACTCGCCCGATTACAACGGTATGCGTACTTCTCCCCTAGACCGTTCTAGTCATTCGTTTCGAGCATCAGAACTGCGAAAATTTTGAGTTTCTCAAGCGTTTCTTACCTCCAAACTGCCATATCTCGCGAACGGATTGACCAATCCGCAAAATTTCTGTTGCTTCTGAAAGTAGAAATTCGCCCAATTACAACGGTATGGCCACTTTTCCCCTAGGCCGTTCTAGTTATTCGTTTCGAGCATCAGAACTGCGAAAATTTTGAGTTTCTCAAGCGTTTCTTACCTCCAAACTGCCATATCTCGCGAACGGATTGACCAATCCGCAAAATTTCTGTTGCTTCTGAAAGTAGAAACTCGCCCGATTACAACGGTATGCGCACTTTTCCCCTAGGCCGTTCTAGTTATTCGTTTCGAGCATCAGAACTGCGAAAATTTTGAGTTGCTCAAGCGTTTCTTACCTCCAAACTGCCATATCTCGCGAACGGATTGACCAATCCGCAAAATTTCTGTTGCATTTGAAAGTAGAAACTCGCCCGATTACAACGGTATACGCACTTTTCCCCTAGGCCGTTCTAGTTATTCGTTTCGAGCATCAGAGCTGCGAAAATTTTGAGTTTCTCAAGCGTTTCTTACATCCAAACGGCTATATCTCGCGAACGGATTGACCAATCCGCATAATTTCTGTTGCATCTGAAAGTAGAAACTCGTCCGATTGCAACGGTATGCGTACTTCTCCCCTAGGCCGTACTAGTCATTCGTTTCGAGCATCAGAACTGCGAAAATTTTGAGTTTCTCAAGCGTTTCTTACCTCCAAACTGCCATATCTCGCGAACGGATTGACCAATCCGCAAAATTTCTGTTGCTTCTGAAAGTAGAAACTCGCCCGATTGCAACGGTATGTGTAGTTTTCCCCTAGGCCGTTCTAGTCATTCGTTTCGAGCATCAGAACCGCGAAAATTTTGAGTTTCTCAAGCGTTCCTTACATCCAAACGGCCATATCTCGCGAACGGATTGACCAATCCGCAAAATTTCTGTTGCATCTGAAAGTAGAAACTCGCCCGATTACAACGGTATGCGTACTTTTCCCCCAGGCCTTTCTATTTATTCGTTTCGAGCATCAGAACTGCGAAAATTTTGAGTTTCTCAAGCGTTTCTTACCTCCAAACTGCCACATCTCGCGAACGGATTGACCAATCTGCATGATTTCTGTTGCATCTGAAAGTAGAAACTCGCCCGATTACAACGTTAGTGTAGTTTTCCCCTAGGCCGTTCCATTTATTCGTTTCGAGAATCAGAACTGCGAAAATTTTGAGTTTCTCAAGCGTTTCTTACCTCCAAACTGCCATATCTCGCGAACGGATTGACCAATCCGCAAAATTTCTGTTGCATTTGAAAGTAGAAACTCGCCCGATTACAACGGTATGCGCACTTTTCCCCTGGGCCGTTCTAGTTATTCGTTTCGAGCATCGGAACTGCGAAAATTTTGAGTTTCTAAAGCGTTTCTTATCTCCAAACTGCCATATCTCGCGAACGGATTGATCAATCCGCAAAATTTCTGTTGCATCTGAAAGTAGAAACTCGCACGATTACAACGGTAGGTGTAGTTTTCCCCTAGGCCGTTCTAGTTATTCGTTTCGAGCATCAGAACTGCGAAAATTTTGAGTTCCTCAAGCGTTTCTTACCTCCAAACTGCCATATCTCGCGAACGGATTGACCAATCCGCAAAATTTCTGTTGCATCTGAAAGTAGAAACTCGCCTGATTACAACGGTGGGTGTAGTTTTCCCCTAGGCCGTTCTAGTTATTTGTTTCGAGCATCAGCACTGCGAAAATTTTGAGTTTCTCAAGCGTTTCTTACATCCAAACGGCCATATCTCGCGAACGGATTGACCAATCCGCATGATTTCTGTTGCATCTGAAAGTAGAAACTCGCCCGATTACAACGGTATGCGTACTTCTCCCCTAGGCCGTTCTAGTCATTCGTTTCGAGCATCAGAACTGCGAAAATTTTGAGTTTCTCAAGCGTTTCTTACCTCCAAACTGCCATATCTCGCGAACGGATTGACCAATCCGCAAAATTTCTGTTGCTTCTGAAAGTAGAAACTCGCCCGATTACAACGGTATGCGCACTTTTCCCCTAGGCCGTTCTAGTTATTCGTTTCGAGCATCAGAACTGCGAAAATTTTGAGTTTCTCAAGCGTTTCTTACCTCCAAACTGCCATATCTCGCGAACGGATTGACCAATCCGCAAAATTTCTGTTGCTTCTGAAAGTAGAAACTCGCCCGATTACAACGGTATGCGCACTTTTCCCCTAGGCCGTTCTAGTTATTCGTTTCGAGCATCAGAACTGCGAAAATTTTGAGTTTCTCAAGCGTTTCTTACCTCCAAACTGCCATATCTCGCGAACGGATTGACCAATCCGCAAAATTTCTGATGCATTTGAAAGTAGAATCTCGCCCGATTACAACGGTATGCGCACTTTTCCCCTGGGCCGTTCTAGTTATTCGTTTCGAGCATCGGAACTGCGAAAATTTTGAGTTTCTCAAGCGTTTCTTACCTCCAAACTGCCATATCTCGCGAACGGATTGACCAATCCGCAAAATTTCTGTTGCTTCTGAAAGTAGAAACTCGCCCGATTACAACGGTATGCGCACTTTTCCCCTAGGCCGTTCTAGTTATTCGTTTCGAGCATCAGAACTGCGAAAATTTTGAGTTTCTCAAGCGTTTCTTACCTCCAAACTGCCATATCTCGCGAACGGATTGACCAATCCGCAAAATTTCTGTTGCATTTGAAAGTAGAAACTCGCCCGATTACAACGGTATGCGCACTTTTCCCCTGGGCCGTTCTAGTTATTCGTTTCGAGCATCGGAACTGCGAAAATTTTGAGTTTCTAAAGCGTTTCTTATCTCCAAACTTCCATATCTCGCGAACGGATTGATCAATCCGCAAAATTTCTGTTGCATCTGAAAGTAGAAACTCGCCCGATTACAACGGTAGATGTAGTTTTCCCCTAGGCCGTTCTAGTTATTCGTTTCGAGCATCAGAACTGCGAAAATTTTGAGTTCCTCAGGCGTTTCTTACCTCCAAACTGCCATATCACGCGAACGGATTGACCAATCCGCAAAATTTCTGTTGCATCTGAAAGTAGAAACTCGCCCGATTACAACGGTATGCGTACTTTTCCCCCAGGCCTTTCTATTTATTCGTTTCGAGCATCAGAACTGCGAAAATTTTGAGTTTCTCAAGCGTTTCTTACCTCCAAACTGCCACATCTCGCGAACGGATTGACCAATCCGCAAAATTTCTGTTGCATTTGAAAGTAGAAACTCGCCCGATTACAACGGTATGCGCACTTTTCCCCTGGGCCGTTCTAGTTATTCGTTTCGAGCATCGGAACTGCGAAAATTTTGAGTTTCTCAAGCGTTTCTTACATCCAAACGGCCATATCTCGCGAACGGATTGACCAATCCGCATGATTTCTGTTGCATCTGAAAGTAGAAACTCGCCCGATTACAACGGTATGCGTACTTCTCCCCTAGACCGTTCTAGTCATTCGTTTCGAGCATCAGAACTGCGAAAATTTTGAGTTTCTCAAGCGTTTCTTACCTCCAAACTGCCATATCTCGCGAACGGATTGACCAATCCGCAAAATTTCTGTTGCTTCTGAAAGTAGAAATTCGCCCAATTACAACGGTATGGCCACTTTTCCCCTAGGCCGTTCTAGTTATTCGTTTCGAGCATCAGAACTGCGAAAATTTTGAGTTTCTCAAGCGTTTCTTACCTCCAAACTGCCATATCTCGCGAACGGATTGACCAATCCGCAAAATTTCTGTTGCATTTGAAAGTAGAAACTCGCCCGATTACAACGGTATACGCACTTTTCCCCTAGGCCGTTCTAGTTATTCGTTTCGAGCATCAGAGCTGCGAAAATTTTGAGTTTCTCAAGCGTTTCTTACATCCAAACGGCTATATCTCGCGAACGGATTGACCAATCCGCATAATTTCTGTTGCATCTGAAAGTAGAAACTCGTCCGATTGCAACGGTATGCGTACTTCTCCCCTAGGCCGTACTAGTCATTCGTTTCGAGCATCAGAACTGCGAAAATTTTGAGTTTCTCAAGCGTTTCTTACCTCCAAACTGCCATATCTCGCGAACGGATTGACCAATCCGCAAAATTTCTGTTGCTTCTGAAAGTAGAAACTCGCCCGATTGCAACGGTATGTGTAGTTTTCCCCTAGGCCGTTCTAGTCATTCGTTTCGAGCATCAGAACCGCGAAAATTTTGAGTTCCTCAAGCGTTTCTTACATCCAAACGGCCATATCTCGCGAACGGATTGACCAATCCGCATGATTTCTGTTGCATCTGAAAGTAGAAACTCGCCCGTTTACATCGGTATGCGTACTTTTCCCCTAGGCCGTTCTAGTTATTCGTTTCGAGCATCAGAACTGCGAAAATTTTGAGTTTCTCAAGCGTTTCTTACCTCCAAACTGCCACATCTCGCGAACGGATTGACCAATCTGCATGATTTCTGTTGCATCTGAAAGTAGAAACTCGCCCGATTACAACGTTAGTGTAGTTTTCCCCTAGGCCGTTCCATTTATTCGTTTCGAGAATCAGAACTGCGAAAATTTTGAGTTTCTCAAGCGTTTCTTACCTCCAAACTGCCATATCTCGCGAACGGATTGACCAATCCGCAAAATTTCTGTTGCATTTGAAAGTAGAAACTCGCCCGATTACAACGGTATGCGCACTTTTCCCCTGGGCCGTTCTAGTTATTCGTTTCGAGCATCGGAACTGCGAAAATTTTGAGTTTCTAAAGCGTTTCTTATCTCCAAACTGCCATATCTCGCGAACGGATTGATCAATCCGCAAAATTTCTGTTGCATTTGAAAGTAGAAACTCGCCCGATTACAACGGTATACGCACTTTTCCCCTAGGCCGTTCTAGTTATTCGTTTCGAGCATCAGAGCTGCGAAAATTTTGAGTTTCTCAAGCGTTTCTTACATCCAAACGGCTATATCTCGCGAACGGATTGACCAATCCGCATAATTTCTGTTGCATCTGAAAGTAGAAACTCGTCCGATTGCAACGGTATGCGTACTTCTCCCCTAGGCCGTACTAGTCATTCGTTTCGAGCATCAGAACTGCGAAAATTTTGAGTTTCTCAAGCGTTTCTTACCTCCAAACTGCCATATCTCGCGAACGGATTGACCAATCCGCAAAATTTCTGTTGCTTCTGAAAGTAGAAACTCGCCCGATTGCAACGGTATGTGTAGTTTTCCCCTAGGCCGTTCTAGTCATTCGTTTCGAGCATCAGAACCGCGAAAATTTTGAGTTCCTCAAGCGTTTCTTACATCCAAACGGCCATATCTCGCGAACGGATTGACCAATCCGCATGATTTCTGTTGCATCTGAAAGTAGAAACTCGCCCGTTTACATCGGTATGCGTACTTTTCCCCTAGGCCGTTCTAGTTATTCGTTTCGAGCATCAGAACTGCGAAAATTTTGAGTTTCTCAAGCGTTTCTTACCTCCAAACTGCCACATCTCGCGAACGGATTGACCAATCTGCATGATTTCTGTTGCATCTGAAAGTAGAAACTCGCCCGATTACAACGTTAGTGTAGTTTTCCCCTAGGCCGTTCCATTTATTCGTTTCGAGAATCAGAACTGCGAAAATTTTGAGTTTCTCAAGCGTTTCTTACCTCCAAACTGCCATATCTCGCGAACGGATTGACCAATCCGCAAAATTTCTGTTGCATTTGAAAGTAGAAACTCGCCCGATTACAACGGTATGCGCACTTTTCCCCTGGGCCGTTCTAGTTATTCGTTTCGAGCATCGGAACTGCGAAAATTTTGAGTTTCTAAAGCGTTTCTTATCTCCAAACTGCCATATCTCGCGAACGGATTGATCAATCCGCAAAATTTCTGTTGCATCTGAAAGTAGAAACTCGCACGATTACAACGGTAGGTGTAGTTTTCCCCTAGGCCGTTCTAGTTATTCGTTTCGAGCATCAGAACTGCGAAAATTTTGAGTTCCTCAAGCGTTTCTTACCTCCAAACTGCCATATCTCGCGAACGGATTGACCAATCCGCAAAATTTCTGTTGCATCTGAAAGTAGAAACTCGCCTGATTACAACGGTGGGTGTAGTTTTCCCCTAGGCCGTTCTAGTTATTTGTTTCGAGCATCAGCACTGCGAAAATTTTGAGTTTCTCAAGCGTTTCTTACATCCAAACGGCCATATCTCGCGAACGGATTGACCAATCCGCATGATTTCTGTTGCATCTGAAAGTAGAAACTCGCCCGATTACAACGGTATGCGTACTTCTCCCCTAGGCCGTTCTAGTCATTCGTTTCGAGCATCAGAACTGCGAAAATTTTGAGTTTCTCAAGCGTTTCTTACCTCCAAACTGCCATATCTCGCGAACGGATTGACCAATCCGCAAAATTTCTGTTGCTTCTGAAAGTAGAAACTCGCCCGATTACAACGGTATGCGCACTTTTCCCCTAGGCCGTTCTAGTTATTCGGTTCGAGCATCAGAACTGCGAAAATTTTGAGTTTCTCAAGCGTTTCTTACCTCCAAACTGCCATATCTCGCGAACGGATTGACCAATCCGCAAAATTTCTGTTGCTTCTGAAAGTAGAAACTCGCCCGATTACAACGGTATGCGCACTTTTCCCCTAGGCCGTTCTAGTTATTCGTTTCGAGCATCAGAACTGCGAAAATTTTGAGTTTCTCAAGCGTTTCTTACCTCCAAACTGCCATATCTCGCGAACGGATTGACCAATCCGCAAAATTTCTGTTGCATTTGAAAGTAGAATCTCGCCCGATTACAACGGTATGCGCACTTTTCCCCTGGGCCGTTCTAGTTATTCGTTTCGAGCATCGGAACTGCGAAAATTTTGAGTTTCTCAAGCGTTTCTTACTTCCAAACTGCCATATCTCGCGAACGGATTGACCAATCCGCAAAATTTCTGTTGCTTCTGAAAGTAGAAACTCGCCCGATTACAACGGTATGCGCACTTTTCCCCTAGGCCGTTCTAGTTATTCGTTTCGAGCATCAGAACTGCGAAAATTTTGAGTTTCTCAAGCGTTTCTTACCTCCAAACTGCCATATCTCGCGAACGGATTGACCAATCCGCAAAATTTCTGTTGCATTTGAAAGTAGAAACTCGCCCGATTACAACGGTATGCGCACTTTTCCCCTGGGCCGTTCTAGTTATTCGTTTCGAGCATCGGAACTGCGAAAATTTTGAGTTTCTAAAGCGTTTCTTATCTCCAAACTTCCATATCTCGCGAACGGATTGATCAATCCGCAAAATTTCTGTTGCATCTGAAAGTAGAAACTCGCCCGATTACAACGGTAGATGTAGTTTTCCCCTAGGCCGTTCTAGTTATTCGTTTCGAGCATCAGAACTGCGAAAATTTTGAGTTCCTCAGGCGTTTCTTACCTCCAAACTGCCATATCACGCGAACGGATTGACCAATCCGCAAAATTTCTGTTGCATCTGAAAGTAGAAACTCGCCCGATTACAACGGTATGCGTACTTTTCCCCCAGGCCTTTCTATTTATTCGTTTCGAGCATCAGAACTGCGAAAATTTTGAGTTTCTCAAGCGTTTCTTACCTCCAAACTGCCACATCTCGCGAACGGATTGACCAATCCGCAAAATTTCTGTTGCATTTGAAAGTAGAAACTCGCCCGATTACAACGGTATGCGCACTTTTCCCCTGGGCCGTTCTAGTTATTCGTTTCGAGCATCGGAACTGCGAAAATTTTGAGTTTCTCAAGCGTTTCTTACATCCAAACGGCCATATCTCGCGAACGGATTGACCAATCCGCATGATTTCTGTTGCATCTGAAAGTAGAAACTCGCCCGTTTACATCGGTATGCGTACTTTTCCCCTAGGCCGTTCCAGTTATTCGTTTCGAGCATCAGAACTGCGAAAATTTTGAGTTTCTCAAGCGTTTCTTACCTCCAAACTGCCACATCTCGCGAACGGATTGACCAATCCGCAAAATTTCTGTTGCATCTGAAAGTAGAAACTCGCCCGATTACAACGGTAAGTGTAGTTTTCCCCTAGGCCGTTCCAGTTATTCGTTTCGAGCATCAGAACTGCGAAAATTTTGAGTTTCTCATGCGTTTCTTACCTCCAAACTGCCATTTCTCGCGAACGGATTGACCAATCCGCAAAATTTCTGTTGCATCTGAAAGTAGAAACTCGCCCGATTACAACGCTATGCGTACTTTTCCCCCAGGCCTTTCTATTTATTCGTTTCGAGCATCAGAACTGCGAAAATTTTGAGTTTCTCAAGCGTTTCTTACATCCAAACTGCCACATCTCGCGAACGGATTGAACAATCCGCAAAATTTCTGTTGCATTTGAAAGTAGAAACTCGCCCGATTACAACGGTATGCGCACTTTTCCACTGGGCCGTTCTAGTTATTCGTTTCGAGCATAAAACTGCGAAAATTTTGAGTTTCTCAAGCGTTTCTTACATCCAAACGGCCATATCTCGCGAACGGATTGACCAATCCGCATGATTTCTGTTGCATCTGAAAGTAGAAACTCGCCCGATTACAACGGTATGCGTACTTCTCCCCTAGGCCGTTCTCGTCATTCGTTTCGAGCATCAGAACTGCGAAAATTTTGAGTTTCTCAAGCGTTTCTTACATCCAAACGGCCATATCTCGCGAACGGTTTGACCAATCCGCATGATTTCTGTTGCATCTGAAAGTAGAAACTCGCCCGATTACAACGGTATGCGTACTTCTCCCCTAGGCCGTTCTAGTCATTCGTTTCGAGCATCAGAACTGTGAAAATTTTGAGTTTCTCAAGCGTTTCTTACCTCCAAACTGCCATATCTCGCGAACGGATTGACCAATCCGCAAAATTTCTGCTGCTTCTGAAAGTAGAAACTCGCCCGATTACAACGGTATGCGCACTTTTCCCCAAGGCCGTTCTAGTTATTCGTTTCGAGCATCAGAACTGCGAAAATTTTGAGTTTCTCAAGTGTTTCTTACCTCCAAACTGCCATATCTCGCGAACGGATTGACCAATCCGCAAAATTTCTGTTGCATCTGAAAGTAGAAACTCGCCCGATTACAACGGTATGCGTACTTTTCCCCCAGGCCTTTCTATTTATTCGTTTCGAGCATCAGAACTGCGAAAATTTTGAGTTTCTCAAGCGTTTCTTACCTCCAAACTGCCACATCTCGCGAACGGATTGACCAATCCGCAAAATTTCTGTTGCATTTGAAAGTAGAAACTCGCCCGATTACAACGGTATGCGCACTTTTCCCCTAGGCCGTTCTAGTTATTCGTTTCGAGCATCAGAACTGCGAAAATTTTGAGTTTCTCAAGCGTTTCTTACCTCCAAACTGCCATATCTCGCGAACGGATTGACCAATCCGCATGATTTCTGTTGCATCTGAAAGTAGAAACTCGCCCGTTTACATCGGTATGCGTACTTTTCCCCTAGGCCGTTCCAGTTATTCGTTTCGAGCATCAGAACTGCGAAAATTTTGAGTTTCTCAAGCGTTTCTTACCTCCAAACTGCCACATCTCGCGAACGGATTGACAAATCCGCAAAATTTCTGTTGCATCTGAAAGTAGAAACTCGCCCGATTACAACGGTAAGTGTAGTTTTCCCCTAGGCCGTTCCAGTTATTCGTTTCGAGCATCAGAACTGCGAAAATTTTGAGTTTCTCATGCGTTTCTTACCTCCAAACTGCCATTTCTCGCGAACGGATTGACCAATCCGCAAAATTTCTGTTGCATCTGAAAGTAGAAACTCGCCCGATTACAACGCTATGCGTACTTTTCCCCCAGGCCTTTCTATTTATTCGTTTCGAGCATCAGAACTGCGAAAATTTTGAGTTTCTCAAGCGTTTCTTACATCCAAACTGCCACATCTCGCGAACGGATTGAACAATCCGCAAAATTTCTGTTGCATTTGAAAGCAGAAACTCGCCCGATTACAACGGTATGCGCACTTTTCCACTGGGCCGTTCTAGTTATTCGTTTCGAGCATAGAACTGCGAAAATTTTGAGTTTCTCAAGCGTTTCTTACATCCAAACGGGCATATCTCGCGAACGGATTGACCAATCCGCATGATTTCTGTTGCATCTGAAAGTAGAAACTCGCCCGATTACAACGGTATGCGTACTTCTCCCCTAGGCCGTTCTAGTCATTCGTTTCGAGCATCAGAACTGCGAAAATTTTGAGTTTCTCAAGCGTTTCTTACATCCAAACGGCCATATCTCGCGAACGGTTTGACCAATCCGCATGATTTCTGTTGCATCTGAAAGTGGAAACTCGCCCGATTACAACGGTATGCGTACTTCTCCCCTAGGCCGTTCTAGTCATTCGTTTCGAGCATCAGAACTGCGAAAATTTTGAGTTTCTCAAGCGTTTCTTACCTCCAAACTGCCATATCTCGCGAACGGATTGACCAATCCGCAAAATTTCTGTTGCATCTGAAAGTAGAAACTCGCCCGATTACAACGCTATGCGTACTTTTCCCCCAGGCCTTTCTATTTATTCGTTTCGAGCATCAGAACTGCGAAAATTTTGAGTTTCTCAAGCGTTTCTTACCTCCAAACTGCCACATCTCGCGAACGGATTGACCAATCCGCAAAATTTCTGTTGCATTTGAAAGTAGAAACTCGCCCGATTACAACGGTATGCGCACTTTTCCACTGGGCCGTTCTAGTTATTCGTTTCGAGCATAAAACTGCGAAAATTTTGAGTTTCTCAAGCGTTTCTTACATCCAAACGGCCATATCTCGCGAACGGATTGACCAATCCGCATGATTTCTGTTGCATCTGAATGTAGAAACTCGCCCGATTACAACGGTATGCGTACTTCTCCCCTAGGCCGTTCTAGTCATTCGTTTCGAGCATCAGAACTGCGAAAATTTTGAGTTTCTCAAGCGTTTCTTACCTCCAAACTGCCATATCTCGCGAACGGATTGACCAATCCGCAAAATTTCTGTTGCATCTGAAAGTAGAAACTCGCCCGATTACAACGCTATGCGTACTTTTCCCCCAGGCCTTTCTATTTATTCGTTTCGAGCATCAGAACTGCGAAAATTTTGAGTTTCTCAAGCGTTTCTTACCTCCAAACTGCCACATCTCGCGAACGGATTGACCAATCCGCAAAATTTCTGTTGCATTTGAAAGTAGAAACTCGCCCGATTACAACGGTATGCGCACTTTTCCACTGGGCCGTTCTAGTTATTCGTTTCGAGCATAAAACTGCGAAAATTTTGAGTTTCTCAAGCGTTTCTTACATCCAAACGGCCATATCTCGCGAACGGATTGACCAATCCGCATGATTTCTGTTGCATCTGAAAGTAGAAACTCGCCCGATTACAACGGTATGCGTACTTCTCCCCTAGGCCGTTCTCGTCATTCGTTTCGAGCATCAGAACTGCGAAAATTTTGAGTTTCTCAAGCGTTTCTTACATCCAAACGGCCATATCTCGCGAACGGTTTGACCAATCCGCATGATTTCTGTTGCATCTGAAAGTAGAAACTCGCCCGATTACAACGGTATGCGTACTTCTCCCCTAGGCCGTTCTAGTCATTCGTTTCGAGCATCAGAACTGTGAAAATTTTGAGTTTCTCAAGCGTTTCTTACCTGCAAACTGCCATATCTCGCGAACGGATTGACCAATCCGCAAAATTTCTGCTGCTTCTGAAAGTAGAAACTCGCCCGATTACAACGGTATGCGCACTTTTCCCCTAGGCCGTTCTAGTTATTCGTTTCGAGCATCAGAACTGCGAAAATTTTGAGTTTCTCAAGCGTTTCTTACCTCCAAACTGCCATATCTCGCGAACGGATTGACCAATCCGCAAAATTTCTGTTGCATTTGAAAGTAGAAACTCGCCCGATTACAACGCTATGCGCACTTTTCCCCTGGGCCATTCTAGTTATTCGTTTCGAGCATCGGAACTGCGAAAATTTTGAGTTTCTAAAGCGTTTCTTATCTCCAAACTTCCATATCTCGCGAACGGTTTGATCAATCCGCAAAATTTCTGTTGCATCTGAAAGTAGAAACTCGCCCGATTACAACGGTAGGTGTAGTTTTCCCCTAGGCCGTTCTAGTTATTCGTTTCGAGCATCAGAACTGCGAAAATTTTGAGTTCCTCAAGCGTTTCTTACTACCAAACTGCCATATCACGCGAACGGATTGACCAATCCGCAAAATTTCTGTTGCATCTGAAAGTAGAAACTCGCCCGATTACAACGGTATGCGTACTTTTCCCCCAGGCCTTTCTATTTATTCGTTTCGAGCATCAGAACTGCGAAAATTTTGAGTTTCTCAAGCGTTTCTTACATCCAAACGGCCATATCTCGCGAACGGATTGACCAATCCGCATGATTTCTGTTGCATCTGAAAGTAGAAACTCGCCCGTTTACATCGGTAAGCGTACTTTTCCCCTAGGCCGTTCTAGTTATTCGTTTCGAGCATCAGAACTGCGAAAATTTTGAGTTTCTCAAGCGTTTCTTACCTCCAAACTGCCATATCTCGCGAACGGATTGACCAATCCGCAATATTTCTGTTGCTTCTGAAAGTAGAAACTCGCCCGATTACAACGGTATGCGCACTTTTCCCCTAGGCCGTTCTAGTTATTCGTTTCGAGCATCAGAACTGCGAAAATTTTGAGTTTCTCAAGTGTTTCTTACCTCCAAACTGCCATATCTCGCGAACGGATTGACCAATCCGCAAAATTTCTGTTGCATCTGAAAGTAGAAACTCGCCCGATTACAACGGTATGCGTACTTTTCCCCCAGGCCTTTCTATTTATTCGTTTCGAGCATCAGAACTGCGAAAATTTTGAGTTTCTCAAGCGTTTCTTACATCCAAACGGCCATATCTCGCGAACGGATTGACCAATCCGCATGATTTCTGTTGCATCTGAAAGTAGAAACTCGCCCGATTACAACGGTATGCGTACTTCTCCCCTAGGCCGTTCTCGTCATTCGTTTCGAGCATCAGAACTGCGAAAATTTTGAGTTTCTCAAGCGTTTCTTACATCCAAACGGCCATATCTCGCGAACGGTTTGACCAATCCGCATGATTTCTGTTGCATCTGAAAGTAGAAACTCGCCCGATTACAACGGTATGCGTACTTCTCCCCTAGGCCGTTCTAGTCATTCGTTTCGAGCATCAGAACTGTGAAAATTTTGAGTTTCTCAAGCGTTTCTTACCTCCAAACTGCCATATCTCGCGAACGGATTGACCAATCCGCAAAATTTCTGCTGCTTCTGAAAGTAGAAACTCGCCCGATTACAACGGTATGCGCACTTTTCCCCAAGGCCGTTCTAGTTATTCGTTTCGAGCATCAGAACTGCGAAAATTTTGAGTTTCTCAAGTGTTTCTTACCTCCAAACTGCCATATCTCGCGAACGGATTGACCAATCCGCAAAATTTCTGTTGCATCTGAAAGTAGAAACTCGCCCGATTACAACGGTATGCGTACTTTTCCCCCAGGCCTTTCTATTTATTCGTTTCGAGCATCAGAACTGCGAAAATTTTGAGTTTCTCAAGCGTTTCTTACCTCCAAACTGCCACATCTCGCGAACGGATTGACCAATCCGCAAAATTTCTGTTGCATTTGAAAGTAGAAACTCGCCCGATTACAACGGTATGCGCACTTTTCCCCTAGGCCGTTCTAGTTATTCGTTTCGAGCATCAGAACTGCGAAAATTTTGAGTTTCTCAAGCGTTTCTTACCTCCAAACTGCCATATCTCGCGAACGGATTGACCAATCCGCATGATTTCTGTTGCATCTGAAAGTAGAAACTCGCCCGTTTACATCGGTATGCGTACTTTTCCCCTAGGCCGTTCCAGTTATTCGTTTCGAGCATCAGAACTGCGAAAATTTTGAGTTTCTCAAGCGTTTCTTACCTCCAAACTGCCACATCTCGCGAACGGATTGACAAATCCGCAAAATTTCTGTTGCATCTGAAAGTAGAAACTCGCCCGATTACAACGGTAAGTGTAGTTTTCCCCTAGGCCGTTCCAGTTATTCGTTTCGAGCATCAGAACTGCGAAAATTTTGAGTTTCTCATGCGTTTCTTACCTCCAAACTGCCATTTCTCGCGAACGGATTGACCAATCCGCAAAATTTCTGTTGCATCTGAAAGTAGAAACTCGCCCGATTACAACGCTATGCGTACTTTTCCCCCAGGCCTTTCTATTTATTCGTTTCGAGCATCAGAACTGCGAAAATTTTGAGTTTCTCAAGCGTTTCTTACATCCAAACTGCCACATCTCGCGAACGGATTGAACAATCCGCAAAATTTCTGTTGCATTTGAAAGCAGAAACTCGCCCGATTACAACGGTATGCGCACTTTTCCACTGGGCCGTTCTAGTTATTCGTTTCGAGCATAGAACTGCGAAAATTTTGAGTTTCTCAAGCGTTTCTTACATCCAAACGGGCATATCTCGCGAACGGATTGACCAATCCGCATGATTTCTGTTGCATCTGAAAGTAGAAACTCGCCCGATTACAACGGTATGCGTACTTCTCCCCTAGGCCGTTCTAGTCATTCGTTTCGAGCATCAGAACTGCGAAAATTTTGAGTTTCTCAAGCGTTTCTTACATCCAAACGGCCATATCTCGCGAACGGTTTGACCAATCCGCATGATTTCTGTTGCATCTGAAAGTGGAAACTCGCCCGATTACAAAGGTATGCGTACTTCTCCCCTAGGCCGTTCTAGTCATTCGTTTCGAGCATCAGAACTGCGAAAATTTTGAGTTTCTCAAGCGTTTCTTACCTCCAAACTGCCATATCTCGCGAACGGATTGACCAATCCGCAAAATTTCTGTTGCATCTGAAAGTAGAAACTCGCCCGATTACAACGCTATGCGTACTTTTCCCCCAGGCCTTTCTATTTATTCGTTTCGAGCATCAGAACTGCGAAAATTTTGAGTTTCTCAAGCGTTTCTTACCTCCAAACTGCCACATCTCGCGAACGGATTGACCAATCCGCAAAATTTCTGTTGCATTTGAAAGTAGAAACTCGCCCGATTACAACGGTATGCGCACTTTTCCACTGGGCCGTTCTAGTTATTCGTTTCGAGCATAAAACTGCGAAAATTTTGAGTTTCTCAAGCGTTTCTTACATCCAAACGGCCATATCTCGCGAACGGATTGACCAATCCGCATGATTTCTGTTGCATCTGAATGTAGAAACTCGCCCGATTACAACGGTATGCGTACTTCTCCCCTAGGCCGTTCTAGTCATTCGTTTCGAGCATCAGAACTGCGAAAATTTTGAGTTTCTCAAGCGTTTCTTACCTCCAAACTGCCATATCTCGCGAACGGATTGACCAATCCGCAAAATTTCTGTTGCATCTGAAAGTAGAAACTCGCCCGATTACAACGCTATGCGTACTTTTCCCCCAGGCCTTTCTATTTATTCGTTTCGAGCATCAGAACTGCGAAAATTTTGAGTTTCTCAAGCGTTTCTTACCTCCAAACTGCCACATCTCGCGAACGGATTGACCAATCCGCAAAATTTCTGTTGCATTTGAAAGTAGAAACTCGCCCGATTACAACGGTATGCGCACTTTTCCACTGGGCCGTTCTAGTTATTCGTTTCGAGCATAAAACTGCGAAAATTTTGAGTTTCTCAAGCGTTTCTTACATCCAAACGGCCATATCTCGCGAACGGATTGACCAATCCGCATGATTTCTGTTGCATCTGAAAGTAGAAACTCGCCCGATTACAACGGTATGCGTACTTCTCCCCTAGGCCGTTCTCGTCATTCGTTTCGAGCATCAGAACTGCGAAAATTTTGAGTTTCTCAAGCGTTTCTTACATCCAAACGGCCATATCTCGCGAACGGTTTGACCAATCCGCATGATTTCTGTTGCATCTGAAAGTAGAAACTCGCCCGATTACAACGGTATGCGTACTTCTCCCCTAGGCCGTTCTAGTCATTCGTTTCGAGCATCAGAACTGTGAAAATTTTGAGTTTCTCAAGCGTTTCTTACCTGCAAACTGCCATATCTCGCGAACGGATTGACCAATCCGCAAAATTTCTGCTGCTTCTGAAAGTAGAAACTCGCCCGATTACAACGGTATGCGCACTTTTCCCCTAGGCCGTTCTAGTTATTCGTTTCGAGCATCAGAACTGCGAAAATTTTGAGTTTCTCAAGCGTTTCTTACCTCCAAACTGCCATATCTCGCGAACGGATTGACCAATCCGCAAAATTTCTGTTGCATTTGAAAGTAGAAACTCGCCCGATTACAACGCTATGCGCACTTTTCCCCTGGGCCATTCTAGTTATTCGTTTCGAGCATCGGAACTGCGAAAATTTTGAGTTTCTAAAGCGTTTCTTATCTCCAAACTTCCATATCTCGCGAACGGTTTGATCAATCCGCAAAATTTCTGTTGCATCTGAAAGTAGAAACTCGCCCGATTACAACGGTAGGTGTAGTTTTCCCCTAGGCCGTTCTAGTTATTCGTTTCGAGCATCAGAACTGCGAAAATTTTGAGTTCCTCAAGCGTTTCTTACTACCAAACTGCCATATCACGCGAACGGATTGACCAATCCGCAAAATTTCTGTTGCATCTGAAAGTAGAAACTCGCCCGATTACAACGGTATGCGTACTTTTCCCCCAGGCCTTTCTATTTATTCGTTTCGAGCATCAGAACTGCGAAAATTTTGAGTTTCTCAAGCGTTTCTTACATCCAAACGGCCATATCTCGCGAACGGATTGACCAATCCGCATGATTTCTGTTGCATCTGAAAGTAGAAACTCGCCCGTTTACATCGGTAAGCGTACTTTTCCCCTAGGCCGTTCTAGTTATTCGTTTCGAGCATCAGAACTGCGAAAATTTTGAGTTTCTCAAGCGTTTCTTACCTCCAAACTGCCATATCTCGCGAACGGATTGACCAATCCGCAATATTTCTGTTGCTTCTGAAAGTAGAAACTCGCCCGATTACAACGGTATGCGCACTTTTCCCCTAGGCCGTTCTAGTTATTCGTTTCGAGCATCAGAACTGCGAAAATTTTGAGTTTCTCAAGCGTTTCTTTCCTCCAAACTGCCATATCTCGCGAACGGATTGACCCATCCGCAAAATTTCTGTTGCATTTGAAAGTAGAAACTCGCCCGATTACAACGGTATGCGCACTTTTCCCCTGGGCCGTTCTAGTTATTCGTTTCGAGCATCGGAACTGCGAAAATTTTGAGTTTCTAAAGCGTTTCTTATCTCCAAACTTCCATTTCTCGCGAACGGATTGATCAATCCGCAAAATTTCTGTTGCATCTGAAAGTAGAAACTCGCCCGATTACAACGGTAGATGTAGTTTTCCCCTAGGCCGTTCTAGTTATTCGTTTCGAGCATCAGAACTGCGAAAATTTTGAGTTCCTCAGGCGTTTCTTACCTCCAAACTGCCATATCACGCGAACGGATTGACCAATCCGCAAAATTTCTGTTGCATCTGAAAGTAGAAACTCGCCCGATTACAACGGTATGCGTACTTTTCCCCCAGGCCTTTCTATTTATTCGTTTCGAGCATCAGAACTGCGAAAATTTTGAGTTTCTCAAGCGTTTCTTACATCCAAACGGCCATATCTCGCGAACGGATTGACCAATCCGCATGATTTCTGTTGCATCTGAAAGTAGAAACTCGCCCATTTACATCGGTATGCGTACTTTTCCCCTAGGCCGTTCCAGTTATTCGTTTCGAGCATCAGAACTGCGAAAATTTTGAGTTTCTCAAGCGTTTCTTTCCTCCAAACTGCCACATCTCGCGAACGGATTGACCAATCCGCAAAATTTCTGTTGCATCTGAAAGTAGAAACTCGCCCGATTACAACGGTAAGTGTAGTTTTCCCCCAGGCCGTTCCAGTTATTCGTTTCGAGCATCAGAACTGCGAAAATTTTGAGTTTCTCATGCGTTTCTTACCTCCAAACTGCCATTTCTCGCGAACGGATTGACCAATCCGCAAAATTTCTGTTGCATCTGAAAGTAGAAACTCGCCCGATTACAACGCTATGCGTACTTTTCCCCCAGGCCTTTCTATTTATTCGTTTCGAGCATCAGAACTGCGAAAATTTTGAGTTTCTCAAGCGTTTTTTACATCCAAACTGCCACATCTCGCGAACGGATTGACCAATCCGCAAAATTTCTGTTGCATTTGAAAGTAGAAACTCGCCCGATTACAACGGTATGCGCACTTTTCCACTGGGCCGTTCTAGTTATTCGTTTCGAGCATAAAACTGCGAAAATTTTGAGTTTCTCAAGCGTTTCTTACATCCAAACGGCCATATCTCGCGAACGGATTGACCAATCCGCATGATTTCTGTTGCATCTGAAAGTAGAAACTCGCCCGATTACAACGGTATGCGTACTTCTCCCCTAGGCCGTTCTAGTCATTCGTTTCGAGCATCAGAACTGCGAAAATTTTGAGTTTCTCAAGCGTTTCTTACATCCAAACGGCCATATCTCGCGAACGGTTTGACCAATCCGCATGATTTCTGTTGCATCTGAAAGTAGAAACTCGCCCGATTACAACGGTATGCGTACTTCTCCCCTAGGCCGTTCTAGTCATTCGTTTCGAGCATCAGAACTGCGAAAATTTTGAGTTTCTCAAGCGTTTCTTACCTCCAAACTGCCATATCTCGCGAACGGATTGACCAATCCGCAAAATTTCTGTTGCATCTGAAAGTAGAAACTCGCCCGATTACAAGGCTATGCGTACTTTTCCCCCAGGCCTTTCTATTTATTCGTTTCGAGCATCAGAACTGCGAAAATTTTGAGTTTCTCAAGCGTTTCTTACATCCAAACTGCCACATCTCGCGAACGGATTGACCAATCCGCAAAATTTCTGTTGCATTTGAAAGTAGAAACTCGCCCGATTACAACGGTATGCGCACTTTTCCACTGGGCCGTTCTAGTTATTCGTTTCGAGCATAAAACTGCGAAAATTTTGAGTTTCTCAAGCGTTTCTTACATCCAAACGGCCATATCTCGCGAACGGATTGACCAATCCGCATGATTTCTGTTGCATCTGAAAGTAGAAACTCGCCCGATTACAACGGTATGCGTACTTCTCCCCTAGGCCGTTCTCGTCATTCGTTTCGAGCATCAGAACTGCGAAAATTTTGAGTTTCTCAAGCGTTTCTTACATCCAAACGGCCATATCTCGCGAACGGTTTGACCAATCCGCATGATTTCTGTTGCATCTGAAAGTAGAAACTCGCCCGATTACAACGGTATGCGTACTTCTCCCCTAGGCCGTTCTAGTCATTCGTTTCGAGCATCAGAACTGTGAAAATTTTGAGTTTCTCAAGCGTTTCTTACCTCCAAACTGCCATATCTCGCGAACGGATTGACCAATCCGCAAAATTTCTGCTGCTTCTGAAAGTAGAAACTCGCCCGATTACAACGGTATGCGCACTTTTCCCCTAGGCCGTTCTAGTTATTCGTTTCGAGCATCAGAACTGCGAAAATTTTGAGTTTCTCAAGTGTTTCTTACCTCCAAACTGCCATATCTCGCGAACGGATTGACCAATCCGCAAAATTTCTGTTGCATCTGAAAGTAGAAACTCGCCCGATTACAACGGTATGCGTACTTTTCCCCCAGGCCTTTCTATTTATTCGTTTCGAGCATCAGAACTGCGAAAATTTTGAGTTTCTCAAGCGTTTCTTACCTCCAAACTGCCACATCTCGCGAACGGATTGACCAATCCGCAAAATTTCTGTTGCATTTGAAAGTAGAAACTCGCCCGATTACAACGGTATGCGCACTTTTCCCCTAGGCCGTTCTAGTTATTCGTTTCGAGCATCAGAACTGCGAAAATTTTGAGTTTCTCAAGCGTTTCTTACCTCCAAACTGCCATATCTCGCGAACGGATTGACCAATCCGCAAAATTTCTGTTGCATTTGAAAGTAGAAACTCGCCCGATTACAACGGTATGCGCACTTTTCCCCTGGGCCGTTCTAGTTATTCGTTTCGAGCATCGGAACTGCGAAAATTTTGAGTTTCTAAAGCGTTTCTTATCTCCAAACTTCCATATCTCGCGAACGGATTGATCAATCCGCAAAATTTCTGTTGCATCTGAAAGTAGAAACTCGCCCGATTACAACGGTAGATGTAGTTTTCCCCTAGGCCGTTCTAGTTATTCGTTTCGAGCATCAGAACTGCGAAAATTTTGAGTTCCTCAGGCGTTTCTTACCTCCAAACTGCCATATCACGCGAACGGATTGACCAATCCGCAAAATTTCTGTTGCATCTGAAAGTAGAAACTCGCCCGATTACAACGGTATGCGTACTTTTCCCCTAGGCCGTTCCAGTTATTCGTTTCGAGCATCAGAACTGCGAAAATTTTGAGTTTCTCAAGCGTTTCTTACCTCCAAACTGCCACATCTCGCGAACGGATTGACCAATCCGCAAAATTTCTGTTGCATCTGAAAGTAGAAACTCGCCCGATTACAACGGTAAGTGTAGTTTTCCCCTAGGCCGTTCCAGTTATTCGTTTCGAGCATCAGAACTGCGAAAATTTTGAGTTTCTCATGCGTTTCTTACCTCCAAACTGCCATTTCTCGCGAACGGATTGACCAATCCGCAAAATTTCTGTTGCATCTGAAAGTAGAAACTCGCCCGATTACAACGCTATGCGTACTTTTCCCCCAGGCCTTTCTATTTATTCGTTTCGAGCATCAGAACTGCGAAAATTTTGAGTTTCTCAAGCGTTTCTTACATCCAAACTGCCACATCTCGCGAACGGATTGAAAAATCCGCAAAATTTCTGTTGCATTTGAAAGCAGAAACTCGCCCGATTACAACGGTATGCGCACTTTTCCACTGGGCCGTTCTAGTTATTCGTTTCGAGCATAGAACTGCGAAAATTTTGAGTTTCTCAAGCGTTTCTTACATCCAAACGGCCATATCTCGCGAACGGATTGACCAATCCGCATGATTTCTGTTGCATCTGAAAGTAGAAACTCGCCCGATTACAACGGTATGCGTACTTCTCCCCTAGGCCGTTCTAGTCATTCGTTTCGAGCATCAGAACTGCGAAAATTTTGAGTTTCTCAAGCGTTTCTTACATCCAAACGGCCATATCTCGCGAACGGTTTGACCAATCCGCATGATTTCTGTTGCATCTGAAAGTAGAAACTCGCCCGATTACAACGGTATGCGTACTTCTCCCCTAGGCCGTTCTAGTCATTCGTTTCGAGCATCAGAACTGCGAAAATTTTGAGTTTCTCAAGCGTTTCTTACCTCCAAACTGCCATATCTCGCGAACGGATTGACCAATCCGCAAAATTTCTGTTGCATCTGAAAGTAGAAACTCGCCCGATTACAACGCTATGCGTACTTTTCCCCCAGGCCTTTCTATTTATTCGTTTCGAGCATCAGAACTGCGAAAATTTTGAGTTTCTCAAGCGTTTCTTACCTCCAAACTGCCACATCTCGCGAACGGATTGACCAATCCGCAAAATTTCTGTTGCATTTGAAAGTAGAAACTCGCCCGATTACAACGGTATGCGCACTTTTCCACTGGGCCGTTCTAGTTATTCGTTTCGAGCATAAAACTGCGAAAATTTTGAGTTTCTCAAGCGTTTCTTACATCCAAACGGCCATATCTCGCGAACGGATTGACCAATCCGCATGATTTCTGTTGCATCTGAAAGTAGAAACTCGCCCGATTACAACGGTATGCGTACTTCTCCCCTAGGCCGTTCTCGTCATTCGTTTCGAGCATCAGAACTGCGAAAATTTTGAGTTTCTCAAGCGTTTCTTACATCCAAACGGCCATATCTCGCGAACGGTTTGACCAATCCGCATGATTTCTGTTGCATCTGAAAGTAGAAACTCGCCCGATTACAACGGTATGCGTACTTTTCCCCTAGGCCGTTCTAGTTATTCGTTTCGAGCATCAGAACTGCGAAAATTTTGAGTTTCTCAAGCGTTTCTTACCTCCAAACTGCCATATCTCGCGAACGGATTGACCAATCCGCAAAATTTCTGTTGCATTTGAAAGTAGAAACTCGCCCGATTACAACGGTATGCGCACTTTTCCCCTGGGCCATTCTAGTTATTCGTTTCGAGCATCGGAACTGCGAAAATTTTGAGTTTCTAAAGCGTTTCTTATCTCCAAACTTCCATATCTCGCGAACGGTTTGATCAATCCGCAAAATTTCTGTTGCATCTGAAAGTAGAAACTCGCCCGATTACAACGGTAGGTGTAGTTTTCCCCTAGGCCGTTCTAGTTATTCGTTTCGAGCATCAGAACTGCGAAAATTTTGAGTTCCTCAAGCGTTTCTTACATCCAAACTGCCATATCACGCGAACGGATTGACCAATCCGCAAAATTTCTGTTGCATCTGAAAGTAGAAACTCGCCCGATTACAACGGTATGCGTACTTTTCCCCCAGGCCTTTCTATTTATTCGTTTCGAGCATCAGAACTGCGAAAATTTTGAGTTTCTCAAGCGTTTCTTACATCCAAACGGCCATATCTCGCGAACGGATTGACCAATCCGCATGATTTCTGTTGCATCTGAAAGTAGAAACTCGCCCGTTTACATCGGTATGCGTACTTTTCCCCTAGGCCGTTCTAGTTATTCGTTTCGAGCATCAGAACTGCGAAAATTTTGAGTTTCTCAAGCGTTTCTTACCTCCAAACTGCCATATCTCGCGAACGGATTGACCAATCCGCAATATTTCTGTTGCTTCTGAAAGTAGAAACTCGCCCGATTACAACGGTATGCGCACTTTTCCCCTAGGCCGTTCTAGTTATTCGTTTCGAGCATCAGAACTGCGAAAATTTTGAGTTTCTCAAGCGTTTCTTTCCTCCAAACTGCCATATCTCGCGAACGGATTGACCCATCCGCAAAATTTCTGTTGCATTTGAAAGTAGAAACTCGCCCGATTACAACGGTATGCGCACTTTTCCCCTGGGCCGTTCTAGTTATTCGTTTCGAGCATCGGAACTGCGAAAATTTTGAGTTTCTAAAGCGTTTCTTATCTCCAAACTTCCATTTCTCGCGAACGGACTGATCAATCCGCAAAATTTCTGTTGCATCTGAAAGTAGAAACTCGCCCGATTACAACGGTAGATGTAGTTTTCCCCTAGGCCGTTCTAGTTATTCGTTTCGAGCATCAGAACTGCGAAAATTTTGAGTTCCTCAGGCGTTTCTTACCTCCAAACTGCCATATCACGCGAACGGATTGACCAATCCGCAAAATTTCTGTTGCATCTGAAAGTAGAAACTCGCCCGATTACAACGGTATGCGTACTTTTCCCCCAGGCCTTTCTATTTATTCGTTTCGAGCATCAGAACTGCGAAAATTTTGAGTTTCTCAAGCGTTTCTTACATCCAAACGGCCATATCTCGCGAACGGATTGACCAATCCGCATGATTTCTGTTGCATCTGAAAGTAGAAACTCGCCCATTTACATCGGTATGCGTACTTTTCCCCTAGGCCGTTCCAGTTATTCGTTTCGAGCATCAGAACTGCGAAAATTTTGAGTTTCTCAAGCGTTTCTTACCTCCAAACTGCCACATCTCGCGAACGGATTGACCAATCCGCAAAATTTCTGTTGCATTTGAAAGTAGAAACTCGCCCGATTACAACGGTATGCGCACTTTTCCACTGGGCCGTTCTAGTTATTCGTTTCGAGCATAAAACTGCGAAAATTTTGAGTTTCTCAAGCGTTTCTTACATCCAAACGGCCATATCTCGCGAACGGATTGACCAATCCGCATGATTTCTGTTGCATCTGAAAGTAGAAACTCGCCCGATTACAACGGTATGCGTACTTCTCCCCTAGGCCGTTCTAGTCATTCGTTTCGAGCATCAGAACTGCGAAAATTTTGAGTTTCTCAAGCGTTTCTTACATCCAAACGGCCATATCTCGCGAACGGTTTGACCAATCCGCAAAATTTCTGTTGCATTTGAAAGTAGAAACTCGCCCGATTACAACGGTATGCGCACTTTTCCACTGGGCCGTTCTAGTTATTCGTTTCGAGCATAAAACTTCGAAAATTTTGAGTTTCTCAAGCGTTTCTTACATCCAAACGGCCATATCTCGCGAACGGATTGACCAATCCGCATGATTTCTGTTGCATCTGAAAGTAGAAACTCGCCCGATTACAACGGTATGCGTACTTCTCCCCTAGGCCGTTCTAGTCATTCGTTTCGAGCATCAGAACTGCGAAAATTTTGAGTTTCTCATGCGTTTCTTACATCGAAACGGCCATATCTCGCGAACGGTTTGACCAATCCGCATGATTTCGGTTGCATCTGAAAGTAGAAACTCGCCCGATTACAACGGTATGCGTACTTCTCCCCTAGGCCGTTCTAGTCATTCGTTTCGAGCATCAGAACTGCGAAAATTTTGAGTTTCTCAAGCGTTTCTTACCTCCAAACTGCCATATCTCGCGAACGGATTGACCAATCCGCAAAATTTCTGTTGCATCTGAAAGTAGAAACTCGCCCGATTACAACGCTATGCGTACTTTTCCCCCAGGCCTTTCTATTTATTCGTTTCGAGCATCAGAACTGCGAAAATTTTGAGTTTCTCAAGCGTTTCTTACCTCCAAACTGCCACATCTCGCGAACGGATTGACCAATCCGCAAAATTTCTGTTGCATTTGAAAGTAGAAACTCGCCCGATTACAACGGTATGCGCACTTTTCCACTGGGCCGTTCTAGTTATTCGTTTCGAGCATAAAACTGCGAAAATTTTGAGTTTCTCAAGCGTTTCTTACATCCAAACGGCCATATCTCGCGAACGGATTGACCAATCCGCATGATTTCTGTTGCATCTGAAAGTAGAAACTCGCCCGATTACAACGGTATGCGTACTTCTCCCCTAGGCCGTTCTCGTCATTCGTTTCGAGCATCAGAACTGCGAAAATTTTGAGTTTCTCAAGCGTTTCTTACATCCAAACGGCCATATCTCGCGAACGGTTTGACCAATCCGCATGATTTCTGTTGCATCTGAAAGTAGAAACTCGCCCGATTACAACGGTATGCGTACTTCTCCCCTAGGCCGTTCTAGTCATTCGTTTCGAGCATCAGAACTGCGAAAATTTTGAGTTTCTCAAGCGTTTCTTACCTCCAAACTGCCATATCTCGCGAACGGATTGACCAATCCGCAAAATTTCTGTTGCTTCTGAAAGTAGAAACTCGCCCGATTACAACGGTATGCGCACTTTTCCCCTAGGCCGTTCTAGTTATTCGTTTCGAGCATCAGAACTGCGAAAATTTTGAGTTTCTCAAGCGTTTCTTACCTCCAAACTGCCATATCTCGCGAACGGATTGACCAATCCGCAAAATTTCTCTTGCTTCTGAAAGTAGAAACTCGCCCGATTACAACGGTATGCGTACTTTTCCCCTAGGCCGTTCTAGTTATTCGTTTCGAGCATCAGAACTGCGAAAATTTTGAGTTTCTCAAGCGTTTCTTACCTCCAAACTGCCATATCTCGCGAACGGATTGACCAATCCGCAAAATTTCTGTTGCATTTGAAAGTAGAAACTCGCCCGATTACAACGGTATGCGTACTTCTCCCCTAGGCCGTTCTAGTCATTCGTTTCGAGCATCAGAACTGCGAAAATTTTGAGTTTCTCAAGCGTTTCTTACCTCCAAACTGCCATATCTCGCGAACGGATTGACGAATCCGCAAAATTTCTGTTGCATCTGAAAGTAGAAACTCGCCCGATTACAACGCTATGCGTACTTTTCCCCCAGGCCTTTCTATTTATTCGTTTCGAGCATCAGAACTGCGAAAATTTTGAGTTTCTCAAGCGTTTCTTACCTCCAAACTGCCACATCTGGCGAACGGATTGACCAATCCGCAAAATTTCTGTTGCATTTGAAAGTAGAAACTCGCCCGATTACAACGGTATGCGCGCTTTTCCACTGGGCCGTTCTAGTTATTCGTTTCGAGCATAAAACTGCGAAAATTTTGAGTTTCTCAAGCGTTTCTTACATCCAAACGGCCATATCTCGCGAACGGATTGACCAATCCGCATGATTTCTGTTGCATCTGAAAGTAGAAACTCGCCCGATTACAACGGTATGCGTACTTCTCCCCTAGGCCGTTCTCGTCATTCGTTTCGAGCATCAGAACTGCGAAAATTTTGAGTTTCTCAAGCGTTTCTTACATCCAAACGGCCATATCTCGCGAACGGTTTGACCAATCCGCATGATTTCTGTTGCATCTGAAAGTAGAAACTCGCCCGATTACAACGGTATGCGTACTTCTCCCCTAGGCCGTTCTAGTCATTCGTTTCGAGCATCAGAACTGCGAAAATTTTGAGTTTCTCAAGCGTTTCTTACCTCCAAACTGCCATATCTCGCGAACGGATTGACCAATCCGCAAAATTTCTGTTGCTTCTGAAAGTAGAAACTCGCCCGATTACAACGGTATGCGCACTTTTCCCCTAGGCCGTTCTAGTTATTCGTTTCGAGCATCAGAACTGCGAAAATTTTGAGTTTCTCAAGCGTTTCTTACATCGAAACGGCCATATCTCGCGAACGGTTTGACCAATCCGCATGATTTCTGTTGCATCTGAAAGTAGAAACTCGCCCGATTACAACGGTATGCGTACTTCTCCCCTAGGCCGTTCTAGTCATTCGTTTCGAGCATCAGAACTGCGAAAATTTTGAGTTTCTCAAGCGTTTCTTACCTCCAAACTGCCATATCTCGCGAACGGTTTGACCAATCCGCATGATTTCTGTTGCATCTGAAAGTAGAAACTCGCCCGATTACAACGGTATGCGTACTTCTCCCCTAGGCCGTTCTATTTATTCGTTTCGAGCATCAGAACTGCGAAAATTTTGAGTTTCTCAAGCGTTTTTTACATCCAAACTGCCACATCTCGCGAACGGATTGACCAATCCGCAAAATTTCTGTTGCATTTGAAAGTAGAAACTCGCCCGATTACAACGGTATGCGCACTTTTCCACTGGGCCGTTCTAGTTATTCGTTTCGAGCATAAAACTGCGAAAATTTTGAGTTTCTCAAGCGTTTCTTACATCCAAACGGCCATATCTCGCGAACGGATTGACCAATCCGCATGATTTCTGTTGCATCTGAAAGTAGAAACTCGCCCGATTACAACGGTATGCGTACTTCTCCCCTAGGCCGTTCTAGTCATTCGTTTCGAGCATCAGAACTGCGAAAATTTTGAGTTTCTCAAGCGTTTCTTACATCGAAACGGCCATATCTCGCGAACGGATTGACCAATCCGCAAAATTTCTGTTGCATCTGAAAGTAGAAACTCGCCCGATTACAACGCTATGCGTACTTTTCCCCCAGGCCTTTCTATTTATTCGTTTCGAGCATCAGAACTGCGAAAATTTTGAGTTTCTCAAGCGTTTCTTACCTCCAAACTGCCACATCTCGCGAACGGATTGACCAATCCGCAAAATTTCTGTTGCATTTGAAAGTAGAAACTCGCCCGATTACAACGGTATGCGCACTTTTCCACTGGGCCGTTCTAGTTATTCGTTTCGAGCATAAAACTGCGAAAATTTTGAGTTTCTCAAGCGTTTCTTACATCCAAACGGCCATATCTCGCGAACGGATTGACCAATCCGCATGATTTCTGTTGCATCTGAAAGTAGAAACTCGCCCGATTACAACGGTATGCGTACTTCTCCCCTAGGCCGTTCTCGTCATTCGTTTCGAGCATCAGAACTGCGAAAATTTTGAGTTTCTCAAGCGTTTCTTACATCCAAGCGGCCATATCTCGCGAACGGTTTGACCAATCCGCATGATTTCTGTTGCATCTGAAAGTAGAAACCCGCCCGATTACAACGGTATGCGTACTTCTCCCCTAGGCCGTTCTAGTCATTCGTTTCGAGCATCAGAACTGCGAAAATTTTGAGTTTCTCAAGCGTTTCTTACCTCCAAACTGCCATATCTCGCGAACGGATTGACCAATCCGCAAAATTTCTCTTGCTTCTGAAAGTAGAAACCCGCCCGATTACAACGGTATGCGCACTTTTCCCCTAGGCCGTTCTAGTTATTCGTTTCGAGCATCAGAACTGCGAAAATTTTGAGTTTCTCAAGCGTTTCTTACCTCCAAACTGCCATATCTCGCGAACGGATTGACCAATCCGCAAAATTTCTGTTGCATTTGAAAGTAGAAACTCGCCCGATTACAACGGTATGCGTACTTCTCCCCTAGGCCGTTCTAGTCATTCGTTTCGAGCATCAGAACTGCGAAAATTTTGAGTTTCTCAAGCGTTTCTTACCTCCAAACTGCCATATCTCGCGAACGGATTGACCAATCCGCAAAATTTCTGTTGCATCTGAAAGTAGAAACTCGCCCGATTACAACGCTATGCGTACTTTTCCCCCAGGCCTTTCTATTTATTCGTTTCGAGCATCAGAACTGCGAAAATTTTGAGTTTCTCAAGCGTTTCTTACCTCCAAACTGCCACATCTCGCGAACGGATTGACCAATCCGCAAAATTTCTGTTGCATTTGAAAGTAGAAACTCGCCCGATTACAACGGTATGCGCACTTTTCCACTGGGCCGTTCTAGTTATTCGTTTCGAGCATAAAACTGCGAAAATTTTGAGTTTCTCAAGCGTTTCTTACATCCAAACGGCCATATCTCGCGAACGGATTGACCAATCCGCATGATTTCTGTTGCATCTGAAAGTAGAAACTCGCCCGATTACAACGGTATGCGCACTTTTCCACTGGGCCGTTCTAGTTATTCGTTTCGAGCATAAAACTGCGAAAATTTTGAGTTTCTCAAGCGTTTCTTACATCCAAACGGCCATATCTCGCGAACGGATTGACCAATCCGCATGATTTCTGTTGCATCTGAAAGTAGAAACTCGCCCGATTACAACGGTATGCGTACTTCTCCCCTAGGCCGTTCTCGTCATTCGTTTCGAGCATCAGAACTGCGAAAATTTTGAGTTTCTCAAGCGTTTCTTACCTCCAAACTGCCATATCTCGCGAACGGATTGACCAATCCGCAAAATTTCTGTTGCTTCTGAAAGTAGAAACTCGCCCGATTACAACGGTATGCGCACTTTTCCCCTAGGCCGTTCTAGTTATTCGTTTCGAGCATCAGAACTGCGAAAATTTTGAGTTTCTCAAGCGTTTCTTACCTCCAAACTGCCATATCTCGCGAACGGATTGACCAATCCGCAAAATTTCTCTTGCTTCTGATAGTAGAAACTCGCCCGATTACAACGGTATGCGCACTTTTCCCCTAGGCCGTTCTAGTTATTCGTTTCGAGCATCAGAACTGCGAAAATTTTGAGTTTCTCAAGCGTTTCTTACCTCCAAACTGCCATATCTCGCGAACGGATTGACCAATCCGCAAAATTTCTGTTGCATTTGAAAGTAGAAACTCGCCCGATTACAACGGTATGCGCACTTTTCCCCTGGGCCATTCTAGTTATTCGTTTCGAGCATCGGAACTGCGAAAATTTTGAGTTTCTAAAGCGTTTCTTAACTCCAAACTTCCATATCTCGCGAACGGATTGATCAATCCGCAAAATTTCTGTTGCATCTGAAAGTAGAAACTCGCCCGATTACAACGGTAGGTGTAGTTTTCCCCTAGGCCGTTCTAGTTATTCGTTTCGAGCATCAGAACTGCGAAAATTTTGAGTTCCTCAAGCGTTTCTTACTTCCAAACTGCCATATCACGCGAACGGATTGACCAATCCGCAAAATTTCTGTTGCATCTGAAAGTAGAAACTCGCCCGATTACAACGGTATGCGTACTTTTCCCCCAGGCCTTTCTATTTATTCGTTTCGAGCATCAGAACTGCGAAAATTTTGAGTTTCTCAAGCGTTTCTTACATCCAAACGGCCATATCTCGCGAACGGATTGACCAATCCGCATGATTTCTGTTGCATCTGAAAGTAGAAACTCGCCCGTTTACATCGGTATGCGTACTTTTCCCCTAGGCCGTTCTAGTTATTCGTTTCGAGCATCAGAACTGCGAAAATTTTGAGTTTCTCAAGCGTTTCTTACCTCCAAACTGCCATATCTCGCGAACGGATTGACCAATCCGCAAAATTTCTGTTGCATTTGAAAGTAGAAACTCGCCCGATTACAACGGTATGCGCACTTTTCCCCTGGGCCATTCTAGTTATTCGTTTCGAGCATCGGAACTGCGAAAATTTTGAGTTTCTAAAGCGTTTCTTAACTCCAAACTTCCATATCTCGCGAACGGATTGATCAATCCGCAAAATTTCTGTTGCATCTGAAAGTAGAAACTCGCCCGATTACAACGGTAGGTGTAGTTTTCCCCTAGGCCGTTCTAGTTATTCGTTTCGAGCATCAGAACTGCGAAAATTTTGAGTTCCTCAAGCGTTTCTTACTTCCAAACTGCCATATCACGCGAACGGATTGACCAATCCGCAAAATTTCTGTTGCATCTGAAAGTAGAAACTCGCCCGATTACAACGGTATGCGTACTTTTCCCCCAGGCCTTTCTATTTATTCGTTTCGAGCATCAGAACTGCGAAAATTTTGAGTTTCTCAAGCGTTTCTTACATCCAAACTGCCATATCTCGCGAACGGATTGACCAATCCGCAAAATTTCTGTTGCTTCTGAAAGTAGAAACTCGCCCGATTACAACGGTATGCGCACTTTTCCCCTAGGCCGTTCTAGTTATTCGTTTCGAGCATCAGAACTGCGAAAATTTTGAGTTTCTCAAGCGTTCCTTACCTCCAAACTGCCATATCTCGCGAACGGATTGACCAATCCGCAAAATTTCTCTTGCTTCTGAAAGTAGAAACTCGCCCGATTACAACGGTATGCGCACTTTTCCCCTAGGCCGTTCTAGTTATTCGTTTCGAGCATCAGAACTGCGAAAATTTTGAGTTTCTCAAGCGTTTCTTACCTCCAAACTGCCATATCTCGCGAACGGATTGACCAATCCGCAAAATTTCTGTTGCATCTGAAAGTAGAAACTCGCCCGATTACAACGGTATGCGTACTTTTCCCCTAGGCCGTTCTATTTATTCGTTTCGAGCATCAGAACTGCGAAAATTTTGAGTTTCTCAAGCGTTTTTTACATCCAAACTGCCACATCTCGCGAACGGATTGACCAATCCGCAAAATTTCTGTTGCATTTGAAAGTAGAAACTCGCCCGATTACAACGGTATGCGCACTTTTCCACTGGGCCGTTCTAGTTATTCGTTTCGAGCATAAAACTGCGAAAATTTTGAGTTTCTCAAGCGTTTCTTACATCCAAACGGCCATATCTCGCGAACGGATTGACCAATCCGCATGATTTCTGTTGCATCTGAAAGTAGAAACTCGCCCGATTACAACGGTATGCGTACTTCTCCCCTAGGCCGTTCTAGTCATTCGTTTCGAGCATCAGAACTGCGAAAATTTTGAGTTTCTCAAGCGTTTCTTACATCGAAACGGCCATATCTCGCGAACGGTTTGACCAATCCGCATGATTTCGGTTGCATCTGAAAGTAGAAACTCGCCCGATTACAACGGTATGCGTACTTCTCCCCTAGGCCGTTCTAGTCATTCGTTTCGAGCATCAGAACTGCGAAAATTTTGAGTTTCTCAAGCGTTTCTTACCTCCAAACTGCCATATCTCGCGAACGGATTGACCAATCCGCAAAATTTCTGTTGCATCTGAAAGTAGAAACTCGCCCGATTACAACGCTATGCGTACTTTTCCCCCAGGCCTTTCTATTTATTCGTTTCGAGCATCAGAACTGCGAAAATTTTGAGTTTCTCAAGCGTTTCTTACCTCCAAACTGCCACATCTCGCGAACGGATTGACCAATCCGCAAAATTTCTGTTGCATTTGAAAGTAGAAACTCGCCCGATTACAACGGTATGCGCACTTTTCCACTGGGCCGTTCTAGTTATTCGTTTCGAGCATAAAACTGCGAAAATTTTGAGTTTCTCAAGCGTTTCTTACATCCAAACGGCCATATCTCGCGAACGGATTGACCAATCCGCATGATTTCTGTTGCATCTGAAAGTAGAAACTCGCCCGATTACAACGGTATGCGTACTTCTCCCCTAGGCCGTTCTCGTCATTCGTTTCGAGCATCAGAACTGCGAAAATTTTGAGTTTCTCAAGCGTTTCTTACATCCAAGCGGCCATATCTCGCGAACGGTTTGACCAATCCGCATGATTTCTGTTGCATCTGAAAGTAGAAACTCGCCCGATTACAACGGTATGCGTACTTCTCCCCTAGGCCGTTCTAGTCATTCGTTTCGAGCATCAGAACTGCGAAAATTTTGAGTTTCTCAAGCGTTTCTTACCTCCAAACTGCCATATCTCGCGAACGGATTGACCAATCCGCAAAATTTCTGTTGCTTCTGAAAGTAGAAACTCGCCCGATTACAACGGTATGCGCACTTTTCCCCTAGGCCGTTCTAGTTATTCGTTTCGAGCATCAGAACTGCGAAAATTTTGAGTTTCTCAAGCGTTTCTTACCTCCAAACTGCCATATCTCGCGAACGGATTGACCAATCCGCAAAATTTCTCTTGCTTCTGAAAGTAGAAACCCGCCCGATTACAACGGTATGCGCACTTTTCCCCTAGGCCGTTCTAGTTATTCGTTTCGAGCATCAGAACTGCGAAAATTTTGAGTTTCTCAAGCGTTTCTTACCTCCAAACTGCCATATCTCGCGAACGGATTGACCAATCCGCAAAATTTCTCTTGCTTCTGAAAGTAGAAACCCGCCCGATTACAACGGTATGCGCACTTTTCCCCTAGGCCGTTCTAGTTATTCGTTTCGAGCATCAGAACTGCGAAAATTTTGAGTTTCTCAAGCGTTTCTTACCTCCAAACTGCCATATCTCGCGAACGGATTGACCAATCCGCAAAATTTCTGTTGCATTTGAAAGTAGAAACTCGCCCGATTACAACGGTATGCGTACTTCTCCCCTAGGCCGTTCTAGTCATTCGTTTCGAGCATCAGAACTGCGAAAATTTTGAGTTTCTCAAGCGTTTCTTACCTCCAAACTGCCATATCTCGCGAACGGATTGACCAATCCGCAAAATTTCTCTTGCTTCTGAAAGTAGAAACTCGCCCGATTACAACGGTATGCGCACTTTTCCCCTAGGCCGTTCTAGTTATTCGTTTCGAGCATCAGAACTGCGAAAATTTTGAGTTTCTCAAGCGTTTCTTACCTCCAAACTGCCATATCTCGCGAACGGATTGACCAATCCGCAAAATTTCTCTTGCTTCTGAAAGTAGAAACCCGCCCGATTACAACGGTATGCGCACTTTTCCCCTAGGCCGTTCTAGTTATTCGTTTCGAGCATCAGAACTGCGAAAATTTTGAGTTTCTCAAGCGTTTCTTACCTCCAAACTGCCATATCTCGCGAACGGATTGACCAATCCGCAAAATTTCTCTTGCTTCTGAAAGTAGAAACCCGCCCGATTACAACGGTATGCGCACTTTTCCCCTAGGCCGTTCTAGTTATTCGTTTCGAGCATCAGAACTGCGAAAATTTTGAGTTTCTCAAGCGTTTCTTACCTCCAAACTGCCATATCTCGCGAACGGATTGACCAATCCGCAAAATTTCTGTTGCATTTGAAAGTAGAAACTCGCCCGATTACAACGGTATGCGTACTTCTCCCCTAGGCCGTTCTAGTCATTCGTTTCGAGCATCAGAACTGCGAAAATTTTGAGTTTCTCAAGCGTTTCTTACATCCAAACGGCCATATCTCGCGAACGGATTGACCAATCCGCATGATTTCTCTTGCATCTGAAAGTAGAAACTCGCCCGTTTACATCGGTATGCGTACTTTTCCCCTAGGCCGTTCTAGTTATTCGTTTCGAGCATCAGAACTGCGAAAATTTTGAGTTTCTCAAGCGTTTCTTACCTCCAAACTTCCATATCTCGCGAACGGATTGATCGATCCGCAAAATTTCTGTTGCATCTGAAAGTAGAAACTCGCCCGATTACAACGGTAGGTGTAGTTTTCCCCTATGCCGTTCTAGTTATTCGTTTCGAGCATCAGAACTGCGAAAATTTTGAGTTCCTCAAGCGTTTCTTACCTCCAAACTGCCATATCACGCGAACGGATTGACCAATCCGCAAAATTTCTGTTGCATCTGAAAGTAGAAACTCGCCCGATTACAACGGTATGCGTACTTTTCCCCCAGGCCTTTCTATTTATTCGTTTCGAGCATCAGAACTGCGAAAATTTTGAGTTTCTCAAGCGTTTTTTACCTCCAAACTGTCACATCTCGCGAACGGATTGACCAATCCGCAAAATTTCTGTTGCATTTGAAAGTAGAAACTCGCCCGATTACAACGGTATGCGCACTTTTCCCCTGGGCCGTTCTAGTTATTCGTTTCGAGCATAAAACTGCGAAAATTTTGAGTTTCTAAAGCGTTTCTTATCTCCAAACTGCCATATCTCGCGAAGGGATTGATCAATCCGCAAAATTTCTGCTGCATCTGAAAGTAGAAACTCGCCCGTTTACAACAGTATGCGCACTTTTCCCCTAGGCCGTTCTAGTTATTCGTTTCGAGCATCAGAACTGCGAAAATTTTGAGTTTCTCAAGCGTTTCTTACCTCCAAACTGCCATATCTCGCGAACGGATTGACCAATCCGCAAAATTTCTGTTGCTTCTGAAAGTAGAAACTAGCCCGATTACAACGGTATGCGCACTTTTCCCCTAGGCCGTTCTAGTTATTCGTTTCGAGAATCAGAACTGCGAAAATTTTGAGTTTCTCAAGCGTTTCTTACCTCCAAACTGCCATATCTCGCGAACGGATTGACCAATCCGCAAAATTTCTCTTGCTTCTGAAAGTAGAAACTCGCCCGATTACAACGGTATGCGCACTTTTCCCCTAGGCCGTTCTAGTTATTCGTTTCGAGCATCAGAACTGCGAAAATTTTGAGTTTCTCAAGCGTTTCTTACATCCAAACTGCCATATCTCGCGAACGGATTGACCAATCCGCAAAATTTCTGTTGCATTTGAAAGTAGAAACTCGCCCGATTACAACGGTATGCGCACTTTTCCCCTGGGCCATTATAGTTATTCGTTTCGAGCATCGGAACTGCGAAAATTTTGAGTTTCTAAAGCGTTTCTTATCTCCAAACTTCCATATCTCGCGAACGGATTGATCAATCCGCAAAATTTCTGTTGCATCTGAAAGTAGAAACTCGCCCGATTACAACGGTAGGTGTAGTTTTCCCCTAGGCCGTTCTAGTTATTCGTTTCGAGCATCAGAACTGCGAAAATTTTGAGTTCCTCAAGCGTTTCTTACTTCCAAACTGCCATATCACGCGAACGGATTGACCAATCCGCAAAATTTCTGTTGCATCTGAAAGTAGAAACTCGCCCGATTACAACGGTATGCGTACTTTTCCCCCAGGCCTTTCTATTTATTCGTTTCGAGCATCAGAACTGCGAAAATTTTGAGTTTCTCAAGCGTTTCTTACATCCAAACGGCCATATCTCGCGAACGGATTGACCAATCCGCATGATTTCTGTTGCATCTGAAAGTAGAAACTCGCCCGTTTACATCGGTATGCGTACTTTTCCCCTAGGCCGTTCTAGTTATTCGTTTCGAGCATCAGAACTGCGAAAATTTTGAGTTTCTCAAGCGTTTCTTTCCTCCAAACTGCCATATCTCGCGAACGGATTGACCAATCCGCAAAATTTCTGTTGCATCTGAAAGTAGAAACTCGCCCGATTACAACGCTATGCGTACTTTTCCCACAGGCCTTTCTATTTATTCGTTTCGAGCATCAGAACTGCGAAAATTTTGAGTTTCTCAAGCGTTTCTTACCTCCAAACTGCCACATCTCGCGAACGGATTGACCAATCCGCAAAATTTCTGTTGCATTTGAAAGTAGAAACTCGCCCGATTACAACGGTATGCGCACTTTTCCCCTAGGCCGTTCTAGTTATTCGTTTCGAGCATCAGAACTGCGAAAATTTTGAGTTTCTCAAGCGTTTCTTACATCCAAACGGCCATATCTCGCGAACGGATTGACCAATCCGCATGATTTCTGTTGCATCTGAAAGTAGAAACTCGCCCGATTACAACGGTATGCGTACTTCTCCCCTAGGCCGTTCTAGTCATTCGTTTCGAGCATCAGAACTGCGAAAATTTTGAGTTTCTCAAGCGTTTCTTACATCCAAACGGCCATATCTCGCGAACGGATTGACCAATCCGCATGATTTCTGTTGCATCTGAAAGTAGAAACTCGCCCGATTACAACGGTATGCGTACTTCTCCCCTAGGCCGTTCTAGTCATTCGTTTCGAGCATCAGAACTGCGAAAATTTTGAGTTTCTCAAGCGTTTCTTACCTCCAAACTGCCATATCTCGCGAACGGATTGACCAATCCGCAAAATTTCTCTTGCTTCTGAAAGTAGAAACTCGCACGATTACAACGGTATGCGCACTTTTCCCCTAAGCCGTTCTAGTTATTCGTTTCGAGCATCAGAACTGCGAAAATTTTGAGTTTCTCAAGCGTTTCTTACCTCCAAACTGCCATATCTCGCGAACGGATTGACCAATCCGCAAAATTTCTGTTGCATTTGAAAGTAGAAACTCGCCCGATTACAACGGTATGCGCACTTTTCCCCTGGGCCATTCTAGTTATTCGTTTCGAGCATCGGAACTGCGAAAATTTTGAGTTTCTAAAGCGTTTCTTATCTCCAAACTTCCATATCTCGCGAACGGATTGATCAATCCGCAAAATTTCTGTTGCATCTGAAAGTAGAAACTCGCCCGATTACAACGGTAGGTGTAGTTTTCCCCTAGGCCGTTCTAGTTATTCGTTTCGAGCATCAGAACTGCGAAAATTTTGAGTTCCTCAAGCGTTTCTTACTTCCAAACTGCCATATCACGCGAACGGATTGACCAATCCGCAAAATTTCTGTTGTATCTGAAAGTAGAAACTCGCCCGATTACAACGGTATGCGTACTTTTCCCCCAGGCCTTTCTATTTATTCGTTTCGAGCATCAGAACTGCGAAAATTTTGAGTTTCTCAAGCGTTTCTTACATCCAAACGGCCATATCTCGCGAACGGATTGACCAATCCGCATGATTTCTGTTGCATCTGAAAGTAGAAACTCGCCCGTTTACATCGGTATGCGTACTTTTCCCCTAGGCCGTTCTAGTTATTCGTTTCGAGCATCAGAACTGCGAAAATTTTGAGTTTCTCAAGCGTTTCTTACCTCCAAACTGCCACATCTCGCGAACGGATTGACCAATCCGCAAAATTTCTGTTGCATCTGAAAGTGGAAACTCGCCCGATTACAACGGTAAGTGTAGTTTTCCCCTAGGCCGTTCCAGTTATTCGTTTCGAGCATCAGAACTGCGAAAATTTTGAGTTTCTCATGCGTTTCTTACATCCAAACTGCCATTTCTCGCGAACGGATTGACCAATCCGCAAAATTTCTGTTGCATCTGAAAGTAGAAACTCGCCTGATTACAACGGTGGGTGTAGTTTTCCCCTAGGCCGTTCTAGTTATTTGTTTCGAGCATCAGAACTGCGAAAATTTTGAGTTTCTCAAGCGTTTCTTACCTCCAAACTGCCATATCTCGCGAACGGATTGACCAATCCGCAAAATTTCTGTTGCATTTGAAAGTAGAAACTCGCCCGATTACAACGGTATGCGCACTTTTCCCCTGGGCCGTTCTAGTTATTCGTTTCGAACATCGGAACTGCGAAAATTTTGAGTTTCTAAAGCGTTTCTTATCTCCAAACTTCCATATCTCGCGAACGGATTGATCAATCCGCAAAATTTCTGTTGCATCTGAAAGTAGAAACTCGCCCGATTACAACGGTAGGTGTAGTTTCCCCCTATGCCGTTCTAGTTATTCGTTTCGAGCATCAGAACTGCGAAAATTTTGAGTTCCTCAAGCGTTTCTTACCTCCAAACTGCCATATCACGCGAACGGGTTGACCAATCCGCAAAATTTCTGTTGCATCTGAAAGTAGAAACTCGCCCGATTACAACGGTATGCGTACTTTTCCCCCAGGCCTTTCTATTTATTCGTTTCGAGCATCAGAACTGCGAAAATTTTGAGTTTCTCAAGCGTTTTTTACCTCCAAACTGTCACATTTCGCGAACGGATTGACCAATCCGCAAAATTTCTGTTGCATTTGAAAGTAGAAACTCGCCCGATTACAACGGTATGCGCACTTTTCCCCTGGGCCGTTCTAGTTATTCGTTTCGAGCATAAAACTGCGAAAATTTTGAGTTTCTAAAGCGTTTCTTATCTCCAAACTGCCATATCTCGCGAAGGGATTGATCAATCCGCAAAATTTCTGCTGCATCTGAAAGTAGAAACTCGCCCGTTTACAACAGTATGCGCACTTTTCCCCTAGGCCGTTCTAGTTATTCGTTTCGAGCATCAGAACTGCGAAAATTTTGAGTTTCTCAAGCGTTTCTTACATCCAAACGGCCATATCTCGCGAACGGATTGACCAATCCGCATGATTTCTGTTGCATCTGAAAGTAGAAACTCGCCCGATTACAACGGTATGCGTACTTCTCCCCTAGGCCGTTCTAGTCATTCGTTTCGAGCATCAGAACTGCGAAAATTTTGAGTTTCTCAAGCGTTTCTTACATCCAAACGGCCATATCTCGCGAACGGATTGACCAATCCGCATGATTTCTGTTGCATCTGAAAGTAGAAACTCGCCCGATTACAACGGTATGCGCACTTTTCCCCTAGGCCGTGCTAGTTATTCGTTTCGAGAATCAGAACTGCGAAAATTTTGAGTTTCTCAAGCGTTTCTTACCTCCAAACTGCCATATCTCGCGAACGGATTGACCAATCCGCAAAATTTCTCTTGCTTCTGAAAGTAGAAACTCGCCCGATTACAACGGTATGCGCACTTTTCCCCTAGGCCGTTCTAGTTATTCGTTTCGAGCATCAGAACTGCGAAAATTTTGAGTTTCTCAAGCGTTTCTTACCTCCAAACTGCCATATCTCGCGAACGGATTGACCAATCCGCAAAATTTCTGTTGCATTTGAAAGTAGAAACTCGCCCGATTACAACGGTATGCGCACTTTTCCCCTGGGCCATTCTAGTTATTCGTTTCGAGCATCGGAACTGCGAAAATTTTGAGTTTCTAAAGCGTTTCTTATCTCCAAACTTCCATATCTCGCGAACGGATTGATCAATCCGCAAAATTTCTGTTGCATCTGAAAGTTGAAACTCGCCCGATTACAACGGTAGGTGTAGTTTTCCCCTAGGCCGTTCTAGTTATTCGTTTCGAGCATCAGAACTGCGAAAATTTTGAGTTCCTCAAGCGTTTCTTACTTCCAAACTGCCATATCACGCGAACGGATTGACCAATCCGCAAAATTTCTGTTGCATCTGAAAGTAGAAACTCGCCCGATTACAACGGTATGCGTACTTTTCCCCCAGGCCTTTCTATTTATTCGTTTCGAGCATCAGAACTGCGAAAATTTTGAGTTTCTCAAGCGTTTCTTACCTCCAAACTGCCACATCTCGCGAACGGATTGACCAATCCGCAAAATTTCTGTTGCATTTGAAAGTAGAAACTCGCCCGATTACAACGGTATGCGCACTTTTCCACTGGGCCGTTCTAGTTATTCGTTTCGAGCATAAAACTGCGAAAATTTTTAGTTTCTCAAGCGTTTCTTACATCCAAACGGCCATATCACGCGAACGGATTGACCAATCCGCAAAATTTCTGTTGTATCTGAAAGTAGAAACTCGCCCGATTACAACGGTAAGTGTAGTTTTCCCCTAGGCCGTTCCAGTTATTCGTTTCGAGCATCAGAACTGCGAAAATTTTGAGTTTCTCAAGCGTTTCTTACCTCCAAACTGCCATATCTCGCGAACGGATTGACCAATCCGCAAAATTTCTGTTGCATTTGAAAGTAGAAACTCGCCCGATTACAACGGTATGCGCACTTTTCCCCTGGGCCGTTCTAGTTATTCGTTTCGAGCATCGGAACTGCGAAAATTTTGAGGTTCTAAAGCGTTTCTTATCTCCAAACTTCCATATCTCGCGAACGGATTGATCAATCCGCAAAATTTCTGTTGCATCTGAAAGTAGAAACTCGCCCGATTACAACGGTAGGTGTAGTTTTCCCCTAGGCCGTTCTAGTTATTCGTTTCGAGCATCAGAACTGCGAAAATTTTGAGTTCCTCAAGCGTTTCTTACCTCCAAACTGCCATATCTCGCGAACGGATTGACCAATCCGCAAAATTTCTGTTGCTTCTGAAAGTAGAAACTCGCCCGATTACAACGGTATGCGCACTTTTCCCCTAGGCCGTTCTAGTTATTCGTTTCGAGCATCAGAACTGCGAAAATTTTGAGTTTCTCAAGCGTTTCTTACCTCCAAACTGCCATATCTCGCGAACGGATTGACCAATCCGCAAAATTTCTCTTGCTTCTGAAAGTAGAAACTCGCCCGATTACAACGGTATGCGCACTTTTCCCCTAGGCCGTTCTAGTTATTCGTTTCGAGCATCAGAACTGCGAAAATTTTGAGTTTCTCAAGCGTTTCTTACCTCCAAACTGCCATATCTCGCGAACGGATTGACCAATCCGCAAAATTTCTGTTGCATTTGAAAGTAGAAACTCGCCCGATTACAACGGTATGCGCACTTTTCCCCTGGGCCATTCTAGTTATTCGTTTCGAGCATCGGAACTGCGAAAATTTTGAGTTTCTAAAGCGTTTCTTATCTCCAAACTTCCATATCTCGCGAACGGATTGATCAATCCGCAAAATTTCTGTTGCATCTGAAAGTAGAAACTCGCCCGATTACAACGGTAGGTGTAGTTTTCCCCCAGGCCTTTCTATTTATTCGTTTCGAGCATCAGAACTGCGAAAATTTTGAGTTTCTCAAGCGTTTCTTACCTCCAAACTGCCACATCTCGCGAACGGATTGACCAATCCGCAAAATTTCTGTTGCATTTGAAAGTAGAAACTCGCCCGATTACAACGGTATGCGCACTTTTCCACTGGGCCGTTCTAGTTATTCGTTTCGAGCATAAAACTGCGAAAATTTTGAGTTTCTCAAGCGTTTCTTACATCCAAACGGCCATATCTCGCGAACGGATTGACCAATCCGCATGATTTCTGTTGCATCTGAAAGTAGAAACTCGCCCGATTACAACGGTATGCGTACTTCTCCCCTAGGCCGTTCTCGTCATTCGTTTCGAGCATCAGAACTGCGAAAATTTTGAGTTTCTCAAGCGTTTCTTACCTCCAAACTGCCATATCTCGCGAACGGATTGACCAATCCGCAAAATTTCCGTTGCATTTGAAAGTAGAAACTCGCCCGATTACAACGGTATGCGCACTTTTCCCCTGGGCCGTTCTAGTTATTCGTTTCGAGCATCGGAACTGCGAAAATTTTGAGTTTCTAAAGCGTTTCTTATCTCCAAACTTCCATATCTCGCGAACGGATTGATCAATCCGCAAAATTTCTGTTGCATCTGAAAGTAGAAACTCGCCCGATTACAACGGTAGGTGTAGTTTTCCCCTAGGCCGTTCTAGTTATTCGTTTCGAGCATCAGAACTGCGAAAATTTTGAGTTCCTCAAGCGTTTCTTACGTCCAAACTGCCATATCACGCGAACGGATTGACCAATCCGCAAAATTTCTGTTGCATCTGAAAGTAGAAACTCGCCCGATTACAACGGTAGGTGTAGTTTTCCCCCAGGCCTTTCTATTTATTCGTTTCGAGCATCAGAACTGCGAAAATTTTGAGTTTCTCAAGCGTTTTTTACCTCCAAACTGTCACATCTCGCGAACGGATTGACCAATCCGCAAAGTTTCTGTTGCATTTGAAAGTAGAAACTCGCCCGATTACAACGGTATGCGCACTTTTCCACTGGGCCGTTCTAGTTATTCGTTTCGAGCATAAAACTGCGAAAATTTTGAGTTTCTCAAGCGTTTCTTACATCCAAACGGCCATATCTCGCGAACGGATTGACCAATCCGCATGATTTCTGTTGCATCTGAAAGTAGAAACTCGCCCGATTACAACGGTATGCGTACTTCTCCCCTAGGCCGTTCTCGTCATTCGTTTCGAGCATCAGAACTGCGAAAATTTTGAGTTTCTCAAGCGTTTCTTACATCCAAACGGCCATATCTCGCGAACGGTTTGACCAATCCGCATGATTTCTGTTGCATCTGAAAGTAGAAACTCGCCCGATTACAACGGTATGCGTACTTCTCCCCTAGGCCGTTCTAGTCATTCGTTTCGAGCATCAGAACTGCGAAAATTTTGAGTTTCTCAAGCGTTTCTTACCTCCAAACTGCCATATCTCGCGAACGGATTGACCAATCCGCAAAATTTCTGTTGCTTCTGAAAGTAGAAACTCGCCCGATTACAACGGTATGCGCACTTTTCCCCTAGGCCGTTCTAGTTATTCGTTTCGAGCATCAGAACTGCGAAAATTTTGAGTTTCTCAAGCGTTTCTTACCTCCAAACTGCCATATCTCGCGAACGGATTGACCAATCCGCAAAATTTCTCTTGCTTCTGAAAGTAGAAACTCGCCCGATTACAACGGTATGCGCACTTTTCCCCTAGGCCGTTCTAGTTATTCGTTTCGAGCATCAGAACTGCGAAAATTTTGAGTTTCTCAAGCGTTTCTTACCTCCAAACTGCCACATCTCGCGAACGGATTGACCAATCCGCAAAATTTCTGTTGCATCTGAAAGTGGAAACTCGCCCGATTACAACGGTAAGTGTAGTTTTCCCCTAGGCCGTTCCAGTTATTCGTTTCGAGCATCAGAACTGCGAAAATTTTGAGTTTCTCATGCGTTTCTTACCTCCAAACTGCCATTTCTCGCGAACGGATTGACCAATCCGCAAAATTTCTGTTGCATCTGAAAGTAGAAACTCGCCTGATTACAACGGTGGGTGTAGTTTTCCCCTAGGCCGTTCTAGTTATTTGTTTCGAGCATCAGAACTGCGAAAATTTTGAGTTTCTCAAGCGTTTCTTACCTCCAAACTGCCATATCTCGCGAACGGATTGACCAATCCGCAAAATTTCTGTTGCATTTGAAAGTAGAAACTCGCCCGATTACAACGGTATGCGCACTTTTCCCCTGGGCCGTTCTAGTTATTCGTTTCGAGCATCGGAACTGCGAAAATTTTGAGTTTCTAAAGCGTTTCTTATCTCCAAACTTCCATATCTCGCGAACGGATTGATCAATCCGCAAAATTTCTGTTGCATCTGAAAGTAGAAACTCGCCCGATTACAACGGTAGGTGTAGTTTTCCCCTAGGCCGTTCTAGTTATTCGTTTCGAGCATCAGAACTGCGAAAATTTTGAGTTCCTCAAGCGTTTCTTACCTCCAAACTGCCATATCACGCGAACGGATTGACCAATCCGCAAAATTTCTGTTGCATCTGAAAGTAGAAACTCGCCCGATTACAACGGTATGCGTACTTTTCCCCCAGGCCTTTCTATTTATTCGTTTCGAGCATCAGAACTGCGAAAATTTTGAGTTTCTCAAGCGTTTTTTACCTCCAAACTGTCACATCTCGCGAACGGATTGACCAATCCGCAAAATTTCTGTTGCATTTGAAAGTAGAAACTCGCCCGATTACAACGGTATGCGCACTTTTCCCCTGGGCCATTCTAGTTATTCGTTGCGAGCATCGGAACTGCGAAAATTTTGAGTTTCTCATGCGTTTCTTACCTCCAAACTGCCATTTCTCGCGAACGGATTGACCAATCCGCAAAATTTCTGTTGCATCTGAAAGTAGAAACTCGCCTGATTACAACGGTGGGTGTAGTTTTCCCCTAGGCCGTTCTAGTTATTTGTTTCGAGCATCAGAACTGCGAAAATTTTGAGTTTCTCAAGCGTTTCTTACCTCCAAACTGCCATATCTCGCGAACGGATTGACCAATCCGCAAAATTTCTGTTGCATTTGAAAGTAGAAACTCGCCCGATTACAACGGTATGCGCACTTTTCCCCTGGGCCGTTCTAGTTATTCGTTTCGAGCATCGGAACTGCGAAAATTTTGAGTTTCTAAAGCGTTTCTTATCTCCAAACTTCCATATCTCGCGAACGGATTGATCAATCCGCAAAATTTCTGTTGCATCTGAAAGTAGAAACTCGCCCGATTACAACGGTACGTGTAGTTTTCCCCTAGGCCGTTCTAGTTATTCGTTTCGAGCATCAGAACTGCGAAAATTTTGAGTTCCTCAAGCGTTTCTTACCTCCAAACTGCCATATCACGCGAACGGATTGACCAATCCGCAAAATTTCTGTTGCATCTGAAAGTAGAAACTCGCCCGATTACAACGGTATGCGTACTTTTCCCCCAGGCCTTTCTATTTATTCGTTTCGAGCATCAGAACTGCGAAAATTTTGAGTTTCTCAAGCGTTTTTTACCTCCAAACTGTCACATCTCGCGAACGGATTGACCAATCCGCGAAATTTCTGTTGCATTTGAAAGTAGAAACTCGCCCGATTACAACGGTATGCGCACTTTTCCCCTGGGCCATTCTAGTTATTCGTTTCGAGCATCGGAACTGCGAAAATTTTGAGTTTCTCAAGCGTTTCTTACCTCCAAACTGCCATATCTCGCGAACGGATTGACCAATCCGCAAAATTTCTCTTGCTTCTGAAAGTAGAAACTCGCCCGATTACAACGGTATGCGCACTTTTCCCCTAGGCCGTTCTTGTTATTCGTTTCGAGCATCAGAACTGCGAAAATTTTGAGTTTCTCAAGCGTTTCTTACCTCCAAACTGCCATATCTCGCGAACGGATTGACCAATCCGCAAAATTTCTGTTGCATTTGAAAGTAGAAACTCGCCCGATTACAACGGTATGCGCACTTTTCCCCTGGGCCATTCTAGTTATTCGTTTCGAGCATCGGAACTGCGAAAATTTTGAGTTTCTAAAGCGTTTCTTATCTCCAAACTTCCATTTCTCGCGAACGGATTGACCAATCCGCAAAATTTCTGTTGCATCTGATAGTAGAAACTCGCCTGATTACAACGGTGGGTGTAGTTTTCCCCTAGGCCGTTCTAGTTATTTGTTTCGAGCATCAGAACTGCGAAAATTTTGAGTTTCTCAAGCGTTTCTTACCTCCAAACTGCCATATCTCGCGAACGGATTGACCAATCCGCAAAATTTCTGTTGCATTTGAAAGTAGAAACTCGCCCGATTACAACGGTATGCGCACTTTTCCCCTGGGCCGTTCTAGTTATTCGTTTCGAGCATCGGAACTGCGAAAATTTTGAGTTTCTAAAGCGTTTCTTATCTCCAAACTTCCATATCTCGCGAACGGATTGATCAATCCGCAAAATTTCTGTTGCATCTGAAAGTAGAAACTCGCCCGATTACAACGGTAGGTGTAGTTTTCCCCTAGGCCGTTCTAGTTATTCGTTTCGAGCATCAGAACTGCGAAAATTTTGAGTTCCTCAAGCGTTTCTTACCTCCAAACTGCCATATCACGCGAACGGATTGACCAATCCGCAAAATTTCTGTTGCATCTGAAAGTAGAAACTCGCCCGATTACAACGGTATGCGTACTTTTCCCCCAGGCCTTTCTATTTATTCGTTTCGAGCATCAGAACTGCGAAAATTTTGAGTTTCTCAAGCGTTTTTTACCTCCAAACTGTCACATCTCGCGAACGGATTGACCAATCCGCAAAATTTCTGTTGCATTTGAAAGTAGAAACTCGCCCGATTACAACGGTATGCGCACTTTTCCCCTGGGCCATTCTAGTTATTCGTTGCGAGCATCGGAACTGCGAAAATTTTGAGTTTCTCATGCGTTTCTTACCTCCAAACTGCCATTTCTCGCGAACGGATTGACCAATCCGCAAAATTTCTGTTGCATCTGAAAGTAGAAACTCGCCTGATTACAACGGTGGGTGTAGTTTTCCCCTAGGCCGTTCTAGTTATTTGTTTCGAGCATCAGAACTGCGAAAATTTTGAGTTTCTCAAGCGTTTCTTACCTCCAAACTGCCATATCTCGCGAACGGATTGACCAATCCGCAAAATTTCTGTTGCATTTGAAAGTAGAAACTCGCCCGATTACAACGGTATGCGCACTTTTCCCCTGGGCCGTTCTAGTTATTCGTTTCGAGCATCGGAACTGCGAAAATTTTGAGTTTCTAAAGCGTTTCTTATCTCCAAACTTCCATATCTCGCGAACGGATTGATCAATCCGCAAAATTTCTGTTGCATCTGAAAGTAGAAACTCGCCCGATTACAACGGTACGTGTAGTTTTCCCCTAGGCCGTTCTAGTTATTCGTTTCGAGCATCAGAACTGCGAAAATTTTGAGTTCCTCAAGCGTTTCTTACCTCCAAACTGCCATATCACGCGAACGGATTGACCAATCCGCAAAATTTCTGTTGCATCTGAAAGTAGAAACTCGCCCGATTACAACGGTATGCGTACTTTTCCCCCAGGCCTTTCTATTTATTCGTTTCGAGCATCAGAACTGCGAAAATTTTGAGTTTCTCAAGCGTTTTTTACCTCCAAACTGTCACATCTCGCGAACGGATTGACCAATCCGCGAAATTTCTGTTGCATTTGAAAGTAGAAACTCGCCCGATTACAACGGTATGCGCACTTTTCCCCTGGGCCATTCTAGTTATTCGTTTCGAGCATCGGAACTGCGAAAATTTTGAGTTTCTCAAGCGTTTCTTACCTCCAAACTGCCATATCTCGCGAACGGATTGACCAATCCGCAAAATTTCTCTTGCTTCTGAAAGTAGAAACTCGCCCGATTACAACGGTATGCGCACTTTTCCCCTAGGCCGTTCTAGTTATTCGTTTCGAGCATCAGAACTGCGAAAATTTTGAGTTTCTCAAGCGTTTCTTACCTCCAAACTGCCATATCTCGCGAACGGATTGACCAATCCGCAAAATTTCTGTTGCATTTGAAAGTAGAAACTCGCCCGATTACAACGGTATGCGCACTTTTCCCCTGGGCCATTCTAGTTATTCGTTTCGAGCATCGGAACTGCGAAAATTTTGAGTTTCTAAAGCGTTTCTTATCTCCAAACTTCCATTTCTCGCGAACGGATTGACCAATCCGCAAAATTTCTGTTGCATCTGATAGTAGAAACTCGCCTGATTACAACGGTGGGTGTAGTTTTCCCATAGGCCGTTCTAGTTATTTGTTTCGAGCATCAGAACTGCGAAAATTTTGAGTTTCTCAAGCGTTTCTTACCTCCAAACTGCCATATCTCGCGAACGGATTGACCAATCCGCAAAATTTCTGTTGCATTTGAAAGTAGAAACTCGCCCGATTACAACGGTATGCGCACTTTTCCCCTGGGCCGTTCTAGTTATTCGTTTCGAGCATCGGAACTGCGAAAATTTTGAGTTCCTCAAGCGTTTCTTACCTCCAAACTGCCATATCACGCGAACGGATTGACCAATCCGCAAAATTTCTGTTGCATCTGAAAGTAGAAACTCGCCCGATTACAACGGTATGCGTACTTTTCCCCCAGGCCTTTCTATTTATTCGTTTCGAGCATCAGAACTGCGAAAATTTTGAGTTTCTCAAGCGTTTTTTACCTCCAAACTGTCACATCTCGCGAACGGATTGACCAATCCGCAAAATTTCTGTTGCATTTGAAAGTAGAAACTCGCCCGATTACAACGGTATGCGCATTTTTCCCCTGGGCCGTTCTAGTTATTCGTTTCGAGCATAAAACTGCGAAAATTTTGAGTTTCTAAAGCGTTTCTTATCTCCAAACTGCCATATCTCGCGAAGGGATTGATCAATCCGCAAAATTTCTGCTGCATCTGAAAGTAGAAACTCGCCCGTTTACAACAGTATGCGCACTTTTCCCCTAGGCCGTTCTAGTTATTCGTTTCGATCATCAGAACTGCGAAAATTTTGAGTTTCTCAAGCGTTTCTTACATCCAAACGGCCATATCTCGCGAACGGATTGACCAATCCGCATGATTTCTGTTGCATCTGAAAGTAGAAACTCGCCCGATTACAACGGTATGCGAATTTCTCCCCTAGGCCGTACTAGTCATTCGTTTCGAGCATCAGAACTGCGAAAATTTTGAGTTTCTCAAGCGTTTCTTACCTCCAAACTGCCATATCTCGCGAACGGATTGACCAATCCGCAAAATTTCTGTTGCAATTGAAAGTAGAAACTCGCCCGATTACAACGGTATGCGCACTTTTCCCCTGGGCCGTTCTAGTTAGTCGTTTCGAGCATAAAACTGCGAAAATTTTGAGTTTCTAAAGCGTTTCTTATCTCCAAACTGCCATATCTCGCGAAGGGATTGATCAATCCGCAAAATTTCTGTTGCATCTGAAAGTAGAAGCTCGCCCGTTTACAACAGTATGCGCACTTTTCCCCTAGGCCGTTCTAGTTATTCGTTTCGATCATCAGAACTGCGAAAATTTTGAGTTTCTCAAGCGTTTCTTACATCCAAACGGCCATATCTCGCGAACGGATTGACCAATCCGCATGATTTCTGTTGCATCTGAAAGTAGAAACTCGCCCGATTACAACGGTATGCGAACTTCTCCCCTAGGCCGTACTAGTCATTCGTTTCGAGCATCAGAACTGCGAAAATTTTGAGTTTCTCAAGCGTTTCTTACCTCCAAACTGCCATATCTCGCGAACGGATTGACCAATCCGCAAAATTTCTGTTGCAATTGAAAGTAGAAACTCGCCCGATTACAACGGTATGCGCACTTTTCCCCTTGGCCGTTCTAGTTATTCGTTTCGAGCATAAAATTGCGAAAATTTTGAGTTTCTCAAGCGTTTCTTACATCCAAACGGCCATATCTCGCGAACGGATTGACCAATTCGCAAGATTTCTGTTGCATCTGAAAGTAGAAACTCGCCCGATTACAACGGTATGCGTACTTCTCCCCTAGGCCGTACTAGTCATTCGTTTCGAGCATCAGAACTGCGAAAATTTTGAGTTTCTCAAGCGTTTCTTACGTCCAAACTGCCATATCTCGCGAAAGGATTGACCAATCCGCAAAATTTCTGTTGCAATTGAAAGTAGAAACTCGCCCGATTACAACGGTATGCGCACTTTTCCCCTAGGCCGTTCTAGTTATTCGTTTCGAGCATCAGAACTGCGAAAATTTTGAGTTTCTCAAGCGTTTCTTACATCCAATCGGCCATATCTCGCGAACGGATTGACCAATCCGCATGATTTCTGTTGCATCTGATAGTAGAAACTCGCCCGTTTACATCGGTATGCGTACTTTTCCCCTAGGCCGTTCTAGTTATTCGTTTCGATCATCAGAACTGCGAAAATTTTGAGTTTCTCAAGCGTTTCTTACATCCAAACGGCCATATCTCGCGAACGGATTGACCAATCCGCAAAATTTCTGTTGCATTTGAAAGTAGAAACTCGCCCGATTACAACGGTATGCGCACTTTTCCCCTGGGCCGTTCTAGTTATTCGTTTCGAGCATCGGAACTGCGAAAATTTTGAGTTTCTAAAGCGTTTCTTATCTCCAAACTGCCATATCTCGCGAACGGATTGATCAATCCGCAAAATTTCTGTTGCATCTGAAAGTAGAAACTCGCCCGATTACAACGGTAGGTGTAGTTTTCCCCTAGGCCGTTCTTGTTATTCGTTTCGAGCATCAGAACTGCGAAAATTTTGAGTTTCTCAAGCGTTTCTTACATCCAAACGGCCATATCTCGCGAACGGATTGACCAATCCGCATAATTTCTGTTGCATCTGAATGTAGAAACTCGTCCGATTGCAACGGTATGTGTAGTTTTCCCCTAGGCCGTTCTAGTCATTCGTTTCGAGCATCAGAACTGCGAAAATTTTGAGTTTCTCAAGCGTTTCTTACATCCAAACGGCCATATCTCGCGAACGGATTGACCAATCCGCATGATTTCTGTTGCATCTGAAAGTAGAAACTCGCCCGTTTACATCGGTATGCGTACTTTTCCCCTAGGCCGTTCTAGTTATTCGTTTCGAGCATCAGAACTGCGAAAATTTTGAGTTTCTCAAGCGTTTCTTACGTCCAAACTGCCATATCTCGCGAACGGATTGACCAATCCGCATGATTTCTATTGCATCTGAAAGTAGAAACTCGCCCGATTACAACGGTATGCGTACTTCTCCCCTAGGCCGTACTAGTCATTCGTTTCGAGCATCAGAACTGCGAAAATTTTGAGTTTCTCAAGCGTTTCTTACGTCCAAACTGCCATATCTCGCGAAAGGATTGACCAATCCGCAAAATTTCTGTTGCAATTGAAAGTAGAAACTCGCCCGATTACAACGGTATGCGCACTTTTCCCCTAGGCCGTTCTAGTTATTCGTTTCGAGCATCAGAACTGCGAAAATTTTGAGTTTCTCAAGCGTTTCTTACATCCAATCGGCCATATCTCGCGAACGGATTGACCAATCCGCATGATTTCTGTTGCATCTGATAGTAGAAACTCGCCCGTTTACATCGGTATGCGTACTTTTCCCCTAGGCCGTTCTAGTTATTCGTTTCGATCATCAGAACTGCGAAAATTTTGAGTTTCTCAAGCGTTTCTTACATCCAAACGGCCATATCTCGCGAACGGATTGACCAATCCGCAAAATTTCTGTTGCATTTGAAAGTAGAAACTCGCCCGATTACAACGGTATGCGCACTTTTCCCCTGGGCCGTTCTAGTTATTCGTTTCGAGCATCGGAACTGCGAAAATTTTGAGTTTCTAAAGCGTTTCTTATCTCCAAACTGCCATATCTCGCGAACGGATTGATCAATCCGCAAAATTTCTGTTGCATCTGAAAGTAGAAACTCGCCCGATTACAACGGTAGGTGTAGTTTTCCCCTAGGCCGTTCTTGTTATTCGTTTCGAGCATCAGAACTGCGAAAATTTTGAGTTTCTCAAGCGTTTCTTACATCCAAACGGCCATATCTCGCGAACGGATTGACCAATCCGCATAATTTCTGTTGCATCTGAATGTAGAAACTCGTCCGATTGCAACGGTATGTGTAGTTTTCCCCTAGGCCGTTCTAGTCATTCGTTTCGAGCATCAGAACTGCGAAAATTTTGAGTTTCTCAAGCGTTTCTTACATCCAAACGGCCATATCTCGCGAACGGATTGACCAATCCGCATGATTTCTGTTGCATCTGAAAGTAGAAACTCGCCCGTTTACATCGGTATGCGTACTTTTCCCCTAGGCCGTTCTAGTTATTCGTTTCGAGCATCAGAACTGCGAAAATTTTGAGTTTCTCAAGCGTTTCTTACCTCCAAACTGCCACATCTCGCGAACGGATTGACCAATCCGCAAAATTTCTGTTGCATTTGAAAGTAGAAACTCGCCCGATTACAACGGTATGCGCACTTTTCCCCTGGGCCGTTCTAGTTATTCGTTTCGAGCATCGGAACTGCGAAAATTTTGAGTTTCTAAAGCGTTTCTTACCTCCAAACTGCCATATCTCGCGAACGGATTGATCAATCCGCAAAATTTCTGTTGCATCTGAAAGTAGAAACTCGCCCGATTACAACGGTAGGTGTAGTTTTCCCCTAGGCCGTTCTAGTTATTCGTTTCGAGCATCAGAACTGCGAAAATTTTGAGTTCCTCAAGCGTTTCTTACCTCCAAACTGCCATATGTCGCGATCGGACTGACCAATCCGCAAAATTTCTGTTGCATCTGAAAGTAGAAACTCGCCCGATTACAACGGTGGGTGTAGTTTTCCCCTAGGCCGTTCTTGTTATTCGTTTCGAGCATCAGAACTGCGAAGATTTTGAGTTTCTCAAGCGTTTCTTACATCCAAACGGCTATATCTCGCGAACGGAATGACCAATCCGCATAATTTCTGTTGCATCTGAAAGTAGAAACTCGTCCGATTGCAACGGTATGTGTAGTTTTCCCCTAGGCCGTTCTAGTCATTCGTTTCGAGCATCAGAACTGCGAAAATTTTGAGTTTCTCAAGCGTTTCTTACATCCAAACGGCCATATCTCGCGAACGGATTGACCAATCCGCATGATTTCTGTTGCATCTGAAAGTAGAAGCTCGCCCGTTTACATCGGTATGCGTACTTTTCCCCTAGGCCGTTCTAGTTATAAGTTTCGAGCATCAGAACTGCGAAAATTTTGAGTTTCTCAAGCGTTTCTTACCTCCAAACTGCCACATCTCGCGAACGGATCGACCAATCCGCAAAATTTCTGTTGCATTTGAAAGTAGAAACTCGCCCGATTACAACGGTATGCGCACTTTTCCCCTGGGCCGTTCTAGTTATTCGTTTCGAACATCGGAACTGCGAAAATTTTGAGTTCCTCAAGCGTTTCTTACCTCCAAACTGCCATATCTCGCGAACGGATTGATCAATCCGCAAAATTTCTGTTGCATCTGAAAGTAGAAACTCGCGCGATTACAACGGTGGGTGTAGTTTTCCCCTAGGCGGTTCTAGCTATTTGTTTCGAGCATCAGCACTGCGAAAATTTTGACTTTCTCAAGCGTTTCTTACATCCAAACGGCCATATCTCGCGAACGGATTGACCAATCCGCATGATTTCTGTTGCATCTGAAAGTAGAAACCCGCCCGATTACAACGGTATGCGTACTTCTCCCCTAGGCCGTTCTACCCATTCGTTTCGAGCAAAAGAACTGCGAAAATTTTGAGTTTCTAAAGCGTTTCTTATCTCCAAACTGCCATATCTCGCGAACGGATTGACCAATCCGCAAAATTTCTGTTGCTTCTGAAAGTAGAATCTCGCCCGATTACAACGGTATGCGTACTTTTCCCCTAGGCCGTTCTAGTCATTCGTTTCGAGCATCAGAACTGCGAAAATTTTGAGTTTCTCAAGCGTTTCTTATCTCCAAACTGCCATATCTCGCGAACGGATTGACCAATCGGCAAAATTTCTGTTGCTTCTGAAAGTAGAAACTCGCCCGATTACAACGGTATGCGCACTTTTCCCCTGGGCCGTTCTAGTTATTCGTTTCGAGCATAAAACTGCGAAAATTTTGAGTTTCTAAAGCGTTTCTTATCTCCAAACTGCCATATCTCGCGAAGGGATTGATCAATCCGCAAAATTTCTGTTGCATCTGAAAATAGAAACTCGCCCGTTTACAACAGTATGCGCACTTTTCCCCTAGGCCGTTCTAGTTATTCGTTTCGAGCATCAGAACTGCGAAAATTTTGAGTTTCTCAAGCGTTTCTTACGTCCAAACGGCTATATCTCGCGAACGGATTGACCAATCCGCATAATTTCTGTTGCATCTGAAAGTAGAAACTCGTCCGATTGCAACGGTATGTGTAGTTTTCCCCTAGGCCTTTCTAGTCATTCGTTTCGAGCATCAGAACTGCGAAAATTTTGAGTTTCTCAAGCGTTTCTTATCTCCAAACTGCCATATCTCGCGAACGGATTGACCAATCGGCAAAATTTCTGTTGCTTCTGAAAGTAGAAACTCGCCCGATTACAACGGTATGCGCACTTTTCCCCTGGGCCGTTCTAGTTATTCGTTTCGAGCATAAAACTGCGAAAATTTTGAGTTTCTAAAGCGTTTCTTATCTCCAAACTGCCATATCTCGCGAAGGGATTGATCAATCCGCAAAATTTCTGTTGCATCTGAAAGTAGAAACTCGCCCGTTTACATCGGTATGCGTACTTTTCCCCTAGGCCGTTCTAGTTATTCGTTTCGAGCATCAGAACTGCGAAAATTTTGAGTTTCTCAAGCGTTTCTTACCTCCAAACTGCCACATCTCGCGAACGGATTGACCAATCCGCAAAATTTCTGTTGCATTTGAAAGTAGAAACTCGCCCGATTACAACGGTATGCGCACTTTTCCCCTGGGCCGTTCTAGTTATTCGTTTCGAGCATCGGAACTGCGAAAATTTTGAGTTTCTAAAGCGTTTCTTATCTCCAAACTGCCATATCTCGCGAACGGATTGATCAATCCGCAAAATTTCTGTTGCATCTGAAAGTAGAAACTCGCCCGATTACAACGGTATGCGCACTTTTCCCCTGGGCCGTTCTAGTTATTCGTTTCGAGCATCGGAACTGCGAAAATTTTGAGTTTCTAAAGCGTTTCTTACATCCAAACGGCTATATCTCGCGAACGGATTGACCAATCCGCATAATTTCTGTTGCATCTGAAAGTAGAAACTCGTCCGATTGCAACGGTATGTGTCGTTTTCCCCTAGGCCGTTCTAGTCATTCGTTTCGAGCATCAGAACTGCGAAAATTTTGAGTTTCTCAAGCGTTTCTTACATCCAAACGGCCATATCTCGCGAACGGATTGACCAATCCGCATGATTTCTGTTGCATCTGAAAGTAGAAACTCGCCCGTTTACATCGGTATGCGTACTTTTCCCCTAGGCCGTTCTAGTTATTCGTTTCGAGCATCAGAACTGCGAAAATTTTGAGTTTCTAAAGCGTTTCTTATCTCCAAACTGCCATATCTCGCGAACGGATTGATCAATCCGCAAAATTTCTGTTGCATTTGAAAGTAGAAACTCGCCCGATTACAACGGTATGCGCACTTTTCCCCTGGGCCGTTCTAGTTATTCGTTTCGAGCATAAAACTGCGAAAGTTTTGAGTTTCTAAAGCGTTTCTTATCTCCAAACTGCCATATCTCGCGAAGGGATTGATCAATCCGCAAAATTTCTGTTGCATCTGAAAGTAGAAACTCGCCCGATTACAACGGTAGGTGTAGTTTTCCCCTAGGCCGTTCTAGTTATTCGTTTCGAGCATCAGAACTGCGAAAATTTTGAGTTCCTCAAGCGTTTCTTACCTCCAAACTGCCATATGTCGCGATCGGATTGACCAATCCGCAAAATTTCTGTTGCATCTGAAAGTAGAAACTCGCCCGATTACAACGGTGGGTGTAGTTTTCCCCTAGGCCGTTCTTGTTATTCGTTTCGAGCATCAGAACTGCGAAGATTTTGAGTTTCTCAAGCGTTTCTTACATCCAAACGGCTATATCTCGCGAACGGAATGACCAATCCGCATAATTTCTGTTGCATCTGAAAGTAGAAACTCGTCCGATTGCAACGGTATGTGTAGTTTTCCCCTAGGCCGTTCTAGTCATTCGTTTCGAGCATCAGAACTGCGAAAATTTTGAGTTTCTCAAGCGTTTCTTACCTCCAAACTGCCACATCTCGCGAACGGACCGACCAATCCGCAAAATTTCTGTTGCATTTGAAAGTAGAAACTCGCCCGATTACAACGGTATGCGCACTTTTCCCCTGGGCCGTTCTAGCTATTTGTTTCGAGCATCAGCACTGCGAAAATTTTGACTTTCTCAAGCGTTTCTTACATCCAAACGGCCATATCTCGCGAACGGATTGACCAATCCGCATGATTTCTGTTGCATCTGAAAGTAGAAACTCGCCCGATTACAACGGTATACGCACTTTTCCCCTGGGCCGTTCTACCCATTCGTTTCGAGCAAAAGAACTGCGAAAATTTTGAGTTTCTAAAGCGTTTCTTATCTCCAAACTGCCATATCTCGCGAACGGATTGACCAATCGGCAAAATTTCTGTTGCTTCTGAAAGTAGAAACTCGCCCGATTACAACGGTATGCGCACTTTTCCCCTGGGCCGTTCTAGTTATTCGTTTCGAGCATAAAACTGCGAAAATTTTGAGTTTCTAAAGCGTTTCTTATCTCCAAACTGCCATATCTCGCGAAGGGATTGATCAATCCGCAAAATTTCTGTTGCATCTGAAAATAGAAACTCGCCCGTTTACAACAGTATGCGCACTTTTCCCCTAGGCCGTTCTAGTTATTCGTTTCGAGCATCAGAACTGCGAAAATTTTGAGTTTCTCAAGCGTTTCTTACGTCCAAACGGCTATATCTCGCGAACGGATTGACCAATCCGCATAATTTCTGTTGCATCTGAAAGTAGAAACTCGTCCGATTGCAACGGTATGCGTAGTTTTCCCCTAGGCCGTTCTAGTCATTCGTTTCGAGCATCAGAACTGCGAAAATTTTGAGTTTCTCAAGCGTTTCTTATCTCCAAACTGCCATATCTCGCGAACGGATTGACCAATCGGCAAAATTTCTGTTGCTTCTGAAAGTAGAAACTCGCCCGATTACAACGGTATGCGCACTTTTCCCCTGGGCCGTACTAGTTATTCGTTTCGAGCATAAAACTGCGAAAATTTTGAGTTTCTAAAGCGTTTCTTATCTCCAAACTGCCACATCTCGCGAACGGATCGACCAATCCGCAAAATTTCTGTTGCATTTGAAAGTAGAAACTCGCCCGATTACAACGGTATGCGCACTTTTCCCCTGGGCCGTTCTAGTTATTCGTTTCGAACATCGGAACTGCGAAAATTTTGAGTTTCTAAAGCGTTTCTTATCTCCAAACTGCCATATCTCGCGAACGGATTGATCAATCCGCAAAATTTCTGTTGCATCTGAAAGTAGAAACTCGCCCGATTACAACGGTAGGTGTAGTTTTCCCCTAGGCCGTTCTAGTTACTCGTTTCGAGCATCAGAACTGCGAAAATTTTGAGTTCCTCAAGCGTTTCTTACCTCCAAACTGCCATATCTCGCGAACGGATTGATCAATCCGCAAAATTTCTGTTGCATCTGAAAGTAGAAACTCGCGCGATTACAAGGGTGGGTGTAGTTTTCCCCTAGGCGGTTCTAGCTATTTGTTTCGAGCATCAGCACTGCGAAAATTTTGACTTTCTCAAGCGTTTCTTACATCCAAACGGCCATATCTCGCGAACGGATTGACCAATCCGCATGATTTCTGTTGCATCTGAAAGTAGAAACCCGCCCGATTACAACGGTATGCGTACTTCTCCCCTAGGCCGTTCTACCCATTCGTTTCGAGCAAAAGAACTGCGAAAATTTTGAGTTTCTAAAGCGTTTCTTATCTCCAAACTGCCATATCTCGCGAAGGGATTGATCAATCCGCAAAATTTCTGTTGCATCTGAAAGTAGAAACTCGCCCGATTACAACGGTATGCGTACTTCTCCCCTAGGCCGTTCTAGTCATTCGTTTCGAGCAAAAGAACTGCGAAAATTTTGAGTTTCTAAAGCGTTTCTTACCTCCAAACTGCCATATCTCGCGAACGGATTGATCAATCCGCAAAATTTCTGTTGCATCTGAAAGTAGAAACTCGCCCGATTACAACGGTAGGTGTAGTTTTCCCCTAGGCCGTTCTAGTTATTCGTTTCGAGCATCAGAACTGCGAAAATTTTGAGTTCCTCAAGCGTTTCTTACCTCCAAACTGCCATATGTCGCGATCGGACTGACCAATCCGCAAAATTTCTGTTGCATCTGAAAGTAGAAACTCGCCCGATTACAACGGTGGGTGTAGTTTTCCCCTAGGCCGTTCTTGTTATTCGTTTCGAGCATCAGAACTGCGAAGATTTTGAGTTTCTCAAGCGTTTCTTACATCCAAACGGCTATATCTCGCGAACGGAATGACCAATCCGCATAATTTCTGTTGCATCTGAAAGTAGAAACTCGTCCGATTGCAACGGTATGTGTAGTTTTCCCCTAGGCCGTTCTAGTCATTCGTTTCGAGCATCAGAACTGCGAAAATTTTGAGTTTCTCAAGCGTTTCTTACATCCAAACGGCCATATCTCGCGAACGGATTGACCAATCCGCATGATTTCTGTTGCATCTGAAAGTAGAAGCTCGCCCGTTTACATCGGTATGCGTACTTTTCCCCTAGGCCGTTCTAGTTATAAGTTTCGAGCATCAGAACTGCGAAAATTTTGAGTTTCTCAAGCGTTTCTTACCTCCAAACTGCCACATCTCGCGAACGGATCGACCAATCCGCAAAATTTCTGTTGCATTTGAAAGTAGAAACTCGCCCGATTACAACGGTATGCGCACTTTTCCCCTGGGCCGTTCTAGTTATTCGTTTCGAACATCGGAACTGCGAAAATTTTGAGTTTCTAAAGCGTTTCTTATCTCCAAACTGCCATATCTCGCGAACGGATTGATCAATCCGCAAAATTTCTGTTGCATCTGAAAGTAGAAACTCGCCCGATTACAACGGTAGGTGTAGTTTTCCCCTAGGCCGTTCTAGTTATTCGTTTCGAGCATCAGGACTGCGAAAATTTTGAGTTCCTCAAGCGTTTCTTACCTCCAAACTGCCATATCTCGCGAACGGATTGATCAATCCGCAAAATTTCTGTTGCATCTGAAAGTAGAAACTCGCGCGATTACAACGGTGGGTGTAGTTTTCCCCTAGGCGGTTCTAGCTATTTGTTTCGAGCATCAGCACTGCGAAAATTTTGACTTTCTCAAGCGTTTCTTACATCCAAACGGCCATATCTCGCGAACGGATTGACCAATCCGCATGATTTCTGTTGCATCTGAAAGTAGAAACCCGCCCGATTACAACGGTATGCGTACTTCTCCCCTAGGCCGTTCTACCCATTCGTTTCGAGCAAAAGAACTGCGAAAATTTTGAGTTTCTAAAGCGTTTCTTATCTCCAAACTGCCATATCTCGCGAACGGATTGACCAATCCGCAAAATTTCTGTTGCTTCTGAAAGTAGAATCTCGCCCGATTACAACGGTATGCGTACTTTTCCCCTAGGCCGTTCTAGTCATTCGTTTCGAGCATCAGAACTGCGAAAATTTTGAGTTTCTCAAGCGTTTCTTATCTCCAAACTGCCATATCTCGCGAACGGATTGACCAATCGGCAAAATTTCTGTTGCTTCTGAAAGTAGAAACTCGCCCGATTACAACGGTATGCGCACTTTTCCCCTGGGCCGTTCTAGTTATTCGTTTCGAGCATAAAACTGCGAAAATTTTGAGTTTCTAAAGCGTTTCTTATCTCCAAACTGCCATATCTCGCGAAGGGATTGATCAATCCGCAAAATTTCTGTTGCATCTGAAAATAGAAACTCGCCCGTTTACAACAGTATGCGCACTTTTCCCCTAGGCCGTTCTAGTTATTCGTTTCGAGCATCAGAACTGCGAAAATTTTGAGTTTCTCAAGCGTTTCTTACGTCCAAACGGCTATATCTCGCGAACGGATTGACCAATCCGCATAATTTCTGTTGCATCTGAAAGTAGAAACTCGTCCGATTGCAACGGTATGTGTAGTTTTCCCCTAGGCCGTTCTAGTCATTCGTTTCGAGCATCAGAACTGCGAAAATTTTGAGTTTCTCAAGCGTTTCTTATCTCCAAACTGCCATATCTCGCGAACGGATTGACCAATCGGCAAAATTTCTGTTGCTTCTGAAAGTAGAAACTCGCCCGATTACAACGGTATGCGCACTTTTCCCCTGGGCCGTTCTAGTTATTCGTTTCGAGCATAAAACTGCGAAAATTTTGAGTTTCTAAAGCGTTTCTTATCTCCAAACTGCCATATCTCGCGAAGGGATTGATCAATCCGCAAAATTTCTGTTGCATCTGAAAGTAGAAACTCGCCCGTTTACATCGGTATGCGTACTTTTCCCCTAGGCCGTTCTAGTTATTCGTTTCGAGCATCAGAACTGCGAAAATTTTGAGTTTCTCAAGCGTTTCTTACCTCCAAACTGCCACATCTCGCGAACGGATTGACCAATCCGCAAAATTTCTGTTGCATTTGAAAGTAGAAACTCGCCCGATTACAACGGTATGCGCACTTTTCCCCTGGGCCGTTCTAGTTATTCGTTTCGAGCATCGGAACTGCGAAAATTTTGAGTTTCTAAAGCGTTTCTTATCTCCAAACTGCCATATCTCGCGAACGGATTGATCAATCCGCAAAATTTCTGTTGCATCTGAAAGTAGAAACTCGCCCGATTACAACGGTATGCGCACTTTTCCCCTGGGCCGTTCTAGTTATTCGTTTCGAGCATCGGAACTGCGAAAATTTTGAGTTTCTAAAGCGTTTCTTACATCCAAACGGCTATATCTCGCGAACGGATTGACCAATCCGCATAATTTCTGTTGCATCTGAAAGTAGAAACTCGTCCGATTGCAACGGTATGTGTCGTTTTCCCCTAGGCCGTTCTAGTCATTCGTTTCGAGCATCAGAACTGCGAAAATTTTGAGTTTCTCAAGCGTTTCTTACATCCAAACGGCCATATCTCGCGAACGGATTGACCAATCCGCATGATTTCTGTTGCATCTGAAAGTAGAAACTCGCCCGTTTACATCGGTATGCGTACTTTTCCCCTAGGCCGTTCTAGTTATTCGTTTCGAGCATCAGAACTGCGAAAATTTTGAGTTTCTAAAGCGTTTCTTATCTCCAAACTGCCATATCTCGCGAACGGATTGATCAATCCGCAAAATTTCTGTTGCATTTGAAAGTAGAAACTCGCCCGATTACAACGGTATGCGCACTTTTCCCCTGGGCCGTTCTAGTTATTCGTTTCGAGCATAAAACTGCGAAAGTTTTGAGTTTCTAAAGCGTTTCTTATCTCCAAACTGCCATATCTCGCGAAGGGATTGATCAATCCGCAAAATTTCTGTTGCATCTGAAAGTAGAAACTCGCCCGATTACAACGGTAGGTGTAGTTTTCCCCTAGGCCGTTCTAGTTATTCGTTTCGAGCATCAGAACTGCGAAAATTTTGAGTTCCTCAAGCGTTTCTTACCTCCAAACTGCCATATGTCGCGATCGGATTGACCAATCCGCAAAATTTCTGTTGCATCTGAAAGTAGAAACTCGCCCGATTACAACGGTGGGTGTAGTTTTCCCCTAGGCCGTTCTTGTTATTCGTTTCGAGCATCAGAACTGCGAAGATTTTGAGTTTCTCAAGCGTTTCTTACATCCAAACGGCTATATCTCGCGAACGGAATGACCAATCCGCATAATTTCTGTTGCATCTGAAAGTAGAAACTCGTCCGATTGCAACGGTATGTGTAGTTTTCCCCTAGGCCGTTCTAGTCATTCGTTTCGAGCATCAGAACTGCGAAAATTTTGAGTTTCTCAAGCGTTTCTTACCTCCAAACTGCCACATCTCGCGAACGGACCGACCAATCCGCAAAATTTCTGTTGCATTTCAAAGTAGAAACTCGCCCGATTACAACGGTATGCGCACTTTTCCCCTGGGCCGTTCTAGCTATTTGTTTCGAGCATCAGCACTGCGAAAATTTTGACTTTCTCAAGCGTTTCTTACATCCAAACGGCCATATCTCGCGAACGGATTGACCAATCCGCATGATTTCTGTTGCATCTGAAAGTAGAAACTCGCCCGATTACAACGGTATACGCACTTTTCCCCTGGGCCGTTCTACCCATTCGTTTCGAGCAAAAGAACTGCGAAAATTTTGAGTTTCTAAAGCGTTTCTTATCTCCAAACTGCCATATCTCGCGAACGGATTGACCAATCGGCAAAATTTCTGTTGCTTCTGAAAGTAGAAACTCGCCCGATTACAACGGTATGCGCACTTTTCCCCTGGGCCGTTCTAGTTATTCGTTTCGAGCATAAAACTGCGAAAATTTTGAGTTTCTAAAGCGTTTCTTATCTCCAAACTGCCATATCTCGCGAAGGGATTGATCAATCCGCAAAATTTCTGTTGCATCTGAAAATAGAAACTCGCCCGTTTACAACAGTATGCGCACTTTTCCCCTAGGCCGTTCTAGTTATTCGTTTCGAGCATCAGAACTGCGAAAATTTTGAGTTTCTCAAGCGTTTCTTACGTCCAAACGGCTATATCTCGCGAACGGATTGACCAATCCGCATAATTTCTGTTGCATCTGAAAGTAGAAACTCGTCCGATTGCAACGGTATGCGTAGTTTTCCCCTAGGCCGTTCTAGTCATTCGTTTCGAGCATCAGAACTGCGAAAATTTTGAGTTTCTCAAGCGTTTCTTATCTCCAAACTGCCATATCTCGCGAACGGATTGACCAATCGGCAAAATTTCTGTTGCTTCTGAAAGTAGAAACTCGCCCGATTACAACGGTATGCGCACTTTTCCCCTGGGCCGTACTAGTTATTCGTTTCGAGCATAAAACTGCGAAAATTTTGAGTTTCTAAAGCGTTTCTTATCTCCAAACTGCCACATCTCGCGAACGGATCGACCAATCCGCAAAATTTCTGTTGCATTTGAAAGTAGAAACTCGCCCGATTACAACGGTATGCGCACTTTTCCCCTGGGCCGTTCTAGTTATTCGTTTCGAACATCGGAACTGCGAAAATTTTGAGTTTCTAAAGCGTTTCTTATCTCCAAACTGCCATATCTCGCGAACGGATTGATCAATCCGCAAAATTTCTGTTGCATCTGAAAGTAGAAACTCGCCCGATTACAACGGTAGGTGTAGTTTTCCCCTAGGCCGTTCTAGTTATTCGTTTCGAGCATCAGAACTGCGAAAATTTTGAGTTCCTCAAGCGTTTCTTACCTCCAAACTGCCATATCTCGCGAACGGATTGATCAATCCGCAAAATTTCTGTTGCATCTGAAAGTAGAAACTCGCGCGATTACAAGGGTGGGTGTAGTTTTCCCCTAGGCGGTTCTAGCTATTTGTTTCGAGCATCAGCACTGCGAAAATTTTGACTTTCTCAAGCGTTTCTTACATCCAAACGGCCATATCTCGCGAACGGATTGACCAATCCGCATGATTTCTGTTGCATCTGAAAGTAGAAACCCGCCCGATTACAACGGTATGCGTACTTCTCCCCTAGGCCGTTCTACCCATTCGTTTCGAGCAAAAGAACTGCGAAAATTTTGAGTTTCTAAAGCGTTTCTTATCTCCAAACTGCCATATCTCGCGAAGGGATTGATCAATCCGCAAAATTTCTGTTGCATCTGAAAGTAGAAACTCGCCCGATTACAACGGTATGCGTACTTCTCCCCTAGGCCGTTCTAGTCATTCGTTTCGAGCAAAAGAACTGCGAAAATTTTGAGTTTCTAAAGCGTTTCTTATCTCCAAACTGCCATACCTCGCGAAGGGATTGATCAATCCGCAAAATTTCTGTTGCATCTGAAAGTAGAAACTCGCCCGATTACAACGGTATGCGTACTTCTCCCCTAGGCCGTTTTAGTCATTCGTTTCGAGCATCAGAACTGCGAAAATTTTGAGTTTCTCAAGCGTTTCTTACCTCCAAACTGCCATATCTCGCGAACGGATTGACCAATCCGCAAAATTTCTGTTGCTTCTGAAAGTAGAATCTCGCCCGATTACAACGGTATGCGCACTTTTCCCCTAGGCCGTTCTAGTCATTCGTTTCGAGCATCAGAACTGCGAAAATTTTGAGTTTCTCAAGCGTTTCTTATCTCCAAACTGCCATATCTCGCGAACGGATTGACCAATCGGCAAAATTTCTGTTGCTTCTGAAAGTAGAAACTCGCCCGATTACAACGGTATGCGCACTTTTCCCCTGGGCCGTTCTAGTTATTCGTTTCGAGCATAAAACTGCGAAAATTTTGAGTTTCTAAAGCGTTTCTTATCTCCAAACTGCCATATCTCGCGAAGGGATTGATCAATCCGCAAAATTTCTGTTGCATCTGAAAATAGAAACTCGCCCGTTTACAACAGTATGCGCACTTTTCCCCTAGGCCGTTCTAGTTATTCGTTTCGAGCATCAGAACTGCGAAAATTTTGAGTTTCTCAAGCGTTTCTTACGTCCAAACGGCTATATCTCGCGAACGGATTGACCAATCCGCATAATTTCTGTTGCATCTGAAAGTAGAAACTCGTCCGATTGCAACGGTATGTGTAGTTTTCCCCTAGGCCGTTCTAGTCATTCGTTTCGAGCATCAGAACTGCGAAAATTTTGAGTTTCTCAAGCGTTTCTTATCTCCAAACTGCCATATCTCGCGAACGGATTGACCAATCGGCAAAATTTCTGTTGCTTCTGAAAGTAGAAACTCGCCCGATTACAACGGTATGCGCACTTTTCCCCTGGGCCGTACTAGTTATTCGTTTCGAGCATAAAACTGCGAAAATTTTGAGTTTCTAAAGCGTTTCTTATCTCCAAACTGCCATATCTCGCGAAGGGATTGACCAATCCGCAAAATTTCTGTTGCATCTGAAAGTAGAAACTCACCCGTTTACATCGGTATGCGTACTTTTCCCCTAGGCCGTTCTAGTTATTCGTTTCGAGCATCAGAACTGCGAAAATTTTGAGTTTCTCAAGCGTTTCTTACCTCCAAACTGCCACATCTCGCGAACGGATTGACCAATCCGCAAAATTTCTGTTGCATTTGAAAGTAGAAACTCGCCCGATTACAACGGTATGCGCACTTTTCCCCTGGGCCGTTCTAGTTATTCGTTTCGAGCATCGGAACTGCGAAAATTTTGAGTTTCTAAAGCGTTTCTTATCTCCAAACTGCCATATCTCGCGAACGGATTGATCAATCCGCAAAATTTCTGTTGCATCTGAAAGTAGAAACTCGCCCGATTACAACGGTAGGTGTAGTTTCCCCTAGGCCGTTCTAGTTATTCGTTTCGAGCATCAGAACTGCGAAAATTTTGAGTTTCTCAAGCGTTTCTTACATCCAAACGGCCATATCTCGCGAACGGATTGACCAATCTGCATGATTTCTGTTGCATCTGAAAGTAGAAACTCGCCCGTTTACATCGGTATGCGTACTTTTCCCCTAGGCCGTTCTAGTTATTCGTTTCGAGCATCAGAACTGCGAAAATTTTGAGTTTCTAAAGCGTTTCTTATCTCCAAACTGCCATATCTCGCGAACGGATTGATCAATCCGCAAAATGTCTGTTGCATTTGAAAGTAGAAACTCGCCCGATTACAACGGTATGCGCACTTTTCCCCTGGGCCGTTCTAGTTATTCGTTTCGAGCATCGGAACTGCGAAAATTTTGAGTTTCTAAAGCGTTTCTTATCTCCAAACTGCCATATCTCGCGAACGGATTGATCAATCCGCAAAATTTCTGTTGCATCTGAAAGTAGAAACTCGCCCGATTACAACGGTAGGTGTAGTTTCCCCTAGGCCGTTCTAGTTATTCGTTTCGAGCATAAAACTGCGAAAGTTTTGAGTTTCTAAAGCGTTTCTTATCTCCAAACTGCCATATCTCGCGAAGGGATTGATCAATCCGCAAAATTTCTGTTGCATCTGAAAGTAGAAGCTCGCCCGTTTACAACAATATGCGCACTTTTCCCCTAGGCCGTTCTAGTTATTCGTTTCGATCATCAGAACTGCGAAAATTTTGAGTTTCTCAAGCGTTTCTTACATCCAAACGGCCATATCTCGCGAACGGATTGACCAATCCGCATGATTTCTGTTGCATCTGAAAGTAGAAACTCGCCCGATTACAACGGTATACGTACTTCTCCCCTAGGCCGTTCTAGTCATTCGTTTCGAGCATCAGAACTGCGAAAATTTTGAGTTTCTCAAGCGTTTCTTACCTCCAAACTGCCATATCTCGCGAACGGATTGACCAATCCGCAAAATTTCTGTTGCTTCTGAAAGTAGAAACTCGCCCGATTACAACGGTATGCGCACTTTTCCCCTGGGCCGTTCTAGTTATTCGTTTCGAGCATCGGAACTGCGAAAATTTTGAGTTTCTAAAGCGTTTCTTATCTCCAAACTGCCATATCTCGCGAACGGATTGATCAATCCGCAAAATTTCTGTTGCATCTGAAAGTAGAAACTCGCCCGATTACAACGGTCGGTGTAGTTTTCCCCTAGGCCGTTCTAGTCATTCGTTTCGAGCATCAGAACTGCGAAAATTTTGAGTTTCTCAAGCGTTTCTTACATCCAAACGGCCATATCTCGCGAACGGATTGACCAATCCGCATGATTTCTGTTGCATCTGAAAGTAGAAACTCGCCCGTTTACATCGGTATGCGTACTTTTCCCCTAGGCCGTTCTAGTTATTCGTTTCGAGCATCAGAACTGCGAAAATTTTGAGTTTCTAAAGCGTTTCTTATCTCCAAACTGCCATATCTCGCGAACGGATTGATCAATCCGCAAAATTTCTGTTGCATTTGAAAGTAGAAACTCGCCCGATTACAACGGTATGCGCACTTTTCCCCTGGGCCGTTCTAGTTATTCGTTTCGAGCATCGGAACTGCGAAAATTTTGAGTTTCTAAAGCGTTTCTTATCTCCAAACTGCCATATCTCGCGAACGGATTGATCAATCCGCAAAATTTCTGTTGCATCTGAAAGTAGAAACTCGCCCGATTACAACGGTAGGTGTAGTTTCCCCTAGGCCGTTCTAGTTATTCGTTTCGAGCATAAAACTGCGAAAGTTTTGAGTTTCTAAAGCGTTTCTTATCTCCAAACTGCCATATCTCGCGAAGGGATTGATCAATCCGCAAAATTTCTGTTGCATCTGAAAGTAGAAGCACGCCCGTTTACAACAGTATGCGCACTTTTCCCCTAGGCCGTTCTAGTTATTCGTTTCGATCATCAGAACTGCGAAAATTTTGAGTTTCTCAAGCGTTTCTTACATCCAAACGGCCATATCTCGCGAACGGATTGACCAATCCGCATGATTTCTGTTGCATCTGAAAGTAGAAACTCGCCCGATTACAACGGTATACGTACTTCTCCCCTAGGCCGTTCTAGTCATTCGTTTCGAGCATCAGAACTGCGAAAATTTTGAGTTTCTCAAGCGTTTCTTACCTCCAAACTGCCATATCTCGCGAACGGATTGACCAATCCGCAAAATTTCTGTTGCTTCTGAAAGTAGAAACTCGCCCGATTACAACGGTATGCGCACTTTTCCCCTGGGCCGTTCTACCCATTCGTTTCGAGCAAAAGAACTGCGAAAATTTTGAGTTTCTAAAGCGTTTCTTATCTCCAAACTGCCATATCTCGCGAACGGATTGACCAATCGGCAAAATTTCTGTTGCTTCTGAAAGTAGAAACTCGCCCGATTACAACGGTATGCGCACTTTTCCCCTGGGCCGTTCTAGTTATTCGTTTCGAGCATAAAACTGCGAAAATTTTGAGTTTCTAAAGCGTTTCTTATCTCCAAACTGCCATATCTCGCGAAGGGATTGATCAATCCGCAAAATTTCTGTTGCATCTGAAAATAGAAACTCGCCCGTTTACAACAGTATGCGCACTTTTCCCCTAGGCCGTTCTAGTTATTCGTTTCGAGCATCAGAACTGCGAAAATTTTGAGTTTCTCAAGCGTTTCTTACGTCCAAACGGCTATATCTCGCGAACGGATTGACCAATCCGCATAATTTCTGTTGCATCTGAAAGTAGAAACTCGTCCGATTGCAACGGTATGCGTAGTTTTCCCCTAGGCCGTTCTAGTCATTCGTTTCGAGCATCAGAACTGCGAAAATTTTGAGTTTCTCAAGCGTTTCTTATCTCCAAACTGCCATATCTCGCGAACGGATTGACCAATCGGCAAAATTTCTGTTGCTTCTGAAAGTAGAAACTCGCCCGATTACAACGGTATGCGCACTTTTCCCCTGGGCCGTACTAGTTATTCGTTTCGAGCATAAAACTGCGAAAATTTTGAGTTTCTAAAGCGTTTCTTATCTCCAAACTGCCACATCTCGCGAACGGATCGACCAATCCGCAAAATTTCTGTTGCATTTGAAAGTAGAAACTCGCCCGATTACAACGGTATGCGCACTTTTCCCCTGGGCCGTTCTAGTTATTCGTTTCGAACATCGGAACTGCGAAAATTTTGAGTTTCTAAAGCGTTTCTTATCTCCAAACTGCCATATCTCGCGAACGGATTGATCAATCCGCAAAATTTCTGTTGCATCTGAAAGTAGAAACTCGCCCGATTACAACGGTAGGTGTAGTTTTCCCCTAGGCCGTTCTAGTTATTCGTTTCGAGCATCAGAACTGCGAAAATTTTGAGTTCCTCAAGCGTTTCTTACCTCCAAACTGCCATATCTCGCGAACGGATTGATCAATCCGCAAAATTTCTGTTGCATCTGAAAGTAGAAACTCGCGCGATTACAAGGGTGGGTGTAGTTTTCCCCTAGGCGGTTCTAGCTATTTGTTTCGAGCATCAGCACTGCGAAAATTTTGACTTTCTCAAGCGTTTCTTACATCCAAACGGCCATATCTCGCGAACGGATTGACCAATCCGCATGATTTCTGTTGCATCTGAAAGTAGAAACCCGCCCGATTACAACGGTATGCGTACTTCTCCCCTAGGCCGTTCTACCCATTCGTTTCGAGCAAAAGAACTGCGAAAATTTTGAGTTTCTAAAGCGTTTCTTATCTCCAAACTGCCATATCTCGCGAAGGGATTGATCAATCCGCAAAATTTCTGTTGCATCTGAAAGTAGAAACTCGCCCGATTACAACGGTATGCGTACTTCTCCCCTAGGCCGTTCTAGTCATTCGTTTCGAGCAAAAGAACTGCGAAAATTTTGAGTTTCTAAAGCGTTTCTTATCTCCAAACTGCCATACCTCGCGAAGGGATTGATCAATCCGCAAAATTTCTGTTGCATCTGAAAGTAGAAACTCGCCCGATTACAACGGTATGCGTACTTCTCCCCTAGGCCGTTTTAGTCATTCGTTTCGAGCATCAGAACTGCGAAAATTTTGAGTTTCTCAAGCGTTTCTTACCTCCAAACTGCCATATCTCGCGAACGGATTGACCAATCCGCAAAATTTCTGTTGCTTCTGAAAGTAGAATCTCGCCCGATTACAACGGTATGCGCACTTTTCCCCTAGGCCGTTCTAGTCATTCGTTTCGAGCATCAGAACTGCGAAAATTTTGAGTTTCTCAAGCGTTTCTTATCTCCAAACTGCCATATCTCGCGAACGGATTGACCAATCGGCAAAATTTCTGTTGCTTCTGAAAGTAGAAACTCGCCCGATTACAACGGTATGCGCACTTTTCCCCTGGGCCGTTCTAGTTATTCGTTTCGAGCATAAAACTGCGAAAATTTTGAGTTTCTAAAGCGTTTCTTATCTCCAAACTGCCATATCTCGCGAAGGGATTGATCAATCCGCAAAATTTCTGTTGCATCTGAAAATAGAAACTCGCCCGTTTACAACAGTATGCGCACTTTTCCCCTAGGCCGTTCTAGTTATTCGTTTCGAGCATCAGAACTGCGAAAATTTTGAGTTTCTCAAGCGTTTCTTACGTCCAAACGGCTATATCTCGCGAACGGATTGACCAATCCGCATAATTTCTGTTGCATCTGAAAGTAGAAACTCGTCCGATTGCAACGGTATGTGTAGTTTTCCCCTAGGCCGTTCTAGTCATTCGTTTCGAGCATCAAGAACTGCGAAAATTTTGAGTTTCTCAAGCGTTTTCTTATCTCCAAACTGCCCATATCTCGCGAACGGATTGACCAATCGGCAAAATTTGCTGTTGCTTCTGAAAGTAGAAACTCGCCCGATTACAACGGTATGCGCCACTTTTCCCCTGGGCCGTACTAGTTATTCGTTTCGAGCATAAAACTGCGAAAATTTTGAGTTTCTAAAGCGTTTCTTATCTCCAAACTGCCATATCTCGCGAAGGGATTGACCAATCCGCAAAATTTTCTGTTGCATCTGAAAGTAGAAACTCACCCGTTTACATCGGTATGCGTACTTTTCCCCCTAGCCGTTCTAGTTATTCGTTTCGAGCATCAGAACTGCGAAAATTTTGAGTTTCTCAAGCGTTTCTTACCTCCAAACTGCCACATACTCGCGAACGGATTGACCAATCCGCCAAAAATTTCTGTTGCATCATGAACGTAGAGAACTCGCCCGATTACAACGGTATTGCGCACTTTTCCCCTGGGCCGTTCTAGTTATTCGTTTGCGAGCATCGGAACTGCGAAAATTTTGAGTTTCTAAAGCGTTTCTTATCTCCAAACTGCCATATCTCGCGAACGGATTGATCAATCCGCAAAATTTCTGTTGCATCTGAAAGTAGAAACTCGCCCGATTACAACGGTAGGTGTAGTTTCCCTAGGCCGTTCTAGTTATTCGTTTCGAGCATCAGAACTGCGAAAATTTTGAGTTTCTCAAGCGTTTCTTACATCCAAACGGCCATATCTCGCGAACGGATTGACCAATCTGCATGATTTCTGTTGCATCTGAAGTAGAAAACTCGCCCGTTTACATCGGTATGCGTACTTTTCCCCTAGGCCGTTCTAGTTATTCGTTTCGAGCATCAGAACTGCGAAAATTTTGAGTTTCTAAAGCGTTCTTATCTCCAAACTGCCATATCTCGCGAACGGATTGATCAATCCGCAAAATGTCTGTTGCATTTGAAAGTAGAAACTCGCCCGATTACAACGGTATGCGCACTTTTCCCCTGGGCCGTTCTAGTTATTCGTTTCGAGCATCGAACTGCGAAAATTTTGAGTTTCTAAAGCGTTTCTTATCTCCAAACTGCCATATCTCGCGAACGGATTGATCAATCCGCAAAATTTCTGTTGCATCTGAAAGTAGAAACTCGCCGATTACAACGGTAGGTGTAGTTTCCCCTAGGCCGTTCTAGTTATTCGTTTCGAGCATAAAACTGCGAAAGTTTGAGTTTCTAAAGCGTTTCTTATCTCCAAACTGCCATATCTCGCGAAGGGATTGATCAATCCGCAAAATTTCTGTTGCATCTGAAAGTAGAAGCTCGCCCGTTTACAACAATATGCGCACTTTTCCCCTAGGCGTTCTAGTTATTCGTTTCGATCATCAGAACTCGCGAAAATTTT